>NC_134415.1:63404543-64103395 GCF_030867145.1 Opisthocomus hoazin | reverse complement strand
CTCTGGTGATACATTTAGGTGATTTTTCTAAACCTGAGCTGAAGGATTTTCATGAGGATTGCTCTGCACATATTTCTGTACTGCTACTTACAGTGTTCATATTCCTCAGTCATTTAAGAGATCTGAACATTTCTTCTAAAACAGTGTAAATCAAAGGATAGTCTTGTTGATTATTTTAGTGTAGTCATAGAACCTGGAAGATTACACACAGAGAAATTTTCTGTGGAAAGCATGCAGATGCTTGTTACCTTGCCCGAGTAGTGTTATGATTTCCCTCTCTCGCTCAGCTCCTCATACAAATGACAGCATGGAGGAGACAGGAAGGGTCATCATCGTGGGCACAGCAAAAGAGGTGAGGTACTCGCATTGCATCCTTTTGCCCTCTCCCTTATGGCTCTGTGCAGGTGCTGCCAACCTCTGCTGAAGGAGGACAGCAAAAGGGAGACTGGCCCAGAACTAAGCCATCGTCCCAGAATACATGGCAGTGCTGTAGGTGCTCTTCATCAGGCTAGTCAGATTTCTGCTGTTGGTCCTTGAGGATGGTGCCCGGCACTTCTTTGGGACTGCTTAGACAGAGCAGCAGAGACCTGGGAACTGTTTGTTCTTTGAAGAAGAAACAATGTCTGTAGAGAAAATTCAGACCTATAACTGACAACAGGTGGGATGACAACAAGAAATTAGTTTAGAACAACATAGGAAACATATTGAGAGGACAGGCCACCTGGAAAATCACCTACCCAGACAGTGCTGGCAGTCTGGTGACAGCAGCGAAGTAGATCACTTAGTACTGCCAATGTATGTTTACTGCAGTGAAAATTATCTGAACATACAAATTCTATTCCATTTCTGTGGATATACTTTTTATTTTTAAAAGGTGGTCAACTCTGTGTTGAAATTACTGAGTATATATGTCTAGAAAGAGGCCTACTGCCACTTCAGCTCTTCTCTTAGAAAGAAGCGGAACAAATAAAGGCATGGTGGTACAGTGTAAGAATGGCCTAGAAAGGAAAATGAACCTGTTGCTTTCCTTACAGTTTCAGGGATAATGCTATGTTTGTACCAGCTGGGCTTGACTGAATTTCACACGAAGATAAACTGTGTTTACATCAAACTAAACAGAAGTTTTGTGCATGCATGCATATACTAACTACACAGAACAAAATAGTTATGCAATTTGGAAAATTGCAAAATTCTGTAGATTCTCGTCATAAATTCAAGTAGGTAATTGTAATAATTGTGGCCAGTAGTCAAAGATTTAAAACACCAGTAACAATTTGTGACACATTTAGATTTCAGTGTCAAGCTTTAGCTTCCAGCTGTTAGTATTTCTCATTTAGAAAAAAAAAAAAACAGAAAACAAAAAGCAACCATCCTCTGTTATATTTAGGGGCAGGGCAGTAGAAATAGTCAATTTTTCAGTAAGTGATAGTTGATGCTGAAAAAAAAAAGATCGGAAATGGTGTCAGGTAAGGATTATTTCCTGTCTAAAGAAATATTTCCTTTCTGAAAAGTTGTCAGAAAAGCAATGAAAACATTGGGTTTCATTCATAAAAAAACAACAGTATTTCACCACAGTCCAGAAACTGAGTCATTCAGTGAGGTCACAGAGAATTTGGTTCAACTTGTACCTTTGCCTGGAGGGGAAATGAACACTCATCAAAAAAGGGCGGAAGGATGAGAGATCTTCTTTTCCATGTTCTCAAGCTAAGGCAGGACCAACTGCACCTAAATCCAATAAATACTTCCTACAGAAAAGCTAAATCACCAAATTATCAAGTAGTCTGGGAGAGAATGATCTCATTTTTTTCTATTGATGCTGTTCTACTTTAAAAATAACAGACCAACCAAATATCCATTAAACAAGTATTAAGGGAATATTTAGATATTTAATGAAAAGTGGAAGAGCTTGATGAGAAGGAACTTGCCTTTCACAGTACCTTGTAGGCTGAGAGCTAAGACATACTTTCAGGAGAGTTATTGGTTCCCTTAGAAAAAAGAATTGAATCTAGGTCTCCTTAGGTTTATGTAACTGCAGTAACTAATTTTCTATTGAGAAAACTGGGAAGAAAATTTATTAAAGTGCTCACAAACTCATAAAAAAGTATTAAGACTGACTAAAGTAGATTGTGGGGGCAAATTTGTCATACATCTTTACTAAAAAGTTGCTTGTCAACCTTGTTTTCTCCTGTAAGGAGAGACTTTGTCTACATTATAAAATCATCTGTAGAGCTGCTTTTTAGGTACTCTGTACATTGGTTTGGTTTTATTTCTGTAAAGTTTTTTCATAATCGAAGTTCTAAATATTAATTTTTGCCATCTTAATGCTATACAAAGCAGTCTCTTTGTTCCAGTTTTGTTAAAAGTATGTTGTTTATATATGTCTATCATTCAAATATTATTTTCACCTTAATATCTAGATGTGAAAGCTTGAAATCCGGCAATGATGTAGACAGGCATCTAAATGTCTGTGAAAGCAAATACCTAAGGAAAATTCTAGGTGTTAAATGGAGTAACAAATGTCAAAATTCATCAGGGATTTTAGCAAGTTCTTATGTCCAAAGATATCCAGAAATAAAATGTGAAAATATCTGGGTTTTGTTGAATGAAACCAGAACATCTGCCTTGGCTGACATGCAACTGAGTGACAGCATGTAAACAAGAAAACAGAGCATGTAAAAAGGGCCAAAGAGAAGAATCTTTCCACAAAACAGAAGTGAGAGAAGGAATACTTAACATTAGAAAAACATAAAGAAATCTCTGGGGTAAAGAGTAACAAGAAAAATATGCCTGTGACAATATCTGTGGTGAAGAATAATTCAGATTCAGGTGAGAACACTATCTTTGACTGAAAAGCAAATTAAAAAATAATATCCAAGATATTTTGCCTTTTTGCTGTGATTTTTTCCCTCATAGAAACCAGGTCCCGTTGAGCTAGGGTGCACAGATAATAAAAAAGACAGTGATGGTTCAAGATGACAGATTAAACAATGAGGATGACTAGGCTTATGAGATGAAATGTTCACATTTAGTAAGATAAGCCTGAGCTGAAAAAAATGGATATTACTCCTTGGGCCAACCTTGCAGTTTGCTTAGTCAGAAGATTTAGAGGTACCAAGAGAGAAATGTAGAGCAGCAGACACAACTGTTAAGTGGAAGGACATTGAGAGGGATGTACAGTGGAGAACGCACGGACCTTCTGAAGGTTATGAGGCGACCATGTAAGAGTAAGAGGAAAAAGAAGCATGAGATTCATACTGAAGGTAACAAAGCTGGAGTGAGATGGGAAGTTCAGCTGTGGAGAGTAAAAGAGATACCTGGTATCACGCAATATTGAAGGCTAAATCATAAAGAGAATGTGAGGAAACAAGAAATGTGATGTAGACAACGTTAATGTACTCAGTGTTTCAGATAAAATGTTTTCCTCCTGTAGATGACCCATAAAGAAGTTTTAATTCTTGGTCTTTAGATTTTGTCTTAACAGGAGACCTGTGTGTCACAATGACTAAGTATTACAAGGAGCAGATCAGAAAGCAAATAAGGAAAAGATCCCTACTCTTGCTTGCAGGGCAGTAATTCTACAAAGTATAAAAAATCACAAGGTATGGAAAGCACCTTGGTGTAAAAATTCTCTGTAAAACTCCAGAATTAATCTGCTAAAGCCTTTTTAATAAAAAGTCAGCTTAATAGCAGTAAGTTTAAAAAAGAGCCATAAACAATTAAGGCATTTTCATGTAGAGGTGCTAAAAGAGTAAAAAATCACTCATAAATCAAGATTATTTTTCAGAGATATGTTTAGAAAAATAAATTAGCTCTTTTTCTGGGAATTTTCTAAGCACTCATTATTATCACAAAGATAGTGTGGATGATTTTCCTAGGCGTAAAAGAAGTGTTCTAGCACAAAGAATTTTGCTTTTCTTCAATGTTACCTGGCACTTTATGGACAGCAAAGAGAAAAGATTGGAGTGCAGGTGGGAGATTATTTATCAAGAGGGTTTTTGTAACAGACAAGACGTAAGAGCTAGCTAAAAGGGGAATAATAACCAAATGCAAGATTAAATGGTCTCTACTGAAAATAGTGATAAGTGGAAGCTGAAGGCATAGAAAATGGAAAGTCAAAGAGTAATGATGCCAATAAAAATGAGATTTAAGTGTTTATTCTAGAATTTTCCATGGAATTAATTGGTAAGAAAAATGTAGCAGCTAAAAATCTGATAGTTTTTATTAAAATCCTTAATTTTATGTGTATAATTTCCATGGACAAAGTTTGATTTTTCCCTGTGAATTTTTTTTTTTTTCTCAAGCAACAGAAAAAGGTTAGTGTATGAATTCTACCTGAATGGAAAGAATCATTTTTTGTTGGACAGTTGTAATATATTTAGTAATTTAAAAAGGAAAAAAACACCCACCAAAACCAACAGAAATCTGTACAACCTTTTTAGCACATTGCCTTATGTGTGTAACTCCAGAAAATCTTGTCATAATAAATTCAGCCCTGAACAAGCTCTGTGGAGCTTCATGATGTGGAAAGCATTGTGGGAAATATGGTATAGCTGGGAATTCTCTTATTGCCATTCATGCTGACAGACCAGATATCTTTCTGAACGAAAAAAACCCAACAAACCAACACCCACCCCCCCCCAGATGAATTCACAACAAAAAAAAAAGGTAGACTTCTATGAGGGAAAACGATAAAAGACTGGAAGTAGTGATTTTTATGGATTGGAGTTCTTCTTCTAGTAGTTATCCTGGGATGAATATAAAGTAAGAAAGAAATCAGACTTTGAAGCATGTTAAAGTTGGTAGAACATAGGAATAGTATTAAAGAAAAAGTCTAATTGTATGTGTGAATTTCTGACAAATTGGTGGTCACATGTAGGATTATAAATAAGAACCATAAGACCTAACCTCAGCGTCACACAGAGATCACCTTTGATATTGATTCCCTGGAAGACAGAAATATACATGCTGTGTTTTTCAAAATGGTAATTTTTTATTTCTATAGGAGTTTCCCAGCTTATGTGATATTGTGAAATGCTGCAAGAATCTAGTCACTTGTATTTATGGCTTCTTTATTTTCAAGGAGAAAATTTGAAATCCTCCAAAACTTTGTGTTACAAAAGGAAAATGTTCTATTCACTGTTTCTTTTCCTACTAGGTATAATAATCCGTGATGTTATATAGTATATTTATTTCTGTGGTCTGTTGGATAGTCAATTGGGCCTTAATTCTCAGTATTTCTTGTATATTAGCTCTTCATCTGCAGCCATCTGACTCCACCTTGTCAGAATTAAGATAAAAAAGGCAGCAGAAGCAGCAAGGCGACAAGTTTTATCTGCATCATGGTTGAGACTTTTCCATGTTCCTCTTTGGGTATGTAAACCAGTCAGTAGATAAATACTTAACTCTTGGCTCAGATGATCTTCAGATTCATAGTGAGAGAAAGGTAGGATTCAGTCATGAACAGATCCAGACATGTAAGACTAGGGTTCCTAGGAATCTCATAATTGAGACACAGGGTGTCTCTAGATCTGAATTTGTATTTATTTAAAAATTTTCCAATCTGGGATTTTGTTAAAAGATCATTTCAGTTGGAGTTTTTGCAGCAAAGCAAAGAAGATAAGTTAGATCATTTGAAGTGAAGCTAAGAGCAAATCAGATTTGAATTATTTTAACATCATAAGGAAAATTGTTCTTCCCATGTTGACAGTTTACATCCTCCTTGTGAAATAAGCAGATTTTTTTGAAGAGTGGATGTTGGAGATATTGAACAGTAAGGATTCAGGGAATTTCTCTGATGGGTGTATATAGTAACACTGACTTTTTGTTTGTCACTGTTAACAGTCAGAGAGAGATGATGCAAACTATGCAGTGATGAATGTAGAAATGTGAGACAAAAAGACAACGTTGACAGGCAGAGGTCATTAAAGAAGTCTGACAAGATTATCTTACGATTATTTCTTCATTATCTGTCTATGAATGATCAAGAATTAACATACATTATCTATGTACCATTGTTGCAAGAGATTTTTTGGTATTTCTTTAGCTTTTGAACTAGACAAGGTCAGACAAATATTTGAACAGGCCCTTGAAGGACTTTACTTCAAAAAGGACAGGTTACAGAAGAGATGGGCTATTTTTATATTTTGAAGATCCACTCTAATATGTGGCTAGGTTATTCAAGTCATGACATACAATTATATGTGTGCATGTGTGAGAAACCATGGGAGTAGAAAGGGGAAAATATTATTTGATCTGTCATAACGGCAGTAACAGTGATGACAGGTTTGAAAGACTATAGTTTTCTTTTCAGTGTCCAACTGGGACTGAGACAGGTAGACAAAGAAGGGGATTTCACTTAGCCTAAATAATGGTACTGTACTTCAGTCTGAGAAGAAGGCAGGCTTAGCTAGCTGACTCAGGTGAATATTTAATTTTCTTCTCTCTCCCTGTCCCTTACCCTACCATAACTACACATCGAACTGCTGGAAATTAAATAAGGTGTTACCATAACCAGGAAAATTAGCCATTCTGTGGTGTTGGGCAGCAACAACCAGCTAGTGGCTGAAAGACTTTGTAAAGACAGGACATATCTTTATAAAAAAGATATTTCTCCAGCTGGTCTAATAGGAAAAAAAGAAATACTGCAGAAAATTCTCTTAGAAGGCTGAGGAGGTGTCATAGTGCTGTATAATCTTGCAAGATTGGTAGTGGGCAGAGCCTGGGTGTGGTGTAACTGAAACTAGCTAGGAGTTACTTAGTGGGGAGTGAAGTGGCAGACATTGGAGTAGCTTCAAGAAAATAACATTGTGAGAAGTAATATCATTAATCTGAGCCCATTGGATAGAATCCGCTTAGGAATGAAAACTGAAATATGAGAACTCATGAAAAGAGCATTGCCATTTTTAGCTTGGATGGTGGCAAATGATTGAGTCAGAGAAGGAACAAAGCAGACTGCAGTAGCTGCGTAGGTTGGTCAATTGCTCCTGAGATGGGGAAGAAGCACAGACTGAGGTTTCTTGTTAGAAATGGCTCCACCACTAACTGGGAATTTGTCATGTGATTCCTTTCTTCTTCAACCTGTCTGAATGAGAAAACCTTCACATGACCCATGCAGAAATAGCTACTTACATTATTAAGTATTAACATTTAAAGTCTCACTTTCTAAATTATACTGAGTGTGCTTAGATATTCACTCACATCTTGCTGTTAAAGCTTTTAAATAAATAGCTGCTTATTTCAGCATATAGATTACTGTGAACTCTTTGCAATTTTATGTATTCACTTCTTTAGTCACCGTTTTTCTCAGTTTGCATATTTCTGGTTTTCACACCTTACAGTCCGGACTGCACCTTACAGTCCAGACACTTAGTCCTACCAAGATCAATACGCAGATGTTTTCTGGGTAAAACCTTCTGTAATCTTCCAAATATTTGTAAACAATCTGCTCTGAAACCTTTTGAAAACAAGATATCATTTTCCTGAATGTGTGTGTGAAGCATTCCTGTGGTGACCACAAGCACTAATATTTTTTTAACTTGGTGATACTGCAATAGTAGCTTTGCAGCATTTGACCTGTGACACAAGACACAGGGAATGTAAGTTATAATGGTGATGCAAGGATGAAATTAAAATTTGTCTTGTTACAGCTGTAATGTAGATGAGCATCCAGGTCAAGTGTGTGTGCACATGCACATCCAGAACACTTAGAAATCCCCTGTTAGTCAAGGAACTCCCCATTTACTGTTTTGTAGGTTGAGAGACAATGGACTGCCTTGAAACAAGGTGGTGGACTGCACTGGTAGCCAGCTTCACAGTAAAGTGTTTGACTCACTGTTACAGCAATACCGACATTCTCGGCGATACCTCCAGGCAGCTCCTACTGGCCCCAAAACAACTGGTAGACCCAACCTTTATTCTTAAGATGTGTTGATTAACTCACCGGCTATGGCAGGTATTCCCTTGTCAGTCCTTGCCATAGAACTGACCAAACTGTGCATAGGTAATTTGAAATAGTATAAACTGTTGCTGCACTTGCAGTAATGGTTGCACAGGACAATCTTTTCTATGTAGTCAAGAAAACTACTAGATGTTTTGTACGTTATTTAAGATAATAGATAGAAATGGATCATGCATGTACTGCAGTGGTCATGCAGGACCATGCACCAGTTGGGCTCTAGCTCCCACTCTTGCTGAAGATGTTCTTCCCAGAACTCTTACAATGGAGACTCCTGTCAACATCCCAATAGTGACTGGACATTCTGTATGAGAGACTTCATTCCCCATGTGGGGATTATCCCATGGAAAAGTCCGGTACACTCAGCGAGTGTTTGTGCAACACCCATTCAATTCCCTGTTTGAATAGTTTGAGCAGGCTAACTTCCAAAACCAAACTCAAGTGTTGCTACCATAGGGACTTCAAAGACAGTGTACTTTTTTTTGTGCGGGCAGCATTTCTGTTTTCAACATCCGTCTGAAGCTAAAGTAGCCCAAATCCCAGTATTTAAAGAGAAGGGTATAGTCCAGACTAACACAGAAATAAAATAAAATGTAACAAATAGGGAAGGAAAAAAATCAAAAAGGTATAGAGCAAAAACTTAAGACATTTTGAAAGTTTTAGAGTAAATGTGTTGCTTTTTCCTACACACATTTCTGTCCGAGACGTTAAATATATTGTCTGGTGATCTGGAAATGAATTGGGAAGTTATAGTGCTGACTGGAGAGTTGAAGATATTCATTTCATTGGGTTTGATTAATGGCTTCACTTTTAATGAACTATTAGGATTTAATTTGGACTAGAGTTACCCGTGAGTAAAAATCTACATGGAAGTTTCAGGTCTGTTTAGATTTTACATTTGTTTAGCAAAGGTATATGACAAACAGATGACATTTTCCATGCAAATATGTGTAAAGAGAAGGTATAAGTGTAAGAAATGCAGCAAAGAGAACACATTACTGCTTTGAAACAGCTTCTTCCTATTTTTTCCCTGTGTCTTCTAGCATTTTCAGATCATTCAGTCTTTTTATACATACCAATATTTTGTGCTCTTTTTAGTATATTTTGATCTCTCTTCCTCCCCAGGATGATACTCAAATACCACAAAGAAATAGAGAAAATTTAAGATTTCCTCAATGTTTTTTTAAATTTCCTTATGTTTTGTAGTTTATAGAATAATGTTCCTTTAGAAGGCACATTGGCATGAGCAAGAGACTCTGGTCCAGTGGCATCAACCTCCTCTGTGGGGAGAGCTCCACCAGATGCACCACTGGGAAGTCAAATTCTGTATATCGTCCAAATTTCTGTAAATAAAATATTTCTATTGTAATTGTTTAAGGTCAACTTCTGCAGCTCAATCATCATTGTTATTATTTTTAATTCCCAGGAAAAAAGGGTGGCGAAAGCTGCTCATTTGAAATAATGCTATGCCAGAGCACAGGGCACTCCAGGTGCAAGACTGAATGCCTCTGCAAATTTCTGGAGCCTTTTATGACATTTCAGAGACTTACCTTGCTCCTTATCACATCGTGGTCTGAAATGTTATCCTCTAGAGCAGGTTACACATGAAAGCGCTAAAAGAAGCCCATTTTTTTGCCATAAACCTTGAAAACCAATGAATAAAATATTAACAAGTACAAATCTATACAAAACCCAAACTGTAAGCTTTTAGTGCCATGGGCTGCTTTCTGGGAATACAGGAAGATAGAACAGGAAAGAAAGCATAATGAAGTAAACGGAAAATCAGTATTAGGTAAGTGAGGAGCCCTAGGGCAAAATTTTTAGCTGGAATTAAGTCTTATGTCCTAACGAAAGCACACAGTCATAAGTTATCAAGAAAATTATTATTATTAAGGGGCCAAAATAAGAACATTCTGAAATGAAATATGAAGAACAGAAAGTCTTTGCTCTTTAGATTGATGTGAAAACTGCTATTTTTTATCCACTGCGTTTCCTATTGCAGAGGAGCAAGTTCCTGTTGCTGCTGAGGTGACAGTTTCTAAACATAAATGTTCCACATTGTACTTTGTCTCTCTCTCTCTTGCTGCCTCTGTCCCAGTGGATGAAGATGGTTAAGCTGCTCTGTGACTCATTTTTATTAAGTAGGCCTCAGATGCAGAGTGCTTAAATAGATGTCAGGTTTTTTTTTCGCTTTCCACAAACTGGCATCCTCATTTATCTGCCATTTAAGCATACAGAAGTGCTGTTAACTTCAGTGACCTCCATTGGCTTCAGTGGGAATACTTACATGCTTACAGTTAAATTTCTTTAATGCTTTACAAGACTAACACTTAGCAGATATGCATTTTGTGCATCTTCTTAGATGAGCATGGACTAGTAAGTTGAGATCAACTGTCATTTTTCTGTGTACATGTGGCACCACTTTGTAGTTTATTATATCTGTGTGAGGTGTTCATAGTTAGTCAGAAGAATATACCTGTTCTCAATTAAAAGTAGTAAACCAGCTGGCCTCAGTGTCGTTATCGGGGAAGCTGAGCCCAAAAGGCCTGACATAGCATAAGATCCCAGGTTAGAAGAATAACTCATCTCACAGCAAATATGTTGATATTCCAACTACAGTTATAAGTAATGGGTGTTTTGAAGACAATTTTTAGGAGAAAGTATGAAAGCTCTGGAACTGCTAACAGATGTACAGCTTGAAACAATAAAAGTTATAACCAAAAAAATAGCATAGTAAAACAAGAGCAATTCATTAAGACTGAGTTCAATTCATGATCTGTAGTAGCTAATCTTTAGTGGCAGAGCAACTCCAGATGTAGTAGTGAAGGTAATGTTTCTGCCTCAGTTTCAGTAAGAAAAACACAAAATAAAAGACATTATGAAGAAGCCAGTACTTTGGAAGAAAACTCCCCAAACATTGAATAATAATTTGTGATATTCTTCAGGCTTCACCACAACTTAATTATTGAAGCAATAAACACAAGCCATTTATATTGCTTTTTTTTTTTCCTTATCAGACTATAATCTGTTATTTTGGCATTTTTTTTTTACAAAATCTCACAGATACCATTTGTTCTCCTCTATACAATGATAACTTCTTTAAAACTAATCTGAAAGTCAAGCCTTACCAAATTCTAGCACACTCTATTGTGACAGACTGTTTAACTCATATTATAGTATAAAGACTAATAATAATTATTGCATAATTACCTAATAAGATTACACCACTATTATCATATATTTTTATTCTAATATACTAATATAAGGTATTAAAAGTCAGAGAATTAATATACCAGTAAACTGGAATGTGAGACTGATCTCGACAAACTACGTGATTAAGATCCCATTAGGTTAACTGGGAGAAGAAAAATGCTTACAGAAATGAAATGCGATGTCTGAAGGTGTTAAAATGCAGCTGGTAGAATTTTTCAGATGTGCTAAATTCAGTTTCTGACCTTACCACCATGGAGTTTACTCTTTAACTAATCCTGGAGAAAAAGCTTTACCTCTTAAGATGCTCTACTACATCGTTGCTACAAAAGGTGAAACAGAATGATCACGAATAGCTGTATCAGAAGGAGAACAGTATGCTTCTTTTGTATGATTATCTATTGCATGCAGCACTTTTAATGGGGGGTTCTGAATAAGTAATTAGGTGTAAACTTCACTTGCTTCATTTGGAGATTTAAATTCCTGTAAATCATTGCAAAGGTCACTTTCTATGGATTTGCAAGGTCTGAATGTGACAAAGTATTTGTTTTTCCACACAAATAGTTGCAGGCAACTTCTTTACATTTTCATGCACTGACTTACATTGTTGATTTTTATCTCATCAAAATTACAGTAAGAATAAAAGAATTTATAAACTGAAAATAAAGTGAATCTTATGTAAGTAGTTCTGCTACTAGAATATTATATACATTTAACTCTGTTTTCATATTTGTGTTACTGTGTGGCAGTTTTGGAACTAAAAGCAATGTAGGGTAAAGATGCCTTTAATTTTTAAAGGAAGCAGGATTAACTGAAGTAATTTTACTCCGAAGAATTTTGTAATACAAATGTGTTTCAATAGTCTGCAGATCAAATCTGTTCAATTTACAAGAAATGTGTTATCAGTGTGTACGGTGTTCCAATTCTGAAGCTTTAAACTCTTTCTGGGATTTGAAAAAGTAAGTTGCGCTGTGATCTGCATCAGCATTAGTGGTGACTCACGTGTATTAAACACAGACAACCGAGCTTCTCTTGCTCTTGCCTAATAAGGAAACTTAGGTGGGGGCAGAATAACAGTGATCATCCAAAAGCAAAATGTTGCTGGATTGATGCACAGATCCCAGGTGATTTTGCCATTAGAAAAACATTTTAAATTACTCCTTGTTAGTTAAAAAAAAGGAAAAGAGAAACAAAATTTCTTCTTTAGTCCTCAACTGTCCCCCAGAACTCCTATATGTCATTTCTAGTGACAACAGGAATTTGTTTTAAAAGATCAGCTGTTTGATTTTAGAAACTATATTTCTTTAGTTATGTTACTCATATCGTTCTCATAAAAGCTGATATCAGTTATCCTCCCAGTACAATTTCAAGGTAAGCAAAATGCCAGAAATTGAAAGTGATACTTCTTTAGCTTATTGATTGATTTTTGTATTGTGTCTGAAGGAGAACTTTGAAAGAAAAGCCAAATTATGTGAAATTCCAGTGGATAATGATATTTTTTTCACTTCCTCTGAAATGGAAAAAATATTTATGTTTTCCAGTTGCGTTACTTCAAAATGTGTATGTGTATATATAGAGAGAGATAAGAATACACATTGTTATGTATTTAGATAACTGATTCATAGGAAAAGAAAACTCAGCACAAATAGTCACATATTTATGTTGCATACTAATGTTGTGAAAATAAGATGGTTACTGCAGTTACATGGATCAGGATAAATGCAATTATCTCAAATTAACATATCAGAAAATGGAGACAGAAAAATTGTTTGAGGAAAAGACTACAGAGGCAGCTAAAATGCAGTTCTCCCTGCTCTGCATGTATTCTGAAGTTTGTCTGTGAAGAAGATGGAAAAAAAATCAGTTTTCTTGCATAAGGAGATTTAGGACATGGTGCTAGACTGGCTGAAGCCCACCGGAGTTTTGCTAGCAACCTCACTTAGCACCAGGGTTTCACCTTCAGAATGGGCTTTTCATAAAGTTCTTCTGAGTCAGAAGAACTTTGCTCCCAGTGAGGCAGACGTGAATTTTGCTGTTGCCTTCAAGAGTTAGAAAGTAACTGTCAGTCTTTGATAAATGCTGTAGAAAGTCCCACCTACAACACATAGCTTTTCTCATTTCATTCTCATTTTTGAACAACTATAGCATTGGAACAATTTACAGACTAATGGTTCAAAAGACAGATATTTCTCAGGCTTATGATAATTTTGGCAATGGCAACACAGGTCTTTCATACTTCGCCCAGCTGTTCTGTATCAGAATAATTGTGGGCAAGAGGCTTGGAAAGTCTCTCTGCTTCTTCAGATTCTTGAGATTGTCAGCAGGAGTGCTTGTTTTCGTGTGAAGATCTGTGCCAGACTAAGAAACACCATCCTAAAGCTGCTGAACGGCCATCAGATGGTAAGAATGGCTTTTAGCCACTTCTGACCTTATCAAAATCAGCCTCTCCAAAATGAAAGCTTTTACAGCTTTCCTTCAGTATTTCACAAAGTGTACTCTCTAATTCATTCATAAAGGTTATCTATAATTTTTTAATTTACCATGCTGTCTGAGAGACTTTATTCCAGGTCATTAATTTTTTTTTTTCCCTGAGTAACTGCAACACTCTTCCCTGCATACTCTCTAGTTCTTCTGAAATATTGTGTACAGTCTGTAAAGGATTTAAGAACTCCTAAGACAAAACTTCCACCCTGAGAAGAGAGGAATAATCCCTTCAAAATTTGAGTAACTTTAAGCCCTTCAGTCTGACAGTGGTAAAAGCAGCAGCAGACATGTTAAATACAGCTTTGAAAATAGAGCTATTTTTTCCCAAAATTTATAGCTTGAAATTTTGAAATATATTACTATTTTCCTCCCAGAAGCTTCAGTGCCAGTTACTAAGTAAAACCATCATTAATCACAAGTAGCTATAGTCGTGTGCTGATTGTAATTTGGTCACACTGAACAAAAGACGAATGATATAGAATACTATTAGCAATGATGGTTTTAATGTAGACATTTATCATAGATTCAGGTTCACTTGATATGACTTTGGGATAAAAACAGGGAAAAATTGCCTTGCTGTTGAAAATTTTATTGCTATTAAATCATAATTTTGGCAAAGATGTGCAAATAAGACTGGCAGAGCTTTCCTTTCCCATTTTTCCTCTCCTAAAAGACACAATTACAGAGGCCTCAGAAGAACCCAGATGCAGTGCAATTAGAAAAGTGAATGCTGATTAGTTGTCATCTGTCTAATATCTAATAATAGAAACAGAGTTTTTGGCAAGCTATCTATTTATAGGAGTCATTCAGCTTAGCCAGCTCATCAGAATAGGTAAGATCCTACAGCACAAGGATAGATCTACATGCACTTTCTGCAAAGGCTTGATTCTCCCCCTCACCTCTTTCAAACAGCCCTGCATAACAGTGCCAGTGGCACTGAGACTGATGACACGCTTAGGAAAATCTTCATTATCTAACTTTGCTCCGAAGTATTAGCGAGAAATACAAAGCAATTGCAAGTTTGTGTGACAGAAGAAAAAGGAGAAAACCAAAATGATTATATGCTTTTCTTGTAGACAATATATTATGCTGTGTGTGCTAAGAACCATTTCTCTTTGCTGAGGCAACCTTATGGTTGTGAAACTGATAGAAGCAACACAGTATAGAAATGAAATTATAATTCAAAATTGTCATTACACCTTGAATGTGATCTAGACCTAGCTGACTTCACAAATACATATGGTCTTGGAAAAGAGTCCAGTTCTCCATCAAGAAAGAAATATACCATTTTACATGTGAAAAGACAGAAAATCAAATGTGTGTCATTCTTGTTTTGGCTTCAGCTCTGAGGATGGACTCTAGAAGGTCCATCTGTGGCTGCAGGAGGGCCAAAATGTAATGGCCCTGAATCAATACCGGCAGGCAGGTGCACGCTGGGAGGAAGAGGTTACTGCATGATGTAAACCTGAGGTACATGATGGGACTCTCCACGTAATTGTCTAAGGGAGATTTAAAGCAGATTGGAGGGTGGCAGCGAGAGACAGAGAGAGAGAGGCTTAGTTAATGAGTTTGTAAATGTCACAGATCTGCAGGTCACAAATACCATATGGATTAAAAGAATCACTTACAATTAATAGAGCCCATGAAGGTTTTTGCTTTTCTGTGGTTCTGTTTAGTTCTGTGTTGTTTTATGCAATGAGTGAGTTGCATAGCTGGATGTTATCCGCAAATGCTGTGACCTGTGCTTAGAACTCTGTGGAGACCACATCTACAGGCCAGCGTGTGCGAAAGAAACCATGGGAGTATTTATCCAGAAGAAAAAACTTCACCATTCGATAGCAAAGGAGGAATCATTCTGTAGTCTTTTTGGATAACCCTGCCTTCAGAATTTTAACTCTTTTGCATGTTTGTACAGGAAAGTTTATACCCAGTATTAGGACATATTTTCCATTAAATTTTAACAATATTTAGGAATAAAGTTCTGTTTGTTGGTAGACTGTGTAAATTCTTGAGGACTTCTTCTTAAAGCTGTGACCAGATAGTACTCTCATGATTAAAAAACAGCAGTGCACTTCCTTGCTGTTTGGTATCTTAAACCAATGACACAGTTACTGAATGTTGAAGATAAGCTTATCAAATAGCCTAATCAAAACTTATTAGTTTGGTTTTAGTAGATAGGTTTTCCCCATTTCAATATACACAAAACATTTTTTTGTTCTATTTATCGACTCATTTGGAATGCATTTCTACGTTTTACAAAGAAAACTGCTTTGGAGGACATTACTCATGGGAACACTTTTAGCTTTGCAATCAGCTGTGCCAAGCAATACATGTAACTTAGGATAATCTTTAAGATTCCTGCTAGCTAGTGCAGAAAAGATTCTTCAGTTTCATTGTTTCCACTTTCCTGAAGGACTCCCTGAAGATTAGATGTAAAACAATTCTGTCTTGATGTCTAACAGAGTTTGTATAAAAACGCCAACCCATAGTGACACTGGTGAACTCCAGCAGTATAGTATACTGGATAATTTTGTAGACACTCTATATTAATGAAGTTTGAAGAATTTAGTCCTTTGCGTACAGCCTTCTAGGATGTCAAGCTGCCTCACTGCTAGGTAGTGAGTGATGGTGTAAGGCATCACATGTTTTGGAGATACAGTGTCTCTTGTGAGAAAATGGGGAGTGGTCTGCTTCATTACACCTTACAAAGTTGTAGGAAGTGCACTGTAAGTCCAATGTGACCATATGCAAAGGTGCCAACAATAGCCAAGTCTCATCCAGAACCCTTGGCGTTTCCAAAGCAACCAAAACTGACTTCTGCTACTTATGCTGTGAGAGATAGGGCTATCAGTGGGCAGCAATCCCATTTTTATTGTTATGTCTGATTCATAAATGAAACAAGGATCTCAAAAAGTAAACTCTTCACCAATCATCAGGTTATTTAGATTTGTAATTCTCAAAATGTGTGTTGTTATTACTGCATATTGTGCTATAGTGAACCTTACTGCATTTTTTTTGAGATCTGGGTTTGCTTGTAGGTTGTTTTGGTGTTTGTTTTTTTTTTTTGGTGTGTGCAAAATTAGGGAAAACACTATTGTATGTCCCTGATTACTAGTTGATCCATCTGAGTGTGATAGAAGAAGACTGGAGTTGTTGTCGTTCAGGTATGGTTCTTCTCTGTTTGTGTCTGAATGCCATGTAGTTGGAAGTGTAGTTAAAGGGTTATGCTCTTAAAAAATCATACTAGAACTGATTTTTAAATTACCTTCCTGCAATCATAATTTCTGTTTCTGAAGTCACACAAGGAGATATTTGGATTTCCAGTGATCCAGCCAGAGAATCATGCTGATTTTGGCAGCCCCTTTGGAGACAAAACCTTCCTTTGAAAGCATGGATATCTGTGTAACTGGCCCAAGCAGAACCTGTCTACAAGCATCCAGTTACCAAACTTGCCTTGTGCTTTCTATCTGATTACAGGACAGTCAGCAGCCATTAATAGCACTGAGCAAAAATCCCCAGACAACTTTAAGGCTCTGATGATTTACTGAAACCTTTAACAATACAGTTTATGCTTCTGTATATTTTTCCCATCACTGCTGCAACAGTAACTTACATAGGGTGCACCCGTGCCCACTTTGGAAATGTAGACCGTGTTGTGCAATCACTTCTGAGCTGTGTACTTTGATGAATAATGCTCCCTTTGCACAGAGAGACATGCCCAGCAAGCTCGGAATTTGGGAGGCAGAGGAAAAGCCTAACCCTGTCTACTTCTAGAATTGTTTCTGTTGTCTGGTGAAGGTAACCACCAATTTGAGTGTGGTGGCATGCTTCCGCTGCAGACTTCAGAAAGGTCTTGACAGCTGCAGGCTACTGTGCTCTTGCCCTGTCCTAAGCACACAACAAAAGGACACATTGCTGACACCTATATCTGTAATACTAAAGGTCCTATTTAGATGCAAGATTGAAATAGTCCTTGGGATATCATGAGTCTTAAGTGTATTTAAAGTCCCTGGATCCACACACTTGGAGCTTTGCAGAAACTTCTTTCCTTCTTTTATTATCTTTGCAGGCTCCTTGTACATATACAGCCTGAATAAAAAAATCCTGGCAAAGATGCAACCTAACCCCTGTAATCTCCTGTTTTGGTTTCAGCTGCCGCCGGCAACAAAAGCGCCACGCAGCCGCCCCTCCCCCTGCCGCGGTGCGGAGGACAATGGAAAGAAAACAGGCAGAAAACCAGTGGGTCGGGATAAGGGCAGTTTAACAGAACAGCAAACAGAGGGAACAGTAACAACAATGATACAGATAAGGAGAAAATACGACCCAAACTCGCACAACAGACCCTCTCTCCCGGACAGGACTGGCACCGTGTGCTCCCCAGCCGCGAGTGAGTTCCCCCCGCGCCGCCCCCCTCCCCACCGGAACCCAGCATGATGGCACATGGTATGGAATACCGGGCTCTGTTTGGCCAGGTGGGGTCAGCTCCCACCCCCTGGCTGTGCCCCTTCCTGGAATCCGGTGAAAATTAACCCTGTCCTGGCCAAACCCAGGACATTATCCACCCCTTATTCCATACCATCTACGTCATGCCCAGGTCCCCCGTTGTCCAGTTGATCACCACCACTTCTCCTGTCTCCAGATATCATTACCTTAGCCTATGGATCATCACTCTAAAGTGTCCATTGAGTTCATTTAATCCATGACTTCGGGCTCCATCTGTCGTAATGGTCTTCCGTGGCAGGAGAGGTGATATGTAGTGATGGGCGGTCACTTGCTGCATCCGGAGCTCACGGCTGATGTACCTGGTGCAGCCCGTGCCTACAGTCTGCAGGAGATGTTGATCTTGATGAAGTTGCTGGATGCCAGTTGTTGAAAACCAGGTCCAGTTCCATCATCGCTGTGCTCTGCTAGGTTTTTCATCGAAAATGTCCATCCTTCTTTAATCTGGACGATTCTTACTATGCTACTACTGGTACAAAATATAACAGTGATAACAGACAGTGACAGGGTTATTTAACAATTAACTTTATACAATTTATTTATGGACTATTCTCGCCCAAAATCAAATCCCCATGAGGTACACATCGGACTTCCCCATCCTTCCGCATTACCCACCAGGTACACCCAGGTCCTTGAGCAAAAGCAATCCCCCGGACGGGCTTGCCTTTGCCCGAGGCAGGACTAACCCAAACTGTCTTCCCTAACGTGTTCCGCACGTGCACTACAGGGACTTTATCCCTTTCTACGGGGCGCTGAGGTTTTGACTGGGCAGGACCAGCCCGGTTGGTGGACCCTCTGGTGTTAACCAACCAGGTGGCCTTTGTTAAATGGGTATCCCAGTTTTTGAAAGTCCCACCCCCCATTGCCCTCAAAGTGGTTTTTAGCAGCCCATTGTACCGTTCAGTCTTTCCAGAGGCTGGTGCATGGTAGGGGATGTGATACACCCACTCAATACCGTGTTCTTTGGCCCAGGTGTCTATGAGGCTGTTGCGAAAGTGAGTCCCGTTGTCCGACTCGATTCTTTCGGGAGTGCCATGTCGCCATAGGACTTGTTTTTCAAGGCCCAGGATGGTATTCCGGGCGGTGGCATGGGGCACAGGTTAGGTTTCCAGCCATCCGATGGTGGCCTCCACCATTATGAGCACATAGCGCTTTCCTTGGCGGGTTTGTGGCAGTGTGATGTAGTCAATCTGCCAAGCCTCCCCGTATTTATATTTTAGCCATTGTCCGCCATACCACTGAGGCTTTACCCACTTGGCTTGCTTGATTGCAGCGCATGTTTCACATTCATGGATAACCTGTGCGATGGTGTCCATGGTCAAGTCCACCCCTCGGTCACGAGCCCATCGGTATGTCGCGTCTCTTCCTTGGTGGCCCGAGGTGTCATGGGCCCACCGAGCTATAAACAGGTCACCCTTATGTTGCCAGTCCAGATCCACCTGAGCCACCTTAGCAGCCTGATCTACCTGGTGGTTGTTTTGATGTTCCTCAGTGGCCCGACTCCTAGGGATGTGGGCGTCCACGTGACGGACTTTTACAGCCAGCTGCTCCAGATGGGCAGCAATATCTTGCCCCAATGTAGCAGCCCAGATAGGTTTGCCTCTGCCCAGCCAGTTGTTCTTCTTCCATTGCTGCAGCCACCCCCACAAGGCATTGGCCACCATCCAGGAGTCGGTGTAAAGATAGAGTACTGTCCACTTCTCTCGACTGGCAATGTCTAAAGCCAGCTGGATGGCTTTCACCTCTGCAAACTGGCTTGACTCACCTTCTCCCTCGGCAGTTTCCGCGACTTGTCGTGTAGGGCTCCATATAGCAGCCTTCCACCTCCGCTGCTTCCCCACAATGCGACAGGACCCATCCGTGAACAGGGCATACTGTTTCTTATCTTCTGGCAGCTGGTTATACAGTGGGGCCTCTTCAGCACGTGTCAACTCCTCCCCTGGCGATGCTCCAAAATCTTTGCCTTCTGGCCATTCCATGATTACCTCCAGAATTCC
This sequence comes from Opisthocomus hoazin, assembly GCF_030867145.1. NCBI lineage: Eukaryota > Metazoa > Chordata > Aves > Opisthocomiformes > Opisthocomidae > Opisthocomus > Opisthocomus hoazin. The sequence continues at coordinate 64,083,250 of NC_134415.1, read as the reverse complement.
TGGGAGACTGGGATTTCCCATTCGGGCGTGCTGGGTGATCAGCACAACCCACTTACTCCACGCAGCATCGGTGGCATGATGTGTAGAGGGGACCCTCTCTTTGAACATCCAGCCCAGGACCGGCAATCGTGGTGCTAGGAGGAGCTGTGCTTCAGTGCCGACCACTTCTGAAGCAGCTCGAACGCCTTCATATGCTGCCAGAATCTCTTTTTCAGTGAGAGTATAGTGGGCCTCAGATCCTTTGTATCCCTGGCTCCAAAACCCCAGGGGTCGACCTCGAGTCTCCCCTGGTGCTTTCTGCCGGAGACTCCAGGTTGGGCCATTCTCCCCGGCTGCGGTGTAGAGCACATTTTTAACATCTTGCCCTGACCGGACTGGACCAAGGGCTATGGCATGAAGTATCTCCCGTTTGATTTGTTCAAATGCCTGTCGTTGCACAGGGCCCCATTCAAAATCATTCTTCTTCCTGGTCACGTGGTACAGAGGACTTAAAACTGGCTGTAATTTGGGATATGCATCCTCCAAAAACCCACAACACCCAGGAAGGCCTGTGCTTCCTTTTTGCTGGTTGGTGGAGACATAGCTGCTATTTTGTTGATGACATCCATTGGGATTTGATGGCGCCTATCCTACCATTTTATCCCCAAAAACTGGATCTCTTGTGCAGGTCCCTTGACTTTACTTCGCTTAATGGCGAAACCGGCTTTCAGAAGGATCTGAACTATTTTCTCCCCTTTCTCAAAAACTTCCTCTGCTGTGTCACCCCATACAATGATGTCATCGACGTACTGCAGATGTTCTGGAGCTTCACCCTTTTCCAGTGCAGTCTGGATTAGTCCATGGCAAATGGTGGGACTGTGTTTCCACCCCTGGGACAGTCGATTCCAGGGATACTGGATGCCCCTCCAAGTGAAAGCAAACTGTGGCCTGCACTCTGCTGCCAAAGGGATGGAGAAGAATGCAGTAGTGATGTCAATTGTAGCGTACCACTTGGCTGCCTTTGACTCCAGCTGATATTGAAGTTCTAGCATGTCTGGCACAGCAGCACTCAGCGGTGGTGTGACTTCATTCAGGGCACGGTAGTCTATTGTCAGTCTCCACTCTCCAGTAGACTTTCTCACTGGCCATATGGGACTATTAAAGGGTGAGCGAGATTTGGTGATCACTCCTTGACTCTCCAGCTGGCGGATCAGCTGATGGATGGGGATGAGGGAGTCTCGGTTGGTACGATATTGTTGTCGGTGCACCGTTGTGGTTGCGATGGGTACCTGTTGTTCTTCAACCCTCAGCAATCCCACAACGGAAGGACCCTCTGAGAGCCCACGCAAAATGGACAGCTGTTGAATTTCTTCCGTCTCCGCAGCAGCTATGCCAAAAGCCCACTGATACCCCTTTGAGTCCTTGAAGTACCGTCTCCTAAGATAGTCTGTACCAAGGATGCACGGAGCCTCGGGGCCTGTTACAATGGGGTGCTTCTGCCAGTCCTGCCCAGTGAGGCTCACTTCAGCCTCCAATACACTCAGCTCTTGGGACCCCCCTGTCACTCCCAAAATGCAAATGGACTCTGACCCTTTGAAATCTGATGGCATTAAAGTACACTGTACACCAGTGTCCACTAGAGCTTTATACTCTTGTGGATCTGACGTGCCAGGACACCGAATCCACACCGTCCAATAAACGCGGTTGTCCCTTTCCTCCACCTGGCTGGAGGCAGGACCCCTCTAATCCTCGTCAGAGAATTTGCTACTCACCTGCTGTAAAAATGACTTGGAGGTCCCCTCCAGAGGATCGGAATCAAGGTCAAACTGTCTACCTGGTCTGGAGAGCTGGCTGCTGGAAACTGGAGCGGCATTTTTCCTAACAGAATCCCCTTTTGTGATTGCTTTACCTCGCAACTCACGCACTTGTGCCTCTAGACTTGAGGTGGGTTTTCCATCCCACTTCCTCATGTCCTCTCCATGGTCACGCAGGTAGAACCACAGGGTGCCCCGTGGTGTATAGCCTCTGCATTCCCTCTCCTGAGCAGAGAAACGCTTGCCCCTAATAGCTGAGACACTGACCCGTACTGGTGGGGAGCAGGACATATTCTTTTCTAGTCGCTTGACCAGTTTCTCCACGGCTGAGACAAGGGAGGAAGAGAGACTTTCCTCATATTGCTGGAGTCGGACAGCCACCTCATGCACTGTTGGTGCCTCCTTACCTTTCCAGTCTACTATTGCCAGTGAGTTGACATATGAGGATGGTACACTCCGCACAAACTTCCTCCACATGGATTGTGAGCACTGGACTTCATCTGGGTCTGTGGGTAACTGCTCATCGTCTGTGTCACAGTAAACCAGCTCCCGCACAGCTAATTCCCTCAAGTACTGAATATCCCTTTCCATATTGGTCCACTTGCCAGGATAGCATACAAAATCGTCATTGAAGGGGTACCTCTCCCTCTCCCCTGACAGAAGTCTCCTCCAGAGGCTGAGGACTTGTTCCTTTTTCCCAATGGCCTTGTCAATGCCCCCATCCCTGGCCAGGGATCCCAGTTGCTTGGCTTCCTTGCCCTCTGATTCCAAGCTGCTGGCCCCATTATCCCAGCACTGCAGCAGCCAGGTGACAATGTGCTCGCCTGGGTGGCGGCTGAAATCTTTCCGCATGTCTCGCAGCTCACCCAGGGACAGGGACCGGGTGATGATCTCTGTCTCTATCTCCTGCGATGACCCTGGCTCATCGTCATCCCTCCCGGAGCAATCTGCTCTCTTTGCGTCTTTCTTTAGTTTTACGGGGGGCGACTGCTACTGGCACAGGTTGGTCATTGGGCTCAGTCGCGATGCCTGCAGCTGGAGTTGGGGCTGGAGCAGCTGCCGTGCCTGCTGGGGAAACTGAGGCAGACCCTGCAGCTGTGGCAGCGGCGGTGCCGGTCTGGGGGGCTGTGACTGCCTGCTGGGCTGGAGGGGCTGCAGAGCCGGCTGGGGTGTCAGCGCCAGTGCCTGCTGCTTCGTTTCCCCCCCCTTCCCCTTTAAGGCACTGAACAGTGTTGAACACGGAAGCTCGGTAGGCGTGGGCCAGACCCCAGCACATTGTGGTGATTTGTGTCTCTCTGAAGTTCCCAGGATTGCAGCACACCTTTTGCAGATATTTTACTAGTTTGTCCGGATTCTGTATTTGTTCAGGGGTGAGTTTAAAACACACCGGGGGTGCCCACTGCTCTAGACACCTGCCCATGCTGTCCCACACACCCAGCCACTCACAGCTATCCAGCCCCGGGGCAGGTCTCTGCACGATGTTCTTAACGACTTGTTTAACCCTAAACAAAACCCAAAACCCATTCAGGAGGCAGAACAAAAGGAGAGTGCTGGCCTGAGCATCCCACGGGTACTTGAAATTCTGAAAAGCCGTTAGGACCAGCCTGAGGGAGAGGGGGGGGGGGTGAAAGAGTGGGGGAAGGCATCCCCTCCGGTTTTCCCCACAGATTGGGTTTGATTATTAACAAATTCTAAGATATAGGATCCAAGGTACGGAAATGACCGCAGTGCCGCATGCAAATCAAAGCCTAATTTCATGCACAGTGATGTTATCATGTCATAAGTTGATATCACATAGTACAGCAAAATTATCATCCTGATCTTTTTCCCAGCGATGATGAAGAGCACGGCATTGAATACTTCTTGTAAATAAGGATTCAAAAACCACAGCCATCTGATCAAAGTCAGCAACATTTTTACCGGCGACTATTTAACACAGAAAAAGGCATATAACAAAATTTAACAAAATCTAAGAAAGCAGTTTTAACACCCGCTGCTCAGCTCTGCCATTATCCCGCCCCACGCCTGGGCGCCAATTTAATGTTTAGGTTTTGGCTGCCGCCGGCAACTAAAGTGCCACGCGGCCGCCCCTCCCCCTGCCGCGGTGCGGAGGACAATGGAAAGAAAACAGGCAGAAAACTGGTGTGTCGGGATAAGGGCAGTTTAACAGAACAGCAAAACAGAGGGAACAGTAACAACAACGATACAGATAAGGAGAAAATACGACCCAAACTCGCACAACAGACCCTCTCTCCCGGACAGGACCGGCGCCGCGCACTCCCCAGCCGCGAGTGAGTTCCCGCTGCGCCACCCCCTCCGACACCGGAACCCAGCATGACGGCACATGTTATGGAATACCGGGCTCTGTTTGGCCAGGTGGGGTCAGCCCCCACCCCCTGGCTGTGCCCCTTCCTGGAGTCCAGTGAAAATTAACCCTGTCCTGGCCAAACCCAGGACATCTCCAGACTCCTCTGATCTTCAAATTTAATCTTAATAGTGTTTCCTTTTGTAATGTCACTTCATTTGAAGATGCTACTCATATCTTCAACTGTTTCATACTCCTCTCTTACCTTATGTGGAATCACTCTGTTCCCTACAACTTTAAGATTTATTATTTCTTCCTTTCTTCTTATCATCTCCAAGTTAGTAATGGTTGCATATTATTATTATTAGCATAAGGATTAGTTAAATAAAAACTTCTGTTGTGATTTTCACCTTTTAGATAAACTCTGAATCCCAGACCAAGCACAAAAACCTTTTAATTTTCCTGGGCTTTTAGGGTTCTTTCATGATGGTTGTCATAAGCAAGCGATTAGCTATCAAGCTATCACTGCTGAACTGTATATAAGACACAAGAGGTGTTCCCTAATGAGGGAGTTTTAGATTAAATATGACATCAGGTACTACTGTGTGTGGTATTTAAGGCTGACCAGAAAACAAGAATTCAGTTTTGCCAAATCATATAAATATTTTTGGCTTGATTTTGTCCCACACAGGACAAATCCCAGACCTTTCAAAGCCAGTGGAATGGGAAAGAGAAACTGGATTTTCTACATCATTGTGCTGTGAGCACCAGCCTGTAAAGGCAGTCTCCTAAAATGTTAGGTTGGCACTGTCCCACCTCATCTAAGAACTGACTGATCATTAGGTTCTCCTGGAGGAGAGATGTCACCACACTCCAGCAGCAGTCAAAGAACTTACCTGGGGAGAGAAACCTCCTGCTTCAATTTTTCTGTGGAGCCAATGGGGAATTAATTTAATCTTTGGTTCTTCTGCATCCTAGGTGAGTGTTCTTCTCATGGTGTCTTTGCCTCCCACAGAAATACTTACTGTGGAAGAACTGCAGACTAGTCTTTGTTTAACTACTAGTAAAAATTATTCTTGCAATGATGGCAGCAAAGAGTGCATTTTCACCATGATAGATGGAAATGTGGCTGTGTTAATATGTATTTTCTATCATGTCACGAACAACTTTGTCCCTCTTCTCTGTTCCTCCCCCTTGGCTCCCTCTACCTCTCCAACTCGTGAGATTGCCTTGTGGAAAAATTCCTTGGGATTTTGTGGAAAACTGCTTAATCACGTATAGGTGATTCTACTCTCTAATTACCTGTTCAGCAGAGTTTCAAACTAGATGATAAGCTACATCACCAAGACAAAGTTAGCGGATTAAGTCCCAGTCATGGTCCTGAACAGCATCCATATTTAGTGATCCTCAGAGTGAAATCTGTATGGGCAAGAAATCATGTGAAACACAAAAGGCAATAAGTATCTTCCAAATCAAAACTGCAGCTTCCTGAAAGCCAGCGCGATTTTGTGTGGGTGATAAGTTTACACTGTTGGAGCTTTCTGAAAAAAAATCCTTTGAGAAAATCTGCTGCTGTGACTATAGTGTGTGTTAAACAATTTTTAAAACCCTTGAATTTTAATGATCTAAAGATTTTCTTGGATCAAACAGAGCTATATTTATTTGTGGCAGTACAGTTTTTCTGTTTTCTTTTAAGAAAAGCCCTCTTGACATATCTCATGCTGGATAAATGTCTTTTATTAACCAGAAATGTCTTGTTTTGAGACATTCTAGAGGTGCGAGAAGGGTTGTAATATTAAATGCCATTCCATAGTACAAGCCCACAAAACCGAGTCAAAGAAAAGAGATCTTCAGTTAACAGTACTAGGGAAAAATCCAGTGAATATGCTGTGTGATAGTTATTCCTCACATGTCTATCTTCTTTTTATACCTCACATGATAGGGAAATGGATCAAATATTTGCTGCTAAATTCTTCCATTTTCTCATTATCTGAGAGTATATAAAAAGCTACTTTTGCTCACAAATTCCTGATTTGTGACTTACAAAAAAGCTAGAAGAGAAAATTTTTCCCTAAAGGCCGCTGGATTAAACACTTCTCAGTGTAAACATTCTCGGCTCTTTGACATTCATTGGCTTTATCAATCATTTGCACTTATATAGCACTTTGCAAATACTATTAAAATTATGCCTTGCCTCATTCCCTTGTGAAAGGTAAGTATCATGCCATGTTCATTAGAAAATGTAGATGGAGTTATGTAGATGCTAGAGAAAATACAGTTAACCAGTAAGTTTTCTTATACATATTTGTGTGTGTTTTTCCCTCATTTTGTACTTTTGCAGAGAACAGGATTGCCATGTCATTTAACAGATATCCTTATGCCTACAGATTGAACCCATTCTAAATTCATAGGAATGGATATATATACAGTCACAGCACGATGGTCCTCAATTTATGTTGGTGTAATCCCTTTGAAATTATAATACCACGATAGGCCACGTTCCTCAACTTCTGCCTGGAACATAGCATTCCTGTAGTAACCTTCTAGGCTATTCCAGTCACTGAAGCATATTGAAGTAATCATATAGAATCATAGGTTGGAAAAGACCTCTAAGATCATTGAGTCCAACCATCCACTCAACACCACCACCATTCCTACTAAACCATACCCTGAAGTTCCACATCTACACTTTTTTTAAACACCTCTAGGGATGGTGACTCCACAACCTCCTTGGGCAGCCTATTCCAATGCCTGACCACTCTTTCAGTAAAGAAATTTTTCCTAATATCAAATCTAAACCTCACCTGACGCAACTTGAGGCCATTGCCTCTTGTCCGATCACTAGTTACCTGGGAGAAGAGACCAACACCTGCCTCACTACAACCTCCTTTCAGGTAGTTGTAGAGAGCAATAAGGTCTCCCCTCAGCCTCCTATTCTCCAGATTAAACAGCCCCGGTTCCTTCAACCGCTTCTCATAAGACTTGGCTCTCTAGACCCCTCACCAGCCTCGTTGCCCTTCTCTGGATGCGCTCCAGCACCTCAGTGTCCTTCTTGTAGTGAGGGGCCCAAAACTGAAGACAGTACTCGAGGTGCAGCCTCACCAGTGCCGAGTACAGGGGCACGATCACCTCCCTATTCGTGCTGGCCACACTATTCCTGATACAAGCCAGGATGCTGTTGGCCTTCTTGGCCACCTGGGCACACTCATATTGCCCAATGAAGAATGAAACGTGGGCGTTAGGACAGGGTTAAGACCTGGAATGGAAACTGTTACTTAGTTGTTCATATTGGCAGTTTATGGAGAATGTCAGAACTGCCCGATGTTAATTTATTTAAAATATATACTAGTCTTTGTAAGATATACATGGACAGAGAGAGTGGGACCATGCTATAAACAGGTAAACATATATGTGTGTATATAAAGGAACATATACAGTACATTCGACTTTACATTTTCCTTTGTATACACTAAAAGACATTTTTACTCTGAGAGTGCATTCTGGAATCAGTGTTACAAAAAGCAAGATTTACCGATTTGTGTTTTTTCTCAACAAATTATGAGAATTACAACAGAACTCTTCTTCCTCCTGGCCCAAGTGGTGCTATTTTCTGGTCTATGTTGAAAGTGGTATGATATAAACTTCCCACCTGAGGAAGGTGTCAAAAAGGAGAGATGGGAACACATAATTAATCTGGCTACACATTGCATCCCTGCATCCTGTGCTGAGCCCTGCCAACACACTGAAGCAGGCTTTTCCCTTCTGCCCTAGTTTGCAGCCTGGCAGCCCCATACTTGTTCCCCAGCAGCCCCACTGGTCCCAGGTTGGCCCAGGTGTTTCCACTGAAAAAGGGGGAAAGCACAGCCTATGTATGTGGGAGATAAGGCAGTTACTTTGAGGTGCAGGGTACAAAAAGGTTTTATTGAAGGAGGCCTCCCAGTTTACTTTGCTGCTTCTTCCCTTTTCGAAGGCTGAAGGAGGCTCAGCCAAGAGCACTCACCTTCTGTAAGCTATTGATTTTCATGTTGTTGTGGATTTCTGTCATATCCCAAGCATGTTTGCTTGACTCCCTCTATTATTAAGAATTTAAAAGAAGAAGTAAGGTAATAAGAGAAGAGAAAACATCTGATGCCAGTCCAAAATATTTTTGTTACAATTCTGACTGCTATATTTGACCTGCTAAATTGAATGCTAAAATGGGGCCAGGTAGGTCAGAAGTCCTGTTTTGCACTTCTGGCTTCTGATTTAGAAGAAATAATGGTAACCATCTCAGTAAATTCACAATAGCAAAGCTATTCAGTAAAGGATCAACACCTCATTTCTTTAACCTGCTAGCAATTCGTGTTGGAATAAGTCATAATTACTAGCCAAGATTTGAAAAGCATTGCTTATGTTTCCCTAGCACCCCTTGGTATTTAAAAGGTTTTTTTAATGTATTTTCCCTAGCGAGCTAACTCTTTTAGTTATATATATATATATTTATTATTTCTGTTCAGTATATACACAGTGGCACTACTATCTGCCTAAGGGGTTTTTTTTGATATATGTCAGTATAGGTAAGAGTTGTCTCAATTGCTGTCTATAACGTTATTAATACTCAGACAAGGGCTATCTGGACCTAACATAATTTAAGCTAAATGCTATGATTGAGTTTTAGTGCTTGATTTATAGAAAATTAATATGAAATGTTCACTAATTTCACCAAGCATGAAACATCTCTTTTCATGAGGAAAACCAAGATAGGTTATTTTGGAGTTGAGCATTTTATTTTTCAGTTCTGACTGAAAACCCCAAAGCAGTTATTCATAGAGCTCTTGCAGTAAGTATCCTGATCTTCAAAATCTGATTTTCTCGCGTATTTCTTGCAATATAATAAACTCCACTCTTCTCAGCCAATAAGCTCTCTTCCCTACTCCCAGCTGCAAAGAATATATTTATGATTCAGGCTATTGTTGCTCATGGTCTACACATATAGTGTTGGAAAAGTGCTTTTTCCTTTTTTTTCTTTTCATCCAGCCACTCACTTCACAGTGACTTTACAGAATAAACAACAGAAATTCCACACCATTTATTTTCTGAGCGTTCCTTTCTCCCGTTCCAGCACAAGTCTAGGTAACTTACACTGTAGTAAAATATGACCTTTATATGGTTTTTTTGAAAGCAGTTTCAGAGACCATATTCCTCCACAGTTTTCAGTGTTTCAGGGAACATTTTGATCTTGTTGGAAAGCAAATAATGCCAGTGAGACTGTGTCATCTGTCTTTGCTATGAGGGCTGGGTAGAGAAGACAGGCTTGAAGTAAAGCTCCATAATAGGAAAATGTAAGCTGAACATAACACCTAACTGCTCCAGGGGAAAGGAACCACTTGCCCAGTTGTTATGTGCACCATGATATTGACACCTGCTAATCAACACTTGCACACCTCCAGCTGGCTATCAAACAGGTAGGGCTCATGAGATGAAGCTGTGAGCAAAAGGAGAGATGCACGTTATGTGTGAATTACAGGAAGGAGAAGGAAAAGTCTTGTGGAAGGGTGAAAGAAGTGCAGCTGGAAAGGCAGGAGACAGGGAAGGCTGTCCTTACCTAGTATTGTTGTGATAAGGGCAGAAGGTACAAAACCCAGAAACTTCATGAGTTCAGCTGCCTCCTGGATCCAGCTAGCAAAAGTCTGTTATTCCAGATATTAGAATCTGTGGTTAAATGCTCCAGTATCTCCATCAGTACGTATATTAGGTATGAAAAAAATGTGTAGCAAAATGGATTTTGCATCTATTTAGAGTATAGGTTGTACACACTATGAAAGTAAGTGAGCAAGTGCAAGGAGTGGATGATTCTAAAAGCAAACACAGCAATGCTGGAGCACTTGAAGGTGTGTGTGGGGTCAGTTACTCTGTCGGGAATCAGATGAAATACACTTTTGTCTTTGATCATTTCATAGCTCCTCCTTGCTTATATTCTTGGTACTACTTTCTTATGTATTCTCCCTGGCACACCACTTTCATTTATTTCCCTGTCAATTTATTGCCATGTGTAACATGAACTATTGCTTAGTCACCGATTGCTCACAGCATTCCAATGGGATTTACAGCCACTTAGTCCATAGGCAAATTTGGCCCACACCATGTGCCCAGCTGGACATGGATAAATTAGGAGTGAACTTGTTTTGTGTAGGTATGATACAGTATATTTGATCTTAAAACTGGCTATGAATAAAAAAAAAAAAAAACATTCCCCAAATGCTTGGTTAAAGCTTGAGGGGTAAATTTGCAAAGATGTGTGATGAGTTCCATGAGTAAATCTTATCATTGTTAACGGGATTTCAGTATTTATCTCCTCACACAGAATTGAAAATCTCTCAATAACACTAATAATTAAGAAAGGCCCACTAATAGCACAAAAAGTGTACAAGAACAAGTTTGCAAAATTATCTTCTCCTTTCAGATTTGGATTAACAGAGAGTGGGTCATTTGCAGTATTTTCCAAGTTCAGGTAACGAATTATCATATATTTACTCTATTCCATGACAACTGATAACTTTTAACTTGCTATGTAACTTTGGAGCAGATCTGTTCCAAATAACAAAATCTGCTTAATTCCCATGATATCACTTAGGCCCTGATCTTGCAATCACATTTGCACAGATGGACTCCTGTATCCAGACCGAGCCCACATATGCCAAAGAGGCTCTATACAATGAAGGCATTGGCTCATGGAAATCCAATTGCAAGATCAAGACCTTAATTCCCTTTAGTTTTGTCTCTTCCTAATGAGAGCTGTCAATTACTTATAGTAATTAGGTGGGCAATGGATGTTAATGGGATGAGATTTTAAATATGCTACCTCAAAATTATATGAATAAATCATAGAAATTTCTTTGCCTGTCTTTTACCATATGTCCTCTTTCAAATCCATATCATTTGTTTTACATCTGTTAAAAAAGGCACATAATGTACAGGTACCACAGTTGACTTTGAAGGACTTTAAAGGTGATGCACCAACTTTTCGATAATTATCGTAAAAGAGAACTTTTAGCTTACAATGGAATTGTTGGATTTGAAACGAAAATTATGGATTTGCTAGTAAAGATGATGCATATTGTTCTCTCTTTTTTATGTTGTCAGTACTCATGAAACAAAATTTTCTACACTGAATTGCTCTTAATTTGCACGTCAGAAGGAATGAGACTGTAATGTTTATTTTGGTTAGAAGGGTAGGATTCACCCCTACAGTCCTTATGTTTAAGGTTGGGGTCATTTATTGACATCAGTAGAAATCTGATGGGGTATCTATCATTTCCTCGTGAGGCAGATATCATGCAAATAGTTGGCATTAGAATCCAGATTTTAATCCATTTTCCTAAATTTAATGCAGCCTTAGGCAAACAACATATTATAATATACATCTTAGTATGCCAGGCATTGGATGTCTCCTGTGGAGAAAACGAGCTTAAGTTAAGCAGATGTGCCTTCACACTGCAGAGTTGCTGGATCAGGTCAGTGTTAGACAATTACAGGTTCCAATATTTTAAATAGAGTCTTCATAGAGAGCACCATTAAATAGCTGCACGGATCTATTCATTTTTCCAAGCAGAGGCAATAATTGGTGACTGATGGCATTACGTACAAACACTGTGTTCCTCCAAGAATAGCCCAGTGTGATTAGCTCTTAGTAGATCGGCTGTTCTTTTGCAAACTCTTTGGAGTGGCTTTTCGCCTATACGCGTTTACAGATAAAGCCACTGTAACTGAGCACAGCTGATGAGTCATCTCACTGAGTTCTGTACATCTGTGCCAAAACAGTTCATTGTTTTCTTGAAAAAAGAACAAACTTCTATTTTTAAGAAATTCTGGGTTCGCCACATTGTTATTAAGAAAAAACTCAGGCAGACATCTTATAATCTTAGCCTGTGACATAAAGAACACTCTCGTTTCAGTCTAACAGTAATACTTAGTCTAAAAATGCCTTTTTGACATTGTTTTTCTATCTGTTGACTTTTCGATCTCTTACCTAAATGCAGAATTCAAACTGTGCTTTCCTCCCTAAATCACATTTTAGTTCCAGGGATTAGGGCTGATTCAACAGTAATTGAAAGCAGAATGCAGCTGGAGTGCTCATCTAGTTCATGTATAATAAGGACTCTTACCACTTCTGCCCATTCCTGGTCTTTTGAAATGCAATATTTCAGCAGGCTATTTAGTTCACACTTCTTCAAACAGCCATAGAAACACACAGCTAAAAGGCCAAGAGTTTAACCTTTTATTTAAAAATAGACAACTGTGTGTCTCTGCACTATTGAGGAGTCTCGAAGGATAACAAAAATGTATGCTTGAGCTAAACCATGTACTATATCCTAAAACTGTTAATTGCAATGGATAAATTTAGGTCTATGGCTACTGGTGTACAATAATAGAATACTTTAACTTGCAGCTCTGGTGGGTAGAACTTAAATGTTTCCAGATTGTGTAATACTGATTTAGCAATCATCAGAAGAGCTTTAATTCTTGCAAATGAAATAATTCATTTAAATCTTTGTTTAACTCTTAGACACTACTGTCAAATTGATGATTTCTAACTCAATGGTTGAATAGGAACAAAATCTGGGAATTGAGGATATGAAGCTCATCAGTTGTAGCAAAACTGGAGTATAATTGATTCTGCCTTTGAGCTGGGAAATAGACTTCTTGACTTCACAAAGTTCCCTGTTCTGCTCTGCAAATATCAGACCCTCAAATACTAAACCGTAACACTTTTTCAAGCAGTAGGATTTTAACTTTCACAGTGAATGTATCATGAATTTATTGAGGCTTTTAGGACAGTAACTGGAGCACACTTTCTTGGTAAAAAGACAGAAGTGAGCGTACAGACAGAAGTGTTGGTAGTTCTTACATTCTTTGGAATAATAATTAAAAATAACCACAGCTGCAGATCTTTTCTAAAAGATCAAACCAGGTGAAAGGGATATTTTAGTGATGGAATGGAGAACTGGTCTGAAGGGTTGGATGGAGTCATATCTGCATCTCTTCAGGGGAGGGCTTATATGTTTCCAACACAGAGTCTTAGGCAGAGTGAAGAGGGGACTTTTTTCCTTCCTCTTTAGAGCTTAAAGTAGAAAATAGTATTTTCTTCACCAGAATACGGCAAGAATTGGACAATTTCTCTTCCTGAAAATGTCCCTTGGACTTTCAGTTACGTCTTTGGCCTGCTGTATTTAGATGCCAGTAATGCAAGAGCCTGCAAGATTTCACAGGAAGATAAGGCTGGTGAACACCGCCTGCACTTTCAAATTCAGTCCCTTCCAGGCAAGGATGTCATAAATCTGATAAACAGATCAATTGCCAAGTAAAATCTGACCTTTTAAAAACCACGGTCCATACAGGGAGGCCTTTGAGAACCTCAGTGTTCTTACAGCTGGAAAACAGCAAGCTTAATTTTATGCATGGATGAATGTCCTTGTGCTGACGTTGTCCTTTAGCTTAAATAGCTGCCAATCTTGATACACTTATGTACTGTAGCCATGGCCCTGCTCAGTATTTGCTTCATTAAGCTAAAGAGCTCAAGCTTTTTTTCCTTATTTGTTTAAGCTTTCTTCTGAGAGGCTTAGTCTTACTTCCTCTTATTCTGAGCTTGGAGTACACTACTCCAACTGGTATCTTTGCGACACCTCTCACAAAGCATTCAGTGATTTGCCAGGCCCCTTGAATACTGAAAATGGTGAATATGGTGTTCATGTTGCTGCTGGTTATTTGTTTCAGAAGACATCTCCAGGTTTTGTTTTAACATTATAATATTTTCAGCAGTTAGGTACTGTTTTGAGATGTAACACCTTGGCTGGCTTGACACTCCACTGCTTCACACAACTGAAGGAACTAGTCTGAAGTCTTCTCAGTGAAAACAAGACGTTACTGGTGCCCTTGTGTCAGCAAAGGAGTCTTGAACCTTGGAATTTATTCCCTTCCTGAATTGTCTTTTACTCTTCACAGTCTAGATTTATTAACCTTGCACACTGCAAAGTTTGTATTTCTAATCTGTCCAATGTTAGGGAAAAACACTTGTTGACAGGTACAGAAGCTATTAAGCCCAGTTGGCTAAATAGCCATTTATTTTATACTCCAGTTGCATAGGAAAACAAGGCTTAAATAGTTATACAGCGTGTATGGCTACATGTAACTGCATACACATATCAAAGCTGTCTGTACATTTGTCCCCCACACCTACAGAACAACCTTTGAATTAGTTTCCTGATTCCAATCAAATTTGACTGAAGGGTAAAGTTTACACAGATCATTAAGTTCCTGTAGGATTTTGTGAAAGTAGGTAGGAGGGTAAAAGGTGGGTTTCAATTCGCTTCCAACTGTGGGAAAAACTGCACTGTGAATTCAGACTTTATGAGACACCAAAGACTCCATGCTCAGGAGAAATACTTTATGAATACTCAAACTTGGAAAAATATCAAGAATGGGTTATATCTTTTTAGACTCTGATATCCATAAGAATCGTAGTTTCCTTTGTCTTAGTGCTCAGGGACCCAACTTGTAAACTGTGTTAGAATTAAGCAAAACTCTATGTCTTAAATATTAGACAAAGTATTCTGCTCTCACATCATGTAGGTATGTCTCTCTTGAGCTCTTCTGAAATGTTGCTATTTGTTAGTCTGAGTAATCGATCACAATATATCTAATACAAAATCAGAACTTCCACATATGACTGCTTGCCTGTGCACCTGATGATTTCTCTGGAGAAACTGTATAAATTAAAGACAGAAAAGTACAGGGTCTTGTAGAAGTAAAAGCATCACAAATATACTTAAAATACTTGCAGTTCAGAGGAAAACATGTATGGTCTTTACACTTGGGGTTTAGCTGAGGATTTATTTAAGGAGCCAGAAGAGCCCTGACAATAGTGTAAAAGGAACTGCAGAAAAGAATCAATCATGATTGTGCAGTATGAACAGAGAAGCAAAAATGAATAAAACCATCTGTCAAACTCACGAGTTTTTGTGCCTCTGGAGAATGCTGTGGCCATACCCCTTCCCCCAGGCTTGATCATTAGCAAACTTTTTACTTGTGAAAACACTAAAAGGCTGTATAGTGGCTAAGGTAAAGTGCAAGGCACAGGGTGAGGGAAGTAAGACTTTTACATCTGCTACAAAGCGTGCATGTTGTTCTGTCTGCTAGTAATTTTTTTAAAATGTCTGAACTGTCATTACTGAAAACTTTCTCCTGTCAGACAATTTCTGTATCTCTGACTTCTCCCACCACATTGTGTGCTTTTGTTAGAGAAAGGAAACAAAGTTCAAATAAACAAGCAGCTCTTTCTATGATATTTTAGTTGAACTGGTGTTAATTGGGCAGGGATTTAGGTTTTTGCCCACTGGTTGTAACTCTCAGTGTCTCGTTTGTTTTGTTTTTCTTGTTTTTTCTTCTTAAGCTTTCTTTTTACTGGAACACAGACACTAGGAATGTTGAACTGCCTCTTATGGCTAAGTTGTACACAATGAACTGAGGACTGAACTCTTAATGCTTCCTATATCAATTACTTCAAAAATGTTACAGAAGAATATTTTTATATATATAGATTTCCAGTACAGGTACCCATCCTGTGGAAGTCTTCCTCTGCAAACATATCTATTCTTTAGAAATTCTCTCTCTCCTGCCTCTGTACAGCCCCTATCCCAAGGATATATTTTGTTCAGTTCAGCTCTTCAGGAAATGTGGAATCATCCTGGAATCAGAAGATGAAAAACAAGAAACATGATAGACACTTATCACAGGAGATGTTGTTTATTTATTTAGAGAGAAATCATCCTTTTATTACCTTCCCAGGAATGTTTCTTGGTCCCAAAAGGAGAACGGAACAGAATGTCACTCACAGCCGCTTTCCCGATTTATTTTTACTGCTGAGGCAGGAGTGTTCTGCTAAGGTGCCAGTTCAATACCTTCAGCAGGAATTATTCTCTCAGCTGCAGGAATGAAGCAGAGAAAGAAGTTCCTTATTTTGCATGGTCTTGTCCTTGTATGGAAAAAACCAGCCATTTACCCCTATAAAGCACTGTCCAGTCCAAAAATAGCTGGGACTTGGAAGAAAAAGAAAGCTTTTCTTCCTGCATTCATGCATAGGTGAACCACTTCGTTGCCCAAATTTCTATATTTAACTGTCTTACTTTACGTAATTAGCTTCTGTTCACTTTTACCTGCAGTAATGTTATTTTGGTTTATGAATTAAATCACCAGATGTCAGTTTAAGATGACAGAAAATTGACTTTTAGAGCAATTGTTCTTTCCCCTCTCAGTTTTGAAGAACTTGTCTTCAAAACTGAGCCTTACCTGTCATATTCAGGATAACACTATTGTATCTTTTGTCTGAGATTCTGCTGCCAAAGGCATTTGTTGCCGGCTTGAGCACAAAGACAGGACTTTTCTAATGCATCTAATGGTATCCTGGTACCTATTTTTGTAATATCTTTGATTTGCACGTGAATCTTAACTTGTACTGAGCTGTGAGTACACTTGTGTGCCTTCTCACAACCTGTCTCAAACCCATGGGAATGTGATATTGGACTCTACTGCAATATTGAGACTCAGTAACTTGAACACACTTCTGTTGCTGCTCCAATCCCATTTTAGTCAAATCAGTATCTCTTGATGTGTAGTTTGTGAAAATTCCAGTTGTTAAAATGATACCTGCTATCAACAATAGCTTTATGCTCAAAACCCAATATTTACAAATGCTATACCCATATTAGTTAGATGAACACAACTTTTACAGTTTATTGGAAACAGTCTGGGTAGATACAGAGGTTTACAGCTCCTCTTTCCAGTGAGATGCTGACAGGGAAGGTTGAGCATTTTGGGAGATAACAATGTTGGGATTAGTTCAGCTTCCAACTGGAGGAGGTCTGTTTACACACAGGATTCATTTGAGAGAGTTCTGCACAAATAGCAGCCCTGTTTGGAAACCTGTCAATGGGTAGGCATTTATAGTAATGCCTTCTTTCCTGTACATACCACAAATGCCATGGAACAGGGTAAGCAATCCATCATTTTATTTAGAACTTTGACGTTGGCCACCATTGTCAGACTCCATTGAAAATACATCTTCAACTATGGGAGCAAAATGGATCATCTTAACATCTTCTCGGTTATGGAAAGCATAGTGACAATCTGAGATTTGAATAAAGTGTTTTCCTCAGAAAGCTCAGTCTTGCAAAGAACAGGAGGTGCAGTCAGAACACTCCCAGATTTACCAAATCCTGTTGTTATTACTGGATGCATACACACACACAAGCATGCGTGCACAGAGCTTGTGGCCAGTGGATGCACTACTCTCTTATAAATCAAGACTTCTGAACTGTCAGCTAGCTTTGACCTAGTGTTTGGCTGGTGGTTTGGCACTGTGGAGAAAAAACATTCGGCCTATTTGATTAGAAGTTTGCTGTAGACTGTAAAGTGAATTTCAACTATTCCTTCTAAAACAAATTACTTCACAAGGCACAGGCTTCGTTTAATATTTAAAACATTGTGGGGAAAAATATTCTGACCCTGAGATTACTTTTCAAACATACCTTGAGAGTTTTTTTATCATTGAAAGTGCACAGACTTTATGCTTATATAACTCAGTATTTTTAAGTACCTAAATGACCTGGAAGACTGTGCCTCATTTTAGGAAGAAACTTAAATCCCAGATTGCCCAAGTTGCTCCCAGACTAAAAGATTTCAGATGCTTTAGAAATGCACACTGACTGTAACTGCGGTTTATTTTAACTTTCTTTGAGAAATTATGTAGGGCTGAGTAATAAAAAAAAGGTATTAGTCCTTTCATATGTCTTATTTTGTCACAGCTCAGGATGCTTCAAATGTCATATCTTCTCGCTTTTCTCCTGGCACCGATTCCTGCCCTAGACTCCTGAGGTCTCCCTTGCTCCTTGCCCTGGCTCCCCTTCAGCCCCTGTCCTGGGCCCTTTGGGTCAGTGTCATTTCCGCATCACGTCTGTCCCACCAGCAGCTTTTCCACTCCCAGGGGGTGTTTTTCATTCACCAAGGTAGGTTAAGGAAGCTCATGGTGGGAAAGAACTTGCAGCCTGCCCATTGTGGCCCCTCGTCTTACCCAGCAAGAATGGCAGGTGCCAATGAAGGGGTGAGGGAAGAGGTCTGCCTATCCCTTGGAGAGACCTCGCAGTCCCAGGAGATGGGGCTTTTCCTTAGGCATGCCAGAGCTGCTCCTTTCTCCAGGAGACAAGGTTTAGCTCCCATCAAAGTCTTTTTATATTCCCCTACGGCTCTTAAACAGATGAGATTTGGTAGCCTTTTAAGTGAAGGATTTAGGTGTTTTGGAAAATGTTGTGTTAATACTTCCCAGCTGTAGTAAGCAGTTACTTGTGTTGAATATTTCCTTTTTTTTCTAAGGCTTGGAAAAGTCTTGAATTGTCAGCCTTTTACTGGCCTAATAATGCCATGCCACAGATGTACAATTTAATTTGACCACTCAAATCCTGTGGAGAGTGAAGCGATGATAGCAAGACTGAGGCAATGAGCGTGGTCATCCTAGAAGCCAAAAGCAGAGCAGGACATGTCTCCTCCTGGCAAGGGTATCCATACAGGGAGCAGGTCCAGTGAGGTTCCTGTTCAGCCTTCGCTGCTGTGCTGTGCATTCATACTCTGCTTTAACACCAGTGAACTCCAGTGCTTTATTAAAACAAACAAGATTTGCAAGACTTATTTTTTTTAATGTGTGTAAACCCAGCAACAACATTAATGCTAATATTGAAATTTAAATAGTCAGTCTCCCAACAATCAAACACGGATTAACGATACTTAGCTCTGCAGGAACATTTAGATCTTTAGATTAAAATGAGATACTTCAGAATAAATCTGTTAAGATCTCGGAATGAATGGGAAGCTTATTCTTTTTTCTGAATACTACAGAGTGATTGATTTTTCTATGGGTGATAATTGAAAGGGTGTTAGCAGTAGTCTTAAACATCGCAGACCAATAGTAGTATAATTTTAATATCTTAAAGAAAATAATGTTGATGTTCTTATGAGTTCATTCTTTTCTACTTTAAAGGATATATTTCGTAGTATTTGACGTTCCTTAACACTTGGCAAGTAAGTGTTTTGATTCCTTTTATTCAAGTTTATAGTTTAACATATGCATTTATACATACTGCTTTAAACACAGCAGGAGGGAAGCACTTTTCATTTTATCCGTCTTAAGTTTTTGCGTTTAGTTTCATCTCTTCCCACTGTGCTAAGATCTTCAGAAACATTAACAATTTTGATCCTGTAATATTAATGAATCACATCAACATCATTTTGTAAGTCAGTATTTATCTCCCCCATCTCCACAGTACTTTGGTTTCCTCCTCACCCTATTAGCTAAACTCACACCCCCAGAGTTGCATAGATTTTATCAGTGGTGTTTAAATATGCTACTGTTACTGAGGGGTTAACCAGGTAAGATGATTGCACTAATAAAAATTGATAAGTAGTCAGGTTATCCTTCCTAATTTATTGCCATGGCAACAGACAGCACATGTGGCTTGTTGCTGAAGAACAGAATGCTAATAATCAAATGTGTCTTACCCAAATGAATATATAACACAGCTTACTAAAACAGTGCCTTGACGTTGTATACATTACTGAACAGCAGCATGCATTAATTTGCATCTAAGTTACTTGATGCATATGCTCTGTAGAACAGGAAAAATGAAAAAGCACGTCTGCTACATCAAAGCTGTTCATTAATGTATTTTATATAGTATATACAGTGAAAGATCCAATTCTTCAACACTTATCTTGTTTATTTCAGTAGGTGGTTGGTGTATTAGGAAAGTGCAGTAATGCATAGTCATTGTGAGATGGCATAAAAATAACCAACACAGCACAGGAGTTCAATTAAGCAATAATCTCTGGGAAAAAATGGTCATTACTAACAGTTAATGGTTGGTTTGTTAGTTAATGGCCCAAGGCAAAGCTGAAAACAGTTAAGCCTCTAACAAACTGGTTGTGAGTTATGGCAACAATGGTTTTGCTGGGGATTTTCTTCCCTATTATATATCACATACGATAGTTTATGATAGAAATAATGTATTTCTAAAGACAGTAGTTGTTACACAGGATGTTATTAGAAATGTCAGGTGTTTCAAGGAAATGAGCAGTTGATTTTCTACATACAAGGAAGAAAAATAAGTACTCTTCTACATATATATAGTAGTATTGATATTATTCACGTATATTGTACATGTATTTCATATTAAATATAGAAGATATGCTATAGACATTATATATAATACTTTAGAGACCTTGTATAACATATAAGACTACTTGCCAATTCAGAAATTTCTTTATCTTTGAAGGTCCACAGAGTATAAATATGTATACAAACACATACATATATACAAAATATTCACATAGGCAAATATGTGTGCATACATATATGTACTTCGTACTTACACACACACAGCTTCAGGCTTTTTCCCAATGCCTCTGCACATACTTCAGTTAACTGGTAAGGAGAAGAAAGGACACAAGAAAAATCGTTCAAATTTGGCAAACATGTTTTACAAAAATAAATCCGTCATTAAGTTTCTTAACCTGAGATCTTGTACCACACTGTTTTGCACCTTAATCTCAGAATTAATTTCTCTGTCAGTCATGCTTTCTATTAAAGACCGGACTTCCTATAACCAGAACAAGCTATGGACCCAAAGCATTTATGCTCGGGAATGTAAGGTTGCATCTATTTTAACCCACAGCTTTGTTACATTGAAATGGATATTTTGCTCATGGAAATTGTTGTGACGCAAGTGCTGTCTGCTTCCAGAAAGCAAAATGGTGATGGGGTTTTAATCAACTTCCTGGAGATTTAAAAGTATCTTGAGAAACTGAAATGGTTGGTGAAAATTGCCAAGATGTTATAATAAAACAGCTTCACAATGAATCTGAGGTAAGGCAATTTCAGATAAGACAGAGAGCCATAAAACTGTCATGAACATAAAGCAAACTATATTTACAGTATGAGCACCACATATTCATTCTGGAAATTTTCATGAGTACAGTCCAGTGTTAGATCATTTATTTAGATGACGATATAGGTAGGTTGCTAATTCTAGGAATGGTGAAATTGGACTAGATTAAATTCCGATGTTAGCTCTATTTGTACTCATAAAATGATTTTAAGCTAGATATGAAAAAAAGAGAAGACCTTCTTCCAAGGATTTGTAATGAGAGAAGGTTTCCCATAAGACCCTCAAAGCATGGAAATTTATATGTGAAGAGCTTCAAAACTGTTTTTCACTTCTGAAAACTGTTATTAAACATTAATATATACTGTTCTTAAACATTAATATATAGATATGTAAACATACATATTAATATATACATATGTAAATATGTATGTATATCCATGCATAAGCATACATACACATAAATACACAGCACTATGTAAGAAACAACAATGCAAAGATGTTAATTTTTGATGAATTTCAAGAAATGAATGGGCAACCTTCAAATATGCATATGCACTGTCTCAGCTTTGCCTTGTTTTTCCAGTTTTTTTCACAGGACTCCTAACACCACACAGCAAAATAAAGAACCACTACACTGCATAGTCTTTTTGTAGTCTAGGCTTATTTCTGAAAACTGGAAATATTCTGTCCTTCCTGTGACATGCTGTCCAGCAGAACTTTCAATTTAAGCTTTATGACACTTTTCTTCCTTTCTTATAAGGTGCTTGAGCCCCACCAGTGAGATCTGCCTCTCTGAGCAGGAGTTACTGGGATTGCAAAGGAAGATGCTGTTGTGTAGCATCTCTTGCAAGTCTGAAAAACAAAGTAATCAAACTATGAGACAGTGGTGGAAAAAGAAAGAGAGACTCCCTCTTTCTTAACCTACTGAATACCCTTATGAACATGTGCAGCAAGGAAAGAATTCAAAGTTCCTCAGAGATACCAAAAGAAGTTCTGTAGGTCAAGTTCAACTTAATGTACCATGGAGAAAAAGGTAGGACCACTGGGCTGAATCACAAAGCTGAGCAGGCACACTTAAAGGGTAGGATCAAAAAGAGGCTATTTCTAACATTTTCTATAAGAATGCACTGCACTGCGCTGCTACATGTTCATGCTACATGAGGCTTTACATTGGGCTCAAAATGTTGGAAGCTGCAATTGTTTAAGTACTTTAAAATGTTAGAGGAAATATTCCCCGCAAGCCCAGAAGGCTTGTTATCTTTGACAAATATCTGTACCAAAAGAGGTCCTCACCCAAAAGCAAGGTAGTTCTTATTTTTTTTTTAATCATTGAGGTTAGGTCTGACCCACTGATAGTCTTTCAATCTTATTTTTTCAGAAGAGCATTACCAATTCTAGTATCTCAAATTGTGACAGAATCACAGAATCACAGAATAGTAGGGGTTGGAAGGGACATCTGGAGATCATCTAGTCCAACTCCTCTCCTAAAGCAAATTCATCTAAAGCAGCCTGCACAGGACCACATTCAGGTGGGTTTTGAATATTCCCAGAGTAGGAGAATCCACAGCCCCTCTGGGCAGCCTGTTCCAGTGCTCTGTCACCCTCAGAGTAAAGAAGTTCTTCCTCACGTTCAGACAGAACTTCTTATGCTTCAGTTTGTGCCCGTTGCCCCTTGTCCTGTCACTAGGCACCACTGAAAAGAGTCGCCCCGTCCTCTTGACACCCATCCTTAAGCTATGTATAAGAATTTGTATGACCCCCCCTCAGCCTTCTCTTCTTCAGGCTAAACAAGCCCAGCTCCCTCAGCCTTTCCTCATAGGAGAGATGCTCCAGTCCCCCAGTTATCTTTGTAGCCCTCTGCTGGACTCTCTCCAGTGGGGAGCCCAGAACTGGATGCAGTACTCCAGGTGAGGCCTCACTAGGGCAGAGTAGAGAGGGAGGATAACTCTGCTCAATGCACCCCAGGATGCTATTGGCCGCCTTAGCAACCAGGGCATGCTGGTGGCTCAGGGTCAATTTGTCACCCACCAGCGCTCCCAGGTGGCTGATACTGCTTTCCTGCTTCCCCAAGCCTGTACAGGTGCATGGGGTTGTTCCTCCCCAGGTGCAGGACCCTGCACTTGTCCTTGTTGGACTTCATCAGGTTACTCTCCGACAACTCTCCAGCCTGTCCAGGTCTCGTCGAATGGCAGCACAGCCCTCCGGTGTGTCGGCCACCTCTCCCAGTTTTGTGCTATCAGCAAAATTGCTGAGGGTACGCTCTGTCCCTTCATCCGGGTCATTGATGAAGAAGCTGAACAAGACTGGTCCGAGTACTGACTCCTGGGGAACATCACTAGCTGCAGGCCTCCAGTCAGACTCTGCGCTGCTGGTCACAGCCCTCTGAGCTCTGCCATTCAGCCAGTTCTCAATCCACCTCACTGTCCACTCATCCAGCCCACACTTCCTGAGCTTCCCTATGAGGATGTTATGGGAGACGGTGTTGAAACCCTTGCTGAAGTCAAGGTAGAGAACACCGTCACTGAATACAGGTTTGGTTTTAGCTGCATATGGGCTACAAGGACAGAAAATATTTAGTCTTATGACACAGCTGATGACACATGCAGAAGGGTCTGCAAAATATGACCTACTAGAGCAAAGCCTCCCTCCTTAGAGCATGCTAGGGAATATCTGCATGCATCTTCCCAATGTTTTTGATGTAGGATATTGATAATGTAAAATCTACAGGTTTAGATGACTTCACTCGAGATTTCCTGACAGTGGACTTCCAAATCATCGCAGTCAAGACCTGCAGTTATAAGATGGCTACCTCAGGGCCTCCCATATCAACAGGACAGAGTCAGACCGAAATGTTTTATCAGCTGTTAGTAATATTTATGAATCCCTGATTCACTTAGCTGAAAACCACTTCCTCTAAAATACTAAACAGAATACGGCCTTTTTTCAGAAAAAGGATGTTGGATAAAAGAAATTTAGACTATGTAAGTGAAATTTGGAGTCCAGGGGCAACTTAACTGGAATTAAGTGGCTTTTGGAGATAGGAACTTTAAGTCACTGATATTTTCTTTTCACAATGTTGCTTAGACTTCAAGGGCTACATTCATGAGGAACATAGGCATTACAAGAACAAATGCCTAAAATGGGGTGGCTCTGTAGGTTCTCCACAAAGTACAGAAAGAGCTCAGCATTTAAAAGAGGAATACAGAAAGTCAATGACATAAGGTGACCAGTGCTGAAGCCAGTCAGCAGGAAATAATGAGTAAAACTTGGGTACTGCAATAAGTCCTATACCAGACTGCATCTGTAAATCAGCATGGGAAATCTCTCCTGATAGAAGGAAAGTAAACAACAACAGTCTTTTTTTTTTTTTCATGAGAAACAACATACAAGTAAATCTAACCCAGTTAGGAGTGTTCTTGTAAGATGTTAAAAGACCCAGGTTTAGCTCCCTCTTTGGAACGGGCTTCTTTACCTGTGAGGCTAAATGGTCATATTAAATGCTTTCATTATACTGTTTGCTAGATGTCAAACCTCAGGGGTTGAACTAGAATAAGCGAAACTAGAAATTGCTCTAACCATTGAATTATTGACTAAACGCAGACAGTGGGTTTCATGTTTGTTTTAGCTCTCCTCTGTGCAAGTCTCAAAACCAACAACCAGTTCTGACTTTGCTGTAAAAATGGAAGTGGAAACTTAGATTTCAAGATACTTTATGATCTTCGCAGCTAACGTATCGGTTTGAGAGTTGAGCCCTTTTCTGTAGACAGCCCCAGGACCTTGCTGTCCAAACATAAAATAAAAAGGCAATCCTAGACCATGGCTTGATACCTGTGGTGCTCTTTATATTTCTGCTTTTCCATATATAAAATTATAGCTAGAGACATCTTTTTGGTGATACTAAAATACTAATTAGATGGGCTCTCATTTTAAGAAGCATTGAGCAATTACAAAAAATAGCTAAAGTCACTGAGCAGTAAGTGTACAGGACCTCTGAAAACTCACTCCCCTGTTGTTTGTAAAGCACTTTCACAGCTAAAGACACTGTATAAATGTTCAGTATTATTAGTGCTATGTGTACATTGTGTTGCCTCAGTTGATTCAGATCATGTCTAATCAGGATTTTTCAAATAATTCCCCTCTGTGTCTGGAGAGGAAATTAAATGAGAAAGTCTTCTGTACATCTGAAAGCATTTTCTGTTAGAGTTTGAGAGAAGGCGGAGTCAGACATGAGGATGGGGTGGAGACGAAGGAGACGTATTTGTCAGGAGACAGCAGCCTTAGGCAGTGAAATGTTTGTTCAAACAGCATCGAGAAATGGGAGCGGAGGGTGAGAGCCATACATACAGAATGTATCAAAATAGAGGCAAGAGACAGAAGCAGAGACAGAGACACGATTCTGTAAATGGGCAGGGACGGTTAAGAAAAAGGAAGCTGAGGAAACAGAATAGTGGAGGCTGGGAGGGGGAATAGGGCCTTTCTATGGGGAGTGGGGTAGGTTTGAGGAGAAATCAAGCAATCAGAAATCATTACAGAACTGCCTGAATGACCTTGATTTTGCCCTCTTGTGTATGCACATTACGAGTCTATCCTCCGTTATGTAATCTCACGCTATTTTTTCCCCAGGATGGGCCGTGTCCTGGGGAGGACTCAGAGCTGTGCGGCGGTGGAGAAGGCTGCCACGTGGCATGGGGCTGAAAGAAGAACTGCCGTTCTTGGGAGCGGGGCTGGATGAAGAGATGTTCCTGAGCTACCAAAGCCTCTCTTGACTGAAATAAAACAACACCTCTTGAACGTAATTCTGACAGAGTCAGTGATGAGAATTTCAGACTAAAACCTGTGCATTCTTTCTCAAAATACACTTCTCTGGTATGTAAGAGCTATGGAGTTGGGGTTAAGAACCAATTAAGAACCTTGGGCTTCTTAATGGATAAAAGCATTTTAATCCCAGACCATTCTGAAATTCACAGGTTCAGGGACATTCAGGGATTGATACTCAGAGCTGCATTTCAGTATACTTCAGACTGCAACAGTGTGACACCCAACATCACACATGAGCAGAAGAGGGTAGATATGATTATTGAATAGCTATCCACTCAATATATATAATCTGCATATACCATACAAAGATGTTGTAAAATCTATTTTAAATGCTTTAGGAAACATGAGGATAAGCAGTGGTGCCAGGTGTACCTTGGGGAAGCGTGGAGAGAAAGGCAATGCAACTTTTCTCTCATCATGTAGACATGCTTTGCCTCAGGTGGTGATAACAGGGGGTCTAGCCTCCCTAGTTCTTCTGTTAAGTTCAGTCTCTGAAAATGATGGATGAGAAACTGTGAGGGGAAAAATGGCTGCACAGGCAGGTTAGGGTTTGGGAACTGGAGGGACTAAAGGCAGCAGATGGAAAGAGGAAACAGATCTAACTAGACAAATCACTTAATATGAAATATGTGTGGAAATATGCAGCCTTACAGTGCATGTTTTATGGAATTGTGAACTCTCCATCCTCTTCTTTAGTCTTCCTTCAGTAATTGATGTCTGCTCTGCACAGACCAAGGTGTGCATGGTGCAACAATGACTTGTCAAGGTTCAAAGCTGATTTCAGTGACACCCCCAGTTCCTGCATCCTTCATCTTTCTGTCTCAGTCTGCTGCCAGGGATCCCAGTCCTTCTTTTCTCCCAATCTTTCTTTTTTGCCTCAAGTTTTCCACAGTCATCCTCATTTCTTTCTCTCAGTTCACATGCCTTTCTGCATTATTCAGATCCCTATTTTTCCAAATTATAGTAGAGAACTTCCCACTTTCTTCCCACTGCACTTCTGTTTGAGGAAATGGCAGCTCTTGAGTTTTGGACAGCCAGAACTGGAAAGGAAGCCCTGCTTCACCCCTACACTCTAGACTGCAAGGTACAGCTTGGGTGAAATTGTCAAATTTATTGTCTGCCAGAATTGAAGCAATCTCTGTCAACTCTCTGAGTTAACTAAGATTTAAGTCCATTATTTGGTGATTTGAGAAAAAAAGTAAAAGTGTGAAAAATGATACGTTGCCAGTAGAAAGATTGCTCCTTACAAATTTTCACTTTCCTGCTCCAAAGTCCATATTTGTTAGAGCTTGTGTGTGTGCATGTGCGTGTGCACGTACTTCTAGAAAGTGGTTGAAATAAATAATAATCTGAGAAAAAAATGTAGCCTCTTGAAGGCACTTGCAATTGTTAACATTTAACAAAGTTTTAAGCAGTTGAAGAAAATGTCTTCTAGTGGAAAGATGGTGATATCTATGCCACCTATAATTACAAAGTCACATAGCAATGAGTCGATCTAAGCACAGTGATGAACGTGATACAGGCATCTACAGTACACAGGAAGATAGAATCAGACACACACAGTGGGGAAGTTAACAGCTAGTTTCTCCCAAAAGACGAACGGAGATTATTAGCCAAGATTTTTGAGAAGTTTTGACAGTCTTTTACAGTGTATATTTTTTAACTGAGAAAAAAATCTGATTCACCTTTTGAAGATGCAGTATATTTAAGGCTAAGCTGTAATTAATACATGCATTGCTTTTGTAGTAGGAATCGGATGCTTCAAAGCCAAAGCTGTGAGAAGGGACAGGGGAGAGGGTGGAGCTTTGCAGGAGAATGAAAATAGCTGTAGTAAGTATGAAATTCAGAGACAACATTACTAGAGAAGGGGAGAGAAAAAAGTTGAGGAAGCTTGAAGAATAGCTGGCACCCGGTGTCACTTGATGGACAGGTTCTGACATTGGGAGACTGAGACTGAAAAATGGTAAAGAAAGGAAAACAAGTGGTGGAGGGAGTCCTGGAGAACAAGAGGCCAGGGTTGGAAGGTGTGAGGCAGATGGGTTTGTCTGCTGCGAGGAACACACAAGCTGTAAAACACTCCTTTAAAATAGCATCAAAATAGTGAAGTCACACAATGAAAATCTAGAAGATACAGAGAGCAAAGTAACCTGTGCAAACACCATTTGTTGTAGAGCTAACTCACTGGGAGCTCTGCTGAGTGCAGCAAGACTCCAAGACTGTGAGTGGAAGCTCTGGAGAAATCACAGTCTTTGAGAGTGGGTCGTTGAAGTAATCTGTACTCCTTGTGGTTGGAGCAACGTTATATATTTCACCTCTTACCTTCATCTCTCACCTTTCTTTGAGTGGAGTCCAATATTTTGCCCAGGCCATGAGGTTATACCAGTCTCTCGTACACAAGAGAAAGTATTTAGAGAAATCCTTGTTTGCCTGTCTTTAGTGGATGATGTGTGTTAGTCTCAGTGTTTAAATTATTACCGTATCAATTCTCTGATGCTGTGATGTTCTGTCTGCAGCTGTGGTCTATCTTTGTGAGGGAAATCCCTTTTCAGTTATCAGAATCTGCTGAAATAGTTCTGGTGATTTCAGCAGAGAAGTCAGAGCACAGCTGGATGCAAATTTTTTTGGCAGGTGCTGAAAAACGTAGAAGTAACCGATGGTGGTCTAAAGGAGAGGTTTAGTTTTGTCCAGTTTTTATTCTGAAGTATAGAACAAAGGCTTTGCCTGGGTTGGGCCGGCAATGAGGCTATGTCTTCACTGCCATTTGAAGCTATCCCCAATCGCTATTTGCAGGTGGTACAGACAGTGAAAGCTGGACAGTGACTGCCCCCAGAGCATGCAGGATGCTAGGAAGGCCAAGAGCCTTGCTCCAATGGGTTGTGTAGAAATTCTACGTAATACGGCCAGGCGAAAAGGCACAAGAGACTATGGCATTTTGTGCATACAGCACTAGTGCAGCCACTGGTCCAAAGCCTGTATGTATAGCTAATCTACACCAGGTATTGCCTGGGCTGAAGAAGCATGATACCATTTGTGTATGACAAACTTAGATTATGGTTATGTTTGACTGAGAAAACTGAGAACAACCTTGCAATACAACATGATGAGAATGTGGGCTTCAATATTAATTGAAACAGGGAAAAAATCTGAAGAGAAAAAGTAATCCAAAAGACAAAGTTATTGACGTGGAGAGGACTGTTGTTTTCACCTTCTGGTTTCATAAATTGTTAAATCTCTTCATATTGTTAAGACTATAAATGGGAACAAAAAGAGGACCCATCCCACAGACTCATCTCTCCCTACTGCCTAAAATAATAATAAAAAGAAATAAAAAAGAAAGAGAAAAGCCTCTGAAGTGAAGAAATGCAGCCTTGTGCAAAGGTGTGCTCAGCAGCTCTGCTGTATGTTCTTTGATTTTTCTGAGGGGGAATTCATCTTATCGAATGCAAGTAAATCTTCAAAAGGGGATTTTTCCTTTGGAATGCAAATTACTATAGTGATGCTTCCCACACCCCTGAGGGAATATAGTAATGATACCATGCACTGATCCAGCTATTTCCCTTTATAGGTATCATAGATTTAGCTTCATGACACCCTGTGAAGCAGATAAACATCGCAATTGGAATTTTACTACTGGGGACACTGAGGCAAAGTTTACCTTCCACGATCTTACAGGCACTGATGAATGTGCTCAGCTTCTGTGCACAACTACTCTCAGACTGTTAATGAACTGCTTACAGATGTCAACACTTGCTTTTGTGGGATCAGTAACTACATGAACTACAGGTATGGGCATGCTTATGCTAGCGTAAGCTCATTCTGAAGATCAAATATGGTAGATATCCACATTGCTGACCACTGCATCTGCTTGTGCGGGCTGGTCGGCATTGATCTTCATGGTCAGCAGCATTCTAGAGGAACAGAGACTTACCATGCTTTTAGCACATCTGTAGGCTCATACTCTGGAGTTAGGAATGGCTGCCCTCCTATACATAAAAGTATCCTGAGGTCAGCTATTCCCAAGCACAATGTTTTGTGGGAATTTTTGGCTTGGCTCTACACATCCCAGCAATGTGAGTGGGAAGAACAGGGAACTCAAGTTCACCATGCTCAGGTACAGGTTTGAGCTCACTGTTTATCAGTGAAAACATAGTCTTGTAGTATTGGGACTGAGTCTTAAATCTCCCCATCTCCTAAATCCCAGTAGTCTGCCTTTGCTACATAAGTTTATGCCCTTCTTTCTGCTGAACTTTTGGAGGGATCAAAGACCATCCCTCTGGGGACACCTTTTCTCTGTGAGTTTTATTAGTCTATGCCAAAGTTTGAGGCACTGCTGCCAATGACAAATATCTCCAGCTTGAAGTGAGAAGATGCAGGAATATTTGCTGAGATATATGTATCCATTGTGTGAAATTAATGCTACGGAAGAACTTCTTCATACATCAAGCTTGTGCCTGTAGTAGAAGTTAGAGACTGTGTCAATTTAGCCAGTACATTTCATCATTTTTTTGGTGCAGTGTGAAAGAAAATCAGACTTTGTGGGAGAAGTTCATTACTCAGTAGAAGTGCCAATCTTCTGGCACTTAAATCTTCTCATTTATAACCAAAAATGAACTGTTGCATCTTTATCAATCTAGAAGTCATTCTGACCTTAGAAATATCAATGTAACAATATTGGCCACAAACTTAGCTATTGAAATAACTGTTTTGTTAAACCTGAAAGTGGGGGAAAAGTTCACGTTTTATTGATCTGTTGTTCATTCTATTTTGAACTTAGTGATTTGATACCAACCCTTTCTGCAGAGATTGATTATTTAGTAGGACAACGGGCAAAGAAATTGTGGGGCAGGGAGGGTGTCACAGGCAGGGCTGCTTAAAGTAGTTAAAATGCTCACTGAGAAAGTCTGAGATGCCCTATTCTGTGGAAAGACCAAGGTATATTTACTTGGAAATGCATATGGATGATTTGATACCTTAACTGTGCATGAATGAGAATTTATTGGAAAGGGAAGACCTAATGGCAATAAAGATATAAACTGGAAGCAGAAATCACTTTCAGCCTTAAAGACACAGAAAAGTATGCTAAATATTCTAAAATATGTTAAGCACTATTTAAAGGAAGCCAATAGCTAAAGATCATTATCAATATTTAGCAATGTTTTTTCCTCTGTTTTTTCAGCTGTCCTGTCTTTAATTGTGCTGTTCTGAATAGCAGCAAAGGTAAAGAGTTTTCAAGACTGACCCCCAGATTTTCATAATGCCCTTACATGAGAAGAAGTATGGATTACCTTATTTATTGTCTTATTTGATTAAAAAGTAGAATAAGTCAACATAGAATGAATCTATAGTATTCACTGCCACAAGATGCCACCCAGCTCAGAGGGATTCGAAGAGTGATTATCCATTTAAATAGATAATGAGATCTTCCATAGTTTCTGTAGCTCATTAGAATGGTCGTATGATCACACTTTCTTTTCCTTAAAGGATAAGCATGACACCTAATTTCAGAGCAAAGACCTGGTTTGCATTGTGAAGAGATTTTTCCCAAGAGGAGAATAATCCTCTTGATTTCTCACATTTTTATTTGAAACTCCACGATTAAATATTGGATTTAATATCTCATCAGTGTGATATGGCTATGAAAATTCTGGTATTGCTATCACATTACTGTACATACTCTTTTTTCGAGATAAGTTTGGGTTAGTTTATTTTGTTTTTGTTCTTGCTGGTACTATTTCTGACAAGTTTTCATAATGGCTTGTATTGTATCTTAATGTTATCAATGCAGTCCTGTACCTCCAAACTCATTAATCCAGACTATGCTTGTTTTTGGAGTTGAATCACTCACACTGATCTTTCACAGGTTAGATTATAGCACTTAATGAAAAATGCATTATGAAAAATATCAGGGCATACATATACCATGGCGTCAGGGAGGAATCTTGTCCAGTACCCAGTATGGAGAGCCAGCGGTAAAATACAAGATTCCCCATTTTCTGGGTGTGATTTTCCCTTCCACTCAGCACAGATGAGGATTTACATGTGGGATACAAAGCATCACATTTGAACGCAGATTATTCATACTTCGTCGTTGTGTTTTAACCTGGCAGCCGGCAACTAAGACGCAGCAGCTGCTGGGTCATCCCTCCCCTTCCCCTGCAGTGTGATGCAGAGGAGAAATGGACAAAAGGTAAAACTCATGGGTTGAGATAAAGACAGTTTAATAGGACAACAAAGGAAATACTCATAACACCACTACTAATAATGATAGTAATAATGAACATAATGAATATACAAAACAAACTATATACAATACATTTTTTCTCACCACCCAAGGACCGATTTGCAGCTAGTCCCTGCACAGCGAGTATGGAACCCAGCACTTGTGGATTATGTGAATTATGTGCAACTCCCAAAAAAGGCCGAACTCATGGAAAAGTTCAAACTCTTGGCCAAGAGAGGATTCGAACTCATGTAAAAGAGAAACTATAAAACAGATTCCTGCCCCACAGCCAGTCTGCTTTTATAATCTAGGTATGTTGTTTATGGTATAGGGTATTTCCATTGGCCAGCTTGGGCTAGCTGTCTGGCTATGCTCCCAGCCAGCTCCTGCACACCTGCTCGTTAGATAAGTATGAGACTAGAGAAGGTCTTTGCTTTCTTACCAACAACTAAAAACATCAGTGTTCTCAACATTCTTCTTGTACTAAATCCAAAACACAGTAGCTACCAGGAGGAAAATTAACTCTATCCCAGCTGAACCCAGGACATTTGTAAAAGCTTATTTGAAGAAAAATAATGTAGATGTCTGAACTTCATGGAACACAGTAGTACATACACCAACAATGACTTTAGAAGGAAAGCTTTCTTCTCGGTGTAGAAGCAAAACAATCTTTTTCTTTTTTTCCTTTTTTTCCCCTATTGACGGGGTTTTCTTTATAGGCCATAAAATTTGCTCTTTTCCTCCATGTGGTTGGGTTTACAATTGAATGATTGCTGTCATTCTTTTATTTAATGGCACAAACATCCTCTAGAAAAGTCAGAGCTCCCAGATGTACTTTTTCTGTTTGATAAACACATCTCCATCTTGGTTCTTCATTTAATGTGTGCAAGCAGCTTCCTTTGTTTCTTTGCCAGTGAGGGTTTTTTATACGTTTCCTTTTTTTCTGTCATCCCCAGAACAGAAACTCCTGCCTATACAATATCGCTACAGCTATTATGAAATCACCCAGAAAAAGAAATGTTAGCATATAGTCCCTGATGATTGTTATCACTATAGGCACAGGTGAGCTACATTATGCCAGGGAAGGGTGCCAAGAAGAACTACCAGTAGAGGACATCCCTCCCAGAACTCCCATGTCGGGGTCCATCATGCAGCTAGTCTGCCCCATTCTTTGCAGCTGGTCCACCCCTTTCTTTACACTTTGCACTCAGGACAGTGGTCTGTGGATGAATGGGCTGTATCATTCGTCATAGCTCTGTGCGGAGTCCTTTCATCTTCTTTCCTCCTGCATACTTAGGGAGCAAGCTGCTTCTATGAATTGACTCACTGGCTTGTTCCTGACTACAAAGAACAGACAAGCTCCTTGTGGTCATATGCTGATGAGGAAGGAATGTTTATGAAGGTAATGCTGAATTAAACAACAAATTCCAGTCATTGAAAATCAATATTTTTCTCAAGCTGCCATCTACAGGTGTTTTGCTGCAGACCACTGATGCACTAGCTG
Source organism: Opisthocomus hoazin (assembly GCF_030867145.1). Lineage (NCBI taxonomy): Eukaryota > Metazoa > Chordata > Aves > Opisthocomiformes > Opisthocomidae > Opisthocomus > Opisthocomus hoazin. The sequence goes on along the minus strand of NC_134415.1, from coordinate 64,049,643 downwards.
AGTCTCACACATGAGATGCTGAGACACTGCTGGGAATTAATTGGTGAATTAATTACAATAAAAAATTGGCAAACAGAGTGAGATTCTAGAAATAAGTGTGTGTGGGTATTTTCACAACAGGAGTTTCCATTTACCCTGCTGGGCTCATGGTATCAATCTATAACCCCAGGGTAAAAAAGTTCAGGGTGGGTGGTCCTCTGAAATAGCTGCCAGCAATTTATGTGAGCACAAAAGACTGGCATAACCTAATCCTTTGCTTGTATGGCATGATACATTTTCAGGCATACTGAATAAAGTTAATAGTCACTTACATGGAGGAAGTAGATTGTTCTATAAAGCATAAACACCTATAAATACAGTTGTTAAAATCCCTTACACCTGGTTTACATCTCGTTGTAGAAGACAAAAGTAAAAAATTATATATCATGTTGACAGTTACTTATGTGAACAGTGGCATTACAACTGTATGTGTGCAGATGTTGATTATGTGTTTTGCAGGATGGAGGAAGGCATACCAATAGCGTGATGTTTTTAAATATTTATTGCAGCTAAATTCAATCTGTTTCTTTATCAAGTTAGTCATTCAGACTAACAGGCAAGAGTTTGTGAAAGAGAGGACTTCTTTTTTCCATTTGCTATCATTCACATGGTTCATCCCTTTCACTTCCTTTTCCAGCATCTACCTTCACTTACATGTCCGTGGGCTATATTTCCGACTGCTGGCAGCAGGATTCAGTAAGGCTCACATGCAGCCTTCAATGCTGTGCCCTGCTCTGCCTCTTTCAGGATGTGCCTCATATCCTATAAGCAGGGAGCAATCAGCAAAGTCAGGTAAAGTTGACACTGAACATCTGCTTGTAATAGGTGGAAAAGGTTCACAGTGCAACTGTAGTTGAAGTACCTTGAGCTTCTAATGTCCACACAAACAACAGAAAAACAGTATTTGGAGGTACTTTAAGTGCTTCTTGCAACCAGATGACTGAAAGATGCAGGTTGAATGCATAAGCTGAATAAGGAAAATGGGCTACTACAGCACTGTAGCAATAAACATGTAATAATGCACCTTAGTGCAGCATTCTTCAAGGAGGTTTTAGGAAGGTAGAAAAAGTGGAGGAGTAGGGAAGGTGAAAATATAAAAGAATATTTGGCAAAATGAAGAAAATTCCCAACAAATTTTCCAAAGATCTCTTTGCCCTCATCCCTGAAAAGACAAAGCCTTCTAACTGCCCTAGATGCCACGTGGACTACAGAAAACTTTTCCTTGGAGAGTAGACCCTAGTTGCCTCACATCCAACAACAGAAAAGAGAAGAAAATACTGCTTTCTGCGAAGAGGGAAAAATAAACCAACCTAGGGAACTATTTCCAGACAAAGAGCACTGTGAAGCACATAGATCTTCCAGTCTTCCTTAGCTGTATTAGTAAGCACACACACACTTCTGGAGCCTGCCACTGCTGCAAGCCCCTGCAGGGGAATATGGAGTGATCAGACAAGTCAAGAAGACCTGGTGCAGGATAGGGACTTGGTAAAGAGCCATTTTACTGTCTTTCTAAATTGACTCACAAAAGTACTAGGCACATAAATATGAAACTAAAATTAGATCCTCACAATCCTGCTTTTTGTTCAGCGTTGGCTATTTGTCATACTCAGACAGAGTCTGAGTGTGATAGGTAACCAACTGGTGAGGCCTCCAGATATCTACATTATGTATACATTGCACATGTACTTAAGTATAGCAACCTCTGTGACAGGCATGCAATGGCGTACAGTCTGCAGCTGCTGCCTCCAGTTCAGCTGCAAACATTGCTTAGAAGGATCAGGGACTGGGACACCTAGCATTCAGTTTGTGCATGGTCTTCCCTGATCAGTGAGGCAAGACTTTGTGAATAACCACTGGGAATTCTAGGGCAACCTGGAAGAGAGAAAGTGTCTGAACTTGTGCTGAAATGATAGCATAGAAACACCCCAGCAGGGCCAGAGCAGTTCTTCCATAGGCCATAGCTCAATACAAGCTGATTGTCCCCCTACTACATCAATAAGTTATTGTGCTCTTCATGTGAATCTCCTGTGTTTGACTAATTATTTACATCTGACTTTTCCTCTATGTAATGTAGATGTCATTTACCACAGGAGTTTGTTGGAAAAAAAAAATCTCTTCCCCTCACCCAAAAAGCTCCTGAGACTCTCTTGCTGCTAAGCTCCAAATTATTAACTATAGCTGTCATATTGTAATCCTCTTGAAGCTGGTACCAACAGTTAGCAACTAGTGTCTTTTAAGAAAGACTAATTTCTGTTTTAGATTCAGAATTTGGTGTATAGTTTGCTTAAGAAGTCTGTTGTCTTCCTCACTATGCCTTTAAAAATTTCTCACTGGATTCCTTCATAACACAGTACTTTTTGTATCGCTGGTATCATTGTCAGTGCAGCGGACATTACTTTGCCTGAACTATTTTTCTAGTCTGCCCCATTAAACAGCATCCGCAATCTGTGGCAGTAACCATTTCAGAATGCTCTTTTTGGCTTCCATCTGACCTACCTTCACATGTTTCAAGAGAGCTTTCTCTACCGTAGTGACTCGAGAGATGTTGACCTAACTGCACTTCAAACACAGAATTGACAATAACAATTAAAGAGTTATCTCTATAATGCATTTCATATTTCAATCAATAGCCACTTTTGATTTCTGATGAGAGAAAATATTTCATTTCCAAACACACCACAGAGATGAAATTTCACTACCTCTTACTCTGTTCTTTCTCTTTATCCTTTGCCAGCTTTATTAAAAAAAGCCGAGATACCATCAGCCCTTTTTTCTTGAACCTTCTCATCAGTCATCCAAATCACAATATATTTTCCTTTTTTTTTAATCAAAAGTGTGAAAAGATAGAAGCAATTTCAGAGGAAGCAGTTTCAGTGAGACTGGGAGGTAGAATATGATGTCACAGGATCCCAAAACAAAGTGAAACACGTGAAAACTCTAGCAAAGCAGTAAAAACTGCAGGGAGTTGTCTGTAAAGGAAAGGCAGGAAAAGCAGATGAAGTTTAAGATCAAATTAGTTGCAGCCTTAAGTCTGCTTCTTTAAATTTCCAATCTAGTATCCCGGTTTATATGACTGTGTCTGTCTGCAAAACAGATTTTTATAACATGCTAAGTGACAGAAAACAACCTGGCAAAACCTGAGCCTGCCAGTGGTACCCTATAAAATGATTAAAAATTAGACTATAGCGTTCTATTATGCATTTTCCTACTGCTTTCCAGATAAAATTTGTTCTGTTTGTCAGCTGAAGAAAAAAAATGCAGTTATTTCCTCCCCCTAGTAACCAGCCCTCTGAGCACCCCCAAGATCTGGGATTTAAGCCAATATTTTGTTTTGATTTACATATTGCATTCAAGATTATTAGTAATGCAGGTGCTGCTGGCCAGATTAGGTCTATCAGGACACCTGTACAGTCCCTTGTATTTTTATTATGCTCTTAGTAACACCTCTGCAAACACAGAAACCCTTGTGGTTTTGCCGTGTAGAAAGGGTGTAATCTGAAGACTGTGGGCTTGTGTGAATGTAGCCAGTGATTTCATGCAGACATTTCTGTTCAGATGTTGTAAAGCATATGATAAAATGAACCACCCTGACCACTGGATTCAGAGTTTGTTTGTAAAGGAGAAAGAAATGGAAATCTATATGCCTTAAAATTATAACCTATCAGAGTCAAAAATAAAGAAACTTTATCTTCCTTTTTATCACCTATATTTGTCAGGTAGAAAAGCTGTTTGTATGAATGCTGTTTCTTGGGATCAATACTTCCTGCATATAGTCTTTGTTACTCTACAAAAAAACTGATCACTGTATTTTTTTTTATTTCTTGGCATGAACTTAAAAGATTTCTTAGAAACATCTGCAGACTACAAGCTACTGTAATATTTTCTAATTTTCTGATTAGACATGCTCAATCTTTTAACCAATTTTAAAAAAATTACACTCAGCCACACCAATTCCATTTGTTTGTGGCTATGGTCTGGTTTCTTTAGGTCTGGTCTCTGGCTATTTACAATATCGAAAGTTCTAGTCCTATGTTATGTGCACATGGTATGTGAATAAGCATAATGTTAGTCTTCCATTGGATTTCACAAAATTTCTCCTGTGAATCAAGTTAAACAAATCTTAAATGCTGACAGAAAGGAGCACTTCTAGTCAAACAGTAGAGTCTTGTACATAAAAGATCATCTGAAAGAATTGCTACATTTGTGTTGATAATATATGTAAAATATTTTGTGAAAATATTCGTAAGTAGTAAAGACTTCAGTCACTCAAGGCAGTAACACGCTTTTGTTTGCCTGTAGACTCCTTAAACTATAAAATTTCTGCAAATGTTTTTTTCTGAATTATTCAAAGCATTCTGCTTAAGATGATTGAGCTAAGGCATTGTCTTAACTGCTCGTGCGTCATCAACAGTTAAATTCAGATATTTGTGACTTCTGATTTGCTCAAGTCCAGAAGACGCTACCCGGTATCTCTGAATGCTTGATGAACAAGAGACTCTTAATTCAAAAGACTGTTGGCAGAACTGACATGAGAAGATCATATTAAGCACAACATGTCATTTCTTATTTAGAACTGTACATATTGTTTTTCTTCCTCTGTGGATGTTTATTTGAAGGATGAATAGGTCACTCTTAGCAGGAGAGCTCATCACATGAGTGCCAGATACAGAAGACAGATGAGTCAGTTCCACACAGACTACAAATTATGCATGCAGGATAAAACTATATTCATATTTGCATTTGACCTAAACTTCAACTTTCAAAAATAGGTTTAAGAGAAATTATTCTGAAATTCAAAAGTTGTTTTGCAGAAAGGAAGCAGTTTAAGCAACACAGCTGAAGAACAAAGAAGTCTCTGCTGGTAGGAAAAGAACACATTGAGAATGAAATACTGTATGTCAGTCTGCATGAGCTCGAGCCTGTATTTAATATACACTTTGAAATGTGTTTATCTGATGCATGATTGATTGATACCGCTGCAGTGTTCAGATCTCAGCCACTGTCCAGTCATTGCTTGTCATTGTAAAATATGTCTTGATGTAGAAAAGACCCACTCTTTTTGTGTCGAATGCAGTACAAAACCTCTGTCTTCCCAGTGTTTCTCTTGTATATGGTCCAGAAAATTTTTTTTTTTCTTTCATGATTTCTTCTCTTTCTTTCTTTTTTTTTTTCTTTTTAACCTGCATGATTTGGGTGCAGGATTGTTTCTATCTGCTTTTTGCAATGTGTACAGATGAACATGAGGTGGGAAAGTCACACAGCTCCTTACAGGAACTGCAGCAAAGTCTAAAAAAAGAAAGCTGCAGTGAACAAGAGCACAGTGCTGAATATGACACTCATATCTGTATGCTCTCTTCACTGTCTTAAGAAACGTGAGCTACTGGACATGAGACCCAAAATGTCTCTGTCTGGGGCTGCTGTTTTGCCATAATAGAAGCATTATATTATTTGCAACACATGCACAGGTTTCAGAAGCATAAGAGATGATGAATAGTATAGCAAATAAAGATCGTGAAATTAGGCAAGGCATATTTGCAGCAGAGTTGCAGGGTGACGGGGATTCTAATGTGCACATGTTAACCAGTTAAAAGGGAGCCACATATACTAACAATCTCATGAGAAAGGCTAGTGATCTTGCAAATAGCCTCATGAACTAAAAATGTGTGCTTGAATGTTGCAGGGGGGGCTGTCTAGTGGAGTGAGGGAGGAGGAGAAAGTATTAGTCAGCCTGCTAGGTCAGGTAATTATAACCATTCTTATTCCATTCAAATGTAATTGGGGATGGTAATGTGGGTTCCCTGAATGACCTACATTAACAGCAGATTTCTGTATTCCTTCTGGGCAGTGAGCATTTTAATAACTGCAGAAGTCCATACAGTGCTGTGACTTCATTAGGTCCAGAGCTGTGATGGGAGTTGTCCCTAACAGACTGACAGTGACCATAACGTCATGTAAGCGTACAAGGATCCTTTCATCTGACCCACTTGTTTAGCATGAGTCAAAGCACTTTTTCCAGCATACCACGTAAGCGCTGCTAGCTCACCGTGCCGGCTTTTAATGGCCCAGAATATCAGGGAGATGGTCTGACCTTCTAGTCAGTGATAATTAGCTGCGACTTGGAGATGCTAGCACCTTCAGGAGAGAACATTCAGACCGAACATCATACCTTTTTTCTGACTTACTAATAAAGCCAGTTCCACCCTTTAAATGCATAAGTTTGATTTTATGAAGCATTTATAATCTTTTTTTAAAGGCGGAGAACAGCAGCTGCCAATTGTAGTTGTGGTACTCGGTGAAAAAGTAATCCCTGAACATTTTCGCAAGCAGTAGTGGAGCTGGCTACTATTCTAGAAAAGAACTAATAAACTAGACAAACACTCCTAGTGGGAGCTTTGGAAGGGTGGATGTTGCTGAGAAAAGAGGAAAAAGGAATAGGCCTAGAATGACTGCTCTTGAATTGATGGTGCTGTAAGAGCAAGAAATCCTTGCTGAATCCCATCTCCTTCTACTCCTTCTAAACATATAGAAAAATTGAAGATTATGGCTTCCCAGAAGATTATATATGGCTTCTTTAGCCTGTAAGGTTAGTTAAGTTGTTGTGCAAACCACAGTTTGGGTGTTTTGCCTGCACTGTTGTCAGCAGCCTCTATAATGTACTCTGGTTTGACTGTTTCCTCCTTCCTTCATTCACACATTCCAAGAGTGGTGCCATCTCTGTATACATAATTTGATTGTAAATGGTGACTGTTTCTGTGCTGCCAGATACTGTATCATGGCATGTTCATCACTGTCTAGGTTGCTTTGATGATCATATCACTTAAAATGAAAACTGAACAAGAAGATTTTGTTTTTCTGCCTTTCCTTTCTTTCACATTTTTCTCATCTGAATAACTTAAACTCTATTTTGTGTTCTAATTTTAAGCACATATGGGCATGAAATTTTTTAATGAAAATCTCAATGCCTGAATACCTGTTTCTGACACTTTCATACAACATCCCATAAAGAAGAAAGAGACCTTTATATATGTTAAAAGCTGTGTAATGCAAAGACTAAATGTGAAGACATTCTGACTGACACAGCCCCCTTTTCCACAGCTGTAAACAAGTTGAGTACAACTTTAAAGTAAAATACTTCTACCTGCTGCTTGGTTTTTGCCTCACTTACTGGTAAGATTGCAGAACAGGACTGGTCACTGCAAAGCAGACTTTTTTTCCAATAACCTGTCTCTGACCCCAGCAGTTTCCAGAATTTTTATCAAAAAAATTAAGAATGAGGCAAACATCTTTTGGCCCTATAACGAGTAAGAACATAAGTAAGTCCAATAATCTTTTCAGTTTCTGTGCATGTATAAATCTTTCTACACTTTCAGCTCCCTTTGTTATCTGGCTCTAAACATTATTTCTGCTGGTGTATGTAAGACTCTCTGCTTTTGCAGTTATTGAAACTGTAGGGAAAGTAGTCCTTTTAAGTCTCTGATTGCAAGAAAAACTGAAACATCTGCTAAACTTGAGTGTCTGGTTGGATGTGCTTAGTAGCAGAGACATTTAAAGTGAATAATCTACATGAATGGTCACTATCCACGCTTGTAGGTCACTTCTGTCACATAGTCCCTAATTAACGCCAGGTTACAGAACCATTTAACACAGAGCTAAGATTACTTTCCCAGTGTTAAAATTATTTTATTTGGAAGAAATTACTGTAACCCCCTTTTTTCAAAACAGAGAAGATGCTAAGGCAGAAAGAGAACATGCCTCTCACTGCCGTTTTTTTCTTAACCTGGGTTACAGTAGTGCTATGAAGCACAGTGAGGAGCGACATTTGCATAGTTATAGAGGAAGTCTATGACTGAGTTAGGAACAATTTCTGCATATCTGAGGAATGCGCAGTGTGCATAGCTTACAATGAGGCTGCTTAAATGGCTAAAAAAGACATAGTGTAGTTTCAAGGGTGTTTGGTTCCATATAGCCTTCTGTGGACTGTTCAGGTTCTTTGTGAAAGTCTCCCCATCTCACTTCCCTGTGCAAATCTGATGTGAAAAACAGTTCAATAAGGCCATTTGAGGAAATCCTATACAGTGAGCAAGGAGGTAGCTTTCCTTCAGCTTCTTTTAACACATGGCTAGATCCTAAATCTAGATCCTTCAGCTTCTTATAACACATGGTTTTACTAATACATTCCCAGGGGAGTCTTGTCTGTCATGTGCACAAAGAAGCCCCTTCCCTGTTTGTCACCATTGGGCAACACCTGTAACACCTCTGTGAGGCTAACCAGGTAGAAATATAAATTTCTGAGGATTCAATTCAACAACATAACACTTAGAATAACATCATGATTTTATGCCTAGACTCACATTAAAGTAGGAACAAAGCTTAAATCCTTAACTAGACAATGTATCTGTGGTAAAAAAAGTAATTTGAAGTGTTTAAGCTGCCTGTTTTTTGCTCAATAGTCTGGTTAGGCTCATGACAGCTAGTGAGCCAAAAGCAAGCAAGCCAACAAAATATTAATCCCTAAACTAATAGTGAACTCCCATACACTGCTGTTGGCTGAATTGTTCACTGTATAAAGTAATATTGGTTATGAGATCAATGAACTCAATAATACTTGCAGTGCAGTCCCAATTTTTAAAGCTCTATATCAAGTTTTTCAATTTCTTAGGCTTCGGGACACCTAGGAACACCACCGTTTTATTTCAGGCCTCCTGAGGTGAATTTGCATTGAAATGCAGCATCATGGTGTGATGATGTGCATCAGAATGTGACTACATGATGAAAAAATGCAAGGTCATCACCTGGTGAGATGCTATGGGGCATATATACAAATGTTATGGTAAAACAGTGCAGAGTTACAGTGCTTCCTGTCTCCCCATAAGATAAATCCAAAAGGTATCACTCATGTTTTGCGCTGAGCACATTGCCTGGAGGATGATGCGGTGACAGTGACAGAGAACTGAGTGGAGAAAGGAGCAGAGGACCCATAACAGGTGGTTGATGTGTGTACAAATGTGTGTTAAAATGACTTGCAATGACTGCTTATTGTTGAAGAACATTTGAAATAGATGAGGTAGTATTTTAAAAAAGACTGAAATAACTATGCCCCCTTTCCAACGGGTGCTTAATCCAATACGTCTAGCTTGCAGTTGCTGCTGCCAGTGAATTATATTTATGCTGCTAAAGTGAAAGGCAGATATTTGTAAGTATTGTCTACCTAGAGCCTTCAGGCTATTGCTAGCTAGAAAGCAGCAACCAAGCTGCTTTAAAGCTGTTTCATATATAGTGAGCATAACAGAATATTACTACTACTCTGTAGGTGTAAAGTACATAGACTTGTTCACAATCACAGTCATTTAGGCAAATAGGACTACAGCTGGTTGGTAAAATGCTTTTGTAAAGTGTTCGCTAAGATCAGTATTTGTAATACTGTTGTGTGAACTGACCTGCAGCAGTCTTTGCAGATTAGATAAAAGAAATCTGATGGAAATGTTTTATATAAATGTTAATGTCTACTCTATAAGTTAAGAAAATAAAATTCTGTGAAATAAGTATGTCTATACATTTTATGAATACTCATATTAATAAGGCAAATTCTTTAAAGGGGATTGACCTTTTGAATATATACTCAAACATATTTTTGAAAAACTGCAAAGGTGAGTTCTCAGATGACCTTGCTTTCTCATGTTACAACTCTAGCCAACTTTGAGAATATTTTCTTTCTTTCAGAGAAAAGAAAGTCCACCCAGTTGAGTTTTCCCAAGGTCACCACTTCTAATTAACATGCAGTTTTTCATAGTTGATTGATATAGCTGTGAATCATTAAAGCCTAAAAATGTGTAGTATCATCCTTGGTAACTCTTGCCTTTTCGTATGCTTCAAGAATATCTCTTTCTCTTCCTCCTGCTGGATAAAAATGGGGATGAAAAGAATGGTAGGGAAAGTGAATACCTGTTGATAATTTTTTTCTCTATCACCGTTGCTTCTGCCAAGCTGTTGTATATGACTGATTTTTTTTCCACTTGAAATTAACATTCTGAACTAGCTTAATCTTCTAACCAAATTTATGACATTTCAAACACAGCCAAAGTTCACAGGGAAAATCACTGCTTTTACCCTGCAAAAGATACAGTTAGTTAAGTATGTTACCTGTCCACGTTTAATAGGCCCTATAACTTAAAGAGATAAATCAGTTGGAACAAGTTTATCCTTCATCACATTTTTACTGTATCAGCTGTGGACATGAGGACTTAGGCTGCTTTGACAAGCTATTTAATTGTCTTAAATTTTGTCTTGTTCTTTTGTTCATTTCTGGATCTTTTTTCTTTCTAGTGTTTTTCAGAAGAAAACAAGATTTAAAATGGGTTACAGTAAGTACTGCAGAGAATATAAAATTCTTTCTGATTGGGAATAGTGCGTCATATGTGCCCAGGTAGAGGAAAGGCATTTTCAATTTTCAGGCATAATGTTGGTCAAGAGTGCCTGCTGATTCATTCTAAGAAGGGTGAGTCAGAGGAGCTAAATTAGGTTTCTTCTCTGAATCATCCTTTATAGGAGACTATCTTACTCCACAGACTATAGACAGAGCCTAAAAAGATTAGCTATACCAGGCTAAAATTACACTTTGTCAATACCCATTTCCTAACTGTCCTTTCTTTGAAGTCCATTCTACTCTGAACCATGAGAGTTAATGGATGAGAATAGGTTAGCTGACACTTCACATTTTTTGGTTGTTCTAGAAGAGCGAATAAAGGTGGAATTTATATAACCCTGAAAGTGTCATTCTTCCGTATTTTTGGTACAGTAGCAAGTCTACTTTTTCAGTAGAACCACTAACACTACTGTCTTGAAGTACTTGTATGGTTAGGAAAAAACAAGTAAAGAGATATCAGATTCAGAAAATTTACATATGTTTTGCAACCCACAAAGGGTTCTTCAAAGTCATATTTGTAACTACTCATATTTATTTGTCTTGCTAGCTAGATTTTTTAAGCAGAGTTAAATAAACAGAAGTGCTCTCAAAATATGAATGCAGACTCTTAAAAAAAATGGGCAAACATTCCCTCTGGCTCTGGTAATAATGCCTTGATATTCATGGCAATTATATTTGGTTATTTTTGTTGATTGTGTAGTCCAGATGCTGATAAATGGCCAAAGCTGATAGCATTGGAGGTAAAGTACAGGAGTGCACTAGTACAAAGAATAAATATTTCATGAAAAGTGTCTCTATAAATCCTCTATAATCATACACCATTTTTTCTTCCACCTCAACCTCACCCAGAACAGGTTACATATACACCTGTGTATTTATGTCTTTATCTATATCTTTATATGTACCTTTTAAAATAAACTTTCAAACAGTTGCCAAAAGCGTTATCATTAATATAATTTACCATTCCAGGCCAAGGATGTGTCTTTACTTTTTTGGTAAATTGTGTCTCACCTTTTCCAGATAGTGCTTGGAGTTTGAGTTGTTGGCAAAACCCTTCTATTTTTCCTTAGTGTATTTTTAAGCAGTACCTTTTTACCTGAGTCTAGGGAAGTCCACGGAGTTCCTTTGTCTTATTCTCAGAGACAGCAGCACAAGAACAAGGCAGATTTGTATGAAAGGAGCATGAAGAATTACCCTTCACTAGCCCTGACTCTATGGAGCATATTTTGAACCATGTGTATCAGCTGTGCCACCCACCTCAGCCTCCCTTCTCCCGGTTGACATTGCAGTTTCATCCAGCTTTGAAAACTTCTGTGTATTACCAAGGTGTTGATGTCTGGCAACATTTTTACAACTTCTTTCAGTTTGCTTTGATGCCCTAGCTCTTATCCTCCAGAGAGTTCAACTGCAAGTGAAAATACAGGGCAAACTTTTTTCATGTGGTTGGTATAGAACATACATTTGCAACCTGCCTTTCCAATAGTATAGTGTATGTAATAAAGACAACAAACAAAATGATGCCTTCCACTGCAAAACATGAGAGAGGGCTTAGTAAGGCTGGTCTGTGTCTGTGCCATTTGAGATTAGTAGTTGGAGAAGTTTGATTTGTGCTGCTGACAATAATTGTTCATTTTAATCTGAGTGATGCATTCAGACTTCTCAATGATGATGCATTATAAGTGCAGCATGAAGAACAGCTGCATTAAGCTTTATTCAGGTTGCAAAGTCAAGGATTTAAATGTTAGAAGCTACTGGAATCCAGGGGGCCTCTGTGTCATTAATTTGGTCCTCCTCTGCCTGGACAGATTTAGTAACCCCCATGCAATTTGCAATGAGTGTTGATAGCATTGTGTCCCATTCGCAACAGCAAGACTCATCTCAACAGAACGTCTCCAGGAAAGGATCTCAGAGGTGTTACATTCTCATAAATTTTGTGAAAATAGTCTGTTTGGTTAGATGAGGGAAAGACTGAAGCTAAACGTGATTCATTTAGGTACTTGAGATCCGGATTCATAAAAAGACAGTTTTTGCCCATCTCATAGTTTGTTTCTACAAGAGTTGCTATATCATTGCGTGGGATAGATCTTCCCTGGAGAGGCACATGTGTTCTTGTTTTGATACCCTCCTTCCCTCATTCTGACTCAGCCTGGCTAAGCTTTCCCTCTGAGGTCTGAAACCTTTGTGAGCTCACTGTCCTGTGCCAATCAGAACCCCCTGTTGCTGTGTGCCAGCTTTGGTTCTGCAAAGCCTTTTGGACTGATTTGTTTCTCCTGCTCTATGTTTCCTCATATTTTTTCTGGTTTGGGTCCTACTAGGAGAAATACTTCTAGCTTGGAAGAAAAAAGGCTCCCAGCTCTCTCCTGGCTGCTGGTCTCGCACCAGCCCTGAGCAACGGAGAACAGCTATTGCAGACAACGTCTAGTTGAATACCAGCAGCTCCTTGTTTCAGGAGACCTGGCTGGTTGCTCTGTGAGTATAAGGCATATACAATCTCAAACCCACCAGGGACTTGATAAAGTTAAGGGACAATAACTTTCTCAGAGGTGTATAGCTGTTAAAATATTGAAAATGCCTCCACTAAACCTGTATAAAATTGCAATTTACCAAGAACACAAGAACTGACCAGATCTGCATGGATTTTCCAGGGCATGGCAAAAAGCTCTTAAAAAATATTTAAACAAAATCACATTTCTGAAAATTCTCCAAGTCATCAGGTCATCTAAAGCTGCAAAAAGTACAGTACCAGGATTTAATGAAAGATAACTCAAAACCCTTTTTAATATTCAAACAAAATGGCTCACCTGGTTCTGGAGCATCTCCCAAAACAGTTAGCCTGAGTAGATGTATAGTGTGTGAAATTTAACTACAAGTAGATTAGTAAAATTAAGAGAAACAAGGTTGTGGCACTGGAAGATTTGGACAATTTATCTGTCAGGCAGGGCCAGTTACATTGCTTATATGAATGACAGTACTTCATCTCCAGCAATTGAATGTTATAGACAATGCCCTCAATTATTATTTTAAAGATTCCTACTAGTATATAGATGCATTAATTTTACATTATGATCTATCTACCAAAGGCAGGTGTCATTCTGTTTTATAACAATGTGAGTGGTAAAAGAGGCAGTAAGACTTCTGGAAAGTAATAATCTAAAAATAGTCAGTTTACATTTACTGTATTATCAGTTATTTATAAATGAATGGTTTGTATTTATTTCATGGTGCAAGTGTAGGTAAAGTTAATGACCTTGCCTCAAGTGTCTAAGAAATTAGGCAATTTACAGGCACAAAAATAAAAAAGAATTTGGAATAACAAAGAAATAAAAATATTTACCATATGTGTTTTATCTCGTGTTTTATCTCTCTCTTATTGTTCTTAGCTTTTCAAAATCTCTCTGTTTTGCTTACTTAAAGGAAAGAATTAGCAATAATAAGCTTGTGAAACAAGTAATTCTTCTGATGAGACCCAGGTTCACTGAGAGCAGATCTCAATGCCTGCAAGATAAGAAATGCAAAGAAAGACTCAGCTCTTATTAAAGAAATATTGTCATCAGTGTTTCTTACTGTGAAAGTGACATAGGATGACAATATGCAAGGAAATTTGGGGACTATGGTGGATTTTTCCCTCCCACTGTAAAGCCATAAAAATGATAGTGTCAAGAAATGTAGCCTATGTAAACAGAAAATTTAATTGCATTTAATTGTAACTGTTCAGTGGTGGAACATTTAAATCCAGAAGAGAGCCTATAATTGTTTCAGTTGCATTGACTGACTTTAATTAACATTGAGTTATACTGTAAGTGTACAAAACTATCAATGAAAATGAATGGACCTTTTTAAGGTGAAATGCACTGCACATAACCACAGCAGTAGAAGAGCTTTAATGCTGTGAAAATTCAGGAAAAAAAAACACCTTACCCCTTTTTTAGGTTAATTCTAGCAGTTAGGATGTAAGCTTTCCCTGCATTCCTTTTTATTTACCTTCCAATAACAGAGATGAATGAATTTTTAAAGGATATATGCTGCTGAGTTCAACGTTTATATGCAATAGCTGAAAGAATGTCTTGTAATTCAGAAATGTATTCAAACTACTTAGGCTTTCTTATCTATCTGCATTTAGACTCAGATTTGAAACCCACTAAGTCAACTGAAAAATCTCACACTGAGTTTAATGGACAAAGACTCAGGCCCTTATAGCATGGTCATTACCAGAGTCTCTGATTCTGCAACTGACTCCACATGGGAGTCAGCTGAAGTCAATGAGGCTTCAAGAGGGCAGCTAAATCTGTCTATGCAAAGTCAGTTGCAGGACTTCTGTCTTTGTAACTAAGCATTTTGTTTGCATCAAAAATGCATTGATCTGCTCTGTAAAGATCATAACTGGGGCTTCTACTCTCAGGAGAATATTTCCCTTCTCCTGCCATGTTTCATCTTGGTTTTTTCCTAAGTCATATGTATACATGATCTGTTTTTAAGATATATTTCATATGATGTGAGTTACTACACTAAATTTTGTTGGTGTGCCTGTTTACTGAGCTTTTTTAAAAGAAAGAGGTGATGAAAAGGAGTTCTGTGAATATATTACTACCTGCAAGCAATATGAATATAGTAAAAATCCATGATGAAAACTCTGTTATATATACTAATGGTTTAAAAAGTAAATCGACAGAGTTTTACTTAATGGATTAACATAACAGAAATGCAAGGGAACTTTGATTTCTTTTTTCCTAGTCTTTCTTCCTTCTGAGTAAGTGGAGAAGAAACCATTAAATCAAACTTTGTATCTTCATCTGAACAATAGAGAAATGTATGGTTACCAGAAACTTTAAAAGACATGCAGGATGACAGAGGTTTATTTATACAACAGGACTGGGCAGCGATCTTCGGTGAATTGTTTTTTAGACTTCAGGCTTCGGACCTTAGCCATCACACAGATTTTTTCATATTTTTTCCTTCTGATTTGTCCTGCATAGGTCATTAGACACTTCCCCAGAATAACAAAAACAAGATTCAAGCTCCTCAGCTGCCTGAGGTTTAGAAAAATGGACTGAGGCTGGTTGCTTGGAAAAGCAGTGTTGGGAAAGAGAGAGCAGGCAAAAGGCATCTCCCCAAATTAAGTTTGCTGTACTGAACAGAAATTCACTAGATAAATAATGAACATCATTAAAAACAGTATGGTTAGTTTGAGCTCTGCCCTGAAATGTAACAACAAGCTACAAAGGATTTTGAGAAAGATGGAGGAGATGATGAAGTTCAGTAGGAGTGCAGAGACAGTACTGGAAAAAAAGACTTTGCTAATACTTTCCCTAGTAATTGTTGACTGTCTTATTGGCCCTTGGGTAGCCCCAGATAGGTGAGCATTCCTTCCCCCTTGTTTTCCCATTTCCATGAAATTGTGCAGCAGGCTGAGCGTAGACAGTGTATAAGTAGAAAGGAGGCTAAAAGAAAGTTGTTACGAAGGGTGTGTACGAGTGTTAAAGACTGCTGGAAGGCTTCTATAAGTTTTCCAAAGAGCAGCTTAAATAATATGGTTAATAAATGCCATTTACCATTTTAGCTGTTTGGATATGTTTGGTGTCAAAAGTATTTATTAAACAGTGTTTTTATTGTAACTAAAATGTATTTTTGTAGAATCATACATCGGTTTGTGTTGGAAGGACCTTAAAGATCACTTAGTTCCAACCTCCCTGAGTGGGCAGGGACACCTTCCACTAGAGCAGGTTGCTCAAAGCCCCATCCAGTCTGGCCTTGAATACTTCTGGGGGAGGGAATTTTAATTAATATGAGCAAAGATCTGTACAGACCTTTGAGACATCAAATAGGAAAGTGTTGCTTCTTTTTCCAACTTCATAATATAACTATTACTAACAACTTCTGATTACCAGACACAAATAGCAGGCACAGATGTAAGGCCCATTTTTAATGGTCACTTTTAAGGCAGGAAGTGATACCATGTAGTCTGCTGAAAAAAACTCTGACAGACTGTCCTGGCTGCACAACAGCAGGTTAGGGAAAAGAGCCTTTGGGTGATTGGTGAGGTCTGAAACTTTATAATGTGATAATGTAGAAGAAAAACTCCCAAATCTTGCCACAGAATCTGTGGGGAAGCTACATAGGAAGAATGAGGAGGCAACAGATGACATTACTAGCAAAGAGAAAGTCCAGCTTCATTTTGTGGATGTGAAAGAGTAGGACTCACTGGCTTTCTAAACATTGCTTTGCAGGCATTCAGAAACCTGCATTTATGATTTGAATCTGACCTATCCTAAAATACATTTGTCCTGGGTTCGGCCAGGACAGGGTTAATTTTCACCAGAATCCAGGAAGGGGCACAGCCGGGTGGGGTGGCCCAACCCCAACCTGGCCAAACAGAGCCTGATATTCCATACCATGTGCTGTCATGCTGGGTTCGGGTGGGGGGGGCGGTGCGGCAGGAACTCACTTGCGGCTCGGGAGCGCGCGGCGCCAGTCCTGTCCGGGAGAGCGGGTCTGTTCTGCAGTCTGTTTTGTCGTGTTTTCTCCTTATCTGTATCGTTGTTGTTACTGTTCCCTTTTTTTGCTGTTCTCTTAAACTGCCCTTATCCTGACCCACCAGTTTTCTGCCTATTTCCATTCTCCTCCGCACTGCGGCGGGGGAAGGGGCGGCCGCGTGGCGCTTTTGTTGCCGGCGGCAGCCGAAACTAAAACAACGTTAAACAGCATTTTCATGTCAAAATTGAATGTCTGGATGCTGACTCTTCCAGCTTGTGTGCAGCTCTAGGTACCCACTTGCATTTAAGTAACTATGCAACTGTGACCAGACGAAGGTCTACAGTATTTTTATGAACAGCCAGTAGGTTTTTATTCAAAAATCATAACACTATGTCTTGAAGAGATTTCCTGTAATTAGGAAAACTAAATTAACAACTTAGTAATTGTGGATCTCCTATATTATGATGAAACTTTTGTTCAGCTTTAGCATTTTATGGCTAAGGATTGGAAAAATTTCAATGAGGAACCCTATTTATTTTCTAGTAATGTTGTCACAAACTCCTTCAAAATTTCAGATTAATTTCCAGATGATACAGAGATTTTTCTGTTTGTAACCAGTCATTAACAGAATCTTTTCCACTATTTTTCCAGTGCAAGCTTTTGAAACTAGACCATGCATTTCTCGTAATGCGAAACCTGCTACACTGTGGGTGCTCTGGGGTACCATGCTGCAGGTAGCATATTTGTAGACTTGTATTTTGGTCCATTGTACACTTTATTGACAAGTCCCTCGAAGTTACCCATTTATCATTAGATCTCCATGAATTCAAAGTGAGGATAACAACTTCCCAAAATGTTTATCTGAATGTCCCAAATAGAATACATATTTTGAAGTTTGTACAAGACTTTACAGTAAAATAAAAATATTCATAAAGTATCTAGGTGAAGTAAACAAAGACAATCACACCTCATTTACTTAGGGATATCACGTGGATGACATTAGTTCAAAAGCTAACCAACCACTCTGGGAGGACAACAGGTGTAGGAAACTCTTTTTCCAAGGAACTTTCCAAAAACATTTTGTCTTGTTTGATATTGTCAGCTTTAATTAGTCCTGATGGGAACAGGGTGACAATTTTTACTCATTTAGATGTATGACTAGATTTTTTTCAGATCCTTAGCTACACATATGCACATAATTTTCACAACTTTCCTTCCTGGATTTGCTTAGTTGATGGACCTGTTAGTGGTAAACATGCAATCTTCAGCCTCATGGCCCAGCTTTTTCTTGCTGTTGGAGTCAGTCTAGAGTGTTACTCTGTAGTCTTCCTTCTGGCCCCACTAATTGTGGGGTATTTTTTTTTTTCTTGAATGTGCTCATTTATGAAAATAAATTTGTTCTGATATTAGAGCAGTTTCTCCCATATTCCATTGCTTTTTCTTTCTTTTAAAAGCACCTACTAACGGATTTCTTCCTTAGTGTCAGACAAGGTCTGAAGTTTTCTGTG
Organism: Opisthocomus hoazin; assembly: GCF_030867145.1. Lineage (NCBI taxonomy): Eukaryota > Metazoa > Chordata > Aves > Opisthocomiformes > Opisthocomidae > Opisthocomus > Opisthocomus hoazin. The sequence continues at coordinate 64,031,202 of NC_134415.1, read as the reverse complement.
CTGCATTCATGATATCTTAAGGTCCACAAGCATACTCCATCATTATTTCCAGATGTAGTTCTTGTTTTCTCTGGCTATTCTCCACCACAAACTCTAGCAGACAGTATTTTGCACACAAACGTGTTCCAATGTGTACCTACTCTAGTGTACACATACAGACAGCTATTGCAACAAGGGATTTTTTGGTGGGAGGTGAAAAGAGAAGATGGGATTCACTCTCCTTGCATCCTTTCCCATCTCAGCAGTTACCAGGAGTAGGGAAAGAGGGAAAGTTCCATGAGGAGTCCTGAGCTGGGAGCTGGGGGTGAATCCCAACATAGGCAGGACACTTGTTTACAGGACGCAAGCCAAGGTGCAGGCAGGGACAGGGTCCACCTACAGTCCACTGATCATCAAGCAAAGGATAGGTGACAAGTTTGGTCCAAGATCAGGCCAGAAGCCCAAGGAACAAGTCAGGAATGTCAGGGAACACATCTCAGGACAGGCATGGGTGCTCTGATCCGAGCCTGAATGGAGCCTCTCAGGTCATGGGCTGGGAGTCCTAGAGTGACCTGTCATGACATTGATGCCCAAAGATGCACTCAGGCTCCTGATGGTAGTCATGACTGTTTTCTTTTCTGAGGACTGTCTTTTAAAGGAGAAGGAAAAGGCAACCTTTCTGCAAAATCTGCTGCTCTCTGGTTTCTGTGGCTAAGGTTGCTTGGATGCTTAGATCTTTGACTTCTTGTCCCTCATACATGTAGATCTGCCTCAGTAGCTGACCATCCTTCACTAGGCTGTCATCCTCTTTCTTTTTGCTCAATTATCACTTATAATACCTTCAGATAAACTCTTGCAACTGCAATGGCAGCTAGTAAAGTACTAAACAACATCCTCATACAATTCTTTCAGCAGAGCAAGGATTGATTCCTTCTTTGAGACAAGTCTCTCACAACCTCTTGTGTCACTGACATCTTTAATTTGTCAGGTTGTATGTATGCTAATAAAGAAACTTTCTTCTGAGGAATATTGGCAACACCCAGTTCCTTTATTGATGTCTTTCATGAAAGGTTAGCATTGACAAACACGGCAAGAAGTAGAGGTGTGTAAAGATTGTCCAAGCTCATTCAGCTTCTTCCCCGCTCACCAGTGTGACAATATTGTTTCTGTATTTTAGAAAATTTTGGTTTGGATGTTTCAGTGGATATATGCAGTTTTCTTTGTGTGCAACTGATACTTGTCTCTGGGCTTACAAGACAAGGAGAAAACATGATCACATCAGAATTGCAAAATGGATAGAGAGAAAGTTTTATCAGTCCTAACTCAGTGATGCACCCAAAATTCCTGTGGTACAGCCTCTGATGTGACACAACTGATTTTAGATATATCTGCATCTGGAAGTCCATTTTCCCAAATTCACATGGATAAAATTACAGGAAATTGGAAGTCCTATATCAAAATCAAATTGAACCAGTGTGAATGGATTGTTTAAATCCTCTGGGTACCCTAGCATGGCCTATGACTAATAGCAAAGACCAAGCTCTTCATCCGCATTCAGACAGTGTACTGATGGTTGTCTGCTAGGATACAAAGCACTGGGATACTAAGGCACTGGATATGCTCAGATAGGAGAGCTGAATCCTTTTGGGTTCATTTCTAAACAGATGTTGATTTTGGCTTTGAGGAAAACCTCAAGATGGGGTTTAGAAGACAGTACTGACGTATCCACTGAGATCCTAAGCATTATTCCTTTTATGCCTTCCTGGATGGGAGAAATAAGAAACAGAAATTGTCTAAAGAACCAGGGACTGTTCTGTAGAGGTGCCTGTGCCCTGCTGCCTTCACTGAAGAGCAACCCAACAAAAAACTAACTTCACCTTCATCTAATGACTTCAGTAGTGAATTGTTGATCCGTAAATACTAGTTGTTTTACCAGCTGCAACAAGAGCTAACAAATTGTGTTTATCTTTTGAAACTTTCATTCTAAAAGACTGGTTTACTCACTGGAAAATTCTGGACTTTTCTCTGTTCGTTATCGTGTGACACGCCTGTGATAGAATGTGGATGCGTTTATCAGTGCATCTATGCCACAGACACACTCTTCTTTCACCATTTCTTACTCCCTTCTTTTCCAGCATTTAAAAGCTGTTTTCTTTTTTCTTGGTACCTCTTGTGTTTCCTTATTGCTATTTTACTTTTCACAACAGTTAAAAAGATATCTCAGCTTGCTAGCTGGTAGAGAACAAAACCTCTGCTTATTTACAGACTCACATAATCAGATTTATTTTGTTGTTTAAGCACATCCTTTTTTTAAATACATTACTAGACTGCACTGTTTCTCCTTTATCTTTGATTGAATTGGTTATTTAGTGACAAATATCAATGATTCTAGTGATGTTTATGGAGCTGCAAAGGAGTACTCATTTTTTTTTCTGCCTTAGAAAAAGACTTTATTTTGGTTTTCTCTCTGCACACTTTTCTTGGTAAACTGAATAAGAAAAAGAGAAAACAGTAGGAAATCATTAATTCGTACTGACAGGCCAATGCAGTGACTTTATTCTTATAGACTCTAGGCTTGCTGTGTGTTTAAATATAAAAGGTAACATAATTGCATGCTTTTTTATGGACTTACTGTCCAAAGAGAGAGTATTTTTGTAAATAAGATAATTTTTTGCTGAATGGGGCTGCCAGTGTTCTCAGAAATTGCAGTTGTAGAAATATTTAGGCACTGGCATAAGGTTTTGTATAGGTTTTCAAAAAATTGGGAACCAACCCACTGTTCTGCCACTGAATTCAGGATGGCTATCTATAGATTTCTATTTCATCTCAATTTTCCGATCATTCAAGTATCTGCCAACAAGATACCTCTTTCCAGCAGGTGGAAAATTATTTTCTGAATAAAACAACATCATGCTGTGCCTCCAAGGAATCCTTTGACAGTGAGAGGAAACTTTATTATTGTCATTAAAAAATATTCCCACCATTCAGCAGTGGATTTACCAGTTTCCATTTAGTTTTCTAAAACTGTGGCCTTACTAAAAATTACATTTGAATTGCCAAGAGATGCCGAGCACCAAAAGACATACAGTGGTAGTGGTCAGGTGCAGATATGAGTTTTACTTTTTGGAACCTTTATCTTTGAGAAATTTTCGTGTTTGTCAATAAAACTGTGTATTTTATTGTTTCCTTGCATGGGGTCTGATACAATACTTTAAAAAACCAGTAAGCTTTCTAAAGACTTTAATGCAGTTCAGACTGGGACCTTCATTTGTGAATGTCCTGTACATTTGCAGATCCTAAACTCTTTTTTTACCTGTCATTTGATTGCAGATTGTCCTGTGAAAAACTGCTGCAGAACAAATCTGCTATTTGAAACAGTGAAGTTGTAGCATTTCTTCTAAACAGAAGCGTGTTTAATGGTCAATCAAATGAGTTCTTGGCAGACATTCAATTTGATGATTAAAGAATTCCTGCCTTTACAATAACAATGTTATAGTAGAAAATAACATTAGGAAACTGACTGCACTGAATGGTTTGCAATGAGTCATAGCTATGCAATTATGGCTCTGTAATTGCCCAGGCATGACATCATAAAGCAAACTCTCACAATACAGACTTAAAAGCTATTTTAAAAAATTATGGTTGGTTAGTTGAAAAAAGGCCAGTATCCAATGAGTATCCTGTGTGTTGCATGTCTTTTGCACGGTTAGATCTACCTACTGACAGGTGAGATTTCCATTGTAAGCCTTTGTGTGTCGTTTTGCTGAAATCACTTTTACTGAAGTGAAAAAAATAAAACAAAATGAAAAGAAAAAAAATCAATGGATGAGAGACCTGTGTGGTCTTCTTTGAGGGCAGAATGTTTTCTGTGAGTCTAACTTTTATCTGTTTTCCACCATGAGATCCTGAAGTACATGTCTGGCTCTAGCTGACTGCTTTTGCCATTGCTCTGTAATCTGAGAACTCAGAGCACTGGCAGATTTAATATTCAATTACATCTTCCAATGTTCTTCTGAATTCCTACATTGGGCTTCTAACTGCCTAACTACAGTGCTCAAAATTTCTATCCTCCTGTTGACTAAATTCGTAGGTGCCAAACAGCACTACTTGCCTTATACTTCACCAGCTTTCAAATGTTTGACTGTTCCCTGAACACGTTCTATGACATTACAAAAAAGAAAAGAGTTTATTTTTTCACAAATGAAAAAAAGAAATATATTAGAATAACGAAAGACACCACTATCTCTTAACTCCTCTGTCTGTCTTCAGGGCAGAACTTCTGTTTGACCCACTTTGGTCTCTTGCCTGCCTCACTTCTTCTTTTAAGAAAAAACTGTTGACAAGTTCACATTGCTAATCTGATGTTATTTCATATTGACATAGACATCGGTGTTAGACCCCTATTACTTCTTCTTGTTCTTCTAGTGTATTTTGAGAATCTTAGAATCCTAGAATGCTTTGGGTTGGAAGGGAGCTTTAGAGGTCATGTAGTCCAACCCCGCTGCAGTGAGAAGGGACACCTTCAACTAGATTGGATTGCTCAGAGATCTGTCCAACTTGACCTTGAATGTTGGGGCCTCCACTACCTCTCTGAGCAACCCATTCCAGTGTTTCATCCCCCTCACTGTAAAAAATTTCTTCCTTATATCTAGACTAAATCTATCCTCTTTCAGTTTAAAACCATTACTCCTGGTCCTATCACAACAGGCTTTGCTAAAAAGATTTTCCCCATCTTTCCTACAGGCTCCTTTCAGGTACTGGAAGGCTGCTACAAGGTCTTACTGCAGCCTTTTCTTCTCCATGCTGAACAACCCCAACTCTCTCAGCCTTTCCTCATAGGAGAGGTGCTCCAGCCCTTGGATCATCTTCATGGCCCTCCTCTGGACCTGCTCCAACAGCTCCATGTCCTTCTTGTGCTGGTGTTTCCAGAGACGCATACATGACCCCAGGTGGGGTGTCACCAGAGTGGAGTAGAGGGGCAGAATCACCTCCCTGGACCTGCTGGCCACACTTCTCTTGATGCAGCCCAGGATGCAGTTGGCCTTCTGGGCTGTGAGCACACATTGGTGGCTCACATCAAGCTTTTCACCTACCAGTACCCCCAAGTCCTTCTCAGAAGATCTGCTCTCAATCCCTGCATTCTCCAGCCTGTATTGATGCTGGGGGTTGCCCTGACCCAAATGCAGGACCCTGCACTTGACCTAGTGGAACCTCATAAGGTTCACACAGGCCCATTTCTCAAGCTTGTCCAGGTCCCTCTGGATGGCATCCCCTTTGGATAGCTTCATCATTTTTCCTGTAATAAATTCCTGAAATTTTTATGGGTATCCTAAAGCCATTTTAAGTGGAATGCACTAGCCAGTGACAAGTCAAAGGAATGTGAATAGCAGAGGCAACAGAAGAAATACCTAAGATTTACTTGAATTACCCTCTTTCTCCTGTCATTGTTCGAGGCAAAAATGTTAGCACAGCACTTTTTTTCTAAATTCAAAGGGAATCTAAAATACAAAGGGAAACAACTTTCTAGTCCAAAGTATGATTTTGAGATTTGGAGGAGAATAAATAGTTTTCAGTTTAGTCCAACTGTGGAAGTCAATCTGCTGATGTATTTTGGAAAAATTTGAGAGACAGACAGACAGACCATGGTCAAAAACATTCTAAAACCTCAATGCTCTGCACTAAAATCTCAATACTGTGAGGGTAAGGTATGTTGATTTTAATATCACACGTGAATGTCTTCACCACAAGGCTGTGGAGCCTGTGCCTCTTTTCAATCACTTAACCCACTAGCACAAGTCAACATGAGCTGGGAAGAGCTTGTGCTGTTCATGTTCTCTAGTTTTAACTCTGCTTATGAAAAAAAGGTCCAACAAAAATTTCATCAATACCTCGTACAATTCTGTAGAAAAGAACAGAAACTTGGAAAAATCTTTACCATCCCTCGTCAGCAACTTTTTCAGTGCTTAGCCCCAGCATCCAAAATGACCCCTTTCAGGTTTAATTAAACAGCACTGATTACTTCAGTCTTCATGGATCCAAAAAAGTCTGAGATAAAATGTTGCTCTGTACTTTTTCTGACGAAAGGTTAGGACAGTAAAAGAAGTAAACTGGTTTTGTTCCACTTTCTTTTCTGGAAAAGAAACAAGAAAGGCTTCCATAATCCAGATGCAAAGCAGGGTCTAAGCCTTACTCCCTCCTTAGTATTGAGAAGAGCAAATATGAAATGCTGGGACCAATGAACGTGTGTCTTTTCATGCCGTATCTTTGTCAGGGGTGGATGAGAAGAGGCAATGATGGAAGGAAAGTGTTATATCATACTGTTGAGGTAGATTCACAGGGCTAGTGAGCCTTGAAGGCCTGAATCTCTCACTTTCAGTCCTAATTAACAGCCTAGGCTTGTGACTTCTGGCGTTTCTCCTTAGAAATCATAGTTCTGATACTAAATCTTTTACCTCAGGCTTCACTGACCTGTCAGAAAGCTGCAGTGAAACACCTGTTTATCTACAGGTGAAGAGGTATCTGTATTCACTTACACTGTTGAGATGGCCATGTATTTTCTGGATGGAACAGCATATCATCACAAAGCATGCTTTGCTTTGGCAGTACATTTTTCCTTCCTCCTTTTTGTGGTTAGTGAGATGCCTACTGTGGAGCATGAAAGTTCATCCCTGATCTACCTGGATGATATTTTTATCACAGCCCTCCAAGTAACCTATCCCTTTTTTATTCTTTAGCCTTGGTTCATTAACTTTTCACCTGGGGAATGTAGTAAACAGAGAAAAATCAATTCTGACTCAATCCAGCTCTCTAAACTTTCTGGAGTTCTTGTTCAACACTGAAACCGTGACCCTGGAGACTCCTCTTTCATAGAGAATATATATTAACTTTGTCAGTCAGTCTGATTAAATCTCTCTCTCTCTCTCTCTCTCTCTCTCTCTCATGTCTTCTAGGCTCTTTTTAGCCCCTTTTTATGCCAGCCCTTGCTGAAATGAGATATAACAGAGCCACACCAGTTTTACCCTTAGGAGATAGCTGCAGATATTACTTGATTGATGGCTACTCTGTTTTCCTTCTAAATTTGTTTTTACTCCTGTCACCTGCTCTTCTTTCCCTGAAACCTGTGCTATGCCCAAGCAAGAAAAGGGAGACAGCGAGTAGGTCCCATTAAAAATCCACATAGTGCTCCTCTGCAACAGTAAAAACTAAAGTATACCTTATTCTGAAGTATAAACTACCTGGGGGAGCCAGTGTTATGGTTTCAAGGGAAGTCTGAATAAGACAAGACATAGGACCTTCAAGAACAGAGGTAATTAAAGCTTGTCCCAGATACAGCACATCAGAATGGAATTTCTAAAACCCTCAGAGCAGAGAAATAACCTTTTCTCACATTGCTTTGTAACCTACTCCACATAAAAAAGACTCAAGACAAAAAAAACCCAACAAAACAATGATAGCAAAGCCTCTGCAACAAATATTTAAACCTGTTTAAACTTGTAGGCAAAAAAAAGCTACTGAAATATTAATTCCATATACAGAATTAAGTTATCTTCCAAATAGCAATAGCCTATTTCTGACATAAGGAATGCCACCTCATGTTGTGTCAAAATACGTTTTCATGACAGTTCTAGTCTATATTCCTCATGTTGTTTCTAGATGACAGGCAAGATACGAACACAGGAGTTTGGATATCAGTATAGCTTAGCCTAGGTTAATTAACCTTTACAGAGCTGCACAGTAATAGTACTTTATTTCTCTTAGAACCTTATCTGGCTTGGAGGCTTTTACATGGCAGTGTATTACACCACGCAGGCAATACCCCTAACATACAGATGTTAGTTTGAAAATTTCTATACTTATTACATAGCAAGATTCTGGGTGTTCTATGCTGATCTAAAGAGCATTGCTTTTTGACCTCATATAGAAATGGCCAAACTATCAAACTGTTTCTGAATCCTCTGTATTAAAAGTCCAATTTGTGGGTAAAGAGAGACTCTGAAGCACTGCTTAGGTGTTTGTGAATTTGAACACAGGCAAGCTGCAGAATGTCTTTGACTCCTCCTTGTAAGAGGAGATCTGTGCTCCAAATATTGAGCATAATCTGAATGCAATACCGTGTTTTGGAGTCTATTCTATAAGCTGGTGTACTTACGTAAGGCGCCTGTCTCCTATCAACTCCACCCTTACTTCCTTAATAATTTTTATGCTTAGCCTACTTATTTCTTAAAATGTAAAAAATATGCCAAAATGGAAAACATAAGGTTGGAGAGCCACACCTTCGAAGTTTATCAGATAGCAACTACAGGTCTAGAGGCGTGATGGGAGACCAGACAAATAAAGTTATATTTTCTCTGAACTGGTAGAAATAGCTTTGGGAGTGCACAAGAGGAAATCTTGGTCAATGCATTCTGCATCATTAGCAAAACCTTCACTAGATGGCAGGGTCATGCCCATTTTGCTAGAGATGACATTTTTGTATCACATAACTCATTCTGTAAGTAGGTGCACGCAGCAACTGTTACAGCAGACGAGGTCAGCAGGTCCAACCAGTTGGTCCTAACTCTACCAGAGGTCAATGCCAAAAGATCTGGGGGAGGTAACAAAGCTTATGTTGTGGACCTAATTTTGCAATAAAATACTACATTTAGTATGGGACAAATTATTCCTGATTCCAGCTGTTGATCAGTTTCTGTCCTGAAACCACATCTATGAATACACTTAATATTTTTTTTTCTTATTCACAATGTCTATTTATTGGAAAGCAAACACATCCAGTAACATTAAAAGCACTTCTGAAATACTACGTAGCTCATCTTGGAAATTGGTGAGGGGGTGGTGGTGGAATTTTTTTCTTGAAAATTGTAGATGGCACCAGTGTAGAATTTTCATAACTTAAAGGCTGTTTTAACAGACTTCTGATGTTGGAGTCAGCACTGGATAGAGCAGCTTATTATTTGCTTCTTCTGTATCTTAATCATTAGCCTAAGCCACAGATAGGAGCCATTGTACATAATACTGTGAATGACGGAATATGAAACACTGTGAATTACAGTTGACAAACCTGTACTTACAATATAAGATAAATTATTTATTCTCCTTTCCAGTCTTAATATTGTGAAGTGCTGTATATTTATAGAATTGATGTTTCCTAATGAAGGCATATTGTTATGTATTAGCAGTGTGCTATGTCTTGAGTCCTCAGTAAAGAAGTTGTCACTGTTGTATTCATTAGTCTTGTAAGCTAGCATTTCATTCCTTTGTAAATTATTTCCAAAGTGGCCAAAAAAATGTGATGGTTCACAGAATGATCCATTAAGCAAAAGATGAACCAAATAATACCGGAAATGTGGAGAGACATCGAGACTGATACTTTCTCCTGGAGGTAATCGCAGATGCATATTTTAATGAAGTGTTGATTTCCAGAATCCTTGCTTTTCTTCCATTTTACCTCACTCCCATGTACTGTACACATTCTCCAAAGGGAAATGGCATGTGTTTATGCAGGACATTATGAGATGACATACAGCATATATTTTTCCAGTATTCCCTGCCCCCCCCCCCCCCCTTTCTTTTTTTTTAATTGACTTCCCAAGGAAGGTCTTCACACCTGAAAGAACTTGCACAAAAGAGTTATAGATTAAATGTTTGGAAGAAGAACCAACGAATCAGACTGTATGTTCAAAACTAGAAATGCAGTGATAGCTGCAATGCTTATGTTGGTGATTTTATACTCTCCTTTCTACTATTATTATACCTCCTGGAGGTAGAATTATTTACTTAGCATGCTAAATAAAATATGGTGCTAATGGGCAGTCTGGTGAGACTAACATCAGAAAACAAGAGAACACTCAAAAGGTAAGCATAAATCGGTGTAGAAGTAGTGCAAGTGGATGCATGATAGGATTTGGTTTCTATGCTTGTATAAGGAATTCAGACATCAACATGAACTGGAAGCCTGAAAAAATGAAGGCAAAGTTTTCATTTTATCTTATAAGTGGTCAGTGAAAGGATAGGACAGATAACGACATCAGAAATACTGTAACAAGTGACAAATCTGTTTTGATTACTTTGAGCAGGAAGAATTTTATTTTATTAAGCAATATTATTGTTTTAAGATTTTAAGATGAGAAATAGAAGATGAAACATTTCTTTATGTTATTGAACTGAATAGTCTACCACTAACCTGTAACTTGGGTATGTGACAAAATACTCCTTTTCATTTTCAGTAATCTAACCAGAAGGATGTTTTAATCACAGAAATGGATTTAACCACAGGAAAATGCTTCCAGTTAGCAAGAACAGAAAACCTGTTCAGATTCAAGGACACCCTAAGGACTCAGCATGAAAGTTACTAACAGTAGTGTACATGAGCTAGATAATGACTTAATCTTCTGTGCTAGTGCTGTAGCTGCCTTACAATTGCACATGAAGATTTTATGTCTGCATTGAAGAAAAAAGTTTTCTATAAGATGAACAGATAGACTAGGAATACACTTGTACTTAAGAGGCTGACAACTTTTGATCATATTTACATCTCTGCAATGGTTTCATGCATACAGCTGAAATATTTTATTTGATCTGAATTGTGGAGAAAGCTGTAATGCAATCCTAGCAATACTAATAACCCTTTTAGATTGGCAGAATTTTTAACGAATTTTGATGTTTTAGAATAAAATCTGAGACTAGATATTGGGGGGGGGATACAGACTGTCAAGAGATTTAGAAAGCAATAGATTATTTTTAGAGTTTATAGTACAACAATTAGGAATAAAATGTAAACATTTGGTACTAATGCATGACAGAAGGAGGAGAACATGAACTGCAGGCCTCATACTGTATTGTAACCAAGCAAGGACTTGCGACAGGGAGACAGTCTGATGTTCAATTATCACTCCCACCCATTTGTCCTAGAGAAGTGTATGCAAAAGAATTAGTAACCCACAGAAAACCCCACCCTTTGAAATCAGCACAGCTTAGAAAGGACAAGAAAATCTTTCAGCTGACATGAGAGTTTAAGTAAATGTGAATGCAGGATTCTAGCAACTAGCCATTGAGAAGACTAGTGCAGAAACACAGGATGTAAATGTAAAGTGTTAACAGAGTACAACTACCTAAATTTATGGAGTGGAAACTTTTATTTCTTCTGTAGTAGCATCTGACTAAAGCCAAGGAAGAGTGATTCCAGGACCAAGAATGCAAAGATGCTAGTTTGTGACAACTCCTAGATGAGTGTTTCGGACTAGAACTTGAGGTGGAATACAGAGAAACTGAAGTTGTCAAAAATGAAAGTCCCTTAAGCTAGTTGTTTACTGATTAAAGCTGTTCTCAAATAAACAGTGTCTTAAAAGTTATGCCCACATCAAACAATGTTGTGGGAATCCATTAATGTGTAATGACAGCTAGTTGTCATACCAGATTCAGATCTATCAAAAGTCTGTGAATAGGAGTGGTCAGGAATTATTCAATAATTTTTTTTCTTTGTTAGAAAATGACAGTTCATTGCAATCCAAGCTTTCGTTCAAAACATGAGCTTTAACCAGGACTGCCAGGCTCTCCTGGCTCTCATATGACAAAATGGCACTCTTGCTGGTGAGGACGCAGCCTCTACCTGCCTTGCTCGCATGTGGGACTCCCAGTACCACAACCTTAGACAGAAGCCATCCCTCCTTGAGCCCTGATAGATATCTCAGGTGAGGGCAAAGGGAAAAAGCCTTAGCTTAAAAGCAGCTCCCAATAGAAGGGGCGTCTGGCGTTGCTGAGGCTTGTTACAGGTTTCTTCACAGCAGCTTTCCCTGAGGCCCGCAACTGTCCCCGAGGTCACCCATTGCACTGTTTTTGAGGTGACCTGGGATCTGCAGTCAAATGTCTAAGAGCGGGCTGGGGTGACAGGTGCATGCAGGGCCCTGATACACATCCAAGTGGAGTGCAGCAGACACAGTTTTAGGTAGCACACAGGTTTGAACTTAGATTTTCTTGGATAAGTCACAGAATCACTGCTTTTTTGATCATTATGGGTTTAGTCTACCTATTCATCAAAAACTTTATGAAAGTCTGCAATACCATGATAACATAAAGCAGCTCTCTTGCAGGGCATACTACTCTGTAATAGAAAAGTAAACACTGTCTTCTACTCAGCCTTAACTGAACCTGGAGGCAGTTAACACACAAGATGTGTTGAGGTGATCCATTCAGTAGATGTCATTTGAAGTAAAGAGTAAGGAGTACCTTCAAGCAATAGAGGAGCTATAACCAGGCTCTAACGCTTCAGAAGGAATCCCAAAAAGAGTAATACTGTAAATCCACCCCTCATTGGGTGTACAGCCTTAAGAGAAAATAAAATTGTATAAGCTTAGCTAGAAAAGGTGTTGAGTTTGATCTGGAGGTGGAACAATGTGACAATGCAACCTGCACCTTCGGGTGCAAGATGTATATAAGTTGAACAAATACAAAGAACTTGTTGAAACAAGTCTTGTTAGAAGAAGCCATGCTTGTATTCATCTCCAAAGCTCCAAAATATACTGACACTCTAGTGCTGTGATGGGAAAAAGACAACGAATTTTCTGATAAGCCACTGCTGAAAGCAGCTAGGCTTAGCAGAGCTCTCCTTTCAGAGTGCAACACTGGTATTTTCTATGAAATGGGAAAAAAGTCTATCAGCATGCCACAGTCCCTTCCTGTGTCTGAAAAAGAGGTCAAACACAGTCTGGCAATACATGAGGCAGGACTTGGTGGCTGTCTTCCAAGAAGCAGCTGATGCTTTGGGCTGTCAGGTTGCAAGAAGTACATACTAAAAGTACTATTACAGGATGGTGGACTCTATGCGCAGGTGTTGAGTGTGCAAAAAACTTGGTGAACTTACAGCAGAGAGTGAGTCAGGTCTGTTCATTTTAATAAGAGGATAGTCACAATCAATTGCTACTTTTATTTCTGGGAAGACATTTGTCAAGGAATGTGATCAGGAAATGGAATGCATGCTGTCCTCAGACAATGAGCCACAGTACACTTCAGGAGAATTCAAACAATTGACTGCCAAATAACAGGAGAACAGGGCCAGAATTGAAGAAATAAAGAGACTGATGGAAAAGGTACAACAAGTGGGAATTATGTTACCTGGCAATGTTTAACCATTGCAACTCTCCTTTCCATGCTCTTTCTGAACATGGAAATTTAGAGAAAGGATTGATGAGGTGGAGGACTGAATTCTGCTTCTCATACAGGCTGTCTGATATATATTTACTTCTGTTCAGCACAAAAAAGAATGAAAAGCAGAAGCAGCTGAGGAGATACTTGTAAACAGATTACTCGGTGCTGCAGAAGAGCTAGCTATCCATGTCTAGGACTTAGAAGCCAGCTGGCCTCAGCACAGTTAAAAACAACTGCAAAAGCAATTTCAAAAGCCAAGACTCCATATCCCATGGACTATAGACCACAGAAAATCTCTTTTGACCATCAAAGCTCAGATCAGTTCTGAAAAATGTGCTGAACAGTCATATGGAAGCTGGAGATCTTCAGCATGCCCACATCAACGTGCAAACAGCCCATGGTCTAAAGGGCATATACGTGTTGTCTCAGGTATCATTGTTTTGTCCAAGATAGGTAGGAACTACGTGAAAAAACAGCCAGCTGCCGTATAAGGCTGGAATGCCACAGTAGTAGAAGAAAGTCCCTTACCAAGAGACTAAACAAAAAGTGGCATTCTGGTCTGATTACTAACATGTTTGAAGGACATGAATCCCAGCAGACTTTAAAGAAGTTGTGATAGAGATTGCAGCTCAGATTTAGATATTGTTTTGCCCGTTACAGCAGTGTATAACTGACAGAGGGAGTTTCACATCCAGTGAAATTTCTTGTGAATTTCCAGAGAATTTCACTTTCACATTCTTGCTTTGAACCAAGAAGAACTGAAATCTCAGTGTCTGCTTTACCAGACCTTAGTTCCTATGTCAGCTATGTACTGAAATTTCTAAAACCCCTTTAAAAATCTGGAACCTTTCCCCTGAAAGGTGCCACTGAGGTCACAAAAATGTTTATATAGAAGATGTAATGAACAAAAATACCTGGAAGTGAAAAGTGAAAAAAACACAACAAGAGGATCTTCAGGGTATCTCCCCACTGCTGGCAGATGTGACATGAAACTCAGGGGTGATCTGCAACCACCTAGAGCCACACCTGGAGACAAAATAAAACACAAAACCAAACTGAGAACACAAGTATGATCCTGATTATTGATGATTAACGCAACTCAGTATGAAGCAATATCAATGAAGTGTCCCTAAATCTTGCTTTCAACTTCAGGTATGCCTCCATGGTGAGATAACAGGCACATTCTAGTACTGGATGGACACAGAAAAGCAGAGATTCAATGCCAAATTTTTTTTTTGCTTTTGTATATGTTGCCTGAAAGTTTTCATTGCAAAAAATCGAGTAGAAAGCCTATTTTGTGAAATATTGGTGGTGAAAATTCTGCCATTTTTTTAATCAGTTTTTTTAATTAATTGTCATAAAAACAGCTAATAATTATTGTTCTTTTGAAAACGTAAAGTCCTTTGGAGGAACTGAGTTCAGTATTGTGGAAAAGCATATGATAATATAGGGAGTGGACTGTTGCTATTGTATTTCATACTTTCTTTAGCAATCTTATGAATCTTTTACAACATATCTGGTTTTATTGATTTTGTTTCCGGTTCAAGACATTGATATTTATAGATTATTTTTTCCTCAGTGCAAAAGGAAAGTTGGTGGGATTGTTGCCGGAGTTGCCAAGTATTTGCTCACTAAATTGTTTTCCACTTTAAAGATGTTTAAGTAGCAAAATAACAGATGCATTCTTATGCTGCTGGCTAATTGACCAACTGGGTTAAGGAAAATATTGTCAGAACTCCTTTTCCTTTGAAATGGGAAACATTTGCAGTTTTATTTCCTTTATTCAGTAACATGAAAGAAGAAAGTCTATGGTCTCTATTGTAGAAGTGCTTAGTCTCTTGAATATTGTGGAAGCAGCATGTTAGTAAAAGAGCTGTTCTGCATTTCAGGGCTGCGTGAAGACAATTTGGAGCTGTAAGCAGAATATTATGTGAGTATCCCTAGGGGTTCCATGTGTGGAGAGCTGCCTTTCCCTTCTTTTTTTCCACCTAACACAGTCATCAGTTTATCTCAGAAATACCTCAGAAGCTGGCATGTGTGTTCATGGCTGGGTAGTGCATGCTGACTGTCCATCTTTGCAATGCAAAGGAAGGTCCATGCTGGGTAGATGCCAGCAAAAGTCCAAAATCTTGAGGTGTCCTTTGAGGTGCATAGTACAATTCACATATTCCTCACTTAGAGCTTCAGGCCGAGGTACGGTATGTTTCACTGTAGAATGTAGAAAATATTCCACACACAAAGATATCCAAGAATTTATTTGTTTTTGTAAAAAAAAAAAAAAAAAGTTGTTCATTTGCAATCAAAACATTCATTTCAGAATCTTTCTTCACCCTTTGTTCACCACAAGTTTTAAATCAAACGTCTCTTAACCCTACTCTTTTTTATGGGTGGGGTATTCTGTGTGCATTGCACATCCCATGACTCGCTCTGTTAATTCCTATTTGCTAAAGTTATGGTTATTGAAGTAGAAAAAAAACTCTATTATTCCCAGTTGCTGAATGCACTATATTCAGTTTATGATTACAATTGCTTTTTGTTCTTTTTATTCCAGGCCTTTCCACTCTTTATGAATGATAAAAAATGCTTTCCTAAATGAAAACTTAAACAGTTAACATACACAGTTTTACCAAATGGAGTTTGTGAGTCTTTGTGCAAATACAGAATGGGCTTCCCTTTCAACAATTATTTTCAATGGTTGAATCTCCTTTGGTTTTAAGCTGTAGGAAAAACAACTTCCACTTCTGAAGGAAAAATTGGTTTCATGACCCATTCTGACTGATCATATTTAGGTTTTGTGACAGAGTATGTGTTGGTTCATGACTGATTAGAAAAGTAAGGAGCTATCGGTTGGATGTCTTGTGTAAGATAAAACTTGATTTTTTTTTTAGCTCATGCTAGCCATTACTCAAAGTGGAATTAATTTTAGAATTGGAGTGGAAACAAGGAAAAAACATCTTGTACAACCCACTTTCTACTGACCCCAGTTCTTTCCCTTTGAAGAAAAGAAAATGTGCCTGAACTAAGGTTGTGAGCCTTTCTGTACCCTTAATCCTGGCAGAAAAATGCTCTCAGTAGTGAATGCATCACCCTCTTCTTTTCCACCAAAGGTGAAATTAAACCCATTCAAAAATGTTTTCTAGCAACAGTAGGCTGTGGCTGCTGCTGTTGCTGCTTTATTGACTGTTAAGACACCTTTGAGTATGGCTGAGAGAGTGGGGAAAAAATAGAAACATTATTGTGTAATCAATTTAGTGTGTTGCAAGGTGATAATAGAATTGTAACTTACAGCAGCATTTTGTTCTCACAGATCATAACTGTTTCTTAAAGGAACAAACAGACCACAGACACTTTCATGATTTGAAATACTACTTATAAATTCCTTGGTGCTTCATTTTAAGTATGTTTACTTCACTGTTAGCTCTGAGTGACTGCCAGATTTAACTATGTTGATTGCTTGTCCTCGGTATATACTCCTTCCTGGGGCTAACATCCTGCCTGATACGCCCTGTCAATTTTTGGGTTAGATCGACTTGGGATATGGATCTCCTGTTGTCTTATCTCTACCTATCAGATAATTAATTAACCTCTCTGGTAAGCTTTGTATTTTTCTCAGTCTTTGATGGATCTCGTAGTTTATCAGAATTGCAATTCATTAATATTGCAGACCCTTTGGTTAAGACTGTGTGCTCAGGGCTCCAAGGTTTTTCTTGCACAGTGTATGCAGCAAAAGAAATACGATCCTGTTTCTCAAATCAGCAAGTAGTGAGTCAATGTTCTTGTCCTTTCTTGCATGCTTACTCCCGAATTTCCTTTTCTCTTTACTGCAGCTATTGATGCCTGCAACTTTGTAACGCTTGCATATTTTTGTCCTACTGTTCTGTTTAGTTCGACTCTCCTGCAGAAAATGTTCTCGGAACATTGGCTATTTTTGCATATTTTTGTTAACTTTTTATTAGAGTTTTTAATCCTCTGCATAGGAGTTGAAAGCCTGAATTATTGTGGTCTTTTGGACTGATGCTTGTTGTAGGCTGGAATTTAGGTAAGTGTCTTGAGAAGACTGAGGTGACAATTTAGATGAATTTTTCAGCAGAGATTAATGACCCATAAATCATTAACTTTGCCAGTTGAATGGTTTGAAGTCAGCTTGGGGATGATTCTTAGTCTTTCAAGCCTGTTCTGCTAGGACCTTTCTCATCTGAATTTCTGTTTGCAGAGTCACAGGAACAGATACAAAAGTCAGATGCCATTCTCTGAGAGGCCAGAGCACAGTGTCTGCCAATGTAAGTCCCCGGTTGTTTAGAATCATAGAATCGTAGAATATTAGGTTGGAAGGGGCCTCAAGGATCATCTGGTCCAACTTTTCTTGGCAAAACACGGTCTAGACAAGATTGCCCAGCACCCTGTTCAGGCGAACCTTAAAAGTGTCCAGTGCTGGAGAATCCACAGCTTCCCTGGTGAGATTATTCCAACAGCTGATTGTTCTCACTGTAAAAACTTTACCTCTTGTGTCCAGTTGGAATATCCTCAGGAGTAACTTGTACCCATTGCCCCTCATCTTTTCCGTGTGGCTCCTTGTGAAAAAGGAGTCTCCATCTTCTCTGTAACCATCCTTTAAATACCGGAACATGATGATAAGGTCTCTCCTAAAGCCTTCTTCTCTCCAGACTGAACAAACCAAGTTCTTTCAGTCTTTCCTCATATGGCAGGCTTCCCAGACTTTCGATCATCCTTTTGGCCCTTCTCAGGACACTCTCCAGCCTGTCCATAACTTTTTTGCATAGTGGGCACCAAGACTGAACACAGTATTCCAGGAGTGGCCTGATAAGTGCTACGTAGAGTGGGATAATGACTTCTTTATCTCTGCTGGTGGTGCTCTTGTTGATGCAACCCAGTATCTTGTTGGCTTTCTTCGCCGCAGAAGCACACTGTTCACTCAACACTGAGCTTGTTGTTCACCAGGACCCCCAGGTCCCTTTCCACAGAGCTGCTCCCCAGGTGGGCAGATCCCCACTCCTGGATAATGTTCTCCCAGGTGCAAGGCCTTGCACTTGTCTGTGCTGAACTTCATAAGGTTCTTGTTAGTCCACTCTTCCAGCCTATCCAGCCTATTCCTGCAGGGTGGCTCTGCCTTCCAAAGTCTCCACTTTCACACTCTGTTTGGTATCATCAGCAAACTTCTTCAGGGTACACTTGACGCTATCATCCAGGTCACTTATGAAGATATTAAACAGCGTTGGGCCCAATATTGATCTCTGGGGGACTGAATATGTGACAGGTTGCCAGTTTGAAAAGGAACTATTTACCACCACCCTCTGGGTGCGGTCCGTCAGCCAGTTCCCTACTCACCACACAGATCACTTGTCTAGACATTAATGCATCAGTTTCTCTAGGAGGAGGCTGTTGGAAATCGTACCAAAAGCCTTGGAGAAATCCAGGCAGACAATGTCCACCGCTCGCGCCACATCAACCAAGCAGGTTACTTTGTTGTAGAAGGTGACAGGTTTGTCAGGCATGACTTGCCCTTGGTGAATCTGTGCTGGTTTTTCCTAATCACATGTGTCATTTGACTTATGATAGCCCCCAGAAGGATTCGTTCCATAACTTTCCCAGGGATTGAAGTAAGACTGACAGGCCTACAATTCCATGGATCCTCCTTTCAACCCTTCTTGTGACATTAGCCTTCTTCCAGTCTTTTGGACAGTACCCCAGTCTCCACAACTTCTGAAACATCATCAAATCCTAGAATGCTTTGGGTTGGAAGGGAGCTTTAGAGGTCATGTAGTCCAACCCCGCTGCAGTGAGAAGGGACACCTTCAACTAGATTGGATTGCTCAGAGATCTGTCCAACTTGACCTTGAATGTTTCTAGGGATGGGTTCTCCACTACCTCTCTGAGCAACCCATTCCAGTGTTTCATCCCCCTCACTGTAAACAATTCTTTCTTACATCTAGTCTTAATCTATCCTCTTTCAGTTTAAAACCATTACTCCTGGTCCTATCACAACAGGCTTTGCTAAAAAGATTTTCCCCATCTTTCCTACAGGCTCCTTTCAGGTACTGGAAGGCTGCTACAAGGTCTTACTGCAGCCTTTTCTTCTCCATGCTGAACAGCCCAAACTCTCTCAGCCTTTCCTCATAGGAGAGGTACTCCAGCCCTTGGATCATCTTCATGGCCCTCCTCTGGACCTGCTCCAACAGCTCCATGTCCTTCTTGTGCTGGTGTCTCCAGAGCTGGATGCAGGACCCCAGGTAGGATGTCACGAGAGTTGGCCTTCTGGGCTGCGAGCACACATTGGTGGCTCACATCAAGCTTTTCACCTACCAGTACCCCCAAGTCCTTCTTGGCAGGGCTGCTCTCAATCCCTACATCCCCCAGCCTGTATTGATACTGGGGATTGCCCTGACCTTTCCTTCTGGTGTGTCAGCTGCAGCACTCAGCTTGGTATCATCTGCAAACTTACTGAGGGTGCATTTGATCTCACTTTCTATGTCATGGATGAAAATATGAAACCGTACTGGTCCAGTATAGACCCCCGAGGGACACCACTTGCCACCGGCATCCATCTGGGCATTGAGTCATTGACCACTACACTCTGGATGTGACCTTCCTACCAATTCCTTAGCCATGGAACAGTCCACCCATCAAATCTATATCTCTCCAATTTAGAGAGAAAGATGTTGTGGGGGACTGTGTCGAAGGCTTTACAGAAGTCCAGACAGACCACATCCATAGCTCTTCCCTTGTCCACTGATCTAGTTACACCATCATAGAAAGCCACAAGGTTGGCCAGGCAGGACTTGCCCTTGGTGAAGCCATGCTGGCTGTCTCGGATCACATCCTTGTCCTCCATGTGTCTTATCAGAGCTTCTAGAAGGATTTGTTCCCTGATCTTCCGAGGCACAAAGGTGAGGCTGACAGGTCAGTAGTTCCCAGGGTCCTCTTTTCTACCCTTTTTAAAAATGGGCACAATGTTTCTCTTCTTCCAGTCACCACGGACTTCCCCTGACCGCCATGACCTTTCAAATACTATAAAGAGCGGCTTGGCGACTACGTCAGCCAGTTCCCTCAGGACTCTGAGATGCATCTCATCAGGTCTTATAGATTTAGTACATTCAGGTTCCTCAGGTGGTCACAGACAATCACTGTAGTTGACTTTTATATATTCAAGGTTCTCCTTAGCGTATAGTGCAACTCCTCCTCTTCTTTCCTGCCTGCCTTTGTGAAACAGCTTATAGTCGTCCACTGTGATCCTCCAGTCACGTGAGTTATCCTGCCATGTTTCAGTTATTCCTATCTATAACTTTCTGACTGGGCACGGAGCTCCTGTTCCTTCTGGTTGTCTCCCAGGCTGCATGTATTTTTATACATACACTTGAGGTGCTTCGTCTTCTGATTCTCATCTTGGGAGGAAGCTTAGGAACATTTATCACTGCTCTGATTGGCCTGGCCTGTTTGCCAGTTGGTTGCAATGGCTGGAGCATTGCCACTTTGAACCCTGCTCACCAAGTCCTTCAGTTTAAAGCCTGCCTCACCAAGTTGGCCAGCTTGCTGCCAAAGATCCACTTGCCTTTTCCAGACTGGTGGATTTCTTCGCTCCCTAACAGGCTATAGTCATCAAGAATGTCCCATTGTCATAAAAGCAAAAACCCTCACAATGGCACCAGACATGAAGCCAGAAGTTGATTTGCATTGTATGTCTATTTCTGGCTGCTTCCTTTCCTCCAATTGGTAAAGTGGAAGAACAGATAATTTGGGCACCAATACTTTTCACTTGCACCTCCAGGACTTCACAGTCTTCCTTGATTCTGTCCATGTTCCAGCTTGTGGTGTCATTTGTGCCCACGTGAAAGGGTAGCAATGGATAACAGTTTGTGCTCTTGATAAGTTGTGGCACCGTCTCAGCAACATCTTGTACCTTAGCTCCGGAAAGGCAGCGTACCTCTTGTGACTCCCTGTCAGGCTGGCAGAAGGGCAACTTAGTGTCCCTTAACAGAGAGACACCCGCTACAAGCACTCATTGTTTCTTTTTGCAGTATCCACTGTATGCTGCCTGTACAGTTTCTCCTTGCAGACCTTGCTAGTGCGTGTCAACAACTGTTAAAGCTTCATATCTGTTTTTGATTGCAATGCTGGAGGGTGAGGATTGAAGCAGAGTCCTGCTTTTGTGGGTCACCAAGGTCCAATGTGCTTCGTTCTATGTGGTGTCTGCCACAGGAGCATGGTTCTGAAACCACTTCTCTCTCTCCATCTCAGCCCCTCTAATACTGTGCAGCCTTTTAACTGTTTCCTGAAACTTGACCACTTGACACAACAGATCATCAACCTGTGCACATCTTTTGCAGGTAATTGCTTTTCTCCAGGAGAAGGGTCTAGTCACTAGTTGCAACCTACCATCTATACTGACGTCTCCTTTCTTACCAGTTCTATTTGAATTGAAGCATCACACATTTCAGGGGCCTTCTCTGTAGAAACACTAGGTTTAACTCTGTGGCGAGTGCCCACCATTATGGCAGAGATTTAGAGCACTTCCCTGGGCTGTGGGCCTACAAGCAGTGCGGACAGCCCTTCTCACACACCCTTCTGTGCAAACTGCTGAGCAAACAGCTGCACTTTCGAGCCCTGTTTGCATGCCTGGTTCACAGAGCTCCTGGACGATAGCACTCCCTAGGGCCATTTAAATCTCCCGCGGTTGCTGCTGGCAACACCCAAGCTCCATCAATTCTGTTGCAAGAGCTGCCAGCTCTTGATGGGTCTCTCTGCCCTTCCTCTGGTTTCCCTACCTCAGGAAACGCCCTGTACACTTTGATCTAGTGCTCAGCCACACAACTTACTGTTGTCGTAGCTGTGTGCCTGGTCAACTGAAACTTGAAAGAAGTCTAAACTTTCATGGCTGTAAAAGAGATTGTGTTTTTTCACTATATCCATATTTGTAGCTTGTGTTCACTTTTTCAGCTTTTAACAAGAAAGTTGTCATCATATGACAGAAACTCATCTGCTGGAATTTTATAGCTCAGTTGAAACCAGAAATACCTTCAGGTGGTACCAATGACCTTCTGTCTGGGCTGAACTTGGTGACTGAATGAGTCCCAGTGGTTCTCAATAGGGCTAGCATTTCCACTGAAGTAGAAGTCAGATGGTCCATGCCCACCTCTGAGCATTGTTTCAGACCCAATGATTCCAGCTCATATCCTGCTTTCTCTAGTCATATCTGTAAGTCTTTCAAGAAAAGTAGGAAGCTTTTTCTTGTGCTACAGGAATAGCAGCAGAAGCTTTGCCAAAAGCTTTAAATATTTCTCCGT
The DNA here is from genome assembly GCF_030867145.1 of Opisthocomus hoazin. Lineage (NCBI taxonomy): Eukaryota > Metazoa > Chordata > Aves > Opisthocomiformes > Opisthocomidae > Opisthocomus > Opisthocomus hoazin. Next base: position 64,008,784 of record NC_134415.1, on the reverse strand, counting down.
TCTTCTTAACATATGTGTGTTTTAGCAGATGTCAAACCCTTGATTCACACTATTTAATTTAACAGCTGGGCAGAGTTTCCAAACCATCTACTGGTATGCAGTGATATTAGTAGATGGCCAGGAATGTCAATAACCATGAATATCTACAATTGCAGCCCACTTAATATTCTCTGTATTCTTATGAGGAATCTAATGTTCCCAATTAAGTTTAGCATTTATACACACTGCGTAATATGGCCTACTATTGCCAACCAGAATTCTTTAGAAGTAATAACCCTGGATTGTACATTAAAATGTGATATGACTCCCAGCTGTACGCTGCCTATTTTTTTGGCACTTGGCACCACACATTATTTTCCACTGTTTCAGATGACAGGCAGAGCCCATCTGAGGCAAAATGAAACAATTTCCAACTGGTGGGCTTGATAGTGCAGGTGACATTAAATAATTAACAAGTTCTCTTTCAGAACCATGCCTCATACTTTAATTAATATCGCTTCTTAAAATAAGAAGTTGTTTACCATTGCTGCTTCTGCAAGCTGATTGCTGCTTGCAAAAAACATCTGAGACATGACTATGCCCAGGGGATTGCTTTCACTTCATTGTTTATAATAACTACAAACAAAGAGCTGCAAAAGCTCATCTCGCCATGAGGCGTCCTGACAATCTGCCAGTTTAGTCACCAATAATAATGAGACTGGCACAAGCAATAAGCTCAGCGTTAATCTAATGAGGGCCTGTTTCAATCACCCATTGATATTACAGCAGCTGCTAAGCACCCAATGTTTAGGACATACAAACAAGAGGTATGCCTCCAACCAGTTGAAGGGTAATTACACACTCAGTATGGCTTTACTCCTATCCAGAAACTGAGTCACCTTTAGTTTTTTTAATTTCTGACCCCCCTCCTAGCCAGCCAATCCAGGCCAGCCCTGCTCAGGTAACGGGCGTAAGTCAGATGCTGTCCTCGGGCCATGGAAAAGGCTAGAGAAGAGGCTGAGCTGGAACTGGAGAAAGTGCCCATGCGGAGCTGAAGGCGCGTGTGATTTACCGAGTCGTCTGTGCTGAGGCCAAGTGATGTCACTTCCGTCGCTTAGTTCCTGCAGTGAATGCAATTATGAACAGATGGGCGAATGACACGATTCCACTGCTAATGAACTTCCCTAGTGGGGAAGAGGACAGTGCATTACCCTTTTGTACTTCAGGCTCTTAATTATCATTCTTAGGGTTTGGTGTGGTGTTTTGTGTTTGGGTTTTTCTTTTTTTTTTCTCCCAAGCATAATTGTTACACATCTTTGAATTTTAAATTCTTTTGGAGATGGTTAACTGTTTCCTGCCTAGCCCAGAAAATTCTGAGGAAGCAGGAAAACAAAAGGGTTCTCTTTCTAAATGGAAACAATAATACTTCAATGCACACCATAAGAGAACAAGAAATCTGTGCTAGACTAAGTTCTTGAATGCCATTTTCTTCTTTCGTCAGTTCCTATAATACTGCTCTGCTTTACAACCAGTTTTTTCAAAGCAGCCTTTGCAGATAAAGAACTCATAGTAGTGTAGTTCACACATCAGTTTAGCCACGTCTGGAGGAATGAGCAGGAAGTGACTGATTTGTAAAAGATTAAATACCAATTCTACTAAGCCAAAGCACAAGCAAAATGAAACCCAGAAGAGGTTTATGTTCAAGTTCTAAATTCTATATTTCACACTAAACTAAACTGATAAAAATTCGTTCTGTAGCCACTTGAAATACATATCTCAGCATCAACATATCCTGAAAGGAGTGATGCTAAAAATCTAGTTATAGTTATCTTTCCCCCATCTTCAGAAATGGTGTTTAGGGGAAGATGGGACATCTTGTATTTCTGTGAAAAAAATGTCAATAGTTCCATCAACCTAGTTTGCATCTCTTCTTCATTTTGAAAAGGCATAGTCATCTTTTGGGTAAGTAATTTGGATGGAGTGTTTCTATAGTCCAGTGTGTGATAATAACCTAAAGAAAATTTGAAAAGAGAATATTAACTTTGGAGATTCAAATAGTGGATTGTCATTTCTCTACACTGTTGCATGTCAGAACAATGAAGTATATAGCTGGATTTCTAAATTTCTCACTATTGACATGGCAGCATAATATATATTTTCTCTATGTCATCTTTTAATCTTGTGTTGTTATTACACAGCTAGTGACTTGACCTAACCTTAATCACTTATATGAGGCATCTAAGTAAGAAAGTTGATGTCTCCAGACATCGTTATTCCTTCTTAGTAACAGCAAGAGAGAGAGTCAGTCTTCCACAGAGTATTTCAGAGTGCTTAAGTTAGACATCTTAAAGGTAAACACTATCAGTGACTTCATAAGGAAGGAATAAAAAAGTCTGTTATATCATAATGGAGACTGTAAATTACTCTAATAGTGAGAAGCAATTGGAAGAGTTAATGTCCTAATATATTATACAAATGCAACGAATTTTAAAAGGTTCAAAAAAAAGGAGCAGGGGAGAAATAACCCTTGAGCTGTAGCGGCTAACATTGGACTTACTCTTGTGAAACCATTGAGTTTTGGTGCTGTAACTTTGCAGGAGCACAAAGAGGCTTACATATTCAAAGTACCACAAACTGTTAATGGTTTCCACTGAAACAGATGGCAACATTATGATCATTTTTGCAATTAATGCTGACTGCAGATTGTTCTTGAGGCTGCAGTCATAGTTCTCCATCTCCTGTGTTACTACAGTATTATTCAGTAACAGGATTTATTTTATCAATTTCTGATAACCCCTTCTTTCCCAAGCTCTTGAAAACACCTGTGTTTGGAGAATTGCTTTCTGTTACTTTCATGCCAAGGATCTTGCAAATTAAGACATGTCTTTCTCTTATGACCCTGATATTCACAGTAAGATATGATACCCTGATATTCACAGTAAGATATGATTTCCTTTTTCTCCTAAAAGACAAAATTGGTGATTAGAAAGCTAAGCGCATCTTAAATATATAGTTTCTGGAACAAACTGTATAGCTGCATATGTCTGGCACAATTGCACTTCTGATTTACTTAATAAATGAATATTTTCTGTCCATTTATTTGGATTTCTCACCATTATTTCACTCCCAGCTAATCTGAGTAGGTATTTTCTTTTTTTTTAACTGAGTGTGATGCTCTCACATACATCACACAGGTTCAAACTGTCTACTTTGCAACCTTTTTTCTTACATCCAAACATGGACCAGAGACCTGCTGAAGTCTGTAATGCCTTTTAAAATAATTACAATCTTGCTGAAAGTGGCACAAACCTTTTCCCTCTTGGAGGTAGTACGGTGTAAGATGAAAAGTGGGTGTGTTGTTTTACAATGAATCAGGGTGGAATTAGAATCAGTGCCACTGTCCTCCAAATATCAGTGAAATGCCTTGCGTCATTACAGGGAGATGTGTGGGAAGCAGGAAGGACTATTCTGCAGGCTGATATCACAACTTAACTTCTGCCACTAGAATGAACAAGTTGCAGATAAATCAGCTCAAAGGGAAGTTTTCCAGAATCGCTGGAAAATGATCAGCCATTGCTGAGAACCAGCAAAGGGATTGTGGACAACCTCTGCATTGGCTCAGGTGGGGTTACGCCCAATTAACTCAGTTAGCTGCAATATCTCATAACCATCCCCACATCCCCTGCCACAGCACACATATGCGAATGCCCAGAGCAGGCAGTGGGGGAAGCTGTGGTCCTTTCCTGGAAGTAGTCAGGCTCAGGTGCCAAGGAGCTGCTGAGATCAGCAGGAGTTGGAGCCAGAAACCCTCTAAGGGACAGAATCTCACTGCAGAGCCTGGCAGTTGATCCTGCTCCCTAAGCATCATGTGGGCCATCCCGTGCCAGGAGAGTCCTGTGGTTGGTCTACCCCGAGCTTAGCGTTCAGAGGAGCATGACATTGATCTAGGACCCTCTGCCCTAGCGAAAGATTAATTTTGTCACTCGAGTAACAGTGTTTCCCCGCTCAGTATTTAGTCTGAACTTGGACCTAGGATTCAGGCCTTCAAAAAAAAAGAAAACAGTGCTGATGGGCTGCACCTTGCCACTGTGAGAAGCAATTGCTCCTGTGCTGTGTTTTGGAAGCCATGACTTCCAAATGCAGCATGAAAAACAGCACAGAGTGGAAAACCTAACAGAATTCTGAGATGCCTCATTAAAAACTGAAGAAGTTCTGTGAAATCCAGTTCATTAGAAAACCCGAGGTTGGGGACTGACTTCTACTTTCAGATCTTATGAAGGTGAATAGTTTAAAGTGACAGGTTAGCAGAGTTCAGATGTTTGTTTTTCCAAGGATGGCATTGTACAGATGTAATTGGAACTAGGAATACTTCATAGAGTCATATCACGATAATAAACTGTTAATTGTACAATTTTTCTTGATATGTAACTTCTTGTAGTGGGAAAATACTCTTCCCCCCACCCCAGTATTACTGTCAATTTTTTGATTACTTTGCTGTGTAGATGAAGTCTTTGTTTCCTGTGTTTTGTTTTAATAAAATAGATAATTTATAACAATGTTGCAAAATTATTTTACCATTCAGGAGCCATGGTAAAAGGTAATCATGCCGTACGTTTGTAAACAATGGACATTTTAATAACAGGAATGTAGTTTTAAGAGGATTTTATTATTACTGCAAGAGAACAACTGAGATTTAATCTACAGTAGTGAATATCAAATGCTGTAAATTTCAGAGTGAAAAAAGGTCACAGGTAAACTCTTTCCAGCTGAGCATTGCTGAAATGATAAAAAATGTAGTGCACTGAACTCTACCATATACCTTGAAGATATCTGTTGAAAGACATTTGTTGATGTTTCAAATTTAATTTAACAGTTTCTGGTTTTCAGGAAACAAAGTCATCTGGGGCTAAAAATGATATCTTGTTCAGTTTTATTTTTGCTAAGTAAAAAGTATGTTAGCTAAAATAAAGTTGGTAAAAATACTTCACAGCCAGAAATCTCATATGGGCCACGAAGGCCTGTTGTGACAACCATAGAAAATGCCAGTAAAGGTTTATCTTAGCATCTAACTTCAGAATTCTAAGTGCAAATCAAACTTTAGATCATAGAATTGCAATTTAAGTGAGACAAATAGAGTATTTGGAAAGATAGATCAAAATGTACAGAGGAAATTTGTTTAGCTTAATACAGTCATAAATATTTAAATGCTTATATGGATTATGGAAAGAAGTTTGAGGGATTCACAAGAAATCTCATTAACATCTGCCTTCTTTTCACTTAAGAGAGACTGGCTAAAGAACCCTTTGTTTAGTCTTGGTATGATCTGATCATTGACACTGTACATAGGAACAATATGTACTGTATACAGCATACTCTGAATCATATGTATTTATACAACATATACACTAACAGGGCTTTCCATTTAAATAAAATCAACAAAATAAATCTTGAGTTGATGTATGAGAAGGGCAAACACAAATGAAAATGGGAAAAGGGTCCCTAGAGAAACAACATGTAATCACTTTGCATTGAGTTCATTCCTCTGTGCAATGGGTGCATTTATACCTACCACATAATATTGTGATGCTTTTTTTCTTAATATTTGTAAAAAACTGTGACATTCTTTAATTAAAGAGGTATTTATATATCTAATTTCTCTCCATTGGAGTCAATGCAGTTGCTCAGCATCTTTCTTGATGTGAAGTCTCCAAAAATGGAATTGAAATTTTAGTAGAGGCTTTGTTATACAAGCTAAAGCAATAAGATTGCTTCATGTGCTGTCTTGCTGCCTATCTTCTTGTATGTATATCCTTGGTCTGATTGCCTGGGATGACATTATTGACTCATATTCACCTAGTAATTGACCCCAAGGGCCAGGGCCTTTTAAAGGACTTCTACCCAGCCAGTTGTTACACATGCAGTATATGCAGCTGGTAATTCCTGTCTAAGTGTAGTATCCTGCATTTGAACCTCAATATTTCTTAATAAGAAAACACTGTAACACAGAAAATTTCAGATCTGAGAAAAGGTCAGGTCTCCCTTTTCTTGTATAATAATAGGTTTTCCTGTCAGTTAGCACACACTGCTTGCTTTCTTTACTTTTGCCATTTATTAACTCCAAAATGAGGTGGTTAAACAAAAATATTGAGTAGTAAAGTCATCATTCAAGCACTGATTAGTTTGAGACTACTCAAAGAAGAAAGCTTGGACAAAAGGGAGCAGTACAGAGAGAGGCATTTGTGTGCACTTGTATCTGTATCCTACTTTAATGTGTTCTTAAGTGAGCAAATTACTCTTTATGAACTGTTTTCCACTTCTTTTGACTTTTCAGATCAGCTGGACTCATTTTTGTGCACATCCAGCTTGAATTGCTATTTATCTTTCCTTGAGACTGAAGTGACTAACTACAATGTTGTAAAATTATAGAAATGAGCTAATTGTAAAGAAGACAGATTCCTCACACAGCCTTTAAAACAACAGCTCTTGTACAAAATATTGTACAATCCAATTTTATTTATTGTTAGTGGATAGTAGGAGACTAACTGTGCCAGAAAAAAATGTAATATATAGTGTTAAAAGAAAATTTTTAACCATTTGGCTTCTTTAGTTAGCTGGCAAAAACTACAGACATACAACACCGGTTAGCTATTTTTGCATGGAAAATACATCCATGTGAGACACTGATGTAACCAGAGCAGTCAATCAAAGATGAAATGGACCTGTACAATGAAAGAATTACTTCAGACACCAATAGACAAGAAGAAAAAAGCTTATATTCTGAAGTAGGAGATTACTAGCCATAGCAACATAAACAAAAACACTTCTTGAAGAATTTATTTTCCATTTACATCAAACTATTTACCAAACAGTGAAGCAGATGAGGCTATAGATTACCTTGTATTTGGCTTATATTTAGAACCACTTTTTTTGTTGTTGTTGATTCCTCTGAGAAATTACACTCTTTGCTAAAAAAAATGGTCCATTATCCAGTCATCATGTACATATAAACAGGTAGCAGACTCCTCACTGCGATCTTTTGTTCCGTTACGAATATAGTGCATTTGAATAAACTGGAATGAGGAAAAGAAACTGACATAAAACTTTTGCTTGGAATAGTGATGTTGATATCCTGAAAAGACTTTTCTTTGGTATCCATTCTTTACTTTATAAAAATGGCCATTTCCTGCAGGAACTGTTTTTAAATTTTACATAGTTTTGCACGGATGAAGCAGCAATCAAGCTTGTCAGATGCATTAGTATGTTTCACTAATTTAAAAGAAATTATATTTAATTTTGTAAAGATGGTTCCCCGGTGAGCAGAAAGAATCCATGCTGATTAAGAAGCGACTAAAGGAACCTTAGTTTTCAATAAGAGTTGATATTTTCTAGAGAAATCAAGAAATATGACTGTGGTGCCTTTGGCTTGCCTACAGAGGAATAGGCTTATCACTAGACTGGGAAGAATTCTGGAGATGTGATATCTGCTAGAATGGGATGGAAATGAATGTCTCAGAAAAGGCATTCAGAATGATAAGCATGCAATATCATGACAAAAACTTTTCACCTTTTCTTTGTAGGCCACATATAGTGGACTACTTATGAAAAACAAGCTGGCCCTTTAACGTATATGTAAGATCTTTGTCTCAATCTTTTTTTCTAATTGACCGTAGCCTTTTTTTCTGTGGTCTGACCCTTCTAAAGCAAACAGAAACATAATTATCAGGTACTGTTGGTGTATGGCCAAATGAATTTAGGACACTGTTTTTAAATAAAAACATACTCCAGAGAACTTTAAGCACAATTGTTAACTTCTTCATCTGCACTTTTTATAATATTACATCTCTTGTGTTTTTTTAATACTAATGAAATTGTAACTGTCTTAGGGTATGTGATAGTAAGTAATTTTTGCTCCATGATCTCAGTTAGGCAAAACACTAAGTACACACATGCTTTAATCTCCAGGGTAGTTCCGTTCTACTGATTTACTCACTCAGGGTCTTTATTACATTATTGCCCTAAAAACTTCACTTGTCACCTCAGGAGCTAGATATTCTGTCGCATGTGGCAGAACTTCATAACCATCGCAATCTGTAGTCTCTCCTCATTTCCAACAAATCCAGTGTCACAAAATTTTTGTTTCTCTGTAAGCACAGTGGAATAATGCATGGATTTGGAAGTTTGAATGCTGTGATATTAGGAATACAATGCTTTGATTTGCCTGATGCAACTGGAATATAAAAGCTTATTTGCTCCAGTTTTGAATTCTGCAACAAATTCTCTTCCATTCTATATGTTTTAATTGTAGCCCAGTTAGAAAGAATGAAAATGCGTGGTTTGTAGTTTAATCGTAACACATGGCATCAATAGAATTAATATCCTTGGAAATGTAAGTGTCATATGAGCTCAATATGTTCACTTTTCTGCATGGTCAAGTCTTGAAGTTTAAGTGTAAGCTGCCTATATATATATTTTTATACATTAAATACATATACACACTTTATACATAATCTGTATACACACATGAAACATATACACACATTTATACACTTCATATGTATATTCAGTGTATATGTTTGTATATATAGAAAGACATACATATATAAGTTTAGGCCTGCTTTTCATTCAACTACATCTTTTAAATCTTTGTTGGTAACCTATATTCATTGCCAGTAGTCATTATATCCTAAATGTACTAGAACAAATCATTAAGCACTTAGTTACTTTTTAGCATTGAGATGTACATTATTTTAAGTAAAACTTGAGACAGATCTAGAGATAATATTCTGTATCATCTCTTCACCATAGATCACTAGCATACTTCTTGCAGGCCTCTGAAAGGATTATGTGAGAAATGGAAAGTTTCTTCCAAGTTTGCGGGAAGTTTATGGTGTTACTTTGGGCAAGGCGTGTAAATGTGGATGGTTTTCCTGTTTCTGGAATAAGTATAATTTTCTTTCTTGCAGTCCCCAGTTCTGGTCTCCTCTCCAGGCAGGGCGGGAGCCATGCTTTCCTCAGATCGCTGATACAAAGCACTGCAGCATCAGTACAGCTCTGTCATGTAGGAGGCTGAGGAGAAATCCTCAGATGAGGTTGCCATGGCAAGAGGTAGTCCCTGCCCTGTGCTGTTTACACTACATCAAGAATGCCATGTGTGAGCTCCACTTTTTATCTTCATTTGTATAATCAGTGATTAATTTACTGTGACTTAATTCTCAACAATGTATTTAGACTTTGCACACTTCATTTAAAGGCTACACCTTTATTGTCTTCAAATCCATGTAAAGATATCTGCAGGGAAAGTGAAAGGGTAAAATTTAAAGTCGTCTTTATCAGTAATGACAGAGGCATAGAAGGAGGGGTGTTTTTTTTTTTTTGCCTGTGGGCATTATATCTCTCTATCAATAGAGCATTTTCTAAGCATCTGCGCTATACAGCATACAGCAAAATTTAACCGCATGATCAGGAGTCAAAGGCAACAGCCACTACAGCAAGTCCTGTCAGAGTGCTGTTTCATACCAATGGATCTGGGACCCTTCCTGTGGACTGATGGAGGGCCTGGCTGTACCCAAGGTACAGAGATCCAGAGAGTTTCTGACATTATTTCAGTTGCAAGGGGAGAATTTACTTACAGCTTGCCTCTATTCCCCTCATAGTCAGAAGACTGTATTGCACATTAGAATAGCTTCTCAAGCTCTTTTATAGTGTTTTGCTAACTGACAGTTTTATGTTAGGATGTTTATCAAATGATAGTGTTTTACGGTCTTATTGAATTAAAAGGGCCCTATGACGCTTCACACATGAAAGAGTACTGAGAGTTACAAGTAAAATGAAAATTTCTGAAGGCAGTATTTTACAGTACATGCTACCATCTCTCCATACTTACAAAGGGAGTAGTTTTCTGTTGTACTGTCCTATATAAAATGAGGAAATACAGAAATGGATTTGCCACAGTGACTATAGGATAAGGTGATGAAATTTTTCAGACCAGAAACCATGTGCAGGCTTTAGCATTAGAGAAAGAGAGTCACAGTTTTGTTGCTATCAAAACAACAAAAGACAACTGAGTATCTTAATGTAGAAATCTAGTATATCTGTTAAATGTTTTTTTTTCCAGTCTTTTCTTAATCTGGAATGGAAAAAAACCACTTCTGCAAAAGGCGATTTTGAATAGTGAACAGGGAAACACTTAAAAGTCCTGTTGGTTCTATTTTCTGCTCACTTCTTCCTAGTTCATTTTTATGAATAAAAATGGCACTGCTGTAATCTCCATTTTCAACACTTATTTATTGGTTTAAGCAGATCCTTTTTATAATGTCTACTTAGCAAGAAGTATAAATACCTAAGACCAACCAAATTTTGTTCGTCTAATCAACAGTAATCATAGAATTATTAAGGCTTTAAAACACCCTTAAAGATAATCGAGTCTAACTGTAAACCTAACATTGGCAAGTCCACCACTAAACCATGTCACTAAGTGCCACATTTACACATCTTTTAAATACCTTCAGGGATGGTGACTCTGCCACTTCCCAGGCAGCCTGTTCCAATGCTTGACAAACTTTTCGGTGAAGAATTTTTTCCTAATATCCAACCTAAACCTCCCCTGATGCAACCTGAAACAATTTTCTCTCATCCTGTTGCTAGTTACTTGGGAGAAGAGACCGACATCTGCCTCGCTACAACCTGCTTGCAGATAGTTGCAGAGAGTGAGAAGGTCTCCCCTGAGCCTCCTTTTCTCCAGACTAAACAACCCCAGTTCTTTCAGCTGCTCCTCATAGGACTTGTTCTCTAGACCCTTCACTAGCTTCTTTGCTCTTCTTTTGATGTGCTCCAGTGCCTCAATGTCTTTCTTGTAGTGAGAGGCACAAAAACTGAAGACAGTGCTGCATACAGGTGGATGATCACTTCCCTACTCCTGCTGGTCACAGTATTTCTGATACAACCCAGGATGCTGTTGGCCTTCTTGACCACCTGGGCACACTACTGGTTCATATTCAGCTGGTTGTTGACCAACGCTCCCAGGTCCTTTTCTTCCAGGCAGCTTTCTAGTCACTCTGCCCAAGTCTGTAACATTGCATGGGGTTGTTACGACCCAAGTTGCAGAACCCGGCACTTAGCCTTGTTGAATCTCATAGAGGTTGCCTCAGTCTATCAGTCCAGCCTGTCTATATCCCTCTGAAGAGCCTTTCTACCCTCTAGCATATCAACACTCCCACACAACTTCATGTCATCTACAAACTTACTGAGGGTGCGCTCAATCTCCTCATCCAGATCATTGACAAGGATATTAAACAGAACTGGCCCCAACGCTAAGCCCTGGGGAACACCACTTGTGGCCAAACGCCAACTGGATTTAACCCCATTTACTATAACTCTTTCAGCCTGGTCATCCCGCCAGATTTTTACCCAGTGAAGAGCATGCCTGTCCAAGCCCTGAGAAGACAGTTTCTCCATGAGAATGCTGTGGGAAATGGTGTCAAGGGCTTTACTAAAGTCCAGGTAAACAACATTCACAGCCTTTCCCTCAGCCACTAAGTGGGTCACCTTGTCATAGAAGGAGATAAAGTTAGTCAAGCAGCACCTGCCTTTCATAAACACTTGCTGACTGGGCCTGATCACCTGTTTGTCCTGTATATGCCGTGTGATGGCACTCAGCATGATCTGCTCCACAAACTTCTGTGGAATTATTAGTAAAATTAAGGTTTTACATCTGAAAATTAAGGTTTATATGAAAAACGTAGCAGTGTTCACCCATTGAGGAAAAGCATGAAATCAAACCATTGAGGATAGGACACAGCTGCAGCAGGCATGCGAGGAATCCACTAACACAGCAACTCCCTGCAATGTGCCATAGAGGATGGAACGGAGTGAAGACTCCGTGGCCCTGCTCCGTGATGATAAAGTGGGAAAAATGGTTCTCTAGAACTGATAAGCAGCTCATATGGCCCCCTGAGACAACAGGTTTTTGAAACCTTGCCAAAGTGCTATCCTCTCGTGAACTTTGCTCATTTTAATATCATTTTAGTACCAAAACACACCTCCATCCCGAAGGTTACCTGCCTCCGAGGTGCGAGCACCCCTCTTCGAGTCTGCACTCTCAATTTTTCGTAAACCATACCTTTAAACATGAAGCGAGAAAATTTTACACCAATCATGATAAAAGGTATGTATGACTACAGTCACTCAACTCCACCTTAAAGGTAAAAAGGATATAAAATAGCCAGGGAAATGGGGGATTTTCGGAGAAGAAGACAACACCGTAGATTTTCGGAGGAAAAGAAGGTAACACCATGAGCAAGTCAAGGGAAACTCCACCTCAGACTGCCTCCAACAACCGGGACTGGCCGATGGGCTGAGCGTTGCTTCTACCCACCTTGGGACACCTTGGGTGAGACTTAAACGAAGCGCTTTTCTTGGGAATAGTTAGTCCCTAATGTTTATAGCCAGGCTGTATTATTTCACGTGTTTTATATATTTGCACATGCTTTCTTGCAGACAGTCACTATCACCGGCAATTCAAAAAAACCTTATATACCTGTTGCACAAATGAAACTACACTGTTTAAGTAGCCAGTTGTCACAGTTTCTCACTGAACGTGACCAAAGGTGGCCATGCTAGTTCATGAGCACGACTGGACTGAAGGTACAGACTGCTATTAGTGTATCCAGAATCGTGGTAGTTTAATATACATATTAAACGCGACTGGACTGGTAGTGACAAATTGGACATCACTCAGAATTTAAACCTAGCCTCACCTAGCCTCTCACTCCGGTGAAGAGAGTTAGAAAGCAAGGGGGTTTATTTTCTGCCAAATTAACGTGACAACTTCCCTGGCACCAAGGTCAGACTGACAAGCCTGTAGTTCCCTGGATCTTCTTTCCAGCCCTTCTTGTCGTCACACTTGCTAACCTCCAGTCAGCTGGGACCTCCCCAGTTAGCCAGGACTGCTGATAAATAATTGAAAGTGGCTTAGAGTACCCTTGGTGGATCACATCTGGGCCAAAAGACTTGTGTATGTTTGGGTGGTGTAGGGAACTACCATACTGGGTCACCTTAAATATCCTGTTTGTTGCTGACTTCAACTAATAGTGGACATTTATGAAAAACGATAGGATATCTGGTATTTGTAGAACGATCTTTCTTTTCTTGTGCTCTCCAAACATGCAGCAGTCAGCTGTTCCTTGGCTTTTGAAGGCAGAGCTTTTGGTGTAATAATATAACTGTTTAACAGTCACCTCTTAATCTTATCCTTCTTTCTGCCAGTAAAAGTCCTCATTAGCAGCACAATTGCATACATCAAGATACCGCTTGCCTAGACTGAGAATAAGGCAACTAACCAATTCATTTGGCAGCAACGATCTCAAAACAAAGAAATTCCTTAGCTGTAGAGTGGACCTTGCACAGACTATGTAAAAGGAAAGACAGAGTAACTACATGAAAGCAGGTATAGAGGAAGTGGCTGTGGCATTCCTACCCTTTCAGCCATGCATCAGTCAAGTCTGTTTTGGAAGCCTTGCCCACCTCTGCGCTACCTCCAACTCTCTGAGTTCACAGCCTTTCAGTGCATCTCTGCAATAAATTTTAATGCAGACACAGTCTGTAAAATAAAGACTGAGATCTGCAGATGTTGTTCAAGTTCAAAATTCTAGTTCAGAACCCATATCTAGTTACACTATTTTTCAGCACAGCTTGAAATTAGTGAAAGAGAAACAGTCTTTTGTGCTCTGCTCTCCACCATTTAAGTAGTTTCAGCACTGCACAGTTCTAAAGTAAAAAGCATTTCAACCTACAGAACAGTGAAAGGAGAAAATCCATTCTGTGTAATAAACGACCAGTCCCTGTTATGACATTTATCATGTCTTCACTTCTGAGGACATACTGGATAGTGCATGTGTGTCATAACAGAAGGGTTATCCATCACATATCCTCCTCCATATACAGATGTGAAGCATTTAGGTGTGTATTTGCATATTCACATCCATATAAAGACAGCTGAAAAACTTGGCTCACAAGGGAGTTCTTGAGCCAAGAAGTCCATTCCCTACAGTGTAGCAAGACTGTACACTATCCCTAAACCTTGCTGACTGATGATATCTATTTAGCCTTGAAGACCTGCAATGAAGGTGATCAAACAACCTCCTCCTGTGACTTATTCCGTAAAGCCTAGACTTATAAAGATTTTGTTTTTATCTAAAGTATACTTTCTTTGCTGTGGCTTCCTAGTAAGCCTACTAGCTGTCAGTCAATGGGGACTAAGCAAGAATAATTGTTCACTGTCCCTTTTGTTACATCCCCTAGCATATTTTGTCAGTTATTATGTCTCCTCTCAGATGTTTTTTTCCCCTAGATGATGTCTTGTGGGACCTGTTTTCTAAACGTTTAATCATTTTTTGTTTTTCTCTGAACTCCATAATCTGCCTGTCATTTTTCAAATGTAATGCTTAAAAGTGAATGTAGGACTCCAACTGATGCTTAATGAGCACCAAGTAGATCAGGATAATTAACTCGTTTGGTTTTAGATTTATTACTCTTAATACAGCTTAATATGCTGTAGCATTTGCTTCCCTTTCACCTTGTTTTTTATAGTGGAAGTGCTGGTTTTTTGACACATAAATACTTTGTCACCCAACACAGACTCCTGTCCTTCTGGTACATCTGTCTCGTTACTCACCTTGCTTTCTGTGTTTGAACACATGATTATTCTTTCACCTTCACACTTCCTTTACACATTGTCCCTATTGGAGATTTTTGTTAATTTTAGTTATTAAATAATTAACATTTTATTAATACTTGTTGCAACCTATGAAGATGCCTCTATATGTACCCTTCAAATAATTTATTGTCTTGCACCTTCAAATCAGCTGTGAATTGGTTTTGTGTGTCTTCTGCCGTACCCACACAAGGGCTAATGAAAGTATTGAATGGTCTAGGATGGACTTCATACAGAAACTTGCTTGACATTCAGGTCCATATGACATCAGATGGGCTAATACTTACTTTCAGTATTTGACTTGCTTTGACTAATTGAGGAACATTTTATTCCTTCAACCCTCCTTTGACTTCAGCTGAACTACTTGTGAAACATAGTAAGTTTAATGCTAGTAGCTCATAATTTCCTTCTTTGTGGTTGCTAATCAGCTGAATCTTAAACTGCCTATTCTATGCAAGCATCCCTACTATTCCTAGCATGTCTACATCTCAGTAGAATCAAAAGTCTAGGGGACTCTCTAGCTTGTCAAAGCAAGGCATGAGACGGAATTTCTGATTCTTTTGCGTGTGTGTGTGACAGAGAGAAAGAGTGGCTGAGGGAAGTTGAAATTTGGGGGAATGCGGGAAAAAAGTACGTGCTGGCAAGTTTTCAACTGTCTCTGTGTTCAAAGATGGCAGGTGTGTTACTTGGGAATTTCCATGTGGCCCAAAGGTAAAAATTAGATTGATTTCACTCTGTGCTCACTTTCCTTTTATCAAAGTGCTTAAAAACTTTAATCCTTGTGCGGAGTGATAGGTCATTCATCCCTTTGAAAGACTTTTTGTTTCTTTTGCAGGAATGTTAGGAAGGCAGTGGGTTTTTCCCTTGGTCAGTCAACAAAATAAGTTATACTCTGCTATAACTAATACATATTTTTAAACCAAAAAATAAAAAGAAGGAAAAAATATATCACAGGAACTTTTAGAATTCATGTAGTCTTCAGCTTCCTCTGCAGTCTCCATGCTGTGATATCTAAAATTTTATGGGTATTGTAAAGGCATTATAGTCAAACCTTTGGCATTCCAACCTTGAATTCTGTAACAGTATGTAAGTCCTATCAGATAAACATCTACAAAAATCAAGGAAAAGCACAGGCATAGAAAGAATCATGGGGAATTTTACCCCATTTCTCTGACATACATATATATTAAATTATGTCAAGTGATCAAAGACACGAAAACTTAATATCATATTCATAAACAGTAAAATCCTAACTGCTTATACTTCCAGTGGCCATAGAAGACAATTAACCAGTGGCTAACAGTAATTTTTAATTGCTTACATAAATATTAGCTCGTGTTCATCATTCTAAATGTCTATACCAAAACCCGCCTACAGCATTATTAGATTGTGAATTTAATCTTTCTTTCCTTCAGGAACATAATCAAATGACTCTGGAGACAAATAAAGTATGACACTATTCTTTCAACTGTGAATATATACTAATCACTTTCCTATTGTTAGTCTTCATAGTGTTGATGATGCTTTGTACAAGTCTTAACATAGTAAACAAACTAGAAAACCTTATAAAGCAGATGGACTATACGTTGCCTTCTGTTTGGGGAAAAGACCGAAAGAACAAAGTGGTGTTTATTTTATCTTATTTTTCAGTGAGGTTGTTTTCAAGGCACTGTATTTTAAGAGGCAGTAGGCTTGTGTGTGCATTCTCTGCAACAGGGGATCTTAGAAAACCATTTAGTGCACCCTAAATCTTACACTGATTCTTTGGGGGACTTGGTTTGCTTTTTTAATAGATACTATATGAAGTCTATAGGTCAGAAGAGAAATATTTAATTTTTCTCTGTCTTTGCATCCCAGTTGATGTCAAAATGACTGCATTTTTCAGTCTGCTTTGCACACAGTATCTCATCCCCTGTCCCACTGAGCTGAAGTAACAGGTATTGTGCTGAAAAGAAGTGCAAGGGAGAAGGTACTTCTGTTGAAATTTAATGACCAGTTTCAAATTAGGGACTATCAGGTAGAAAGATTCAAGAAGCGAAATTGAAGAAAAGCAGAGCTTTAACCAACCCTTCTTCTAAGATTCAGTGGAAATGATACTATAAATCCAGGCTCCTTCTGCCATGCCTATTTAAACTGTAAGCTTTGGCACTCAGCCTGTAAAGCAGTGCCTAACACTGTGAGATTATCATCTTTTGGTGGTGGCCTTTCAATCTGCTACTGTAATCTAAACAGTCATGGTATCTTATGTTGCTCTTATTAGCATTTTATGACGGAAAAAAATGTTGCTCTTATTAGCATTTTATGACTGAAAAAAATCTTTAGTGCCATTGTTATGATAATATTTTTGTATTATAAAATTTTAGCCCACAAATATTGAAATAGATATCTGGTTTCTCCAAGTTAACTTGAATTTCCAAACTGGAGGTTTTTTCAGTTTCAGTGAATTCTGATGACTTACCAAAGATATCAATCTTCTGATTTCCTCATGCTGAAAAGAATTATGTTATGAGTTACATAATGCTGTATGGTTTTATAAGTGTCAGTAATAAAGGACAAAAAAATTTCTCCTGAGTTAGCTGACCGAGAAAGGACCAAGTCAGCCTTTAGGAGACTGGTGCTCAGTATAAAAAATAAGAAGACAGGTGTTGAGCTCAGCAGGGTCTAATCAGACCATCACTATTCTCTGAGTATGAAGATAGCTCAGTGGCACCAGGTTCACTTAAACAGCAAAAAACCTCAGGAGACATTTTGCTAAAGTTTGCATACCATTTTCAGACATTTGAAAGTGGAATTTTGGCTTCTAAAGGCAAAAAAAAATTTGAAAACAGTATTCCTTGTTCTTAAACTGTTGAACATAGCCATAAGTAACTGTGCATCAGATGCACTCAAAAAGAAGAACCTAAGTCGCTTATTATACAAATGTAAGCTGGAAGTCTGTTGCAGAGCCAAGGCTTGGATTTAAATATCCTTTAACACAAATTCTTTAACACAAGTTGGACCCCACTTTCCTGACCAGTTCTTTTATTAAAATACACATGTATATATAAAACCTGTGGTTTGTGTTCTGTAGCACTGACAGAGTATTTGTTTCTCTTGTAAACAGTCAAGAGCCCTAACACCAAAACCCTTATGCGCAGATATTTGTTAATGTTTGAATTTGATTATGTTACTTTTTATACGGCTTAAAATGATCTACAGTTTAGTTCCTAAAGCTTGTTGAAGCTTGCAACACAGTGTTCAAAGAGTGAAATATCATTAAAAAGAAACCAAGTACAGAAGCATCTGAAAGATTTCTCTGAGTAGAAAAAAATTTAAAATTTCCAGATGTTATTTCTTGCTATGAAGATCAACTTTTCTCTGAGCAACAGTTTCAAATTATTTACTAGCTTGTCTGTCATTGGTGTAAAACACCGTCAAGCAGTTATTTCTTCAGTATCTTCTTGGTATGCCCAGGCAGAGTTTGCAGTGACCAAGAGACCTTTTTCTGTTTTAAAAAGCCACTTCTTAAAATGTTAACAGTCAAATTAAATCAAAATCAATTTCTAATTATTTTTTTTACATAAATGAATGCTTTTCAAGTCCTTCTTTTCACAACTTTCTAGTAAGCTGCTATGCTATTTTGCTGATATGATAGCTGTATTCAGTACTGAACACCACTATTGTCAAATGTACTGAGAATTCCTCCGATGTCAGTGACAGAAAGATTGTGTCTTGTCAGTAAGGAAAGCAGATGCCTTGGGCATGTTGAAATTGAGAAATTAGATTCCCCTAGGAAAGCAACCATGTAAGGATTCTGAGCAGTTACCTCCCAAGTAGGAGTTTGTGAACTGATTTATAAAAAATCATAGTTGACATCTTTGCTTAAATCTAGAGTCAAGTATGCAGAGTAGTTTGCAGAAGTGTATGTGCATTTTTTTTTCAGTTGTGTTCTTCTGTTTTTATTCTTTCCTCTGGACAGGTTTAGCATGGACGTGTATCAAGGAAGAGGATCTTAGTATGCAGCTTCAGGTATAGACAGATTAAAGTTATAAGTGACCTTAAGTTCCCTCTCATATTTCTGTATCAGGAAATTTGACTAAATATGCAACTGTTTACTGCTTTACTAATCCACCAACCTTTCTTAGATCCCTTTCAAACATATTCCAAAACAGACTTAAAGTTTCAGGAATTGCTTGAAGATTCTGGATATGCTGGTTCTGATAAAGCAAAGTCCACGAGGTGACTGTAGCTTTCAGTTGCCCCCTGGGATAATTTGCAAACCAGAGCTGAGTGTGTGCTGAGGGACTTTGTGCAAATCGGTGCTGGGGCACTTGGCAGAATGAGGCCAGGGTCATTGGTCTGTCTGTGCAAGAGGGAAAGAGCTACTGGAGGCTGTGCATCCTCTTCACCTATTGTTTGGTCCAAAATCAGATTAAGGGCAGATTCCTACTCTGTTATCTACTCTGTTGACTTCCAATTTTCCTGCTAAGTCTATCCATTTCCAGCACTGTAGAGATCTACTTGAATAGAATTAATTAAATTTAAGCTTACCAACATCTCTTACTTTCATTATAGGGTGACTCATCGGTATGAAAGATGAAAACACATAGATTCTTCTTCTTAACTTAATTCCATGATGTGGTAGACAGGATTGGGCCTTCCGGATAGCAATCAAAGGATGAGTCTAATTTAAATGTAAACATTTTAATAAAAAGCACTGCTGGTTGGAAGCAGAATATTTACTATAGTGGATCAACATATTAAGCACTTCCAGAAAAGTGAGGAGTCTTTTTTTAAAGGTAGAATCCAGAAGAAGAGATGGAAGTGTATGCCAGATGTAGTGTGACGTTGCAGACTTAGGGACAGATTAGGAAAAATGTAAAAAATTGAGAAAGGAAAGAAATGAAGCCCATAGAGAAGGCAGAGTTTACCCCATAACTGCATTAACTTTAATACGTGAGCAATCGGAAGACTATTCAAAGCAGGAGAACGTAACAAAGAATTTTCCCAAGAAAACAGTATATTTAGGAAATAGCATTGTGCTGGGTAAAACACTGGCTAGAAATAAATCTGTTGGTGATGAATAGTAATTTACTGTTATTATTCTAAAATGTTTAGAGTGAATGTTTTTGTTCTTATGTTCTGTTTCTGAGATTTTGAAAATGAACATGAGAGTAGTTTTCCATGGCTTGCTGTGTTTCTACGTGGCTGCACAGTACTTGATTCAAAGGACACCTGTTTTATCAGCTGTAGAGCAGGACTGTATGTTCTTGTGAAACATGAGGCTTCAGAGCTGGCTCCATAAGTAACTGCTGAATTCAGCCACGGAAAGTGTCTCTGTCGTGGTCTGATCCCGGCAGGCATCTAAGTTTCACACAGCTGCTCACTCGCTCCCCCTCAGTGGGATGGAGAAAAGAATTGGAAGTCTAAAAGTGAGAAAACTTGCAGGTTGAGATAAAGACAGTTTAATAGGTAAAGTAAAAGCTGTGTGCACAAGCAAAGTAAAATAAAGAATTAATTCACTGCTTCCCATCAGTAGGCAGAAAGTTTCTGCCATTTCCAGGAAAGCGGGGCTTCATCACACCTAACAGTTCCTTGGGAAAAAAGTATCGTAACTCTGAACATCCTCCCTTTCTTCCTTCTTCTTTCTCCGTCTTCCTCCAGTTTTTATTGCTGAGCATGATGTCACACAGTATGGAATAACCCTTTGGTCATTTGAGGTCAGCTCTCCTGGCTGTATTGCCATCCACCTTCTTGTGCACTCCAGTTTACTCACTGGTGAGGCAGTGAGTAGCAAAAAAGGCCTTGATGCTGTGTAAGCACTGCTCAGCAGTAACCAAAACATTCCTGTGTCATCAATACTGGTTTCATCACAAATCCAAAATGTAGCCCCATGCAAGCTCTTAGAATTCAGTGGAAAATAACAGTTTGGGCAAGGAATCAGAATTCAACAACAAAAAGGTGTTTCAGACCTGAATGAAAATGATGATGAAAGAATCTCAGACACTGATCTTGGAAAAAGGAGGCATTAAAAGATTAGTATGAATCTATTTTTCCATCCTGTCTAGTCTGGGATTCCTTCTCATATTTTTGGGTACAGTCTGTGAGAGAAAGTGTAATGTGAAGCAAAACATCACTTTCAATAAGGGCTAAAAATATGGAAAAATGTTAGAATTATGGCTATATCTGTAACTCATAGAAATAGATGGGATAATTTTCTTGATCTGCAAGGGATACAGGATTTAGTCCTGTGTCTACAAAGGGCAGTATTTTCAAATGTAACCTGAGAGGTTATAGCTGGGAATATACAAGCTAACTGGCTTTGATTTCAGGGAGTAGAAACTCAGTTTAGAAAAAACTTTAAAATTGTAAGATTTTAATCTTCATAAATCTAGCTCTGTTGTGACAAAACGACTGGAAAAATATATTTCACAGCTTGTACAGAGTTTAGCTTCATAGCTCCATAGCTTAACTTCACATTCTTTCCTTTCATTGCTTTACTTTTTCAGAGCAACTACTTTTCTTTTACATCTTGTATTCTTTTGCTACTCAAACAGTGGTTAAAAACAATTCTATTGAGTCAAAGAGCTTATCTGAACAAGAGTGTCATTTAGCATGTTTATTCCTGCCTTTAGGTTTTGAAAATATATAAAAAATTGAAGATTGATGTTTAGATTTCAATATAAAGATTTGATTTATGAATCTGGGAGAAAATTTCAAATAGTACAATTGGAATATGAAAGTGACTTTTGATGTTTTAACCTCACAAGATATTCCATTTTCTAGACATAATTAATATCATTCTAAGGTGAACCAATACTTCAGAGTTGTTTTAATTTTGACATCAGAAAGCTCATTATTCTAGGAAGATTTTTCATTTGTCACTGTTCGTGTTTTTGAAGGCTGAGAAAATATATAACAATATACTACTCTAGGTGTGTGTGTGGATACTTGTAATTCTTTTCCTCAGCTCTCCCTGAAATCCAGATGCATGTCTGGAGCCTGGTAAGTAGTGTATCATGTAAAGGTTGGTCTGGTGCAGGAGTCTGGTTCATAAGAGGCCATGGCTAACCCTGGCACAGCAGGGCCACTGTGAGCCACTTTGCCACAGCAGGGCCACTAGGCTCTTGCCTCTCTCTAGGGAATTCATTCAAACATTGGAGGTTCCCCATCTCAGTGCAGGTATGGCTCATTTGCTGTGTTTGTGCAGGAGTTCTTGGAGACTATTAGTTTATAGTCAGATTTATGAAGGCAATACTGGCACCATTTTCGTCCTTTCGTGCTATGCTAGGCTGTAGACCCCTGAGATTAAGTGACTGTAGCATACCTAAATAAAGAACAGACATATCTAAGACAGGAATGGGAAAAGTAGCTGTAGCAGAAACCACAGCAACCATGTGTGACTCAAGAATCTTAATGTTTTTCTCATTCTGAAGAGTGTGTTTCTACAACTAAAGAAAGGTTTTCTCTCCGATATTTTTGATGTTTTCTTAGTTCTTTTTTATTTTTTTTGTCCCTTTTTTTTCTAAATTAATGGTTAGAGGAACACAAAAAACTTCTTTAAATACTGTGAGTGAGAGGTGAAACCAGAAGAAAGTCATATCTCTACAACGCTTTTTAGGAATTTTAAGGACTGGCTTTAACTTGCCTCAGCTTTTCATGAAAACAAGAATATACATGTTTCTATCTATGTTGTTCACTAAGCTCCAGAGCTTTGGAGCCGCTCAAGCTCTTTTGCCGCTGCTAATACATTTTGTTAAATTTGTTTTGTTAAAAAAGAAAAATCATGTTGAGAAATATATCCTGAAGGTGGGCATGACGTGCAGTTGGAGCAAATGAAGGCAGATCTTCTTCCATGTTTGTGTGCTGTTTGAAACAACACATGATTAAATCTTTTGCATCTCTTATCTGGCATGACTAAGGTTCTGTAAGGAGAGGAGCAGGTGAAAGCAGGCAATTCACCTAGCTGTTGGAAAGTCCATAATAAACCATAAAAACTTCTGGTCAACAGCAAGACAGCTATGTTGAAAACAAGTATCTGTGCTTGCCCAAGTTCTGCTTTTGGAGTGGGAGTTTCATTTGGACTTTGTCTCTCAACAGATAAGGGAGATGGGAATAGGGAGTCACTACCAGTTCCATCAGGACCTCATAGGATCTTTGGTGGCTGTGTACAATGATACATTGATAAAACTAATAATTACTTCCTGATTTTTTGTCTCCCTTTCTTTGTAGCAAACTCCTGCATAAATCTATGGAAGAGCATAAAGTGCCTTAACTACTATGTCTCTCTCCATACCTCTGTTTTATCTAAGATATGTCCTTTCCTGGATGTTTTTCTGTTCAGTTTTTCCCATTCAGTAGAGTATCTCGGGACAAAGCCTGAAGTATTCAGCTTCTTGAAATCTGAAATATGTAATGCAATAATGTAAAAAGTGGTTTAATGTTATCTGTAACGAGTTTCGTCACAAGACAACTGACTGAAATTCTTGACTGCTGCAGTATGGAAGGTGGTTTCTAGAATAGAGCAATTTCCACCTGGATTGCTGCAGGAAATGAATCACCCGAAATTAATCATGTATCCTGTGATCAGAGCCAACAGTTTTTTTCTCTGGATCTGTAATAATTTGAACTGGCTGTAGCTAGGAAACAATTATTGACAGCTTTTTGTACTACTGAGTCCTGCCAGTTAAGTTGTGATTGACAATAGCCAGTTTGCATGCACGACTTCAACTATGTGTGAGACGGTAAAATATGTCTTTGTTGCCTTCTTTCTGCAAGCCCTGTTGGCTGAGAGTTACATGAGTCTTGCCTGAACCTCCTTTACCAATCTCTCGGCGGTTCAGCTCTTCCCTAATATCTGACCCATCCGCAAGCCCATTCCCTCTCTCTGTTGGCCCTTGTAACCAGGATTCCAAGATCTTTATGTGCGATGAAGCAGAGGCCGCTTTATTTTACTTCGCTTCACAGACTCCATTGCCCCCACAGAAGACAGACGTGCTCCACTTCTCTGATAACTGCTGTAAACAGGCATCTAATGGTCAGAGCTAACACCACTGGGAAGATCTCTTAGGCAAACAGAGCAAATCTGTCTGAGTCGTAAAGTAACTCGCTGCTTTTGCTGTTATTCACCATAATTGCCTCAGCCTGTTGTTACAGCCTGTTGGTCTGTGACAACCTGTTCCAAGAACAACATTGCTATCTAGCAATATTATTATTAGCCCTGGAGATTTCAGATGCCTTCAAGTGTACAGAGGCAGATATGCACAAAAGCAAACTGAAGGGCAGAGAGTTAAAGAGGAATTTAACTTTCATACACTGTGGAGTAGGAAAGCTGATTCTCTTGGCAGCCCCCATTAGAGAGCCTTCATCCTTCTCTTTTCCCTGATTTTCAAGAGAAAAATACAAAATTCTAAATCACGTTGCTAAACTAGAGATAGTTAAAATGGTCTAGTCACATTTTTATCCAAAGCAGCAGCTGAAATATTTGTGTTTCATGAAAATTTTAAGGGATCTGTTTTGTACTGAAGGTACAAGCCTTTGTAATGAATGCAATCAATAATGCATGTGTATTGACAGTACATATGAAAGTGGACGTACCTGCAGTTAAATTCGGAATGGATGTTTACAGCTGGAGAGCTATCCTTTCAAAAGCTTCCCGAGGTCTTCCTCATAATAAATCAGGGCATGTGGATTTCTTATCCAGTTTAAGCCTGAGAACAAAATGTTTCATGAATTGTGTTTTGTTTTTTAGTTTTGTTTTTAAGCGCAGGTAATCACATGTGTGGGAGCCTCTTAGCCTAATACAGTCCCACAGATTTCACCACTGGCTCACATACAGCAATATTAAACTTTGCCAAATCACAAAAGGCCTAAGTATGTCAGAATAAGGCAGAAGAATATTGATTTGCCTCAGGCATTTTGTTTAAACTCCTGCAGTAGGCAGTACTTAGAACATTCGAGGATTTCAAATGTTGTCATTCAAAATATAGTGTATTTTGACTTTATCATGAGAAAGAAAGCATTTTTTTGTGGGTCTTTCTGTGCAGGGGAAAGGAAGGTAAGGGAAGATATGAGAGATGTGTATGCTGTAAGTTGTTTCAGAATTACCTTTGGAAGGAAATATTATGACCATAGTTTCTGCTTAATGACTATATAGTCTCTGTCTCATTGGTCACTATTATTTCTGTTATTTAATATTGAGATCTTCTTTCCCGTCTTTTTTTTTTTCTGGCTCAGCAGACTAGAACTGGGAGTATTTTTTTCTAATTACAGAAAACTGTGAATCTCATAAAAAGTGTTTCCTTTTGAGGATTGTTTCTATAATCACTGCTCTCAAAAAACAACTAGTCCATAAAACATTTTGACAGGATATTTCCTAGGCTAATTCATTTCTTCATGTTCAACAAAGCTTTTGAATTTGTTGCTATTTGTTGATTGTATCACTGTTCCTGAGCTAAATTTAAGAAGAACTTCAGAATTCTAAAGATATTTTCCCTTAAAATTCAACATACCTTTCTGGATAGTTTAGGTTATTTTAAAAGAAATATTTAAAGTTTATTTGGAATTATATTAAAAGTGGAATCCTAGACTGCTTTTAGGAAAGAGGAAAGCAATATTAAATAATTTCAGAATCTTGATCGCATCTTGAAATTATTGGCCTTCTAGACTTACATACCAAAGTCATTGTCCTGGTTGCAGCTGGGATAGAGTTCATTTTCCTCCCAGTAACTGCTGTGTTTTGGATTTAGTACAAGAAGAATGCTGATGACATTGATGTTTTCAGTTGTTGCTATGAAATCAAGGACTTTTTCCAGTTTCTCACACTCAGCTAATGAGCAGGTGTGCAGGAGATGGGAGGGAGCATAGCCAGACAAATAGCCCAAGGCAGCCAATGGATATATTCCATACTATAGATGTCATGCTCAGTTATGAATGAGGGTTGGCTGGGGGCAGGAAGCTATCTACTCTTCTCATTTCCATGACTTTGAATCCTCTCTTGTCTGGGAGTTTGAACTTTTCTGGGAGTTATGCGAAATTCTCAGTTTCTGAATTCTGTGCTCGTTGCTCAGGGACAGGCTGCAAAATGGTCATCAAGTAGTGAGAAAATTTTATTGTATATAGTTTGTTTTGCATATTTATTATTATAATTATTCTTATGATTATTTTTAGTATCATTGCTATTCGTATTAGTATTTCCTTTGTTGTCTTATTAGACTGTCTGTATCTCAACCCATGAGTTTCCCCTGTTTTCCATTCTCCTCCCCATCCTGCTGGGGGAGAAGGACAGGGGTGAGCGAGTGGCTGTTGGGTCTTAGTTGCTGGCTGATGGGTTAAACTGTGACTGTCATGTTCATAGATGTTAGTTTCCCTGCCAAGGTTTACCTTGGAAAGGGACCCTTGGAAAGGGTTATTATTTATTGTATATTTGATGCACTGCTTGTTTTTAAAGATGAGACCATGGTCATTGCTTTTTGTCCATTCAAGAAAATATAAAGGCATAGCAAAAAGGTATGAGAAGTTTCTTTCTTCATGTCTATGAAGAAATGTCCAGTAACTAACATCTTTTCTACAAGTTGTAGCTGCAGATACTAAAATAAAGTTTTAACTGGGACAAATCTTATGGTCTGTATTCAGGCAGAAATCCTGAGCTAAAATTTAAACATCTGCAGTTGTCATTTTTCAAGACACAATGTTTTTTATAATTGCTGTTGCCTTTTTAAGCAATAATTTCAGACAGTAATTGCTATTGCCTTTTTTGCTCTTCTGTGAAACAAAATGTAAATGCAAAAAAAAAAAAACCCAAAACAGATCAGTGCAAAGATCAGAGCAAGGTGGAGGGCTTGAGAGAATAGGTTTAGAGTCCAAATATGGATTTTCATTACAAAACAAGAAATATAAAAATGTTATTGATGAATAGGCATGCTGAACCAAATGCCAGAGTGAACAGTAGGAACTTAAATATCAGAATCCTTTCTCTGACGTAAATATTTTTATTCCAGGAAAGTCAAGCATGCCATTATTTTGCCATTATTGTGCTACATCCAAAATCTAATACAAATTTAATAGGCAACCAATTTTTGTAATTTTTAATACGATTTATTGGGTATTTCTATTATACCAGATATCAAACTTCTATTTACTGACTACTTTGCAAAGATTTGGTAGTAAAACTACTGTTTAGTGGTGCCAGTGCTCCCATTGAAATGAATTCTTATCGAAAAAAATAAAGTGAAGAACAATTCATATGGAAGTGGTAGAAATCTAAATTTACTAAGATTATTCACAGAAGTAAACATTTTGTTTGGTAGTAAATGCAAGATCAAACAGAAAAATAATGGTCTTCTTTCTGTCTCTCTCAAAACACTTATTTTAAATAAGCACTTTAACTTCCCTGTGGAAATAAAATGTAGCGCCAATACTGAGAAATTTCTTAACGACATGCTGCATTAGACACAGTGAAATAAGCTTGCTTCTTTTAGGAAAATGTAGAGATTTTTTGCTTTAAGAGAAGTGACTTCTTACTGTAGAAAACATTTTTCAGTTTAGGCTGAGCTAGCGGTATTTGAACTGGCCTTCAGGCACTTTAGACTTCAGTAGTGCCACAAACGATTGTCTAATTTAACAAACACGTTAACCATAATTCACCAATATTTCTGATAATAAATTGAAATTTGCTGTTTACACTGATCAAGCGTATACCTAATTTAGATAGCATAGTGGGGAGGAAGGGGGGAGGAGAGGATGAAAATGCCTAATTCCTTCCTACAATTTTGTTTCTTTGTCCAGAAGAACACGGGTACAACTAGTGACTGCCTTCTGCAAGGTGAGCTTCTGCATCTGTCCCACCCTGGATGACGTTATAACTGCCTGCACTCAGGAATTAGAAGTGGGCTGGAAGTGCAGTGAGAGTGAATATGTATTCTCATATTATTTGCAAATTATTAGTTAAGATGTAATAACAGGAACAAACAGTACCTTTAGCTACTCTTGCAAGTAGGTGGAATGAGGAATATTGTCTATAAAATTATAAGAATGTGTATATTTGCACTTGGTTCTTGCACAGGGCCACAGAGACAGCTCATGCTTGCATGAGCTTTCATGCTTTTACAGCTTTCCTCCTGCCATGGACTAGGAGCAAGTAGGTGGTCACTCAGTGGAGCTCAGCTGCTGGTGGCTCAATAGAACCAGTGGCTCCATTTTTTCTTGTCCCAGGCTACAGACCTGGGAGACTAGGCCAATAAAGAGACCACACAGCAATGCAGTGGCAAAAGCAATATCACATCAGAGCTTCCTGACTCCTAATATATATTTCCAGATTATTTAAAATTGGAAATACTAGGGGTTTTTTTTTATGTATGAGGCAGATGGGGAGGGACAGAGGGAGAGAAAAGAGCAACAGAGAGCAAGCCAGCCATAGTAGTTCTGGGAAGGATCTTTAGCATGTTATGGATTTAGTGTTAACATGTCATGCAGAGTAGAATATTATGGGAAGTGGCCATTAAAAATTGTACTGAAATACATAGAACAAACAAGTGTACACATTAAAAGATTATGTATCAAAATGCTGCTGACACAGGAAAGGGAAAAAGGGAAAGTGGATTAGGTGGGAATTACATTTATAAGTTCCTGTAGCAACTAATTAAGATGACATAGGAATAATAACTAAGGAGTAGCCAGGACAAGCACCACAGTGCCACAGTAGTTTATTAACATATGGGACAGAATTTGTCTGAGCTATTAACACCCGCTTGTAGTAAATTCCAAGGGCAGTGAATCCTCAATTAATTTTTCCATAAAACCTAAGAGGTGTTTCAGGGCTTGTCCAGATCATTAGGATTGCTTTATAGGCCCATAACAAAAAGATGATGAAGAAGAAAATTTTCCAAGTATTCCAAGACAAATTCAGTGCCAGATCAGGAAAGAGCTGAATATTAATTGCTCATAAGTATCAAAATAATTGATTATTTTCCTGCTTTCATCTCAGAAGCAGGTCCAACATCATAAATGCTTTAAAAACACACTTTTTAGCTTTTCTGACCATAAAAAAGTAACATGTTCAACTATGAGCATTTAAACAGACAGCAATAATAATATATGTTTAAATGGAAACAAGGGATATTTTCTCTCTCCATGTAGAACTGCACTTTGCACAGGCTAACAGACAGTTAAATTTTTAAGTATCTTGTTAGATGTGTAATAAGTCTTATAAATGTTCACCTTTGACTGATCCTAGGCTATGTATGCTGCTGTTTGTCTGCTACATTATAAAGTGACAAAACAATTATTACTTTGAATGGCCCTGGGACACCTAGTGGGCTACAGCCAACAACAGAAACATGCAGCTGAGACTTGTAGGAATACCCTGAGTTACTATCTTAGGTTATGGTTCAGAAGAAAGACTTCGCAAGAATATAAGGTTTGTCTGAGGTGACCTTTTAAAAAGCAGTGACCTTTGCTACATATGGAGATTAATCACAGTTTTTCAATACTTTCTCTTCTACTTAAGGCAAAATCATGCCTTTCACACAGTTCTAGGATACACTGCAAATGTTCCAGGCTCAATGGTTTCAGTATTTCTCTTGCCCATAGATGTTCTCTTTTTAGTTATTAATAACATCCATACCATCTTGATGGTTTTTGTGATGTCATCTTCATGTTTTACAAGACTATGTATTGTGAATGTATTTTCCCTTCTTCAGCCATTAGACAAGACCTAGTGAACTCTGTTGGTAGTTTCTGATGAAGAGAATGGAATTAAACATTGGTTGCAACATAGTAAGAGCTTATGTCGTATTTCTTTAACACAAAGAAACACATTTCTTTAACCACAGGAAACTTTCCCAAACATTAATTTTTTGTGATATTTATGCAAATGTCTATAGTCTGCAAAGTGCAAGTAGCCTAAACCTAGCTCTTTGGTTGGAAGGCTACCTAAGTTTAGGATAATCTGCCTCAGCCCCATTCCTCCACACCTTGTTCACTAGAGCTGCCTCCTATTTCAAACAGCATATCAGAGCCAAAAAGGTATGTAACTGTTATTTTAGCAGATACTGCCGTAATGAGTGACATTTCTGCTTGCCTTGTTTTATGGTACAATGGAGGAAGGCTGCATTTGTTTTCTATCTATCTACAGCAAAAGTAAAGCAGACTTCACAGGGCTGCTGTTCTCCTTCCCATTGTGCACTGGACAGCATTGTAGACAGAGCCTCCTACTCTTGCCTTCCCCTTCCTTTGGTGCTCCTGGAGAATGATGGTCTGCAGGAAGAGGGAAGGAGACAGCATGTAAAGCTTTTGATTTCCAGCAATTATTCACATCCATACCATTTGCTTAGGGCTCATAACAAAGTTACAACTGCAGCCTGACTTGGGAAGTACTTCCCATATCTCAGTCAGAACATGCGACTAAGAGTTAAAGATGGAGTGGAAAAGGTAAGGTAATTCGGCATATGATAGGCAGATGAAAAGTTGGAATTTCCCAAGAAAACAGATTATCAGTTTTGGAAAGTTAAAAGCTGATATAAAATTAGCAGCTTCTTGTAATTTGTAGAATGAAGTTTCCAATATCATATTCCGGTTGTATCTCATAATTCAGTTTCCATATGGTATCATTATCTATAAACATATCTTTAGATGAATACTACTGTCAACAAAATTTACTGTTGAATATTCAAGGAAAACAAACAGAAAAGATGAGAAGACAAAGCAATATGAAAAGAAAAGGCATATATACCAGTAATCATGGAAGTTGTAGGGGGTTCTCCACTCATATTTATCAAAATCTTCGTAACTATACTCCCTTTAACCTCTCTGTCATGGCAGTATTTCATTACCAGCTGAACCTGGGCAAGGCTCAGTGAACTGCTGGAGAAAACTCAATCTTTATTTGTAAGCTTTTTAAGCTCGCAGAACATGGGTTGAATTTCTCTTAATTTTTGTTCTATATTTTGAGGGTTTTTTGAAAGTTAATAAAATGACAGAAAGAGTTGCTATTGTTTTTTTTCCCCCAGCTTTCTTGTAGTTCAATTAAAATCAAAAGCACAGCACTTTTGAAGTTGAAGCATATTATGTTTTCTTACAGTAAATTGTTCCTTGTATGACAGAAAACCAGCAAAATGCATAATATATGTACTACATTTTAATATATTTGCTCTGTTTTTACTAATAGTAATAGTTATATTCACACATTTCTAATTGTAGTATACCTAAATCAAGTGTAATCTGTCTTTTTCTTCTCCAGTGTACTTCTTAAGAAAAGGCAAATTTGAACTTCAAGCTGTTTTGTATAACCTAATGCAAGCATGTAGAGAGTGAATTAACGAAAGCATCATTTTAATTTTATGCATGAATATAATCTAGTATTTGCTTTTGTGGTCTACATCAAATTAGAGTCATACTTATCTTCTTCTTGATAGCTATGAAGCATGCATGTTATCACATTAATTTCTAATGGAATTCAATCCTATTTTTAGGTCCTGTTATCCTTATTTGTACCCACAGGACCAAGCTTTTATACATAATCTTACAGACTGCATGGTTATACAATCTATGGAGAAAGCCACATGAGCTGGAAGAAAGAGATCATTCTTTTCTGCAATCCAATTGCCGTTATTGCATGAAGATCCTGCGGCTGCTATAGAAAATAGGCATTTACACTGTGTAGATGTAGACTTTCCAGTCATGACACTGTTCTAAATACATACCTACTTGTCTCCTGGCTCTGCATATCACAGAACCAGAGGCCTCTTTAGTTTTGAAAGAAGGACAGATTTAGCCTAAAATTTTTCAGTAAGGAAGGTCAACATTTTGAGTGGAAAACGGGATGAAACACTTTTATCTTACTGTTGGCAAAATCAGTTAAGGTAACTATCTCTTCTTGGTATTTCTTGTACAAGGCAGATACTGAATTATCAGTGAGTTGTGACTTGTTCTGAGGCTTTGTATGTAGCAGAGGTTACAAACTCATGAAAAAAACGTTAAGGGAAATAAACATCCAAGTTGAAGTCAGGCACTTAAATAATATTCTAAGTCTTATGGGTGGTCCCTTATGGGTAGAGGTTTTTTGGGCATGTATGTTGTCTTTACTTGCCTTTGTTTATGTATATGCATTCGTATATAAACACACACACATACATTCTGACCAGCAAAATGGTGCAAATAATGTCAGCACTTTGTTAGACATGGACGACTGAAACATTTACAACTGCATTTTGATCACACAGTTGAAGAACACTGAGAAACTCCATGTGATCTTGAGAATTGTTATTTATTATAACTATAAGACAAGTTTATATATGACATTAAAGTGCACTGGGGGTCGTTAAGTAGTTCGTGGGCATTAAAAAAAAAAAAGAATAACAAGCAGCAAATACTGAATAAATGAATCTGTACTTGGATCAGTTTACACTTAAGATATACTATAATAGTCTAAACTTCTCTTGCAGCCATGAAAGTGCTAAAAGCTTTCAAAAATAAACATTTCCAGATGACGGAAGCCACTTTATCCTTAGGGTAATGGATCTCTGTATTAAATACAGTAACATATGTATAATAAATTATATGGAATATGATATTCACAGAAACATTTACAGAGCCCCGTGTACAGGTGTGTAAGGAAGATATAAATACCTCAGTCTTGACAGATGAACTATTACAGAATGAGGGCTGCAGTTATTGCCTCTGCTGTGTGTCTGTTTGCAAGTGCAAACACACCGGGGATGGAGGATATTCACATCTGAATGAATGGTAAGGTTGCCAAAAATGTTCTTTGGGAATTCGGATTTAATTGCTTCTTCAACTCTTCTATAAGAAGTTGTTCTCACCTTGTTCCCTGTGTATTGTTGCCGTTAACTATTAATGCGAGTCTCACACCTAGAGTGCAAGGAGAGCATCAGTTTGCCTGTCCTCGGACACCTTCTACTCCTGCTGGAAGCACCATTCCTTTAGATACAGATTCTTGGCTTGTTTATGTATATGTACTCACCTCTTACCCAAGCAAAGCCCCACTCAAAGAGTTCTGGTAATTTTAATTGTTCACTCTTCAAGTTGCTAGGACCGCGTCATCTTTATATTTGAAGTGCTGTACATCTGTGAAAAGTGGCTATGTAAAAATAGCACTGCCTAACTCAGCTCTACTCCCTCTAGGTATATGGAGCTGCTGACCAACATAAATGTATTTTTAGTTTTACTCCTTTTAGCCCTGAAGAATGAACACAGGTATGACAGTGATCTGAAAGAATGTATTTATTCCATAGATCAACTGAAAAGGTTTCAGATTTTTTTCACTTAAGACATTTCCATCACAACTGAACACAAAGAAAGTAAGTCTTCTTTGATCAGTAACGGACTATGCAACTACTCTGAACAAGTGTACATTAATTTACTGTACCATTGCTGAAAAATGCGTTTAGCTTCTCCTTCCTCCCTACTGCGTGATTACTTACAGCTTCTTGGCTCAGACAATTTTTTAATATCTTTGGGTTTATGATTGCGTATATTGTTCTTTGGGGTTAGATCCTTGATTTTGTTGTCTGCAAATGAAATGACCCACAAAAAAGAGTCTTCCAAATCTGCCAGTTAATCCTGTCTGAGTTACAAATGAAAGCCTTTGTCTATCTTTCAGGCACCATCTATCTGGAAAGTGTTCCCCTCTGAGCAGCTGGACACTCTCCGTTTTGCATATCCATTTTGCAGTAAGAATTGTACTTCAGGATCCTTGGTCATGTCACCAGTTAAAGTAAATTGACAACTCTGTCTGGATTTCACTGAATAATCTGACTGAGAGACACTACACTTTCATACAATTTTCATCATGTCACTCAGTCAGATAATATTAAATAAAGTCTGGATGTTACTGGAGAGAACCAACTGCTGAGAGAACTAAATTGCAACAATCTGAGTTGATCAAATTCAAGAGAAACTTCAGAAGAACCTGATGTTTAATGTTAAGATTTCAGTCGCAGAATCCACATTTGTTCAGATCATCTTAACTCTTACTGACCTTGGCAATGCTACAGGGGTATATTTTCCTGTGTATGAGCTATTTTTGAATAAGCACTCTAGTGCATTGAGCACAAGATTTTTAATAGTAGACTTACTGCTATACCTGCCATTTCTCTTTCTGCAAAGTAGTCTTTAAAAAACCCACTGTTATTGTTGAAAATAGTATATATAACAGTCAGGACACTCTTTTTTTCTGTCCTTGCTTTGTGAGTAAAAAAAATACATTTCAATTTTTACTAATCTGCTGGAGCTGTGTGGTATCATAGGTCATAGAGGCAGCAGCAATGTCCAGGCATCAAATAGAGTGGAGGACCATGAGCATGCTCAGTCAGCCATTTCCTGCGCATGTAAGTGACACTCCTTTTGCTCTGCCATTATGAAGACAAATACACTTCTTCAGAAGAATAATTAAAAAAAAAAAATTCGCTCCCCATAGATCTGGATGAGGATCTTTTTCCGCTGTACTGCTGTGGGTGGATGATTCACAGAACTATGTCTCAAGGCATATACTGAAAACCTTGCTGCACTGGAACTTTTATAAGTGCCAATATGTTTCTAGGCAAGTGTCTGATGTGTGTCAAGAAAATGTAATGTAAAGGCAGTGATTAGAAATGTATTTACAGATAGGAATGAATTTTTAATTAATACCTTAGCACTTCTGTCAGGCGCTTTTTAAGATCCTCTCTGGAAATACTTACTATTCAAGAACACTGCGTATCTTGAGTTTAAAGAGGAAGTGCACATAAAATCATATGTCTGATATCTCCTTGCACCCTAGCATTACTGAAAATAACTCAAGTTTTGGCAATCACAGCTGATGATACAGTAGAGCAGAAAAAAAATGATATACTGTATGGAAAAGAAAGAAGAGGAAGAGAAAAATAAGTAGACAAGCTAGAATAAATAGAATAAAGCTTTGAGGAAAGCCGAAGAGTGTAAAAAATGTGAAAGAGATAAATTTAGAAACCCGACAGGCCATCAACACTACAGTATGGAAAGGAAGAGTGAAAAACGACACTTCGAAAATATGACCGCAACAGCGGTAATAAAATGCACAAATGGGCATTCTTCCCATACAGTCTTTCTCCTTCCTACACTCTAGTTCTATATGTCAAGGCCATGTAATTACGCTAGGTTAAAAAAACAAAGAAGAAAGCATACTTAAACTAAAGCCTACTCAAGTATATGATATATCTCTCTCAAATGGAGAATTTGCACTGTGTAGCAATTTCATCGGAGTGAGTGAGAGTCAAAAGGGAAAAAAATGAAACTAGAAGGAAATGAAGCTAAGAAATTGGAGGGAAAAGAGATGTCATGAATTGGAAATGAGATTTGCTTTGAGGTGCTGACTCAGATGCATAGCTTTCCATAAAAGCTACAGTAAGAATAAAAATAGACCAGAATTTTAGTTATGAATAATAATAAAAAAGACTTTTATTTGCTTCATGTGCTTCAGAAATACCCAATTCTTCTGCTTATGAATAGGAAAATAGAAAATCTGTGCTATCCTTCTTTCAGACTTTGAGGCTTAGTCTCAAATGTGAAATGGGCAAATAGAAAATGAAACATAAAATATCAAGCTTGCTTTATTTCTTCATTATTTACAATCATTCAGATAGAAGGCAAAAGAAATGAAATCTAGGTGGAAAAAAGAGATCACCTATAGGCATTTTTATAGAGATGATCAAATAGATAAGTACCAGACCCTTTCTTCAGGCTTCATTTAATAAATTTGTCACAACAGAGCAGCATGCATGGATCGTAAAAAAAATAGTCACGTTTTTAAAGGAAAGAGTTGGGCATTAGCACCTGGTACCTTTTCCTTTCGTCTTTGCAATATCATGACTTCTAATACTGCCTTTACCTCTGTAATATGTTTTCAAACTTTAGTTTCTTTGTTTCTGGTTTCTAAATCTTCTCTTCTTAAAGTTCATTATTCTTTCACTGTCTGATGTTTTTGTTCCAGCTTTTTCTCCATTACTCTTCAAAAAATTTTTTTTTAGTGTCTCTGTTATACCATATTTTACCTCTTTGCCACTTTTACCTTCCTAATCATAGGTCCTATTGCACAAAGAATGTTTGGACAGAATCACCTGCACAGAGATATATTAGCAGGGCTCATAGTTGATGGCACACACGGATTGTTAATGGTGAAAGTTGCAAAGGAGAGCGAGAGAGGAAAAAAAGAAGAGAGACCAAGAGATGGAGGTAGTGAGGGAGGAAGGAGGGGAGGAAAGGAGAGCAAAAGGAAAAAAAGTAAAGTTAAAAAAAGAAAAAAAGAGAAAAGAAAAATTGTCCCTAGTTGCCAGCCAGGCCCTAGTAGCCAGTCAGGAAGAGCAGCAATGGGGTCCTCTGGCAGAGTGGAGATAAAGATCCTCATCTGCATGTCCTCTCCCATGCAGCAGGTGGTGATAGCTAAGGAGGTAGGGTACCTAAGGACCTGTGCATTAGTCCTTTGGCCTTTTTACCAAAATATTTAAACCATTTTTTGTCAGAGGCATTGGTCTTCCTCACAAGGGTTCAGCCAAAGAGTTAACTGCTCCAAAAGAGATACTCACTCACCCCTGTGGCTACCAGGAAGGCTTAACTTCAGGAGGCTGCCAAGGCTCTGTAACACTCCTACCGATGAAGACCACTAAGGTCTGGTAAAGCAGAATATCTTCCAGCTGTTGCTGTCTTCCCTCACTTTCTGATATTTTTAGTATGGATATTTCAAAGTTGCTTTTTTCCATCAGCTTCCAATAGCATATTTTCATTGTCCTAGAGATTACAGAATGAGATCCACTGTAGCAACACATCTCTGTTGCACTAGGTGCAGCACGAACACAAGTGCAGACAATTTCCTTGAATTGTGTAGAAATATTAGTCAAACTGCCAAATAATACACGCCTTGGGAGTTTACTTAAAGCTGTTTTCTTCAAACACTGCTTTAGACCTTCTTTGCAGATGGTTTTGGAATAATTTCTTCCTTTAAATTGGAATGAGTTTTGAATGTGATCATGAGAACTTTTTCTTGCTGACATTTCTTTAAAATAGCATGTAAAGGGAAAAAAGAAAATTGGAGTACTAATTCAGTAGTGAGGAACACTTTAGTGTTCTCAAGTTCTGATTTTTGGTGACAAGTGGAGGTAGCTTCGTCGTTGGCTGATCTCCTTTTCTTTTCAACATGTGTGTTTTATAATAGATATCCAGTATAGCTGGGTATTACATTGTCAATAAAGCAAAAATTCACTGGAAAACACAATTCAAAGACAAATCTACCGAAATGTTATTGTCCCAAATAAGAGTGACAGAGCATTCTGAAATGTGAAGACAGCCTATAAGCATCTGCCATAAAATCCAGTTAGTTGAAATTTCTTTTCCCCACAACGGAGGTGCTGGAACACTGTGAAATCACAGTACTATTTTTGGCTAACTCAGAGCAGGGATTTGAATTAATGTGTCTTTCCCAGAACAACACCTGAAAAAGCAGGCCATGTAGCCATTTTTGTGCTTTTGTCTTGCCCTATGAATATTTAAATAGTCTATGTAGAATATCATGGATCTGACAGAAAAGACCAAGGGAGAGCTACCTCTGCCAACATATTTGAGAATGCTTTGGCAACATCTATGTGCTGTGAACGGCCAGATCCCTACATCAAGAAAGGTCTTGACCCTGCGCATTTCATACCTTTACATGAATCTCTTGAGCACTAGGTTGTTAAATAAAAATCTAAAATCAGAATACATTTTGCTTATCTAAAATGTGACTTCTCTTGCCTTTTATTTCATGTATGTCAAAATAAAATATTCTGTTTCGGACTAAACAAAATGTTTTGCATGAACCCCAAGTGACTGGATTTTCTTTTCAAGAAAAAAGAAGAACTATACCTACCAGAATGAAAAAAATGACCCAAAATGAAATATTTATATTTCAATCCAGCCTTCAGATAAAAGGATACGTCTCTTAAATGGCTTTAATACATAGGTCTAGTTTGAAGAGCTGTTGAATATCTCCTCCCTAATTGACTTTAACCCAGGTGCACCGGTAAAAGCTGAGATACACTGCAGCTCTGAGAATCACCTCTGGAACATTAAAAAGCTGGAGGCACAAATGTCAGCAAGTTTAAGTAAACAAAGAGAGAGTTACGCTAATCTAAACTAGAAAGAACTCAGCATAGTGTTTGTTGTCAGGCTCAGGAAGGTGTTACAAGATTTTGTTACCTCTTCATTTTATGCAGTAAAGCAACAAGGTTAATAATACCCAAGTTAGCCTGTGGCTGGTACTCATATAGTAAAAGTGAAAAAGACACTGTGCCTTTTGCAATGCTAAAGTAATTACTCTGTATTAATCCCACAGGTACCTGAGACAGGTGCCTCATACAGAAAAAATGCGCCATAGCTATCATAGAGGAATTTGAATGTTCAAACCAGCATACCCGTCGGATAAATTCTGCCTTCAGTTATACGCAAGTCAAGGTTTGAACTTACTGCTTTGAATCTGTACTTATACAGAAATAGAAATAAATTACTGTGAGCGTGTCGATGCAGTTCATTCCCGATTAGTATATGAGATTAGAGGGAGAAAAGTATCTACCCAAGCTTAATCTGCTGGACCTCCTAAAATCACAACATCGG
Source organism: Opisthocomus hoazin (assembly GCF_030867145.1). NCBI lineage: Eukaryota > Metazoa > Chordata > Aves > Opisthocomiformes > Opisthocomidae > Opisthocomus > Opisthocomus hoazin. The sequence goes on along the minus strand of NC_134415.1, from coordinate 63,970,500 downwards.
TATCAATGGCACTGAAGAATATGGCACAAATCAGCAATGAAATGTGGAGAAAATCATGTGATGGGAAAATTAATAATACTTGCACAGGAGGTGTTGCAAGAGGATGAGGGAGCAGGTGTGAGTGCTGGGCACAACTTTAAAATTTAGGCTGTAAAAAGTAGATTTTTGACCTTTTATTCAGGCTCATATACTTTACTGACAGGACATGTGTGTCTCTATATGATACTTTGGTTACCCATTATATACAGACGAAGAGTTACCTACTTTCATTTTAATATGAAGAAGGGACTGAAAGGAATAGAGGATATTGAGTAGGATTTAGTATTGAAAGCACTAATATACCTGTTTAGATAATGAAAAGTTGTTCATCTGTGGAGAGCATGGGGAGGTGCAGGTACTGCTGAAAAAGATGTTGGGATTCAGGAACACAAGGAATTAATGCTAATGTGGATGACAGCTTGAGTATCTGGCTGCTGCATAAAAGCAGAGCACAACTGCTTAAATGTCCTGGGTTAAAGCCTTGTTTTATAAACTGTGTTGGACAAACATGAGACAGACTCTGCATGTGATGTGATGTTAGCATCTCCAGAAAAAAAATAGTTTGAATAATTGAATATAAAAATCAGAAGAGAGCTACTTTAAAGCACTCATGACTTTGTGGACGACTTTGAAATGCAATCTGTTAGGACACAGAGATGCATAAATACCTCTAATCAAATAGAGTCTGTGTATCTCTCCCTTGATTTTTCTTAATTAACAAAGGAAAATTGAATGAGGATTTTAACAAACCCCAGACTGTCTCAGCTTTTTCCTTTATCCTAAAAAGGCAATCAAGGATAGATGGAGAAAGTCAAGACCCCCTCAGTTCCTTTGCCTTCCCTATATTGTTTTCTGTATCATATCTTATTTGGTTCCAAATGTTTAAGTACAGATGTTTTTCTGGTGCCCTGTGTCATAGTTTTCATTCTTTCCATCTTGCTCCTTCTCTTTGTATTGTGCTTTTTACTTTTTTCCTTCCTTTTGCCTTTTCCACTACAGAGATGCTCGTAGACATTCCTGAACACAAAAGCTATTTCTTTGCTAGCTGTAGTTTGCAATAGAGGTACCAGTGAAGTTTCTCAGAAGAACTTCTCTCTAGCAGCCTAACATTACTGGTGCTAGGCATTACCTGAGGCATTACTGGTGCTCAGACTCACTTGCTGTGATACACATTAAGAAAATAATGGTCTGAATCCTGAGACTATCAAATGACATTTCGGGTGGAGGAGCCACTGGGAAGACTCTGCCTGAATATAGTCCCATGCATTTGTCTCTCAGTTAGGAACAAAATACTCAGTTCCTGTCAGTTTTCCCTTGAAGTGCTCGTTACCAGGCAAAGGTAATAATGAAAATGATGTTTAGTTATTCTAGAAAAAGAAAAGTTGATTTTTTGGATCATAAGTTGTAAAATCAGTTTGGGAGAAACCAAAGTTAATCTTAAACCTCTCCCTACAATTTTGGAAAATGTTTCCATGGCAGATAGTATGTATCTCCTATAAGGTCAGTCCCCTCATCTTTTTCAAGGGTAGGTTAGCCTTAGTGAGTAAATTACAATTCTATACCTTTGTCTATAATTAATATTTTCTTTCTTATCTCTTGTCCCTTCTCTTGCCCACGTATGTACAACTGCAACATCATTTGAACTGGGGAGTCGTCTAACACTCCATCTCTTTTTGTTACAACTGCGTCCTCCTGTGGTCCTCTCTTTCTTCTGGACCAAGGTGCCATTGGAACATCTTCTGGTTTCCCTCATGTTTTCTCTTCAGACCTGCTATCCCCGTCTCTATGTCTCTCTCTCTCTCTCCTTCTTGTACTAGGAACTTCATTTTAGCTTTTAGTCTAAGTATGACTGTCATAATTCTTCCTTTCTCATTTCACTTGGATTAGCTGGATTATCAATTCCAACTCCTCTTTTGTTCCTGCTTTTTATTCCAAAAAGGAAGGAAGGAAGGAAGGAAGGAAGGAAGGAAGGAAGGAAGGAAGGAAGGAAGGAAGGAAGGAAGGAAGGAAGGAAGGAAGGAAGGAAGGAAGGAAGGAAGGAAGGAAGGAAGTTCCATATTTACTTACTATCATAGTATTTTCAAGACTCTAGAAAAATTAATCAGTCTCGTGTTCTTTAGAAGTATTCATTTTACAGTTATGTTTGCATGTCCTGGAAATTCTGCATTTCTATATAATTCTCAAGGCTAACTCTAAATTGTGGAACTTGTGAATGCCTTTCAGAAATTGGACGAGACTTGGAAATCACTTTGTGATCTGGGTTCACATCCCAGATACATGCTGATTACATGTAAGAATGGTGTGTCTAGTTATATACCATCGCAACCTTTTTTTCCTGTTACACTCCGCATGTAGTTTCTTTTGCAACACAGGTTCTCTCAGTATGCAGAGAGCTACAACATTCTCTGCTTGATCTCCTCGCTGGAGGACTAGTGACTGCTGAGAAACATAAGCATAACCAGAGAAACCACGCTCGACTTATTCATAACAGAGATGATACTGCTATTGCTTTGTGTGCTTTTTCTAGAATTCCCAGCCTTATTTGCATTTTTGCAGATCTATGCAAAATGATCATTCTAGTTCAGTTGTTCTTTTCCATTCCTACTAGCCTTTCTCCTCTTTTAGGCTCTTTAAAATAAGCTGCTTTTTCACAGTAAAATCACTACACTGGTTTGTAGGACATGAATTTTCAGTTTCAGCTGCCAACCAGGCATAGCACTGCTGTTGAGTATGTTGCTATTACAGTATTGTTTATTTTGGATTTGTGGTTGTTTCTTCACTGAAAACTTCTAAAGGTCAGCTTTGTCCCAGTGAGATATAGGGAAACTTTTGAAATCACAGTCTGGAAAATCTTTTCCTTGCCGACTTATATTCTTACATAAAATTTCTTCCTCTCTTAAGGCTTTGGAGGTAACTAATCTGGTGTCATATGCTCAAATAACCCACTGAAGCAACTACTGCCAGCTGCCTCTTCTGCTAAGCCTACCAAAAGTGAAGTTGAAATCACATGAAGGAAGCTCCAAATGAAGCTTTAGGCCTTAAGGGAATGTTAGAAAACAAAAAATCCTGTTGACAAATCTGGATTATGCACTGTTTGCCTTGATTTCCTCTTCCTCGGAGATGAGGTGACTAATCACAATAATTCAAGGAGCCCACCACCATGAGTGGAAAAGCCTAAAGTCTTTTATGATCACAGGTGAAAGAGTTGTACTTGAACAGCTAAAACAAGAATTGAATGACAAACAGTGCATAACATCTATATATGGCAAATTATTTGCTATGGAAACATATGTAAAACAAAATCATCATGATTTTATATAGATTATGTAGATACAGAATGGATTAAATAACTTCTGTTGCACGTGAAATGTGTAAATATAATATCAAACGTAAAATTCACTAAAGCACTAACAAGGACATCTCTATTAGGGTGGGAACTTCACCTATTTTACTGAAGTTCAGCAATAAAATTTTACGAACAATTCAGACATCTTTTGATGAGAACCTGTGCCTCATCTTAGTCCGGGTATGACTAATTTTAAGACTTTGTCAGCATCTGAACAAAGCAAAATCTGTATTGGCTACTTGGACTATTCTAATTTTTTGCCTTTGGAAGGCCCTGACTCTTCTAATTGCTGCTTAGTCTAACTAAAGCTAATATATCAAAGCTGCTTTTAATAGTGATTCTTACACTAAACTGCTGTTCATATTCTTTACTTATTCTATGATAGCTACCTTATATTCTCTTACAGTAAGTACTATACCTAGGTATACTGAAAGAGTATTACTGCTGACCAAGAAAAACAAAGATAGTCAGTCATATAAAAGGTGTATCTGGACTGCTGAGATATGAATTCACTGCAGAATTAACTTTCATATAATTTCAGAGAAGAAACCCAGCCCTTTCACTTAGGGCTGAGGAGGGGAGGGTCAAATGAAAATTAACAGTAGAAATCTGGAATCTGTCTAGGTTCCACAGAAATATTTCATATTTGTGCTAAAAGTACATGGAGAAGAGTGAGTACCTTCACCCACCTCAGCCTTTACTGGTAAAACTCAGCTGCAGCAGTTCTAGGCACCTAAGACCAGTAAAGAAAGCAGTTGAAAGGAAAACTTATGCTCAGTGGAGGAGCATCATGTCAGGTAACATTTAAACAGGCTGGACATACACCGGTCCGTGGGAACTAATAGGATGCACCCATGAGAACTGAGGAATCTGGCCAGTGTCACTGCAAGGTCATACTTGATTATATTTGAAAGGTTTGAGGAACTACAGGTTGGTCAGCATCATCTCAGTCCCTGGGAAGGTGGTAGAGGAAGTCTTCCTTGAAGCCTTTTCCAAGCATATGAAGGACATAAAATAAATAGGGAGTAGTCAACAGGAATTTATGAATTTATATGCTTGACCAACCCAACAGCCTTCTATGATGAAGTGAATAGCTCTGTGGACAAGGGGAGAGTAGCTAACATTTTTTATTTTGATTTCAACAAAGCTTTCAGCACTTTCTCCCATAACATTCTCTCAAACAAACTGCTGAAGTACAGACTACATAAGTGGACGGAGATGGACTGAAAGTTGCCTGAATCAGAGAAGAAAAACAAATGCAGCTACCAAAATATGTAAGATGGTAAGATGGTTAACTGAGACCTCCATAAACCAGGTGTTTAAATAAAGAAACTGTCACTAAACAGTCAGGCTCAAAGCCTTTCAGTCAGTGTCACAAAGTCCAGCTGGAGACTAGTCATTAGTGGTGTATCACAGGGATCGATAGTGGGGAAATACAGTTTAACATCTTCATAAGTGACCTAGGTCAGGAAGTTTGCAGATAATATAAGTCTGAGACAAGGGGCTGATGCGTCAGATGGGTCTACTGCCATTAAGAGGGACCTCAGCTGTCTGGAAAAACAGGCAGCAGAGAACTTCATGAAGTCTGCAAAAGGCAGTGCAAAGTCCTGCTCCTGAGGAGGGATAATCTCATGCAACACTACAGACTTGGGGCTATCTGGCTGGAAATCAGCTTCGTAAAAGAAGACCGGGTGTCTGAATGGACATGAAGTTGACCAAGAGCCAGCAACATGACCTTGTAGCAAGAAGATCAACAGCGTCCCGGGCTTCACTAAGAGAAGCCTTGCCAGCAGGGCAAGAGAAATGATCATTCCCCTCTGTTTACCCCTCAGGTGACATACCTGGGTCCAGTTCTGAGCTCCCCAGTGCAGGACAGACATGGACATACTGGAGTGAGTCAGCAAAGGGCCATTGGAACATCTGGTTTCTCTCATGTGAGCAAAAACAGGGAGCTGGCCCTGTTCAGGCTGAAGAAGAAAAGTCTCAGGGGGATTGTGTCAATGTGTATACCTGACTGGGAAAGGTGAAGACAGAACCAGACTATTCTCAGTGATGTCCAGTGACAAAAGGCAATGGACACAAACAGAAATACAGGAACTTCCCTTTAAACCTTAGAAGAAATATTTACTGAGATTTGAATTAGAAAATGTTTACTGGGAGGGTGGTAAAATACAGGTTTCCCAGAGAGGTTTTAGAGTCTCCATTTTTAGAGATATCAAAAACCTAACTAAACATGGCAATGAGGAACCTTTGAGAAGGGGGTTGGACTAGTTAATATCCAGAGGTTCCTTTCTATCCCGACTATTCTGTGATTCTGAGATACAATAAAGGTGTTAGTTTTAAACAGGACCCTGACTCTCGATAGGACTTGTATGGGCACATATATGAGTCTTTTATCCCAGCTAGAAAAACAGTTGCAATCTAAACCTTATTCATTCTGAATTTTAAAAACAAGCTTTTCTCAGGAGGTTTTTAGAATGCAGTACAAGTAGTGTGTAGATTCTGGAAATGGATTAGCAAAATTATGCAGGAATTTCAGAGAAACAATGCAACAGATAGTGCTCTACGACGCTGTTTCTGCTTCCCTATGATGTTGTTTCTGCTTCCCAATTTGGTCTTAGACACTGCCTAAGAACTATTCTGTACATGTTAGGAAACCTTCCTCTTCACCTTCTGTCTTCTTTTAGCCAACAATATCAGCTTTCAAAGCTGAGAGTCTTTCTGCATTTCCTAGAGTGTCCTTCCCCATTTCCCAGGACTTAGCAATCTTTACGAAAGTACCACAGTATAGAAAGGCTTTTACTACTCCTTTCTTTTCTGTATCATTCTCCCCACCTCTTTTTTTTTGCTTTCCCTGTATAAATATATTTCCTTTATATAAAAAGCATAATAAATAGTCTAGTCTATTCCCCCTTTCCTTTCCTCCACACTTACAGAAAGCATAGTCTTGTTTCCTTTTTGTGTTTGAAAGCCAAAAGTAATCTATTCATGTCAACAGCTGGGTAACTTCCATGCTACATGCAAAACAGTTTAAAAAGTAACAAACCTCAGGAAAATGCAATAAAAATCTACAGTAGCTCAAATTGTAGATATAGTAAAAATCTCTCACTGTTCAGAAAACTCTGTTCATTGTCTTTTATTTTTAGAAAATTCATTACAAGAACTTGAAAAAGAGATGTATTCTTTTGCATTGTGGAATATTCAGGAATTCCATTTTTATCTTGCAAATCTATTCATTTGGGAACACGCAGTGAACCAGCGGGACAAGGTTCATTTCAGAAACTTGGCAAAGTAGGACAGTGTCCTTTCAATGACAAACAAAAAAATAAAAATAAAACTTTTGAAAGAGGCATGGTTCCAGTTTTCTGCTTACTTGTGTTCTTGTTTTTGTAATACTGTAAAAGAAGTAAATATGAGACAAGTACTTGCTTATTTTAAATATGAGACAAGTACAAGCTTATTTTACATGTAGAAATATGCACGGTTTATGGACTTTCTCCTTGTTGGAAAACAAATGATACGACATTAAAAGTTACATACAGAGCACTCTGGAATGGTGGATTTGAATTTGCTCTCATTATAGCACTGAAAATGAGGCAATTTCCCTGAGTTAATTCCAGTGTAATTTGAATATGGATGAAAATCCTGACAGGTCAGAGAACTGAAGCTAACGTGCCAGAGTGTCATTGCTATAAAGTAAATATTATACTGGGCATACAAAACCATTGGTTACTCTTTAAAATTTTTGTATTTTCTTCTGAACAAATCCAGGCACTAGAAAATGCTAACCTTTCCTTTCATTAGTTTCAAGAAAGGCATGTTTGCCACGTTCTTTTCTCTCAGAAAGTAACATGAGGAATTCTGAATGAGAAACAAAGATAACCCAGTCCAAGAGTTCACTGTCCAAACATACACTCAGCAGTGTAAATTACATGGTGACCTTCTTTTGTCTTGTCTAGTCATCCAAATGACTAACCCTTGCAATTGTAATACTCCTGATAAATATAGCTCTGTTCTCCTAGCTAGCCTTTAAAAACTCAACAGGTATCTCTGTTGCTGTTTCTGTGACCAGTAAATAGCGGTGGTAATAATGAGGAAATGAACATCTTCAGGTCTTTTGAAATATGGTTAATACTTATTTAAAGAAATGTGTGTTTCTTTATCCTACTGAAAAGTTGGATAAAGAAATATCTTTATCAGTATCATTAGGTTTCTGCAGGTGTATAGTACTGAAGCAACAAACTTCTTCCGTTTAATCTAACTTGTTAAAATTATCAGCTATAATTTCTTCAGGACTATAACCTTTCAAAAATCTCAAACATTACCTGGTGATCCAGACAAAATAAAGGGGCAGAACAGAACAGGGACATTGGAGAAACTTTCTTATTAAAAGTGAAATAATTATTTTAAAAGTAGGTTAATCATTATCACTTAAGCTGAGTGCCATGTTTTATCCAGTAAATCTAGACTAATTAATATTCACTGTGCAGGTTGTGTCTGTGAGCTTTATAGCACAATGATACAGCATTTGAGTTGCAAAATTGCAGAACTATATAATTTTTTTTTCTATCAGAAGTCACAGAAACTTCTGAATTATGTTTCTGCAAAAAAATATTTACTCAAGTTTAGTTTTGTTAATAGGCTAAACTTAGTAGAAGACATAATTTTGAGTTTTAATAGATAGGTTAGAAGTATTTTCAAGAATTATACCTGCAGCTGATTGCTCTTTTCATTGCTTTGTGGTTTTACAATCACACTTCCTGTAACCTCAGTGTGTCTGAAATGCTTCTGATTACATATTACCTCTCATATCTCTGTAAGACTGGCAAAGTAAGTCTATAAGACTATCTGGCTTTCACAGCTGCCAAATACAGGCACAGGCTCTAACTCCATCAATCTTGCTCTCAAGCAGATAGGCTTAACATTGACCTCATCAACACTGATATCAACACATTACATCTGCAGGGTCACACATCCCATGCACTTAGGAAATTATGCTGACTTAACACTGCTGATCTCCCAATGAAGAATTTTAGTTAGAGGTAAACTCCCAAACTGAGAGCTATCATAGATTCACGTCCTCTGTGGAGCAGACACAGAGTTCCATAAGATGTACACAAACTCTGGCAAGCAGAAACACCGGTGAGCTTTTCAAACAAAATCCAAGACAGGGACAGAAACTTAGTTCAATTTTCCTGACTTGCACTGTAGTTTAGTGATAGCATAAGTTTTTAAAGGCACAGTTTATGGAAGTCTCGTTTAACCACCTTACTGTCTTCTATACTTTGGTAGCTGGGTTTGTTTTTCTTGTCTGATTTCACAGGTGGATGCTTAGCCTGGACCCACTCCATATAAGTTCCAAGATTTCACTAAACCAAATTAGAAAAGTAGATACCCCCAGCTTTCTGCCTCACGCACCTCCTTCAGCAGCCAATGGAAAGACAAGACATTTCTAGACTGTGATTGAAGTCTCTAGGGTTATTATTTTATCACCTTAAGCTAGGCTGGGAAGGATCAGAGCTTGTTGATTAAGCTACAGGAGTGGTAGTCCTTTAAAAATGAGCCACTGGTGAACAACTGCCTATATACTTATATAGCATATAATAACAGCTACATAATTAGTCAGAAGTAGAAACATGATACAGTTTGCAAAACACTTTGGGTTGTAAAAGAATAAAATTTTGGCAAGAATCCCCCTAAGGTCAATGTATTCCATTACACTGTAATTATACATTTGCAGTGATATTGCCTAAGCTCATGCCTAAGGACTTTTTATGTAATAGCGCATTTGTTCAGCAGCAGGGGAATTCACCTCACTTTGTTGAAAAATACTGTCTAAGATATTCACCCTTCACAAACTACAGAGAGAAGTTTAGAGATGACAAAGCATCTGACCAGTCTTAAGCATCTATCTTTGCACGAGGCCTTTTGGAAATGCAAGTTTGTCCCCAAGACAGGAAGAATTTGCTGAAGAGATCCTTGGGCAACTAGCTTAGATGCTGACTACCAACCTTAGACATCTATATGAAGTGAGATGCATCCAATAATAGTTGTTTGTACCTGAAGAGCTCTTAACCTCAGGGGGGATTTAAATGCATTTACAAGTAAGATTAGGGCTCCTGATATCCACAAGTTCATAGCTTCTATTCATCACTTGTAGTGTGTGAATACCTTCTAGCATCCCGAATTTAATCACATTGGTCATGATCTTTCCCAAATCCTGAATTTTATTTTAAATTATTAGTGAACTTTCACCTTTTGCATTTGTGTAGTACATCTCAGGAGTAATGATATTTCTCATTAGATAGATTTTTTACTCTGTTAAAATTTGATGCATTAATGTTGGTGGCCCTTTTTTTTGCATGCGAATAAGAAGGCATGATATATGTAGGCATAGAATTGTGGGATATAATTGATATTCTAATACTCAGTTTATGAAGAGCAGTGCTGTACTCAAAATATATGTCTCCAACTGTTCAGACTTTTACCAAGGGGTCGCATGGAAATTAAGACAATCCAGTGAAAAAATAACAGAAGGGATTTTTTTTTAAGATTTTGTTATTCTTTTCATTTCAATTTATTTTTCATCAAGCCACCATGAAAAATTCAAAACCATACTTTAGGTTTATATTCTGTGTTTCTGTACATGCCACTTCAAAGATATATTTTACAGAATAGAGCGTTAACTCATTTATTAAAACTAACTCTGCCACCTACCCTTCACAGTGGAGCAGGTTCTAGCTAATAATTTAGTGTCGAGGTGGATTTTGTTTGTGTGTATTTTTAAGTGGCTGTCACATTTCTGTATAACTAAATCTTCACAGTTCATTCTAGTGAGAAGAGAGGAGGAAAAGCACAGCTGAATGCCTTCTGCAAACTGCTGAGAGTGGGCTGCTGAGAGAACCTGTTTCTGTGGAACAGAAACAGCAGCCTGTGGCTGAGATGAAGTTTGAGGGTCTGTAAGGTGGAGAGATTTTGGATGCCACTAAAAGACAGTGAAATCCTCATTCTGACAAAAAAAACAACAAGAGTGCAATTTATTTGGGGTTAAAATTACTCCTTGGAACTGTCTGTTCCCAAGTAGAAAAGTCTTCTGGCTCAGTTCATGTTTTTTTGACTGCATTTGTTTACTTAAGGATTTTATTGAATCAGATTCACTCTGTCTTGAGACTTTTCAGACCAATGCTTAATTTGTTTCCCATTTTGAACACGAAATACACCAGGTACATTCAACAATCTGCTTTATAACAGCAACCACAAAAACTCTTCTGGGTTTCCTGATTCTAGACTAATGTGGGAATTTGGAAAGAAATAAAAGGTAAAAGTGTTTTTTTACCAATAAACTGAATTGATACTCTTAAAAAAGAGGAAAAAAATATCAAGTGACAGGTAAACAATGGAATATTTGCCATATATCAGACGCTTCATTAAGAACCAAAAATGAAGTGGTTTGTCAATAAATATTAACTATATACTGATGGGAATGATAATGAAATAATATAGCTTTTAATTAATATGGAATTTGAGTTAGCAGATAGAGACATATATAGATGAGTGCTGAAGATCAGTAAACCAATTAATTGATTTTAATTAATGTCCTGGAGTGTCATAAAAATTCAGGAATCTGGTAGAGTGACTATCTGCTTGGGTATGGCACATTAATAAACAAACATAGGATCTTTCTGTTTCAAATATGAAGAGGAGAAATTCACATGAATGCTGCCGATGGCTCTCGCTGATTCTTTTGACACTACAGCATTTAGAGTGAGCCAACCTCCCTACTGCTTTGCAATGCAAACTGAATGGGAAAATTAAGGGTAAATTACCACCAGCATGCATGATATTGTAGGCAGTCTCAAAATCTGCTCCTGGATGCAAGATCAAAGCATTTTACTTTCAGCAGATGTAACAGGAGGCCATTATGAACACTTGTCTAATGAACCATGTCCAGCTCCATGAACCATATCCAATTGTTCAGGTTTTGAAAATACTGTGCAGAAGAGTCTGCCACAAAGATATGTTCAAAATGGGATTTTTCTCCCTGTAATATTATTTTTTATTTATGGAACCCTCACCAGCCCAAACCTTGCTGTACTATTCAACAAACTGTGTGAAGATTGCTAGATTTGACTGTAGGGATACACTATGACACATGCACCGTTACACTGGTGGAGGTCTTTGTCTGAAACACTGAATTTCTGTTTCTCACTCCTCCCCAGGGAATGGCACCTCCAATTTATCAAAACCATAGTGGGAATGTGGGAGCCACTGGCTAGTCCCTAGGTTGTCTTTGGTTTAACATTTTTCTTGTAATGATATGGAATTACCTCCTTGCAGTACTCTGTTTCTTCAATAGGCACTCGTTAAAATTTCCCTTCTCTACAAAGCAGATATAGTAGTTTTGAAATATGCAGCTGTGCTTTCACAGAAAACCTTTATATAGGTAAAACATGCAAGACTGTATGGCATGGACTGTACAGCTCTCTGAGGCTGTATCAGACATTTTTGTTTTTTCACCCCAGCAGGGGGGACTGTTAATCAGTTTTTCTTCCCTAAGAAATATGATCAAAGTTCAGAGTTAATTACTCCAAACAGTTGAATGGGTGAGGCTAGTTGTTCTGAAAGGGGCCCACATTTGCTTTCATTGTACCAATTTCAGGTTCACTGCACACTGACAGACCCAAATCTGCATGAGAATGTGGCTTTGGCGCCTTGCCCGAGCCCATCAAGGCTACTCCTCCATGGCATCACCTTGGCTTTGCAACTGGGCCATTGTTCTGGGATGGAAAAATCCCTCCCTCCCACTGAGGAGCGGCTCCATGGCAGCCCTTGAATACGGTTCCACCAGCCAAGCTCCCTCTGCAAGTGACATCCTGCACCCTGGTGCTCTCCAAAAGTCCTCAATCCCTAGGACATGCATCTGCCTACCCGTGGCAACTGCTTCAGGCTGAGCGTTGCTCTTGGCAAGGCCAGCTGGCTCCGAGTGGCCCATACCCTAACTATCTACTGTCAAATGTGAGTTTCGCTACAAGTGATGGGACTCTTAAAGTTTCATGTTTCTTCCATTGAAGTGCCATAGACTGGAAAGGCTTTCAAAAGACACTGATTCCTGAATGTGGAGCTGTGCAAATCTTCTCCTCTATGATAATAAAACTTTGTCTTTAGTCAAGGAAATGTTCATGTCTTGCAGTGAAGTCTAAGGCCCTGTAACTCAAGCATGTTGAACTCTAGGCAGATTTGAGCATAGAAACAGAAAATCTCATCACACACAGCCTGGTTTCAAGATAGTACTGCTTTTTTTGGTAGATTTGTCATGTGGCAGATTTCATATGGATAAAATTGAGAGTAGTATTTCACTATTTCATCACAGTTCTGCTGTTAGTTTTACTCTAAGCCTCTGATGTGTAGTTCAGACATAGACCTCTCTTTAGTCCTGCAAGAGACATCACTGTTTCTTCAAAGGGACCCTGTTCCTTAAGTAGGAAAACATTTAAGCCCTGTACATCCTACAGGAACAGCAAAAAAAGGCCTTTAATTTTTCTGGTGGGGTGGTTTTTTTTTGTTGGTGTGTTTCTTTAAGTTGCCTAAGACTTGGGAAATTCTGGTAAATTATGCATAACGAGCATATTTTTAAAATACTCTGGTATTGCGTGAAGGATTAGAAAGACAACAAGGATTAATTCTTGATCAGGTGGTGAGAATAAGAAGAGGAAAGGGAGAAGCTTATCAAATTTTTTGAGGTTGGGGTGCTTTGAGAATTACTCTTTTAGAACATAGACAAATCTGTAGTGCTAGAATATATTATGTATATACATATATATGTATGTATATACACATCTGTGTTGGTGTGCAGTATTTAGTATGTTTTTCCTTTTATAGTCCAAATATAGATGCATAACATGGCTGTATAATGCATTCATTTATGGTCCATGTTCATATGCATAAGAAGTGTGGTTTTGTTGTAACATAGGGTGCATGATGTGATGTACGGGGGGGTATGTGATGTACAGGAGAGGTACATGATGCATAAGAATGATAGAGAATTTCACAAAGATTAAGCAGAAAACAAAGGACTGACTATCAGAGGCCTCAGGCAAGAATGCACCAAAAGACATGTAACAAGCACATCCTAAAGAAGTGTAGATAAATCAGCAGACACCAAGATCCTGAGAAATCCATACACTTCTCAGTGAGCCAACTTATGACCGTATAAGGGAAGAAAGACTCAGAATTCCTGGAAAGGACACTAGGAAGTACCACTTCTACAGCCACCAGGGACCACCAGAGACCATCGAGGACTCCATGGAAGCCCCACAAAGACCCAAGCCACATGCATATTGACTGTGCAAATAAGATAATTAATTCCGGGAAATAGAATAAATATGTACGAACATTCTGGGAAACTTAATGTACATGCATATAACAGGATTATATAAGCTTGGGGTGAGGCGACATACGACACGCACCTTAGGAGGAGAGATCCCCCATGCATCCGGCACCGTAATAAAGAATGCCTGCTTTTTAATGCTACGTTGGTGTTAAGAAGTTTTACTCCCGATTTTGGTGACTGTTTGCTTGGTGATTCCTAATTAATTAAATGACTTATTTTTTTAGGAAATAAAAAGCTGGATGGAGACATCTAATTTTATTTTAAACTGAATTTATTTCAATCTTAAAGGGATGACAAATGCCCAGATATGAAATGTCCTCAAAGAAAACTATGTGGGGAATTTGCTGTTGATCAAGAATTGCTTGCAGAAGTTATAGGTTTTCATTTTCAAAACTACTAAAATGCGTTGCTTCCTTGCAAGATTAAGATTGAGCAGGACATAAAGGTGATACTGACATTAAAATTCCTTTGTCCAGTCTAACCTGTCTGTACAAAAAATTAAACAATCCCTTTGTACTAGGTGCTTTCTTTTCCATATGTGCATTCAGAATTTGGAACAGAGAAATGACTTTTTGATAATTCCTGAGGCGCATTTTTAAAAAAATGAAATGTCTAGTTATTTGGATTAAAAGGTGATTTTAGAGAATGTATACAGTGATCAATATTTAGAAAATCATAGCTTTATAATGTCTTGGGTTCCATCTAGACTTTTTTTAAGCTAACATCTTAAATTAAACAGCTCTCTATCAAATTCAAGGTAAGCCTGTGCAGGAACTTTGAACTTGAATATCCTTCACATTTGGAGCTTTAGGAGACTGAATTCTAATTTCCATATCCAAATGTAGTATGACACATTGAACCTGTCTGCAGAACTTTTGATTTCTGTTTGATACTGGAGATGTTCCATGCATCTGCGTGATAAGACTGTGAAAACCATTCTGTGTGTTGGACTGGTGTCTCTTTCTCTATCGTGTTCTTACCTCCTTTTTTGGAGTGTTTTTCTTCCTGCAGTTTCAAAGGAAGGTGATCCAGGGTGACATCAAAGGGTTGTTAAATCTTGATGATCCTCTTTTCAGGTGGAAACCCCTTTGGACAAAATGTTGGTTTCTACTCAGGACAAAGCAGTTTGTCAAGTCATAACTCCAGGAAGTTGGGAACTAAGCAACAGATCAGCTGTTGGAAAACTTTGATCTCCTAATGATGCTCATTTGGGAACCTTCTGACAGGGAATTCTCTGAGGGCTGATGAGTCTAGAAGGAAGAATCTAGCATCAGAAGTCTTAAAATAAAGTCTGGGAGGAGAAATTATAGATGGGGAAGTTTTGTAGGGATGTTTTGTTTGTTCTGGGATTTTTTGGAGGGGGGGTATTGTTTTTGTTTGTTTGAGTTTTTTGTTTGCTTGTTTCTTGAGTTGATTTTATATTAAAGGTAACCTTTTCAACTGTATCACCAGGTAAGGAAGAAACAAACTATTTGGAGACACTGTAGATAGACCCCACTTTTCAAAAGAAGTGCGTGTACAGGATGATGAATCCCTGGAGGAGTCTGAGCTATGTCCTATAGTTATAATTCTTAAAGACTTGAAAGGAACAGATGCTGAGTACATTTCTTGTTTTTCTTTGCTCTCTATCAACTCAGTTCAGTTGCTTCAATATAGACAATTACTGCCATTTGAGAAATTCTGGTTTATGAGAGACATCTACATGGGACTGGCATGTATGACACAGGACCCAAAGGGCACTGTTGTGCTCCCCTTTTTCTGCAGCAGCAACTGGGTGTCACACAGGATGTGCAAGGGTTTTTCAAATGGCTCTAAACAGTTATTTAGGCAATTAAACCCTGCCGAGTATTTCATGGTCTAGTTCAAGTAAAATGGGATAAACTTTAGCTCCACAAAACTTCTGAATCTGTCTGCTTCTACTACCGCACAAGCTCTATTCTTCTTCCCTGAGGAGATTACCTCTCCAACAGTGTTCCTCAAAAAGATGGATCGTAGTGGAAACCCATGTTTAAATTTTGGCTCTGATGCAGGACACCAGCGCACCTCGTGCTTGGTGTCCCACTCCCACAAAAGAGGAAAGAACGCAGACAGTGTGCCAATGAAGCTTAGAGCTATGAAATCTAGATATTACACAGAGCTCTAATTCAGTCTAACCACAATGTTAATTTAAACCCAATGCAGGTATACACGTATCAGCTTATCGAGTTATTAAGCCGATTTTTCTTTGGTGTGGAATTATATGGTAAAGATATATACATATTCTACAGTTTGAGGGATCAAGCTAAATCCTTATAGATTTGTTTTTCCGTCATGAATGTCCAAGCTACATTTTTATACTTTATTTGTTTTATTTTATATTTATTAAATTTATTATATTTCTTTATTTTCTCTAAAATAGAACTCATTCTGTTCATTGCTTGACAGCAAGCAGTGAACAAAGTCATCACAGAAGATTTTAGATGTGCAGTATAAAATGATCTCAGACTTTCACATAATTTTTTATTAGAGATGAGGCATATTTAAAGAATGGAATGAAAAATTTAAGAAAACTGAAAAAGGAGAATATAATAGGTGGGAATGGACTGATTTCCACAAAAATATATTCTCAAAAGAGAGCTTTAAAAAAAAAAAGGAAATAATTCAAGCTTCCATATAGAACAGATATATGAAAACTGCAAGTGCTGAAAATTCCAAGTAATAATATTTTTCCCAAAATTCATCTTGTGGTTTTTTCCCAGACATGTCAGTGATCTAATGGAGATACTGACTCTCTGTACAAACTCCTTGCCTCTATTCTTAGACTGTCACAGCTGTAACAGCTGTACTATATTAATCTTTTACACTGAAGATGTATTCATCATTTCCACGTCTTATGAAAAACTATGAAACCTAGAAAAAGAAATTTTCAAAATACAGCACAAAAGGACATTTTATGATTGCAAGAATAATTAATTTCTAAGACCTAAATAGGTTTGAAATATTAATAGGGTTCCTAGTCTCATTCACTGAATATTTCATAAAACATGTTTTAAAATATATCAGAAGGATGTATTCTAATGAACCCTAGATATACATCTGTGTGTAAGGTAATTCAAATAGCCGATCTTCAAAACAGTTAGCTCTGTAGCATGACCTCTAACTTATATAGAAAGTGAATAAAGGATTGTGTTACCACATAAGAAATATCTTATGAGACTTCTTGTACATTTCTAATTACGCACCATTATTACTAAATTTATCAATGAATATGTTGCTACATGGATATCATCAAAAGATGGTATAGCCTATCATCTGGTATAGAATGAAATGCACAGTAATTTATACTTTCATTTATAAAGGCCTGAAAAGTCCATTAGGGAAATACGTCTCATTTTTAATACAATATCAGTTAGAGAACTTTACTCAATAAATTTTGAATCATGTCTATAACTTCAGAATAGAGTATTTATATCAAGTTGTGTAGTCCTGGTTTAAAGTGATGGGGACTCCATCACATATTTTCATACGTTATGCCAGAATTTAATTATCTTCCAGGTGGAAAAATACATCTCTTTCCACTGTCTGATTGTGTGCAGGTATGAAAATCTGATCTCATTGTGCCTTTTAATTTCGTATGAGAGATATCTCTCTTACCATGAAACCTCTTTTGAGGTAAACCTTTTGGGGGAGCAAAGAGAATAGATTAATCTGTTTAATTTTTACCCTTGAAGTAATGTTTTATTTGAATCCTATATTTTTTGTCAGGTTCTGTTGAGTTTTATGTCATATTTACTCTGAATTTATTCATAACTGCATTTTGTTCTAATTTCCCTTTCTCTGTTTTGAAATGAATCTTCAAATTGTTCATACCTACAGCAGTTGCATAAATATTTCTAATAGTCTCACTAATTTCATTTACAGAAGTAAATAAAAGAAGCAAGTACACTGCCTAAATATGGAAGGTCCTATTTTCTTTGTAGCAAAAGCTTTGGTTTGAAAGTCTCTTGACTATAAGCAAAGAATACCCTCTAAAGCAGAATTTACTTTTCTGCTTTCAGATATATGACACTGGCTGCACAAAAGCCTATTGTTCACACAGCCTAAGGAATTCAGGTTGGTCTATCAAAATGATCCAGATTCATCATTACTTGTCACTCCTGACTCCTGTCATATATGTTGAGCAACAATATAACCTATTATGCACCACTACAGAGTAATGTGCAATTTGACAAGAGAAGGATAGTTGAAAAGTTGCTTCAGGAAGTGATGTTTCCCAAACCTTCCTACTGATCCTGTAGAGTATAAATATCTTTGGTAGCTGCTCAGGTAATCAAAAAGTGTAGATTAAATACGAAAAGTTGGACCGTATTTCTTTTTAAATGAGTACAATGCAAGAAGGTAGTACGAGATTGTTCTCCTTGCTCCTGGAGGAACAGAGGCATCAAGTAGGAAGCAAAGAACACAGTGAGCCTTGACTCCATTGCATTATGTGTTAATAAATGTCTTTGGGAAGAACAGAATAATCTGCAGTGAACTAAGGCTGCTCAGCTCTGTGTGACTGAGTTGCTCCAGGAAGTGTTTCTGTGTCTCAGCTCAGTCTCAGACAGCTCTAGCTGGTACAGTGTAACTTCACTAATTTATTATCTTTTCGTTTGGAATTGACTAAACTGCAAAATATAGTAAAACAACCCAATCTCAACTGTGGCACTCTGCTCTAATATTAATGTTTGCTTGATGAAACAATACCTGTGTAAAACCAGGAAAGTATCATGTTCCAGAAAATACAGGACAGAAAGAAAGAAGATGACAAATATTTTTTAAAACTTAGGAACAGATAGTTTAGTCTGAAGAGATACCCAAGCTATTCTGTCTTATGATATCAGAGACATCAGCCTGGAAGTCGTTCCTGAATCTGTTGTGTCTTGAAAGATCTGCAAACTGGATGAGAAAGAGGAGCGATCATGGAAAACAAAGACCAAAAAGTGGTCTTCCACAAGAAAAGTAGTTTTAAAAGATTCCTTTTTCTGTGGCTGTTAAAGACAGATGGGGTCTCTTTGTGTGTATGAATTCCAGACACCCTAATTCACCCTGCTGATGGTAGTACTGTGAAGTGGTTGCCCGTGAAAACAGAAGAAGTCACCAGCAGGAGACAAATTTAGGTGACTGAATAGTAACAAAGCCATACCTGAACCCCAAAGTGTTGCAGAGTGTTTCGGTTTTGTGTCTCTGATGTACTAATATCATCAGTGTAGGCTCAATGGCTCATCTAACACCAGTATGCTGGTCGGAAACTGAAAAGGAGGAACACTCAGGACCAAAAGCAGTCCTGCAAAGACACATCAATCCTCTTAGCAAGGCAGCCCAATGTATCTGTGAATTTCCAGCTGTGACACAAGAGGAATGACCAAGGGTCTGCTGTACAGCTGTTTCACTCCTTCACTATGAGTAGCATAACTGAAATTTATTTGGATGTCTAGCAATGCTGCCCTGTGGGATTTTTAATGGTTTGTTGCCCAGTAGTTCTCCAGCTGTGACAGACACTACTAACTGAATCTTGCACAGGTCCAGACTATGTCTGAAATACCCTTTTTTCCTGCTTCAAAGAAGAGGTGAAAGTTCTTCGTGAAAGCAGAGTTCCACAACTGCATCATATTCTCAACTACATTTTGGTTACAGAAGATACTCTTGCTTGCTAGGTCTTGCTGAATTTGGACTAAACACTGCTTATAACTTCTGCAACACACTTCTTTTTCATTGTTCTCTTTGTTTACCTTACTGTTATATTTGTTTGTTTTTGCTAAAGAACTGCTCTGCATTGCTGTTGTATGCTGTAATTCTTCCTTGCTTTATTGCTAACCCCAGCACTACATATAAAGGACTACTGCACAATGAATAATCTGACAAATTTAGCCTCTTCAGATAGATTTCCATTAATGCCTTTGTTTCGAAAAAGTATTTTTGGAATGTGACTGAATTTTACTCTGTACTAATCAGGTACCTATGTGACTGTTTGCTATTTATAATCAGGACATGTTGGTTACTTGTGAGAGCCTAGTTAAGTTACATGTTATTGTTTCTGCTCAGTATTTGGCTGTACGCAAAAAAAATGGCAGACAACTGCTTGTGTGTGTGCATGTGTAGAGCCAAATTTCTGTGCTGGCAAAATTCCATGGTTGTATCACCAGAGAATTAGGTCCTTCGCATTCAAGATCTGTGACTCTGTACAGAGTTTCATATTTACTCTCTATTAATGTTTGCGCCAGATCAGCAAGAGTGGAAAGAGATACAACTGGAGCCAAATACATTTGTCTAAAAATTTGGCTAAGTAGTCATGGACAATTTCTTGAAAAAACAAGCCTGTGTACCATTTCTCATCAGTGATAATTAACAGTATTAATGTTAGAATTGTTACTTTTCCGTGTGTCCAGGATTTATTATGTAGTGAGGCCTCTTAACTTTTATAGAAATGCTAGTCTGTAAAGTGGTGTTTAAAGTATGTACTTTTCCATTTAAAGCTGGCATACTCTTATAGAAAATGACGGACTGTGGATATGTACTTGAGTTCAACAATAACTATTAAACCTTTTGGAGGGCTCTAGAGCTGTAACTGATTTTCTTTTAATGATGACAGATATCACTTCACATTGTTTTTTTCATATTCAGCAGTCCTTTCAAACACTTATTACTCCATAAAAAACAACTTTGCCAAATGGATCAATCATTATCCCTGTCTTTGAGGTAAGAACAGAAAGAAATCTTTAGGCAAAGATTTTCATTTTGGCTGCCTCAATTTAGAGCTTGTTTCATAAAACCTGCGTGTCTTTATGGGGTGTTGAACCATTTGTTCATCCCCAAATGGAAGCTCTCCATACGTACAAGGTCTTCTGTGTTTTGTGGCTCTGAAGTGACGGATGTGAGTCAGTTGGAAAAGTTGATTTGAGGCACCTGTCCTTAGGATAGTCAAAGGAACAGTACTCAGGTGTATATAATTTCCACTTCTGGGCTCAGCTTTGGCTTTGATGTGCTTGTCACATAATGTGATCCGTTCAATTTTTATGCAATGATTGTTCCGTTGAGTATACAACAAAACTACACAGTATGTATGTCTATCAAAGAAATTTCAAGCATCGTATAGTGTTTCCAATTTTATGCATGACATAGCAGGTGGTTACTCTGTCCATTGCATTGCTCTGTTTTAATCACATGGCTTCTTATAATTTCAGTGACTATTTATGTTCAAATACCTAATCAATGGCAAGTAACATATGTGCTAATATGCATAGAAAGGAAAAAAAGATTGCCCAAGACTTTAAAAAGTGACCAATGGTTTCAGACATGTAGTTGGAGGAGCTTGGTTCTCACTGGGTGAAAGCTTAAGTTTCCAAAAGATCTTATGAAGTTCCTTTAACTGAATCCCCAGAAGAAAACCAGCTCTCTGCCCCACAGCTGCTTACCATTTTAGAAAACCATGGTACTGAGCTACGCTTTTTATCTACTCTGTCTATATACCTGACTGGGATCTACAGATACTGTCCCAATTGCCTTAGTCCGACAGCCACAGTAAGATCTATTTGACTCACCCATATGAGGACTGGTAAATACATATTTAATAAGCTATAATTGTGTCAGGTTTTATGATGTTCACATTACTTCATATATAATGCTGTGCTTGCAGCAAATCATACATGTTTGCCAAGGTATTCTCTTATTACTAGAGGGAATAAATCCAGTTTGGGCCTCGGGGTAGGGAATGAAGGGTCTAGCACTCGTTGGATATCTCTGATGTAACCTGAGCAGCTGGAGGTGCTGAGCTGCATTCAAGCAAGCAGATTTTCCAGCTGCAGTACTTTTTGGGTGGATACAAGGGCGATTTACTTGAATTTTCTTAACAGAGATGTGCAGATGATTAAGTTCTAATATAAGAAGCATGCGTCTACTGCAAGTGTACAGTGTCTATATATTTTTTTCATACAGAAATGAAGTGAAATGAAATGTTTCCAGTTTTCATGAACCAAAGTGTCAGTTTAAACAACATTCCTTGTTTATTGCTTAATATTGTTATACAAAGAAGTTTTTCACTGTGGCAGCATAGTCTCAGATTCTGTATACACTTTAGGGAGTTTACATATTTTCTCACAGAATCCAAAGCAATACAGGAGTAAGGAGCTGGCTAACATCATACATGTTCACCTCAAGAAAAGTGCAGAGGCAGCTGATCTTCACTAGCACTGAACCTGGAAGCAATAAAAGTGTGTTAATGTGGAGATACGTGTGCTCCTTAGACTCAGTGCCAAAAGGGCAGGACTATCCCGCCTTGTGAACCAAGCATCTCATCGTGGCTCTGTCCCACCCCATATGCACGTCTGCCAGGCAGAAGCTGTTGAAAGGAACAGACCTTGTGGTACAACTTCAGCACAGTGATCCATTGCATGGTGCTGACGTGCCCCCAAACAGTGATGTCTCCATCAGGCTATGGTGGTGTCCCTTTCTTGCTTTCTGTCACAAGCTTCCAGAGGAATTTTTCCAGAATTTCTATCAGTAAAATGACGATTAGAACAACTATCAGTAAGGCAGCTGACAACCAAACACAAAATATAGAGTATAGGAAAACCGTTCTCATTAGCACTGAAAGGGAGTGTGAATGGCTGCATCTTGGAAAACAAAGGAATCATCTGTCTTGCCACTGCAGACAAATAAGGGTTATCATACCCTTAAGACAGTCAGGGTGCTTGCTCCTTTGATAGCTTCGAATCCAGAAATCATCAGAAGAATCCTGACAGTGACTTTGCTGATACAAGTACATCAGTATTTTACACCTAACTTTCCTCCATTTCCATATGTCCTCAAGGTGCTTAAATGTGAATTGAACCATGCTCAAAGAAGTGCAACAGAGAAAAAGCAATAGTTTCTGCTGTAACTACTTATTCACATGTGAAGCCTGACAATGTTTTGCTAACACTCACAAATAACCCAGTCATTTCCCCAATCCAGTTTGTAGGCATACGCAAAAACCTAGTAGGTCTTTCTGTCTTTAAAACAGTATCTCCTTCCTGCAATCCTCATCACACTTTAACCAGTTCTTGTGATATTTACCCTATTTTATAGGAAAACTTGCACTATAAACAAAAAAATTTCCCCTGAATTGAATATGGTCTTATACCACACATAAAGTTTTACTTGTTTGGTTGGTTAGCATTTGTTTGTTTGGGGTTTTTTGTTTGTTTGTTTGTTTTTGATTTGGAAATTAAGTTGTAAAACTATGTATGTCTCCATTTTAGGATGACATCTGGTAACCACATTACGTATTTATGTTAAGAAATGTCTTGTCACTTTGGTCAGCCTTTCCTTCCAAGTCCAGAGTTCAGTTTCTGTAGCAAAAATACTCCCCTATTCCTACCTGTATTCCTATGCTGTCTTAGAAGTGGTCAGCAACTTCTTTTGGGATACCATACGTATTTGGAGGCAAGATATTTGTTGATGCCTAGCTAAAAGGTTCTTTCAGTAGCACAGCAATATCCAGGACAAAAGTATGACCCAAATTGCCCGCAAGGCACTCACTAATCTTCTCTGAACAGCTAAAGCATGAGCACTGTAACAAAAAAGGAAGATGCTCTTACATCTTGTGGTTGCATCCTATTGTATCTGAGGTGCAATCTCCATCCAAAGTTCTGTGCAACTGGGATTTTCATAGCATCTCTTTCCTTTGTGGAATCTCTGAGAGGCTGTGCTTATAATTGCTGCTTTTCCTCCCCTCTGTTGGTGCATGAATCATGTCTTTCTCTTCTTTGGTAGCCTAGGAACAAAATAACTTTGAGAACTCTACGTGGCTGGGATGTTTTTTTTTTTTTGAATCAGGCAGTTGGAGACCCTCATATGCATAAACACATGCATATTGTGTGGATGTAAGCATCATATCCTTAGGAGAACAAGCTACAAAGCACCTGTCTCTAGAAATTTAACACAGACAAGATCTTTACTTGCTTGGACAATTGAGGACTTTAAGAAACTCTCTACTGAAACATACATTATTAAAACGTGATCCTAACGGAAAATCATTAGTGCTTTTTCCTACACTACACAAGAATTAACACTCTTTCTGAGTCTTTTGCTCTCAATTCAGATAACTACAGAGAATCTGTCTGTGCATTTCTTTTTCATTAAGCTTCCTTTCTGTTGACTGAAGACGTAGACACAAAGTCAAATAATACCAGTAGTCACAGTAATTCAACAGTTCAGTGGTCTGATAAACCAGTCTGTAGATGGCTTGAGATGCCGCCAAGTTTTACAGCAAGACATTACTTTCATGAAGCTGTTTAAACACTACTCCTTTGTACTCACTACAGATAAATATGAATTCTTTGTGAAGGGCGATGCTGACAAGAATTAGGGATTCCACAGAACTGACAAAAAGCACTGGATATTTTTTTTCCTATCTTCTAATTTGTTTGCTTTGAAGGTCTAAATAATTGGGAGTACATATTCAGCTGTCCAATTAAAATTATGTATTTATTGGTGTAAAACACTGAAATATTAATTGGACCAATTTAAAGACACAAAAGCAAATGCCTAGTGCTTCTTACCAAACAGGTCCTGTTATGTATAGGAACCTGCAATGCTCCACAGGTTACTAAAACTCTGAGAGCGCTCTGGAACTTCAGAAATGGCAGCTGCAGACTGGCACTGGTTTTACTATCCTAATTGCAGAAGGTGTTAAAACATGGCTTTTTGAAACAGTAACAGAATGCAAATATTGAGTTGCTTACTACCTTAGGTTATATGAAGTCTTGAAAAATGTTCTTTCTTCAAATTAACTTATTCCTTTTCATTTTTTAGGGTTCTTGTGCTGGAGTTTGTCTGTGAATTCTGTGGTATATTCAAATATGAAAGTATAGATTTTGATTTATTTAAAGTACCCCCTGACAACCTGAAAAAAAAATCAACATTTTTTAAAATAATAAGCTAGCAAGAAATTTGGAGTTCTGTCCAGTGAATAAGGTACTGGTACTCCAAGAAGTGGTTAGATTCTTGTTCTTCATTTCTGTTTCCCACATAGCAGTATAACACTAATTTGAAGCTAACAATTTCAAGGTCTTTTTGGTGTTTGCTCATGCAAATGTCACACCTCTGAAAGCATATACGCCGGCAGTCAAAGCATGTAGAAAGGCTTCAGACTTCAGGACAGTTACCAAGGCTTTGTCATATCAGATGTAGTGCAAACGGCAACACTGCAAGACACTGCAAACAGCAGCAGGCACTGCAAGGAAGCCTTCTCAGTAGTTTATAAACAAAAGTCTTGATTCGTTTATTTTAATTGCCTTTTTACTGGTTGCTAGAATAGTGCAAATCCATATATAAGAAGCACATGACAGTGTGACACCATCAGGTTTTATTTCTTCTTCATGTAGGATGCTCTTACCACTGCCGTTCCTGCACTCTGAAAGAGGAGAGGAGAGGAGAGGAGAGGAGAGGAGAGGAGAAGAGAGGAGAGGAGAGGAGAGGAGAGGAGAGGAGAGGAGAGGAGAGGAGAGGAGAGGAGAGGAGAGGAGAGGAGAGGAGAGGAGAGGAGAGGAGAGGAGAGGAGAGGAGAGGAGAGGATCAAGTATTTTGTTCATCCTGCATGTCTGCTTACTACTTTTTCTGCTTGTATGAAGGGGCAGAAGTATGCTGCAGCCTACTTTTACCCTTCATTTGGAATTCTTCAGTTTCTATGGAAACGATGCATTCTATTGTTGTAGTTGTAAATTGGGAGACGGTAGTGCTCCAGCATTGCACAAAAAACGGTAACACAAGTTCTCTGTGACTATGTGGAAAAGCTGGTTTGCTCCATGATGCTTGTATATGGAAGTATATTCTGAATCATAGACAGAAGTCATCTACCGATCTTGGTATTCAACACCAGGTTACATATATTTTTAAAATATCCATTGTCACTACTCAAGATTGTCTCACATATGAAGTCTTTAAATACATATTTGCAGTATTTACACCTGCCAGCATTTAATGACCCCAAAATTCCTGTCCGTTATTCATCAAACCCAGTGATCTATATTTGTCAGTTGCATTACTTGTGTAGTATACAGTTGTTCTGCAGAATTGACATTTCTCAAGGATTTTTTGATTCCCGGCCTGGCCTTTTAGACATTTGTAAAAGCTGGAGACAAATATTAAAAACAGCAGTATGTTAAATCACTGCCAAATTCATAGCTATGACTGAATACATCCAAAATAACATATCGATTACTCATAATGCTGAGATGAGGATGATTTAAACAAAGAATTTCTTAATCATTTCTCTATATTACTTCTCCCTGTAAAAAGCAGACAGAAGGATAGTCTTAATGGGAAATAACTCCCTTTTCCTGTTCTCAAAGTGTTTGTTCAGAATTTCTGGAAATAGGTTCAGAACTATTTTTAAAATCTCTTCCAGAACTCTCTCAAAAAGGAAAAAAATAATTCATTGAGCCTTAAATTGCAGATGGTGCTTTATTTCAATTTTTGCATCAACTTTGTCTTCTTCATTTAAAAACTGAAAATCTATAACTCATTCCTGTTTACTGGACAAATACTGCAAAGATGCCACCATTGTCCAATTGAAAGGTAACCTTGACACTCTTCCCTCCCCCTGCCACACATACATAATGAGTTTGGAACAAAAATCACAAGACACTTTGAGAAACTACTGCATTCCAGTTTCTTTCTAGATATTTTTTGGTTTTATCTTCTTCACGTTTTAATTTTTTTTCAATACAACATGAACATTAGTGAAAAATTAACTTTCAGAAAATAGAAAGAAAAATGAAAATGGGAATTTTAGTGAACAAATTGATTAAAAACTAACTCCTTTTAAAGAGTAATTATAAACAGAAGGCCATAATCAAGTGCTTGCATTTTAATACCTCCCACAGGGAATGATTCATGATCCTGTACTCTGACTTGTATCTGGAGAAAACAGGAGAAAGGTATGGAATTACTGCCAGTACAGGCGCAACCCGTATAAACATGGGAGAAGCTGTCAGTAGTTGTGATCTAGATCAATTTTTTACCCTGGTAAAATATATACATTTTATTAATATACAAGGTCCTGTATGTTGCAATAAAAAATGAAGTCCATGCTTCTTCAAGAGGAAGAACTTTATTCTGGGAAATAGTAATCAAAAAAGTGATGGGCACTGTAGTGGGACTGAAAAGACTAATACAATCCTGATTTATATAAAGATGAGAGTAGGAGAAGACAGACACTATATTCCTTCTGATACTGATAATGGCACAAATACTGCAGGAATTTTGTGTTCCTGCCGTATATTGATATCGGAAACATATTGAGATATTGGATAGAATTTAGAAAAGCACCATGAAATGCATCTAAGTTGAAAGCCAGAAGACCTATTTTTTTTTATATTCTTTATTTTATCAAGAGAAAAATGTCAAAGAATAATTTTGGCAAAATAACAAAGAATAATGCTAATTAAACTATATCTATAAGGAAAACCAACAATATAACAAGATATAGTGAGATTAAAACAGAAGGTAAACATGTTCAGGAACAAGAAGCAAGGCAAACTTTTCCTACAGAAAAAAAAATTAACCACTAGAACAACTTGTCATGGCCTGAGACAGACTACCCCCATCACTGAAAAAGTTTATATGAAGGCTGAGAGATATAGCATTATTATTTTTTAAATATGGCTGTAGTTCAATTTGAAAGAGAAATTAATTCATGAAACTCCTTTATGAGGAACAAAATAGAAAGCCATAATAGATAGCCTCAGTGGTCCCTTTGCAGCTTTTAAATCAAAGAATCTTGAATGTCTTCAAATTTATTGCTTCATGCTTTCTCCTCTTTCATTTGCAGTGTTATCAGTGAGTGAGTATGTGTAAGAGTATGTGTATATGTGTATGTCTATGGTCATGAGTGCAGATTTTGGAGTTAGCACTCTCCAGCAGTCTCTTACATACGGGCGTTTGCTGTTTGAAGAGCAGTACTTTTAAGAAGATGAAGGTGGATCTGGAAGAGGAGATGCTCCAGAATATTCAGCAGCTAAACAGAAACATTCCTTTGAAAAGCCCTAATAGGGAAAGTGTGATATCAGGTGCACAGGGCTAGAGAAGCTAAGGGATTTATAGTAAATGGATGCAGACTTCCTTAATTGGGCTCTGATTAAATAGTTGTACCTTGATCAGATATAAAACCCATGACTGTGTCCAGTCCCACAGGCACAGGTGGAAGCCCTGAGCTGTCAGCAGCCCATGCTGCTGCCCAGTGTCTAGTTGTACTAAGCTCTCATTCCATCAACTGGACACTTCATTCCATACTCTTCTACACAAGAACAACGTCAGGTCTTACTCATGGTTATCCATCGCTTTGTCTCTACGGGGAAATCAGCTTCTTCATAACACCAGCTAGTTAATCTTTAGGAAGCCTTAACTAGATGTGTACACTTCTGTTTTAGTGAAATATTTCCTCCTCTTTCCTCTTAATAAAATGGCAACTTCTATTCAGAATTCCTTAAATATTTATAAACATATTAAGTTCTTCTGCGCTCTGTAGTCTGCCTTCAGAATATTTTATTGAGGTTACCCACTGGTTTCATCATTTCATCGGATGCTCTGCAAATATTCTATGGGGTTACTATTACTGTCATGTTTCTGTATTATCTCAAAAGATAATCTTGCTGTCTCAATTCTAACCCTTCTCTACTTGCTTTCTTTTGCATCTTAAGGTTTTTAAATAGCAAAATCAAAACTCCATGATCTGTAACTACTTATAAATAGGATCCATTTAGTGAAATTTAAAGGAATTCTCATTTTCCAAGCTGCTGCTTTTATCTCTCAAATAGCTGTCGTTTACTAACAGTCCAAAGCAGGTTTTTAAAAACTGTTCTTGTAACACTGGTCAGAAATTATCTTTAAGCTTTTGACAGATGAGCTGAATTCAAGATATACTCTTCTGATTTCCTTCTGCAGGCAATTTATATGTCATGGTTATCAGAAAACTTGAGTACTGAAGGAACCATTTTTATTGGATATGATGGAGTGCTAACCTAAAATTTTAGCACTGTCATTAAAAGTGGCATTTTTGGAATGGATTTGTATTATAAGATTTTTTTAAAAGACGACAGCTGAAGAAATGCTGGTACTTTTAACAATAGTCAGAAAAGTTTGAACAAGACCACCTTGAGGTGCTTTCCTGGAATTTCAAAATTTTTAAAATGTAAATGTTCTCTTAGCTAATGGCATGAGTTATCACTTATCCATTCATAAGAAATATTCTAAAAATCAGTAATACTTTATATGGCAACCCTTTCCTGCAAGACATTTTAAAATATTTTCATAAACATTAATGCTTATGATATTCTGAAGGGAAAAGAAGAAGTTTTACTTATTTCTTAGCATAACCAACATGTAAGTGAGAACTGAGGGAAGAAAGTGAAGATGAGAACACACCACTCTTGAATCTTTTGTCTGTATCTCACATCAGTAGACACCAGGAACAGGTATCTAATGCTAGGTATCGAACATTGAGCCTAGTCTGAGTGCAATAACTAGCTCCCTCAGTTATTATCAAAAACAATTTTCAGCTCAACCCTGTGAAAGGCAAGGAGAAATAAAAGGTTTTTAATAAATATTTGAATGCAGGTAAACTATTTTTCTCATTTACTTTCCACGTCTGTGGTATTCTGGACTTTTCTACCAGACCTCCACTTGATGGGGACAAGAATGTACCGAAACAAGCTGAAAATATGCATAAGACTCCAAATCACATAACAAAACTGACAGTTGTTATCTTCCTTATAGTGCAGGCTTTTCAAATCAAAGAAGGACCCTATGGAGAATTCTCATTAAGAATTCTCATCAACAACTGAAACTTGCTGTGCTGGTGGGTCCTTTCCTCGGGAAGAGCAAAGATAGTAGATACTTCTGAAATGGCGTCTTGTTTATAGCGTAAGCCAGACACTCACTTCTCCTGTCAGAGCAGGGCTGCTCATAAAAATTCGCTTTCTCAGACTTCTTCTGTTGAACCAAGCCCTGTAAAGGCACTTCCTTAGGAAACCAAAAAACCAATGCAGTTGTGTTCTTTTTTAGCTTCTTTGTTTTAGCTCCCTAAGTGCAGTTCAAGCACCCCATCCTCCCTTTCTTACTAGTTGCAGACACTGATGTGCACCTTTGCTTCTTCCATGTACATTTTCTAAGTTAGAGATGATCTGTTCTGTCGTGCTTTGTCCATAAAACGTAGATGAACTGTACTTAACACCACAGACTGTATCAGGCTCAAGGAAGCTAAGGGAAGAAATGAAGCACAGGCATATGTGGTTTTAGTATTGAATGGTAATCAGTTATCTTAAATTCATCAATTTGTCCTCCCATTGTTCTTTAAATAAAGTTCTGGTATTATGAAATCTTCCACTTGTTCTACTTTGATATATGTTAACTAAAGACCAAGAAAACCCAATAGTCATCTGTCCGGTAACAATAAGTCTTCGAAATAACCTTTGCTGTGTACTCATCTGATACAATTAACTTTGTTTTGTGCTATAATCCATTGTGTTGAGAACAAGAAAGACAGCCTTTCAGATCATACAACAGCTGTAAGTGATCAGCTAGAAAAGCTGCTTTTATGGCATCTAGGGAAAAAGGAGCTGTGTAGGACAGTTTTGTGCAAGGAACAGGTCTTGAAATGCCACCTGAAGACAAACAAAACATGTTAGTCTCAGTCTGGAACAGGCTGGAACTGCCTATGTTTCTTTCTGATAAATAAAATTCTGTGATATGGCTGGTCAGAGAAAAAATGTATGTTATAAACGACACATTCACCACCTCTTCCAAATCTTTATTATTGACAAGATTTCAGAGGAAAAAAGCCTTAAGATTTGTTCAATCTCCAGTTCCTTAGAATTAAAGGCCAAGCTAGTGTACATATAGATCTGTTGATTTCTGAACTTAGGATATGTACAAGAACTTTTCAGGATCATCATTTTACCTTGATTTGCCTATAGCCTGAGTTAGAAATAACAGGCAGTCAAAAACTATCCAATAAAAACTGCTTCTACCTATAGAATTTTAGCTATAAACCAGAATGTATTTATTTATGTATGAAGTGTTCATATTTCAATCTGAAAAAATGAATAAGAATGCTGGAGGAATATTTTAATTTGCTGCAGTGTTCCATCACATTTTTAAGAAAAAAAGATATTGCTTTTAGACCAAAAGTGTACAAAATTACATTTTTCTTTGTGACATCACATAAGAAAAATATACCTTTTGCAGATACATTTTACAGTTCAAAATAATTAAAACTGAACTTCAAAAAATTCAGAAAATATTTGGAAGAATCATACACCTGTACTTGCCATATCATAGTGTTGTCCATTGTAAAATGTTGCTTTATAACACACAGTCCTTTTCACACAGAGCTTGGTCTCTAGTTTTGCAAAGCTTAATGGATGTGTATGTGTTTTGTACACTGAGGTGTTTCGTTGATGCCAATGGAGCTCGCTGCAGCACAGGATGTTAAGACAGGCATTACTCTTTTCAGCATCAGCCGCTAAGCCTATTATATCAGGGCACAAAATCAAGTCAGACAGGACTCTCAGTAAGGCTGGTGAAGCCTTGTTGCCTAAACCATTGTGGCGTGGCTGAAAAGAATAGTAGAATTTGACATGATGGGTAAAATACTTTAAAGGAAGTGTGCACTAAGAAGGCTTACAGTGTTGTTGGATAGGATAATGCAGGTTAAGCAATTAAATCATCTCCTTTTTGGTGAAAGTCATTATTCTTTTGAGTGATCATGTGCCAGAACCAAATCTTAATAGCTTATACTGTATACTTGAAAATGGTCTGACTCATTTCAGCCAAGAACATTCTGTTTATTTTCTTAGTTCTAACATTATCTGATACTGAAAAGATGACCTTTAAGTGGTCCTCAGTGCACTCATACTCTTTGTTCTAGGAATACAAGGAATCTTGAGAATAGTCAGCTGAAACAATTTTTTATATACTTTATATTTAGCAACACCTAAAGTTCATCCTTCTCTGACTGAGACTATTGAGATTATAGGAAGATGAAAAGCTGAGGCAGAGAAGACTTCAGGAGTGAATCAAAATCTGAAAACTAGCACTGTATATAAATTAAGCTGTCATTCAAGCTGCACTTATTTATACCGTGGTTTGTAGAAGTGATTATTATGGAAAGAAAAACGCATTTAATTTTCTTGCAAATTACTTTGTAGTGCATCTTATCTCTGTGAAGTCAGAATAATTGGAGAGGGGATCAGTTATTCTTTTTTAAAAAAAAAGTAGTGGCAGTCACCTATGAAGTTCAAAAGAGGAACATTTTCCCCAAAATGCAGTGTTCAAATAAAAACTAGGGATACACTTCCCAGAATTAGTTTCTCTACAAACTGTCATCTGACATCTTCTCCAAAACTGTCAGTGTTGACCAGTAACAAAGATAGTCCAAGTTGCTGTGGGACTGGCTGGATGCCTGGCTTTGCAGCAGCCTTGGGTACATGCTTTCTCTTTACCTAGGGTCAGTTATCCCAGAGAAAATAGAGAGTAAAAACACAGGCTGTGTTTTTTAATGTTTAAAATCAACTGATTAAATATTTTATACAGGAATTAGGTGATATGATACACTGTATGTCTCACCCAATGTCTTCATAACACTCCTGAGAATGGTGGTAGCATTGTTCGTATTTCACAAAATGGGAGTTGGTTCAGCCAATTCATCCATTTCATTTTAGAGACATACCTCAGGTTCAGAGAAACCTGGGAGACTTTTTCTTTTAATTGACTCCAAAGGGAGTGTAGATAACCAACTCTGCTAGAAATACCTACACTGCTTATCTGTGGGTAGAACATTTATTGGTAGACAATATCTGCTGTTTTTCGAACTGGGATTAGGAGAAGTAAGAAGTGCACAACTAGAGTACATCTGGGAAAAAACAGTGGCAGAAATTTGCTTGTCACCACAGGGTGAATCTGGAGGAGATAAAGAATGTAGCTTTTCAGGCCTTTCTCATCGCTCACAAAACCGTCCTTCCTCTGTCTTCATTTCCTTTTCATTTGGTTACAAAATAACACCATGTAGCAGCATTGTCTGTTTTGGTTTTGTTTCATAAAACAGATTCACATTTTCTCTGCTTACACCAAGGTTTGCCCTCTCACACAGCAAAGCCACAGCCAGATTTGACACCACACTGTTGACCCACACCATGTTCTTTCACTGTTATGTTCACTACCTGGGTTTACGGTGAAATTCACTACAAGATTTTAACTTCCACCAAGTAACTCCTCTGAAGCAGCTATTAGCCATGTAGAAGTGTTTCGAGGCTGATCAACCATTGCCTAAGAGGTAGCTACTGGGTAGCAAAGGTCTGATTAAATCCATTTTAATAGTTATAGACTGCTTTAAATATAATAAACTTGTTTTATGTTAACTGAATCTAACCTTTCAGCTCAATATAACTCATTACCAACTTTGTCCTTTTGTGTTCCCTAAGATATTATATTTTTTTCTGTTAACACTGGAGAAACTACTAAATAATACTTGCAATGTCTTTACACTTGTGAGTTGAAAAGAACTGATATCTGCATTTATCTTTTATTTTACAGTCTTGCCCTAACTGTCTAGCTTTAAGATTTCTGTAAATTAAATTTTTGTGTTATGGATGGTAGAATAAGATGAAGAGCCATCATTAATAGCCAATTGTTCTTCAGTTCTGTGCACATCCATCTCCTTTTAGCCAACTAAGTTTTCATGTAACTAAAATGTAAAATGTTATGGAAAATATTATAAAAACAGAAATACTGAGTATTTTAATCTTTAATATCTGGCTGTTAGTAGAGATTTCATTGAACCTACTATTGAACCTTACATTTTTGTTAGTATGTTTCCCATCTCTACCCATTATCAGATACTTAAAGAATAATTTATTATACTCTGAAGAGCATTAATTTCGAGTAAAGAGGCTAACAACATTGTTAAAGTGGCAGAAGGTGTCAAAATTTAATGAAAGGAAAGGTACAATGAATATTTGAAGACAGATGCAAACAGGTTTTTATAACCATTTCAGGTATTTCAGACACAAAAAAATTCCGTATCTTAATCTAAATTCTGAAGTGGATATGTTGTGACTCGTGTAATTCATTAACGAATACCAGCAAGACTCCAGGTGGGGTCTCACCAGAACAGAGTAGAGAGGCAGAATCATCTCCCTCAACCTGCTGGCCATGCTTCTTTTGATGCAGCCCAGAATACGATTGGCCTTCTGGGCTGCTGGTGCACATTGCTAGGTCATGCTGAGCTTGTCAACCAGCACCCTCAAGTCCTTCTCCTTAGGGCTGCTCTCAATCCATTCTCTATCCAGCCTGCATTTGTGCTTGGGATTGCCCTGACCCATATGCAGCACCTTGCACTTAGCCTTGTTAAAATTCATGGGGTTCACACAGGCCCACCTCTCAAGCCTGTCAGGGTCCTTCTGGATAGCAGCCTGTTCCCTCCAGCATGTCAACTGCACCATACATCTTGGTGTTGTTGGCAAACTTGCTGAGGGTGCACTCAATCCCACTGTCTGTGTCACCGACAAAGATGTTAAACAGCGCCAGTCCCAATACTGATCCCTGCGGAATGCCATTTGTCACTGGTCTCCACTTGGACGTCAAGCTTTTGACCGCAACTCTTTGAACGCGACCATCGAGCCAGTTCCTTATCCACTGAGTCGTCCATCCATCAGTTTTGTGTCTCTCCAATTTAGAGGCAAGGATGTCATGTGGGACAGTGTCATACGCTTTGCTCAAGTCCAGGTAGATGACATCAGTTGCTCTCCCCTTATACATAAAGTATTGCCAAAGATGGAATCTTTTAAGTACATAGTTTATGAAGTATGTATACTAGGATAAAAGTGAGCATGTTTTCTCTGTATAAGGAAAATACTTCTGGTCAACGCTTGGCAAAATTCTGTGTCTGTAATTCCTTTGATTTGTAATTGATCTGTAAAATTACAGGATAGATATTTTGTTGCTGTTTTATCAACTGAGAAATGATAGTATATTCCTATCACTCTTCAGAAAGACAGCCGTAATCTCAAAATCAAGTCTAATCTAATTGCATACAACATAAAATGCAGATTTTATTCAGTAACAGCTCAAGTAACCGCTCTCAATTTTCATTTGAGACCTCCCACTTCAGTCTCCCTTTTTCTATCAGAATGTTTGTTGACTGTTGTTGTTCTGTAGTTGGAGATATTTAGATCTACTTCCATGCACATTCAGTGGTGGTACTAATGCTTTTCTCATCATTAAATTCTGAAAAAAAAAAAAAGGTTGTACTTAAAAATACAAGAAACATGGATGTCAGAACCACAATTGGTAGATTGCTATTTGAGATGGAGTCAGCTGCTCGAGGGAAAATCTATGACATTTTATTGTTAGAGATTGATTATAGAGAAGATTGATTATGACTATAGAATAGAATAAAATAATAGAACTAGAACATAGATTCACTTGTGTGAACACAGGTGTGTTAAGAAACCATACAATCGGTATGCTGCTGTTGGGATAGAAACCAACTGTACGGATTGTACCACATAGAATTCACAGAAGAAGATGAAGGACAGATGACGACCCCGAGATGACCCTGAAACTAAGCAGGGCCTGAAACCAGCGAGGGAGAATTCTACTAAGACAGAAGAATAGAAAGAACTTAATAAATGATGTACTTAAAGAAACAGAAAGGTTGCTTAGAAACTTAAGAAGATTCTAGACTTGATGCAATTGGTTTAATAAATGTATATAAACTAGTCTAGTGAGTTAAGCTTTGCCACTCACTGAGGTGATGGCCCAACTCCGAGTCGTGAGCAAAGCAATAACACCTAGTGTAACTCACTCATGTGAAAGTAAAATCTTTAACTTTTTTAACCTATAGTAACCGCACATTTATGCAGGACCCTCACAAAAAGCTGCTCTTTTGAAATGGTAGCCACAGTAGGATAAGTGGAAGGTGCAACAGCTAACTGTAATGGTGTGTGTGGCTGGAGCACTCACCAAACCTAAAGGGACCGAAACCCACATCCCACTCCACAGACGAGTGCATCAGTAGCTGAGGCAGCATTTCAGTGCTGATGTAGCACTTAAATGAGTCTACCTCATTTAAGGTCACTTGGGCCTTGGAGGCTTCAGCCTCAGACAGGATGGGTTTTAGTGGATTTTTATATTTGACCAGTAAAGCAATCATCAAATGCAGATACATGACAGGCATATATACAATAGATCAAAGATCTGGCCTACCAAGACTGAGTTTAACCTCTAAGGTGACGGAGATTTCAGAGTTAAAATCAACCTTTTAATATTTTTTCTTATTTGTTGTTTAATGAATTTGTTTCATTCAGAGCTTTTGCAATAATGAAAGATAACTTTTTATAGGTGAATTTCCTATAGGTGATATCAATCTTAAAATGCAATGTATACAAGCGAAAATGGATAAATAAAGATATTGACATTGACACAGAGTGTGGAGAGTGATTTTTTCCTAATAGTGCTGATTCTAACTGCCACAGTATTGTAGAAATGTGTGAAAGCTTGTTGTTGGCACACTGTGGGAATTCTGTGGGATAGCAAAGTTAGTTTTTCTCATTTGATTTCATATCTGTAAAACAACTTATTATGTTAATAAATAAGCTTTTAAATTTATTTTATTGTTTATTTTTTGTTTATTGAAAGA
Organism: Opisthocomus hoazin; assembly: GCF_030867145.1. Taxonomy (NCBI): domain Eukaryota; kingdom Metazoa; phylum Chordata; class Aves; order Opisthocomiformes; family Opisthocomidae; genus Opisthocomus; species Opisthocomus hoazin. Next base: position 63,934,029 of record NC_134415.1, on the reverse strand, counting down.
TGTTGATGGAAATAATGGCATTTTAAATTATTGTTAGACATAGTTTTAAATATTAATATTAAAACTGTTTGCTAAATGATCATTTGCCCTGACTCCACCAAAGGCCATGAAAAATCCTGAATTAATTTTCAAAGGTCAGTATTTTGCCTAGTGTCTGCTGAGTGCTTGTTAGATTTTCTATTTCTATTTCAATCTAATAAATGTATATTAATTATTTGTATTATTTCAATGCCTATTGTGTCAACTCTTCTAATTTTCTGTACACTTACAGAAACACATCAAATGATCTGTTAATTAACACATATCATACTGTTATTCTTTTATTAAGTATAAATTAACTGCATCTGTTAAATTCATAATTAGTTTAAAAGTTATCCAATTTATTTTCCATGTTATCTAAATTGTATATACTTTTAAAATAAGAAATCTTACTTTGTGGCTAAGTGAAATTGTGTTTATCTATTCTGTAATCACTGTTTATGTATGTGAAAAGCGTAACCAGAGTACATTAATTTAATGTAGTCAAACTACAATGAAAGCATTGTGGTTTCAAAGTGGTTTCATGCTTTCTGAGCCAAAGGGAAACCATATTATGTTCATTAAGCTTGAAGCTTAGTTTCTGATATTACTGAAAATAATTGATCTGTTATATAGAGTGAACCTTGCTTTTATTTCTCCCCATGTCTGGGGTTTTGTTTTTGTGTTTTTCCCTTCATCTAAGGCCATTTCCAACACTGACAGATCATCTCTATTGGTCATTGTTTTAAGAATAATACTTCCTGCTCAGTAGTTAGAAATACAAGTGTTCGTCTTTTATTTTTGCTTCTGTAGGCATATAGGCATAGGTGGAACAATAACTATTCATCACTATTAAGAAGTAGGAAAGAAAAAAGAAAAAATACCCAACTTGTATCATTTAGTCCTTAAACTTCATTTCTGGTTTTCAAGTCAATTTCCTATACATAGATTTCGTTGGAATGGAAAACCTCCTTGCAGCCAGCACTCATTTCTTTCAGTATTAATTGCCATACATTTGAAATCCCATGGGTAAAAGCACTGTGAAAATTAATTTGTGACTTTGAAATACAGTAGGCTTAATCCTATTCTAATAACAATGACATACTGCTTCACTATCTGATGGAGGAAGGAAAAAGATAGTGTGTTAGAAATTATGTCACCAAGTGTCTGTAGGTGTCTTTCCAGACTCTTTAATTTGTTTATACTATATTTCTACTCTTTAAAAAAACCTTCATCTTATGTCTCTAATGTCACAGTCCTGTGTAGTTAGAAAAACGGCGTAAATATTAACTAATGACAAATAAATAAATGAACTTCAAGATATTCCATTGATTAAAAAAAAATCCTAAGTGTTCCAGGAATTAATTTTTCAGATTTCCTATAGGATTTTCATTAAATGCCTTCTATCTTTAAACTCTGTCTGTTTCTGTGCAACTTCTTAATAAGTCTTTTAGCTTCTGTAACAGCTCTGTTCCTCTGTTGTGTCCTGATTAAGCTCTACAAAGTCTTCAAGAACATCATCTAACATAAAGCACAATACTGCAGAAGTAAACATGTACCAAGACAGATATTTTGCATATGACTTTTAATTAAGAAAATATTTGAGCGATTTATGACCTCCTCAATGTCAAAAAGGAAAATTTTGCCTGAGGGTTAATTAACATCCTAGAACCTTTATGACATTACAGCTATTCATTTTACATTGTTGTATTCTTGCTAACAGCAAGAACTAGTTCTTATTTAGGTTTATATTCAATACTTTATTAAATTTTAAAAAATCTCATGCATTGTCTTTTACTCAGCTAATGCTTACATTACCACAGAAGGCATAAAAATTCTCGAGAGTTGGGGTTACTTAATGGCTTTTATATGTTTTGTTAACTCACAGTAGTCAGAAAATTCTTTTTTTTGCAAAAGTAAACTTCTAGGCTTGGTGTGTGTACGTTCCTACATGTAAAGTTCAGAAAATTTTCATTCTGGTAATCTCAATTACATGCTTATGTGTTATTCATCATACAACATTTTCTAAAAATAATTTTGTAAAATAACCTGTTATTATGTCTACGCTAGAAAAATAATCTTATATCATTTAAACAAAATTATTTATATATGAATAAATAATAGCAAGCTGTATGCATTCAAAAGAAGAAAAATATGTGCATTCAGAGATAACAATAGTCAAGAGAGACTAGGGTTTCTTACAAAACTGTCGATTTTTTAAAAAAGCTTAGTCCAAAAACCAGATATATGATCATTCCCAGCACAAAAAGCCTTTGCATTTTGCCTGACCCTTGAGTCAGAATCTTTGTTACGTGTGGGACAAAAGACAGGTCAGTATTTCATGCCATCATTTGGCCTCAGTATTAAGACTGCTGTTAGACTGAAAAGTTCCTGACATTCCCTAGCAATGTTTATTGTGGTATTGATGCTTGCTAATGAAAAAAGGACACAAGGTCAATTTATTTAATGCAGACCAGAAAATAGTTACGAAGGATAAGTACTTTTGATCATGTACTCCAGATTTTATACCTACCTCCTAGCAGTCAATGATTCCGTATTCACGGCTCATAAAAATAAAGATCATCCTTAACATAGGTGGAGAGGTCAGATGAACTCTACTTAAGAATGTTTCTCACATATATCTTCAAGAATGCTAATCACTCACCACTGATTAAAATCAGAGAAGCCGGCCACTTTGGAAAAATAATATGTCATGAGAAGCTTTAAGCATGCATGCAAAATAGTTGCATGAAGATGAAACATTGTTAAATGGAGGTGAGACAAAACCATTGTCTGCACAGTTTTGACTTCTTGGCAAGCCTGTCTTACACAAATCTCACTTGAATGTATTTATAAATCCTTCAGGTGTTATGACTCAGCATTCAAAAATTACAAAAGATCAAAGCAAAAGATTCTAATGGTTTGAATGGGTGTACTCTTCGCTGGATAAAAACTGGCTGAATGGCCGAGCGCAGAGAGTGGTGGTCAACAGAGTTAAATCCAGCTGGTCACGAATGGTGATCCCCAGGGCTCAATTTTCGGTCTGGCCTTGTTTAACATCGTTATCAATGATCCGGATGAGGGGTTTGAGTGTTCCCTCAGAAAGTCTGCAGATGACATCAAGTTGGGTGGGAGTGTTGGTCTGCTGGAGGGTAGGCAGGCTCTGCAGAGGGATCTGGACAGACTGGATCGCTGGGCCAAGGCCAGCTGTATGAGTTTCAACAAGGCCAAATACCGGGTCCTGCACTTCAGTCACAACAACCCCATGCAACGCTACAGGCTTGGGGAAGAGTGGCTGAAAAGCTGCCTGGCAGAAAAGTACCTTGGGGTGCTGGTTGACAGCCAGCTTGACATGAGCCAGCAGCATGCCCAGGTGGCCAAGAAGGCCAACAGCATCCTGGCTTGTATCAGGAATAGTGTGGCCAGCAGGAGTAGGGAGGTGATCGTGCCCCTGTACTAGGCACTGGTGAGGCCGCACCTCGAGTTCAGTTTTGGGCCCCTCACTACAAGAAGGATATTGAGTTGCTGGAGCGTGTCCAGAGAAGGGCAACGGAGCTGGTGAGGGGTCTAGAGAACAAGTCTTATGAGGAGCGACTGAAGGAACTGGGCCTGTTTAGTCTGAAGAAGAGGAGGCTGAGGAGGGACCTTATTGCTTTCTATAACTACCTAAAAGGAGGTTGTAGTGAGGCAGGTGTTGGTCTCTTCTCCTAGGTAACTAGCAATAGGACAAGAGGCAATTGCCTCAAGTTGCATAAGGGGAGGTTTTGATTTGATATTAGGAAAAATTTCTTTACTGAAAGAGTGGTCAGGCATTGGAACAGGCTGCCCAGGGACATGGTTGAGTCAACATTCCTAAAGGTGTTTAAAAAAACATGTAGATGTGGCACTTTGGGATACAGTCTTGTAGGGATGATGGTGTTGGGTGGATGGTTGGACTTGATGATCTTAGAGGTCTTTTCCAACCTATGATTCTATGATTCTATGAAATTATATTTCCATTTAGGCATTTATTACCTGATCGTGCATTACTTTTTAAGGTAAAAGTTTGCCTTCATGCATAAGGAAGTCACTTTACATTTTCTTTCAGTGAGGTGATGTGTGGAAAGCCAGTGCGGGATAGTATTCTGTAAATGCTCTTCACCCTCAACTTTTTGCATACTGCTCACTGGGAATGCTTTGCAACCAAGCAGGAATGACACCATATAGTGTATTTCAGGATGGCCCCGTGTCAGGACCCTGAGGGCACTAATAGGTCTGAATGGCTCTGACCAACCCCACTTGGGACCCACCACCCATGGGCCCAGGAGATTCATTTCAGCTCAGCCTGGGACCTCTAGTCCCTGCCTGAGCTATTCTGAAAGGGTCTCCAGCTCTCTCTCCAGCTCCTATATGGACACCTGGTACCTATCCTGTGGTCTTGTCTCCAGTCCTGTGTCCTGCTGCTCCTTACCTGGTTTCCTGGCCCTGGTTCATGGCTTGCTGTGCTTGGGGCTGTCAATGGACCCTGTTACTGCCACCTGGCTCTGCTCAACATGCTCAATCACCATGGTATGGTGCTCAGCTGTTGGGGGCACAGCCTGCTCTGCAGCTCGTCTCCCCTTCCCTTGGCAGGCAGCCAAGCCTTGGTGGTCTCTGACAACCAAGTATCTAAGAGTAAAGAGGAGAATTGTTGTATTTCTACAGTTACAAGTACTGGTGTCATAATGACTGGCAGAACTAAAGTCAAATTGGTAACTCCTGCCTTCACAAGCTGAAGAAATTTACTTCTTAGCTTCTCACTCTGGATTATTCCAGTGGCATTTATTCTCTTTAAAAATACCCAAGAATAGTGTAGAAGATATTCCTGTTTTAGTCAATGAAAGGCTGTAAAATGGTTGGTACAAATTTGAATTAAAAAAAGCACTTTCATTTTTGAACTTAGAATTTTAAGACTTCTCCAAAGACATCTCTTCTTTGGTTTATACACTTTCTAGAAAAATATTTCCTGGGTTCAGCTTTTTCCTTGGAAGGCATTTCTTTTGAAATGGTTAAGGGACCTAGTCCTACATATACCATGTAGGGCTTAGCAAAACCTTTCTTGAATATTTAGACGTTAATTGTAGACAGGTGTTTCAATGGTAATTCCTTTATTCCTAGACCTAAGGGGACTGGAAATCACTACTGGATCATATGCAATAATGATGAAACGAGGGTGAACAATCAGAAAACACAGATGGTTTTCTAAAAAAAGGGATCTAGCAGCCAGAAATCTTTCAAAAATACAGTGCCTTCTAGTGTAAACTTTTGTTGCACTTTAGCAACCTTCCTTGCAAAGACTTCCTAAGAGAAGAATCTACCCCTTTGAATTACACTAGCATTCGCTAGTAAAGTACACACACACTGTCATAAGCCTGTCTAATGTCTTTTTCTACCTAAGATGAACTACAAAGCAGCAGACTTGCTGGCATCTGTTTTCATGTTGCTCAACAGTTCCAACAAGAAGATACAAAAATTCTACTGTATCAGGATTTACAAAGTCAGCCTCTGGCTTTCCCAGTCACAGCTTGGCCTTAGCAATGTGAATGGGATGCCTGTCTCACTGCTGCATCTTTCTCTGCATGTCCAACGTCTCTACGCTCAGCTGCGCGCAATGAAGTTTCATCCCACTAAGCCCTGCAGTACAAGATTCCCCTCCACATCTATAGACTGAACTCAAGAGCCAGCAAAACACCATAAGAAAGTGAAATTAATGGCCTGGATTTCCTCTTCTTAGAGATAAATGTTACCCAATGTGGGTTTTATATCTTTTCAAAAGTCAAGCCGAAATTCAGCTGCTGTAACTTAATCCATCCCTTTGCCATCTCAGCAAATTTGTCCTGTGTAAATAGTGTGATCTTTATAAATAAATACTGAAGCACAGCTGGTGTTGGCATGATATCACTGTTAGGTCACTGCAGCCCTACTATCACCAGTGGGTGTTGCGCATTATTCGCAGAACTGGGAAATACAGGGCAAACGAAGGCAGAGGAGAGTCAATAGAGGATCAAATAAAAAAGAATGTTTGCCTCAGTCTACTGCAAGGACATCTGAGCATCATGAAGGCAGGAATTTCACCAAACTTGGTTCTGAATTGTTTCCTCATGAAAGCAAGATTTAACATCCACAGTGGTACAAAGCTGTAGCTGAGTATTAGCTGCTTAAAGTTTACACTATTTTTTTGAGATGGAGAGAAATGGAATCAGAATACCTAAGAAACTTAAAAAAAAAAATAACAACTGAAGAAACCTAAAAAAAAAGAATTAAGCCTTCAAAAGTCTTGAATGAATGAGTCAGCTGGAAGATGTGCACTTTCTTTCCTCCTCTGCTTTGCTGGGAGTATGTGAATAATCTACCTTTGGACATAAAAGTGGTAAATTTTGGTTAGCTGCCATGAAGAGGAAGAAGATAGTTTTTAAACATATATAAAGTTACGCAGCTGAGAAGCAGTGTGTGAGCTGACACCTTTCTAGCTAAAAAATTTTTCTTTTATCTTTTTTTTTTAATAATGGCAACTGAAAAGAGTGACCGCTACACTTTGTGTAGATTTTTTTTGTATTTTCTTTTCAGACTGTTGCTGCCAGTCAGTGCTGATGCTGTTATGGCTTGCAGGTGTGGTATTGCCTAACTGAGCTGAGTGCAAAGTAGCTGTAGCTGTGTACAGCCCAAGTTTCCTCATCTACTTTTGAATAAAAATTTGTTCCAAAATTAGTGGGTAAAATTGCACCAGTATTAAAACTGTTGAGTGTATTCAGCAGACACTATCTTAACTATGTGACTGACAGTTTTAGAAAGGGTATATTAAAACTGCATATCTGAAGGCAGTCTCCAAGCACAACATGCATATCAAAGTGACTTCAGCTCCAGCTACTGTAGAGGGAAAACCACAACACATTTTCTGTTTTTTTTCCTTTTCCTATCATTCAAAATTCATTTGAAATCAAATAGGATGCTGAACGTGGAGTTCCAATGATTTGAATTAGCTTTTCTAGCCATTCATAGCCTACTGTCTTACAGATGTTCAGAACACAAATTCTGGAAAACACTGAGGAAAATATGGGGTAATACTGAGACCATTAAATAAATTAATTAAGAGGTTCCAATAAAGGTAATGCAAATGTTAAAGTCTATAGGGGTGCAATTATGAGAGGACTAGAAGGAACGAGTGTTAACTGAGGAGGCAGGAAGAGCTTGGATCACTGCATTTACACGCAGGCTAGTAGGTTAGGAATAGCAGGTAATGCAGTAAAGACAGAAGTACTTCTGAACTTCCATTGCAGCAGAAGGCAAAAGCTAAAGGAGGAATGTGAAAGAAGCATTAAAAATACGAGAGTGTATGTGTTAGCCATCTAAACCTCCCGCACTTAACTTTGGGATTGTTATGTTACATTTAATACAGATCACCTTAATTTGAGCAGTTGAGAGAAACTAAGACACTAAGTCTAGGGAGATTTGTATAGGTATGTATGGAAAACCTATAGGGAACTTGGTCCATTAGAAAATTCATAATACTGTTGGGTTTTTTTTTTTTCCTTTTTAAAGAACTTATTTTAATGTGTATACCACGTAGAATGCTATTGTAAAACATGATATAGAAGTGTGACTTCAGGTGCTACTTAATTCCCTTGCTAGCAGGCACAGAGCTCCTGGTTTGAACACTCTTGTGACTGTTATAAATAAAAAGTTTTGTCTAACTGCGTCTCCACCACTGAGACACAGAAGAGTCCCTCAGGCTCTTAATGTGTTTGGAATAGTTAATTAGTGAATGCTACTCAGAAATGAATCCCAAATCAGTGTTATTTCCTGTTTTCCCACTATTGGTTTTTTTAAAAAAGTGTGTGAAGTGACAGGGCTGCAGTTTCAGATCTCATTTGGTAATTGAACATTTTTATTTACTGGTGGGCTGTCACTTCTAAATGAGAACACAAATGGCTAGGGAGTTACCTAGCCAACATAAAGTGCATAGCAGAAAACAATAAAAATAGTTTAAAATAGGCCCAATGAGGAAAGGCTTCATTATGATACCAGAAGAGCTATTAGTCAGAGGGGACAGTTCTCATGAGACAAGGAGAAAGCTCAGGAGTTTAAATTTTTTTTCTGAGCTTTAGATGTGGATGAGAACTTAAAGAACATTTCACTTACAGCATGTTTTATCGGGTTTTCTGAAAGCGTGTGTGTAAACAGTGTTCTGGTTTGCTATATTTGTAGTGGGATTTCAAAAGCTATTTTAAATGTTACACATTCTCTTTAAAAACATTTTTGTGTCACTGTGATACTACGTTATCTATTTGTTTTAGATTTGTGGTTCTTTGCTCTTTGCAGCTACAAACCATGAGCATAGCTGGTTCTAAGCCAGTGTCTCAGCTGTGGAGGCAGTGAGTTATGCCTTGGTAAATCAAGTTTCTGAGGACGACCATGAAGCCATAGCTTTCTAGAACTGTTTTCTTCTGCTTTATAAGATATCGAGATAAGTCAGTAAACAGACTACAAGGGAAGTTGGAGAGAAAAGGAAGAGCTGATCTGTTACACACGAGAAGCTAGAGTTGTCTGATGATTGCAAAGGAAAACAAGAAGTGAAAGTCTTTGAAAAATGTCTGGTTCAAATACTGTGACAGAGAGAATGTCATTTAACTTTCCATTGCATGTTACTTTTCCCCAGTACTGATCTTGGAAATAGCACTTAGCTCAAGAAACAGATCTTGGACTGGCAATTGTCTGAAATAAATAACTTTCTTGGTATTCAGTGGTAACCAAAAACAGATAAATAAGAAAACTCAGTGGAGCTTAGCGTCATCAGGAAGGCTACTAGGAGCAGGACAGACAGAGACAGTTTGCCACACAAGATTTTCATATGCTTACATCTTGAGCATGGTGGGCCATTCTGGACTCTGCATCTCAAGAAGAACACAGTGGAGAAGGTGAAGGGGCAACTGAAATGAAGGAGGTGATGAAACATGTGGCTTATGAGAAGAGGAGAAAATGTTAGGGATTCTCCAGCTAGGACCAAGGTGTGAGCGAAGTTTGCAAAATCATTAAGATGGCACAGAAGAAGAAAGAAGAATTTTGATACAAGAACCTGCAGTAATTAAAGTAGGTGGCACTTCAAGAAAATAGTCAGAGTTAAAATTAAAACCAAAAAAAATGCATACTTCTGCTTGCTGGCAGTGAGTTTCTGGAATCTTCTGCCATAGGAGGTTGTGGTTGCAGATGATACAAACACCTGCAAGCAGAAAGTAGATAAATTAGTGGGGAGCAGGTCTGTGAAAATATACTGAAAAGAAGAGGCAGAGCTGTACCCTCCAGGATCCTTACTGCAACAATTACAGATGATGGGGGAGTAGGTGTGGAAAATACTGCAGAAAGTGACCAGGATTGCCTGCTCTCCTTAAATAGCTTCTCTTAGAGCCACAATCTTTATTACTTAGACAACAGTCCAACAAAATCTTCAAATCCTCTCAGAACAGGGAAGAATCAGGTGAATACATATACCAAGAAATGAAAAACAGGATGAAAAGTGAAATTCAAAGGATTAAAAATGGAAAAATATACGGAAGTGTGAGTGGAGGGACAAACAAAAAATTTCACTCTTTCCTGAAAGCATCCAAGGAGCCAGCAGCCACTGCCTAGCAGAGCTCTGCACAGGGATGCAAGACAAGGGAACAGAAACAGACATCGTGGCCACTGACATCCTCCCTGTCAGGCCTCCACTGCCTAGTGTTGAGAACAGCCCACCATGGCCAGCAGGCTGGTGAGAATGTCACACTACCTGCAAGGCCCTTGGCTGGGGACAGAGTTAATAAGAAAGGATCAACAACGTCACCTTTCAAGGCATATTTAAGAACCAGGGTTAGGAAAGAAAGTGTTCTAGCTCTCCAGGACATGTACAGATGACAGGAAGGGAACAAAAAACAGAAGGTGTAGGGAAAAAGCAGAAAGGCTGGGAAGGTGGAGGGAGAAAAAACACAAAAAAGAAGCACAATGTAATTTTTTTAAAAATTAATTTTGTTTGAAATCATTGAGTTGGAGAAGGGGAAAAGAAATACAAAGCAAGTAGAGAAGTGTGGCTGTGTGCATGGAACACTGCTCTGCCTCATCCTGGCTCCTTTCAGAAAGCTGTTCTCTGAAAGGGCGGTAGTGTATTTAGGGCAGCAAGATCCAAATTTCTAGAGAAAAAGCTGATGAGAGTGCACCATAAAAAAGCTGCAGCCCACAGTCGTCGGCTCCAGCTGCATGAGTGCAGTCTGGATGCACTAGATAGTGGTGGTGTTCACAGTGGTCGCAATGGTGGGTGGATGTTTTACAGAGCAAGAAGGAGGAACGTAACCAGTGATATAGTTCTGGTGCTGCAGACAGGTGGTGACAGGAAGTCACCACCATTGACACGACCAAATGATGCTAATTGTGGCTGTCTGATGTAAAATGAATATTACACCTGTCTACCTCAGCCTTACTGTAAAGTGATCTAAAATCAATAGGCAAGCAGTTATTTTAAAAAGTTGAAAGGCACTTCTGTGTAAGTAAGGGAAAAAGTCAAACTCAAATCTTTTTGAAGACTTTCATTGATTTCATTTTTTTTAAGCAAGGAGTTGCAGGTGATGAGATAGCAATTATCATACTTGATAGAAATTCCGATCTGAACTTGATGGAGGATTTTATTTTTAGCATTCAGTCCTAACTGGAGTTCTGAAGCTACAGCACTGCACTCAGTCTAAGTAGAATACTCCCAAAACAATCAGTATGTACATCTAATGAACCTCATATCAGTTTCATTAATACATGTTTTTACAGATTTGTGACACCTGTCCAGTGTCATAGTTGGTCTTGTCTTGAATTTTTTATGGGATCATGACACAATTATGACAAAGGTCCTCCTAATATTATTTCCTTCTTTGACAACATTGAGGAGTTATCTGTGCAATCTCGGCTACTCACCTTTCTTTTCTGCTTCGTTTTCCAGAAACTGGAAGACAAGTTTTAAAAAAGCAGCACTTATTATGCAGATGTGAGGTGGGGTAGGCTTTTAGATACTTCTGGGTGCAGAGGAAGGTGAGGTTATTTTTTGAGGAGTTTGTATTTTAAGAAATGATTTGTGGGATAAATAAGTGGTTTAAAATTATATTATGCATATATAATATTGTCCCAGCTTGATATTATAACTATTGTCCCAGTTTGATATTATAACTTTAAAAAATGTATAAGTGTGTCTAAATTACAAGGATTTCCTGTTTCTGAGGGACTCTTTTGATGACCTAGATAATTAGAGGGAAGCCTGATAAGAGTCCTGATTTCAATATTATCATCCATCTACTCCTTTAATGCTTTTCCTTTGTGCACAATAACTATGGGGCTCAGCCACTTCAGACTATCTGCCACTGCCTTTAATTAAAGTCTTCACTAGGACAATGTACATCAAGATATTCAAAACTCTGGAACATCCTGGGTTATGCAAATTCGCTGGATGAGCTCAGGGGCTGGCAGTCTCCATCCCCAAAGCTCCTTTCAAATACGTGGATGTTCAGGGGAGAGTATAAGACAAATTAGGCCAGGAAGTGAAGATTTCAGTGGTTACAGGCAGAAAAGAATCTAGTAGTTTTTCACCGTATTGCATAACTGTTCCTCTTTTCACAATTTGTGTTGCGTTCTGTCAGTAGTAACCACTTCAGTGCCTTGACTAAATCTGACACTCTTCAGAGGTAATGTCAACTCTTCAGCTTTCGCAAAAGTTCTGAGAAAGGTGATGAATAAAATGTTGGATATGATATCTATCAGTCCTTAGACTTCATTCAGTGTGGCCAGTTTTAAATACATAAATGGTGCAGTCTCTGGGTTTCATTTCATCCAGTCTTGCTGATGGTAATTCTTTCCTTGGTATTGCTCAGAGTCCATTGACATGGGCCATTGCTGGCAAAGGTAACAATGCATTCCTGAATGTTTCCACTCTCATCAGGAAGCCTCAGGATATCAGAGTGGACAATATCCTCCTGTTGGGCATTACCAAACTCTGTACATGTACAACTGCCAATAGTATAGACATGCATGCTGGTAATAAAGACAAATGTGGGTAAGGCCTATAATTTAGCTGGTGACAAACTAACAAAAACCAGCTGGATTTTCTAAGTAAAAAGAGAGAGAGAGAAAACCTTTGGAAATCATTAAATACTATATGAAATTAGATTTAAAGACAACTCATGGAATAAAATCACTTAGGTAGAGTAGTTGAACAGATAAATGGAAATGAATAGTGTGAAACGCAATTTCTTAAACTACCCTGTAGGTTACAAAACATTTACTTAGAGTGTAAGGTGATTTAACTTAATCTGACATTACAGTTTCAGGGAGGAATAAGTACAAAATTGGGTTAAAGTGTATGAGAACACAGACAGTCTACGTAGTTTTACAACAGTTTAATTAATTTAGAGCAAGATATATGAGCGTACGTGTTGGCCAGTGGTCTAAATGTAGATGTGGTTCACAGGATAACTCTACATGGTAAGGGAATAAACTTGGCTAATATCTATGAAAAACAGTTTCATTCAAGTCCTCAGCAGCAGTGGTAAATGCAACAGAAGTTTGCTTTTCTTTATAAATGATTACAGGCAGAAAGAAAGAAAAGGGTGGTAATAAATGAATTGAAGCTGTAATGGATACTGACAGTTTGGAATAAAAGCTAGAAAGGTGGCTATGTGCAGTAACTAAGCTGTAATTTCACATTCTGTAGATTCTATGCCAGTGCCTGTGTGACTTCTGATATCTGTAATATCTATCCTTGCAGTAGTTTTTTTTTCTCTTCAATGAAGTTAATCTAGCTATTTTCTTTATGCTGATTGACTGACATTAGCTACTAAAATAAAAATGAAGCTGCGGCATGAAAGAAGAGAGAATTAGCAATTCTTCAGGAAGGAGATGGAGCAGTTTCCAGTACTGATCTTTCTAGTTAAAAATGCACACATGCCCAGAGGGCCACAGGAATGGGGTGGAGATTGCCACAGTGAGGTATAGTGTTGAGGGGAGAGGATAAACTCTGTTTTGGGTTCCTTTGCTTTTTCTACTGTTTTGAAAAAATGGAATAAAGGCAGTGAAATATTTATGTTTTATCATTTATACACATACATACACACACATATATACACATTATATGTATACTATAGTATATATGATATATGGTATTTATAGATTAATAAGAGGTGATGAAATTGCATTTGAAGTTGATAAAACCTTCATTTGATCCAAAACTTAATTGAAATTAGTGAGTTTCAAAATAATAGATCATATAATAAAGTGTCTGACAAAAAAAATGGCAAATATTCAGTTATTTCAGTTGTTCTTCAAATAGTTTAATGAAGTTAACATAAATTCATGTACCACTTTGAAAACATGTTTATCTGAATTTTTCTGGTGTTTTGGTATGATTATCTAAGGAAGACAGAGAAGAACAAGGCTGGGAACAAGGGAAGAGATTCTATATGAACAAGCTTCCTGATTTCTAGTGTTGACTGCTAATAAGACTGCACACTCATAAGCATGGAAGAAGATAAAGTTGTATTTTATTTTGTTCTGTGATAGTGCTGAACATGCATTTTGTAATGTCTGTCCAATATATCCATTGATTTTTATGGTTGTGAATTTTCCATCAAAAGTTCATTACTTCCTTGAAAATAACAGTAATTTCTACACAGACAGTTGTTAAAGGACATATAAAGAAACCAACCAAAAAATTTCAGATCTTTATTTTTTTCAATTTGCAGCGGCTTAGTTGGATTGCATTACTTAACTTTCAAGTGTGCTATGAGGTAAAGTGATATGGTGTCTTTACTGTGATTTGATGGACCTGTTTCAAATAGCTGGATTGCTGGAAGTCAGAAAGCCTGTCTGATAATTCAGTACTGGAGTATTTCAAGTCGTAAGCTGAAAATTCTTGTTTTTCTTGGTAAAACTGCTAATTAAATCCAAGCAAGTGAATAGTCATGAAAGATATGGCTAAAAATAATTCATTCCAATAGTCAAGAGAAAAATTTACAGAAAACATTTATACGTTCATTATTTCTCTAGTTCAGAGTTAAGATTTTATTTAATTAAAGTTTATTACAAGTTAAATGATATTTTCTACACAGCTTTTACATAATGTAAAATATTCTCTCCTACAAAGAAAAGCGCCTGGTTATGAATTATGTCTTTGGATTTCTGTGGGCATCAAATCATTATCTATGAAATTGTCCTCTTCATTTGTACATGTCAGAAACCTGTGCATAGAAAATCAATCATGATTCCTATCACACTGCCCTGAATCATATCTTTATTAGATTACCTCAGTGCTGGGTGAGTCATAGCACAAGACGATGACTGCAGGGTGGGAGAGATGCACCCCATGACATTGGCTGGGTTCCCTATTTAGAGCTGTTCTCACTTGTGCTTTCTCCGGTGGTTGGTATTAGCTACTTGAGGTGTTGCTATCTTCTAGACAGAGTAGCAAACCTATTGAACGAATGTCAGTTTGGTGAAACACTCTCTTTGGTCATCTTTTTACATATTGTATGACCTCATAAAGAGATAACTGCCCACAGACATTGTTTTCTTGATTTCTCTTTTGAGTGACTTATAAAAGGGTCTAAGAGTTTTGTATTTCACAGTTTGATAAGATTGTATTTTAATACTTGAAAACTGTGAGCAGTACAAAAAATATTAGAAGATCTAATTATGAAACAACTCACAAACTGAGCCATTTTACGAATAAAAACCTAGCTGTAAGGAATTGCAGCCATTGAACTAGCTGGAGATGAAATTTCATCTACATTATACGAAATTAATGCATTTTTTTAGATATGTTAGTATTAGTGGAATCATGCATTCCCCCAGACAGTATTTACCCTGTTAGATGCACTTTATGTGGTACTTTTAAAAAACAGAAAAAAGCAGTGGTATTCACAAGAGCAGAAGCTAAATGTTCTGAATGTCTACCACTAAAGCATCTACAACTGGAAAGTCCAATGTTTAGCGTATGCTATCCTTTTAAGCTATAAAGCAACTAATTGAAGTATTTTAATTGTCTTTTTTAAAGATTACTGGCCTTGTTCCCAGATTTCACTATGGTAAGTGAGCTACTGATCTTTCACAGTCATCAAATACATGTCATAAAATATTTCTGTCATTGCTGTAGACTTGTCATACTCTTATTGTACAAAAGAGAGGATGTCTGGTGTATTTAACTTAAAGCCTTTTTTTGCATAACATGAATTTACATGCCTTTTATTTACATCTATTTTGTCTCACCCTTCATAACTGCTTTATTTTATAATTTTTCTTCAGAAAGGCATTTTTAGGGCTTGAGATGCTGTCTTTAGTTAAACCAGAGCTTGCTTTAGATAAATAGGAATTACTTTTCGTTTCAAGCTTTATTACTTTTCAGAATCATGATCAATTTCCCACCTTGTTTGCTTGAGGGGAGTGACACGCTAGGAGACCCTTGCACATTTGTTTTGCATTGAGGCTTTACTCATACACTTCAGGCTATTCAATGAGATCCTCTGCACCAGAGTGTGTGCCTGTGTGTGTGGCTGCAGCCGGAGGCCTGCAGATTGGACTGCTGATGATGGGGAGCAGAAGTGCTGAGGAATGAATCTGTGTTCAAGGAAAGCAATAATCAGGCTGTGAATGTCCATAGCTATTATTATATAGCATTAAGCTACCTTTGATGGCCTCTTTTTTTTCTTAAATGGATATTTCCTACATACTACGCTACCTAAAAGAGTTTCACCCTAGCGTTCTTTTTTTCACTTGTTTTAAAGTTGTGGAATAGGAAAGTAATAAATTTTCCTTTAGTAAAAAGACATACTAGTTTGAGAACTTAATAGTTAAAGCAGGGCGTTTACTTCTTGGAACAATTGGTTTCATGTCTCAACTTCTCACTTGTCATCTTTGTCTCTTTGTCTTTTTTAAAATAAAATCAATTTTAAAGCATAAATTTAATTCCTAGGGAATAAGTATTTATAGAAAGCTACAAA
The DNA here is from genome assembly GCF_030867145.1 of Opisthocomus hoazin. Lineage (NCBI taxonomy): Eukaryota > Metazoa > Chordata > Aves > Opisthocomiformes > Opisthocomidae > Opisthocomus > Opisthocomus hoazin. The sequence goes on along the minus strand of NC_134415.1, from coordinate 63,917,998 downwards.
CACCATCTATAGTTTTCCTATGACAGTAGCGTTTCACATGGTCAAGGAACTAGTTATATCCATGTTAATAGAAACACCGTTTTTTTCCAGGAGAAGCATGAACACTTGCAGAGAGGGACAAAAAAGATATTGCAATCCCACTGGAAAACAATCTAGTTTGCACTTTACTGCTTCTTAAAAGTCAGATTCTTGTCAATTTTTCTTGGTATCCAGAGTGATTTTCATGGTTTGACTTCTTTAAATGGACCATAACATATCCATTTAGTAGAAAGAATAGTCTTTGCATTTTGACCTAAGTGACAGCTAAAAGAAATGGATAAAACAGAGAGGCCCATATTCAAAGGTCTCTTATTGAACATAGAAAAAGTTCTGGGCCTTATCCAAACATGTTACCTTGTAGACAATCTGATTTAAATGTTAAAGAAAAGAAAAAAAATGCAAGTCAATAGAGTAAATGATCCTTCAGTTCCTCTTCCAGTCCTATTTCAAAACTACTTTCTGTAATTTTGGCTGCTTGTCTTCACAGTAGGACAGTAGGAGAACATTTAGTGTTTGCTTTATTGCAACCTCAGATACAAAAACATAATTTTTACTAAATTCTACCATTATGTAAACCAGATATTAAAAACAAACTCATGATTAAATTAAATTTCCATTAGAATTTCCATCTCAAGAACTGTAGTGTCTTAACTGATGTAACATGAGTTACCAAAGGCTTGGTTTTGAGTCTTTCTTGTAATCTGTCTTGAATCTCTCCTGTAATCTGTTATTACAGAAGTATTCAAGGAAGGGGTTCAGACAATCTGGAGACTGAAAAAGAGAATTTATTAATCGCAAGGTTTTTTTTCCTACTGAGCCATTTACACTCGTCAGATATTTTAAAGTTGGATTTTTTATCTATTTAACCATGATTCTTCTATCACAACCCTTCAACTGAGTGCACTGTGACAGGAAGCTTTTCCTGTTGACTTGATCTAAATTTAAATTACTGCATGGTTCAAACCATGGGATGTGCTGTCCCAAAAGATCTGACATTTCAGCCCAGGAACAGGGTGGCACATCTTTGAAACTGGATGAGCTGTTTTGTTCTCCAGAGAAGGGTGAGGGTTGCATAACAACTTTACTACTTGTTCCTTGAAAAGCATGTCAGCTTCAAAGGAGCAAACATTTCTGCAGGAGGGTTGAATAGAAATGGACATTAAAGATCACACTGACTTACTGATGCAACTCATTTTGTCCGTTTCTTTCCAGTGCCTGTTAATCTTCACACAGTTTTAAAGATTAGATAGGTCTACATCAGTACCTTATTGCAACTCAAATACAGTAACTGCTCCATATTTTCCAACACCAGATCTACTGAGGTTTATGATCTGTCTTACAGTTTTTAGCCTGTTGGTCTCTGATTTCATTCCAGTTTTGTACATGAGATCTGATCTCTGCTGAGAATGCTGTTGCTCTTTAGACGAATTTAAGACGAATCCTGGTCCTTGTACAAAACCCAAAAGCATCCTCATCCAACAGACACATTGGTATATAACACACTCAGGGATTTTTTCTTGGAGGTACTTAAAAATTTTTCCTGGATATGACTACGTTGATGTTTGCATTTGGTGGATTTATGCAACTTCACAGGTAGTGTGCAACTATTCCTCTTTGTGGCATGATTCAAAAAGATTTTCACAAAGCTAATAGTTACTAAGAGCGGCTTTTTAATTTTGATAATGAAATAATGGTGGAACTGTCATGTCCACAGTGACCACGGAAGAACGAACTACAACCTGCAAAAATGGATGACATACAAATAAATTCTTGTGACCTGGATGCAGCACAGAGACTTGTGTTGCATTGTTTTGCTTTTGTTTTTGTCTGTGATTGTGGCCTCTTTTAAAATTAAAGAATTTTATGCAAAATTCTTTTGATTTATATTAAGGTAAATCAGGAAGATTATAAAAACATACTGGAAATCAGTGCCAAGGATTATTGACTCCAGTTGTTATTGGGCATCCATCAACAACATTTAACTCCAGTTCCTGTTCAGAAAATAAAAAAATGGAAAAAAAAGAAAAAAATAGGTGAAAAAAACAAAAAAGGAAGAAAGAAAAAATGTCTTTCCAACATTTCAAAGAGAAAAAACTCTCAGAGCTCTTGCTTTCCACTATTCAGTCATTTAAATTTTTGTCTTGGAACAATGAATCTTGCTATATGTTGAAAAGAAGTTAATGGAACTTGTATAAATGAAATTCCCTGGCTCCATAATAATGCCTCAAATTAGGTATGGCAGGAAGACTTAGATCATGAGAACAGCAAGCAAATTTCTAAATCTGCATTTCTAAATTTGATATCTTGTATTATTGTAAATATACAGAAATATTAGAAAAAAGCTAAAAACAAACCAAACTCCCTAGTATTTCCATTAAGCAGTAATTTCTTCTTTATCCTTTTTAGCAGAGAAGACATTTCTATTTACCACTCGTGATTTCATTTTCCTTTCTGTAACTTAGTAGGGCAAAGTAGAAAGAAAAGAGGAAAGAAATAATTTTATTGCTTCAACATCATCTCTGTAGTGTGGGAATTCATCAAATTCCCACTTCCTCTTGTATGGATATTGTCTGTTTAAGATTACTGCTCATGTTACAATTAGATAAAGATCCTTTTATAATTTTGACTCAAGTAGAGGATCACCTTTTTCTGTGGTACGTAACAGGAGGCTAAAGTGAGATCCTCAGTGAGGGCTTTGTCTCTGGGCTCTGTCAGCTGGTCCAGGATTCTGTGCAATAAATTTATTTAGTGAGGAGGACAGGAAAAAATTTGGAGATCATTATTTTTGCAAAGATGTTGGAAGATTTGGCAAACTGAACAATCACGCATCACAGTGCTGCATGTACTTTAGCGTTAAAGTCTCAATATTTTTGGCAAAAGTGGTTTTATTATATGCTATAAGATAACAGAGAAAACATTGTGAAATAGTGTCTTCTTTGTTGAGTATTTTCAATGCATTTACTTTTATAATGTAGTAGGACTGTAAAAAAATTAGTTTTCTTTTATGCTTATTAGTACATATCTAAATTCTCAAGTATAGTACTACCAAAGTCCATAGATATCTTTGTCAGCTTTTTTTCACTCAGCGTATTTGACAAGTGGCCTTCTAACTTCCCTATTTACAACTTGTTCATTTGTGAGTCAAATTGTATAACACTTTGTACAATTACAATTGTAGCTAAACAATACGGCTAAAATCTTTTTCTCATAACACCTGAACTTTTTATTTCAGAATAACAAGGAAGAAAAATATGCACTTTTACAGATTATCTATAAAGGTAGAGGTTTATATGAAAAATAGGACAAGTCTGCACCTTTCTTAAACAATAAAGGAGAAAATAATTTTCAAATTTCAATTCACAAGTCTCTGTTGACATTTTTCAGTGTTCACATTTTTCCGGTGATATGTCTCATAATACACCTCTTATTTTTCCGTATTTCTCGTTCTCGATGTTCAGAATGATATCCAGATTCTGATGTCTTTGCTTGTTCTGAAAAGCTCATGCTTATGTTAGGGGACTGGGTGTTGGGGGGGGGGTGTGGAAACAGAATGAACACCATAGCTGGAATTCATCCAGGTGAATTCAAACATTGAAAAGTTCTTAAATGATTAAATCTCAGCTAATCATCAGAGTTAATGGAAAGGAATGGGAACCTTTTCAGCTGAATCTTTTGTTCAATTTTTTATACCTATTTTAGGATGAGATTAATCGTTCTCCTGAAGTTCACACATTTCTGCACACTGGATATAAAGGCTGTGTCAGATGGCTAATACTAAGACATCTAACTTCTGGACAACTGAAAATTAGGCATGATGAACCACATCTATAATTGGTTAGAGTGGGAATTGTTTGGAATTTAGGTGCCTAAATGTGTTCAATTTTCAGTCTCCCTATAGGCCACTGTGGGAAAGAATGGCAAAATCTGTCCTTCCAGTAAATTGATCAGACCGCTAGAGAATGTTAAATTTAGTCTTCAACAGAATTGACGGAAAGGAAACACAAAGGAGTGAGACTTCAGCTTCTCTGAACTCTTTAAATGGACTTCATTTCAGTTTGTGTTTCAAGTTGTGTGTAGCTTGCAATCACTGTGGCTTACACCAACAGAAATCTGCATGAGAGAAATTGTCCATCACTAGTCATATGCTACATAAAACGGGAAAAGATAGCTGACAGTGTACCAGAGCAGTATCACCTCAAACAGACTGGACGCACGTTGTACTTTTCTGTTCAGGACTTGAACTCAATGACTGGTCAGATTGCAAGTATATGTGTGTGTACCCATGCATATACACATATACATACTGTACATATATATATGTGTGTATCTAAACTGTAGTGCCCCTGGAGTTTTGGACAATATCCCAAAATTAATGTGTTATTTTACACTGCTTTAAATTACTGATGGCGCAACTTGGCCAAAATACTGAAGATAAAATTTGCTCTTTATGTACAGAGCATTAGTCTTGCTGAAAGAATAACACACCACTGAAAATTAGCAAACATATCTGTATGATGTTCAGGAGCCAAGTTAATAACTTTGTACAGTGCTGCGGACTGTTTTTCCATGTGGAGAGCCATATCAGTACCCACAGATATCTCTTACACAGTGTTAAGTGGGCTTTGACACTCTCTGTAGTGAGGTTGAAGTGTTTCAAAATAAAAGTTTGTTGAATGCCACTTCGGTCTAAGCCCAAAGTAAAATCGTGTGTCAGTTATGGCAAATTACAAGTTGCTTTGTTTACTTGCCCTATTTTGCCATTCAAATACTTTCTATAATTAGTCTTCTGCTTGAAAAAAAAAATCTCCATTTTTTCATCTTCATGAGAGATTCTGAGATTTGTGCATACTTCGGCTGCCAAAAGAGAACAGCCTAAATCGACCTTTGGAAAAAGCAACATGAAATTTGTTGTATATTTGAACTCTTGAGTGTGAGAAAGCAAAGGCTCATGAAAAACATCCGAGATGAGAGGAGAACCCTGGTTTCTGAAAATGGACAGGAAGGACAAGGTGCAGTCCCTTCTCAAGGGCAGAGTCACAGTGTGGGCAGGGCACAAGCAAACACTATGTGGAAAATATCCAACCTTAACAAAACTGAGTGCTAGATTCTTCTGTTTCTGTGCCTGTCTGTGTGAACAACTACAGGGGAAAACAACAGCATAATCCACACCTGTCTTGACTTCCAGTTTTTCTCTTTTTTGTTCTCTACAGTAAGCCCCAAGACCCTGTATGCTGTGTGGCATGCAGTTGTCTGTTGAAGAAAGAAGGACAGGCAACAGACATGTGGGTAGTCAGTAATAAAATATTTTGTGGAGAGGATAAAGCTGCTTCTAACTTAATATGTGCCAGCTGAAAGCATCTGTATCACCCAGAAAAAGCAGAAGAGAGAAATATTCTCTGTGGGAAGAACAACAACACTGTTTCTAGCAAATCATTTGTAAATGATACATACACTATAGAACTGATAAACCTCCTTTACTTATTGTCCTGAACAGGCTACTTATCTGTTTCAGTCTATTCCAGCAGTCTAACTACTTGATTTCATCTTTTACAACTAAACTTAACAGACTGACCCAAGAAATCAAAGAGATGCCTAATGTACTCATCTGAAATATATAGTCTGTATAACATAATTCGAAGTCTGTGACGTTTTCCACCCTCATGTCCTTCTCTTAAAGGGACTTCTGGTGCTTCAGATCTGGGATCTTCCCCTCAGTAACTGAAATATTGTAAAGGACATCTGTCATTCTCTGGATCCCAATTGCTGTGAGTGTTTGCTAGCCAAACAGATATCAAACCCAGTAATTTATCATTACCTCGTTACTCTCTCTGAATGCTGAAGAAGTCTCACTCAACGGCATGTATTTGGAAGATGTGAACCAAATAATAAACACAGCATTTCATATTACAGAATATTTTACAGCTCCCACATTTTCAGTTAATTCTGTTGTCTAGGGTTAGATAGGGCTGGGTCAGCCTGGAAGATTTTTCAGCTGTATAGGAAGAAGGAGGTGCCTCAGGGTGAAATGTAAAGAATTGCAATGCTGATTTCAAACCTAGCCTAGAGCTCAGCAACGCAGGGCCTCTGGTTGAAATCCCACCTAAAGCTGCAACCTTGGTCCTTCATTCAGAGATTAAGGACAATGTTGCTATCAGCTAATCGTTCAGATGTTACAACCATCACCCAGGATGCAGAAGACCTATGCCATAAGGCCTGTTCAGCCACGGAGAGCACAAACCCACCATCCCCATGTAACGTGAAAGCACTAGATCTCTGAGGTATTGGCACAGTCTGAACTGGAAGACAGAGTGCTTTCGCTGTTGAACTTGGATGCCTCTCTTGCTGAATGAACATGCTGGTTATGGCCATTACATATTGGGGGGAGGGTGGGTAGAGGTAAGGTTATGCTAGATGTACAGACACCAAAGCTTGAGTGCCTTCCTCACCTCCCATCCACTACAGCTGTGACTCGTGCTCAGCCTTATCCTAGTGGGGTCTTCCTGTAGCTGGGAGTCCCGCACACATGCCGTTTGCTTGTTTGTTGGGTGTAGAAGTCAAATATTCTCATTTACATGTGAAACCAGTATTTTAAAATGAAATGAAAACCACACGTTTGGGTGGGCTGGCGGACCATACCCTCCACTGGATGATTCCTTCTGGCAGCTCAGGCAGCAGAATTTACATGTCCTGGCCCCAAAACAGAGATGACTGTCTCTCTGAGGAGCACTGTCCTGTTAAGTGTCAAGGCCATTCTGGGAGTGGATACGTGCTTTATCTGTGGCAAATACCAAAATCAGAAAGCAAGCACCTCTGAGTAGGGATTTTTCTGAGACAAGAGGTCTTTCCACATTAGTGTCTCTTCAGACTTGGGCTTTAAGACCCTCCATTAGCTGCTTAAATAACTTTATTAGCCAATTTCTTTTTTTTGCAGGGTGCTATTGATTAAAGCACATTTTGATTAAGTGTTATTTCTTTTCCTGATCATCTGTCTCATTTTGTTTGGCATTTTACAATACCGTATTGTATTTCTTAATTCCTTTTGTCTTCTGTTTCTGTACCTTATTCTTTTTTCCACCTTTGAATAGTTTGTGTAACAGAATTTTGATTTTTATGGCACATGAAATCAGCTGTTAGCTTCATTCTCATCAAACTGGTCTCACTGAGAAATTAGGGCTGTCTTTACAGTCGGCACTGTTGCTGGTAAAACCAACACACTCCCTGTCCTCCTTAATGTAATCACAGAGGTATTGCTGTAAAAATGCTCAGACTGATACAGCTAATTCAAGTTCATTGCAAAGATATCAGCTATGTTGGTGTCAAACTGCACCTACGCAGATGCGTAACTCTTCCAGTGAAAGCTCACAGGAGATACTGATGCAGTTAGGCTGGTAAATGCTAGTAAATGCTATAAATAGACAACATTCAGTTTGTATTCAGCCCTCAGTGAAGAGAGAAGGGCTTGTACAGTACTGGAAGGCAGTAAGATTCAATATCTCTATGTTTATTTGAATTTACTTCCCTCTGACAACTACCAGTTTTGAAAAATAACAAAGGAAACGCTCTGTTTTTACATATTTAACTCTAAAAGCCTGTATTTTTCATATCTGCTCAGGGTGTGTCATGTTCATGAGAAAATGAACTCAGATTTCCCTGCCAAGTCTAAATGATACCAGTGATGGATATTTTACTGGAGACATACAAAGCACCAGTGACTGGAATATTCAGTATAGGGTCTATAGATTTTCCTTGTAAAATATAAAATACTAGCTTTAATTCTAACAGGACATGAAGAAATACAGTTAATAATATTTAGTTATTTGAGCTTTGACAAGTGGGTAACAAACTACTCCTCCCCTCGCATTGCCAGTCAAGCACTCTGTTCCCATAAAACTTTCATGGATTGATACGCTTTAAAGTCAGGTGGTGTACTACATATTTTGGTCTGGCCTCATAGCTGATGCATTTGCCAATAACTTGTGTTTGACTGCAGTACACCTGTTCAGAACAGGTTAGTTTTGTATATGGGTGAACCCACAGTAGTCAGCTCTTGTTGACCTTGGCCAATCCCTCCTGTTGCTATGTCAGAGATCATTTCTCCCTCTGTAGGACCCACACAACTGCTGGCAGGGACCAGGCAGGAAATAGGGACATGGATATTATTTTTCTTCTTTTTATTTAGCCTGCATAGTTTTAGTGATTCTTCAGTGAAGAACGTGGTCCAGCAGCTGTTCATATTGGAGTTGGCAGCAACCTGCAGAACAGGGATGGTGAAAAATGTTGACAGATGAAAGAGAAGAGGAATACAAGAGGGGAGATTAAGAAAGGCTTCTGCTATAGAAAATACAGCATAGAAGGATACCCTCATGTATCCATTTCTTCTCCTGAAGAAGAAAATGGGAAAAATGAGCTCTTCTCTTGCTTGGCTGCTCCTTACATTAATTACTGCCAGTGTTAAAGGAGTATGCCCTATTTTTAAGTTTAACTGATCCAAATGATAAAGCTACTCTCTAGCAAGGTAGCATTACTGTTGTCTTTAAAATACGGGGATATTATAGGTTCACAAAAACTAATAATTTTATATATTCTTTTTATTATCTCAGACCTAGTGGGAGGATGTACTGTAAGAAAGTTTAGACAGAACAGCAAAATTATTGATCTTTTGTTACTCTTCAAACAGGATCTGTTCTAGGTTATGTCTCTGAGTTAGTATTACTGCGTTTCCAAGAACTTTCTGGCTGTTTTGTCAGAAACAGTGACCTATATCTCTATTTTATCCAAGATTTTATACTTTCCTTTTTTATTTTATTTATACCCATGTTTATAATGTGCACTTCATTGATAAAAGTTCAATAATGTTGTTTTAAGAGCCTTCAGCTTTACATAACTGATTACTACGCTGTGATAAAAGTAAAATACAAACACAAAAAGGCAGTAGAAGATATTGCAGTACTTCTAAAGTGCCCCCAGTAATGAATAGGCATTTGAAATAACCGAAAACAAAAAGTACATAGATAAGCATAAACATACAATGGTAATTCAATTTGAGATACAACTGAAAAGTCAGTAAGAAAATAAATAACTCTGTATTTGATGTACATTTGTATACTGCACCACAGCAGCGGCAAAGGTATTGCAATGAAGAGGGGCTTTTTTTCCTATTTAGCATTTTCCTGTCTAGACTCCTTTGCTTGTCTCCTTGATTTTGATCACATTGAACCATTTCATTTTGACTTTGATTTTTGCTTGAAATTATATTGACTTTGCTTAGTCTAATATAAATCATTATTTGTATTCATTGTTGAGTAAAGACTTCTCTGTATCGATGTATGCTAGACCGACCGTTATTCAACAATACATTCTGTAGTTTCTGAGATGATTTGTTTTGTTGAAGAATGTCAATTCTTCCTTATAGTCTAATGTTAAATATTTGGATTTTAATTATAATTCATAATAAATAGACATTTTGAAATGTATTTCTTAATTTTCATTTGGAGGGAGAGTTTTGTTTTCTATTGACCAGTAATTAAGTTATCAAATGAAAAAGGGCAAAAAAATAACATTTTCTGTAGGACTTTGAGATTGCAGTAATGTGTGGCAAGACATTCATGGGAACAAATCAGTACATTGTCAGACCGTTGCAGATAATTTTGCGATTTGAATACACCTAGTGAAGTTAAACTTACGGAGGCCAGTAAATTTGTGCACCTCCTGAAATCCTTTAGCACTTAGATATTGCAGTCAAAGTGACCTTGTTGCATAGGACTATCTCATTTTACACGAGTTTTGGAACATAATAAATAGCTTGAAAAAGAATGTCATAAATCCACTAATTAAATGGAAATTCAAACCAGTATTCACAGAAACAGAGGACCTTCCATGATTCTCATCTGACATCACCTCCACTTCTCATGATTTTTCTCCAAAGTATAGGCACAAGGTTTTACTTTAAAATATAATTGCTTGTGTATTGACAACACGACTCTTACTCTAATCTAATTTTAGGAAACATCTGAGTCATCTTAACAGGAACTATTTAAGAAGTCTACCAGAAGCAAGGAATCAACTATTTCTAACGACTTTACAAGTAAAGCTGTGTAACTGTTAAAAGTGGACATGATTATTTGCTGCTTTTCTCCTTTCTGCCTTATTCCTTTATATTGGCACCAGATCCACAAGTTTCTGCAGCATTCAAGTACATTTTTCGGGAAAAAAATGTGTCATTCCCTATGTTCCCCCTCCACACAGTGTGGATGATAACCTTTCCAGGCATCATTCTCCAAAATATTACACTAAATGACTCTGGCACATGATCAGTCTGATTGTCATTCATCAAAAACACCTAGAGGCTGCTGCAATTATCTCCTGGTCATGCCTGTGCTTGCAGAGCTGAGTGACGTTTTTAAGATCTGCCCATGTTTCCTCATTCCCACTCCGAGTCAGCCCTGGTCTCAGTCTCACTTTTCTCCAAATGTCTTTCACAGCAAAGGAGTAAGAGGAAGTTGGGAAAGACAACTAATTTAAAATCTTTGCTATGGGTCACCGAAGAAGTGGTTTCTGAAAGAGCTGAAAAAAGGTAGATACCACATTTTTCCTCTTTCTATCCTTAAAAAAATCAGTAAGATTTGGACCCCTTAATCCCTTAGGTGAAAAAAAATTATGTTCTATCTGTAGTAGTTTTTAAAACATCCCATTTGTACGAAAGAGAAGTACTAAATAGAAGTGGGAAAGGATTGCTCACAGAATACCTCATTCTAATGCTAGGAAGGCTGCATACTAAACATATTGTAAATTGATTAACTATCAGAATGATCCATATAAACATCCTCCACTAGTTTGAAAATTAAATATACTTGACCATTGATCTGCCAACAGTAGCCTAGATCTTATATATTCTGTTAGGAACTGCATGATTTAATTTGTATGATTTGTTTTGTGTATTCTTACTTACTTACGCACTCTAGCAATTTATCATGGGAAAGCCATATGGCAGCCATAAACTCAGACAGAATATGTTGAAGAATTTTCAACTCCAAACTGCAGTAAAATGAGTTTCTATTTCATGCAGATGTATTCTCCAACTTGTTAGATTACTTTCTAGGAAATTCCACATGTTGTGTTTTCCACATAATGTAGGTTTTGTCCTCTAGTTAGATATAGTGACAAACTAAACAGACACCTTTTTATGTTGCTGCTGAAGAATCTTTTCTCACTGCTCTCTAAAGTTCTATTCTTACATGACACAAAGCATATCTCCTCAGCCTTCCTCAAACAGTGTATTTCCTTTTTAAGTATCTGCTTTGAGTATGTGGATTCTTTTGAGCAAGAGCACACTAAGGGCTGCTGATAAAATTGTACCTTTAGAAGAGTAAAAATACCATTTTCTTTCTTCTTTTGTATTTTTATTAATGTAGCTAATGTTGATTTTATACTAGTATGCCTTATGTTGTCACCTTCACAAAACAACTATGTAGACACTCTTGTAGACTCTTCCCACACCGTTTAAAAATCATTCAGTTTATCTTCTAGTCACAAAATAACCTTTTTCATACGAGGCCGTTCTTACAAGGTCTGCCAAAAATTCTTACAACAGATAAATCTTTTCTATTTTTCCAGTGCCTGAGTATTATCCTTTTAGCAATCATTACACATGTATACATCCATTCTGATGATGCTTTAGGGATGCCTATAATTCCTAAAATGTCAGCCAAAATGCAAACAGAAGGTTCTGAGCATATTTTGCTTCCAATTATTTGACATTATGGACTAAAATAATTTACTTCTTTGTGCTGAGAAGATGGTTATGGCCTCTGCTAGAAGTTAAGCACGTATTGATATAACTTTTTTTATATTTTCTCCAGAATATGTACTTTCTTTGCCATTTAGAGAAGCAAATTCCAGAGCAACTTCCAAATTATGGCAACTGCCTAGAAGAGAAACAATACCAGTAGAAAAATACCATTAAATTTATGCCAGATTATCTTCATAAATGAAACTTGATTTGGATGGATAGACTAAGTACAATATGTCACATACAAAACAGTTTTTGAAATGTAAGGGTACACCTGATATTTGTTGATATTCCACCTACATAACTTCCCCATATTATCTCTATTCATGTATTGATACAGCTCTAAACAATGAAAAATATGTTGGTGTAGCACAGTGCATACACTTCCCATCGGATTCATCTGATTAAAGGCAGATTTTCATTAGAACTAGTTATCCTTGTCTTCCATGTCTTCCATTGAGATGCAGCCGGTATATTTAAGGGGTCACTACAATAATGTATCTCATCGATGTGTATATCTAATCCAGATCATTCAATCAATCACACACACTGACAGCGTCTATGTCTCTTCACAGAATATAAAGAGAACTTAATGAGTGAGCAGATGTCTTTGATTAGCTGAATCTTACCTGTTTTCTCTAGTGCTATAACTTGCAGTAACTTCATCTGTCCTGCAAGTTCCAAGAACAAAATCAACTATTTGGGAAAGCTCTGAAAAACAACAAAGAAGAAGGAAAAAATGAATGTTTTGGGAAAACTTCCCTATGAAAATCTCTGAAGGACAATGAACAAAGGAGTTGGCCAACAGGAATGGCATGAGACATTGTCTAAATCTTCTACTAGACAAAACACTAAAGTAGTGCTGAAAACTTCTAGGCTTACTCAGAAATGGACTCCTTATTTACCTCTAACTGCTATGGACCTGAACAGGAACGAGTAACGGTGGGCTGACAAGAATTTAACAGAGATATGCTGTGGCAGCGAGATATTACAGATCAATAAAATCAACAAGCCTCAAAATTTAGTTTCATTTTTGTAAGGTGATTTTTGGATATATGAAATTAAGTTAAAGACTGAACAAGTGTCTCTGTCTTCCTCACGAACACTACAAAGATTACTGACTGCAAGTTAGCATGGATAAACTCCTCTCCTTCCTCCCTTTTCCTTCCCCTCTACACTGCCCTAGTGAGGCCCCATCTGGAGTACTATGTCCAGTTCTGGGCTCCCCACTTCAAGAAAGATGAGGAGCTACTGGAGAGAGTCCAGCGGAGGGCTACGAGGATGGTGAGGGGACTGGAACATCTCTCCTACGAGGAGAGGCTGAGGGAGCTGGGCTTGTTCAGCCTGAAGAAGAGAAGGCTGCGAGGGGACCTAATAAATGTTTATAAATATCTCAAGGGTGGATGTCAAGAGAATGGGGCCGGACTCTTTTCAGTGGTGCCCAGTGACAGGACAAGGGGCAACGGGCACAAACTGAAGCACAGGAAGTTGCGTCTGAACATGAGGAAGAACTTCTTCTCTCTGAGGGTGACGGAGCACTGGAACAGGCTGCCCAAGGAGGTGGTGGAGTCTCCTTCTCTGGAGATATTCAAGACACGCCTGGACAAGTTCCTGTGCAGGCTGCTGTAGGTGACCCTGCTTCGGCAGGAGGGTTGGACTAGATGACCCACAGAGGTCCCTTCCAACCCCTACCATTCTGTCATTCTGTGATTCTATGATTCTGTGATTCTGTGAAACTCCTTCTCACCGTCCAGCTCACTTAAACGTTGTAGCGCTGAAATTCAACACAGAATTCTTCACAGAAACAACAAATTCATTTAATACCCAATTTAAAAAACATATAAATCTCAGCATCCAAATGAAGCAAATATTCTACAGTAGCTGAAGAAGAATTTTCCAAAAAAAGCTTGCAAATAAACATTGTAAGTACATATGTCATGGAAGTCTGTTCTGTGCAATAGGAGAGTTTGTAGGAAAGGTGCATGAAAGTCTAAATGTATTTAATAATAAGTTATAAATTAATAAGGATGTTACTACTATTTCATTTCATAAGCTAGTATCTCTACTTGTACTTGTTGGCATGTGGCAAATAGAAATTGCAAGTTTCTCAGCACAAAAGGAGTAGGGAGCTAAAGATTTTCTCATGAAAGGAAGTCGGAATATTTTGTGTAAGTAAAGAACAGAAACTCTGTAGGGCTGCAGAGTGTCTTGACACACAATTAAAAAATAAAGTGCCTTTTTTTCTGGCCTAATTACAAAATGTACTCTTCAGGTGCATTGAAAGTCAGAAATTTGTAGAGAAGCACTGTAAAAAGGTTACTGTATAGGAAATACAGGTATGGGATTTGAAGTACAAGGGTAGAATAGTACTTTCACAGAAACAGCTCTGCTGAAACTTAAGCAATTTTTCAGCCAGCAATGTGGGGGTTCTTAGCCTCCTAGATTTCAACATTAGGGGAAGAAAAACAAGAGGCTGACAGACGGGATATTTTACATTTGTAAGGTGATGTATCATTATGTCTAAGTTAATTAAAAGTTCTTCTGTTGGAAGAAGGATGTGCTTTGAAAGATTTTGGCATTTAATATGATGATGTGTTTTTTCACTGACAAAAGGAACTTAGCTTTATATGATATACTGTGCTCAAAAATTTATTTCAGGGCAAAATAAAATGTGAAATTAAATTTGTTTTTAAATAATTCACTCAAGCAAATGAAGATCCCAAATTATGTAAGAACAATTGTGTCTTTTTTCTTGACAATAAACAAATGGGATATGTAAATAGAAAAAAGTGCTTTGCTGTGAAAATTAAGGGTCTAGTTCACAAAAGCCTTTTATATATTTTTGTGCAAGTGTACTTATTCTGCTGAGAAAGTGTGATGGAAATGATTGTGATGACAGTCCTGCTGCTGCTTGTGTACTGCTTTCTGGGGGTTTGTTCAGATGTGCAGACACAGCTTGTTGTTTATTCCATCTAGTGCTAGACTAGATTTAATAGGGTACCCTACTTGCTTCAGAAACATGCAAGTCTCTGCTTACTTCAGTGTCATATCTGCTTCCCTTGCTAAATGTCTAGGTCACACCAAAGCCTCTGGAAAGCAATCTTTAGGCAACTGAATTAAGCTCTGATTCTCTACGGCTCTTCCAGAGACTGAGATTCAGTCCTGTGTAATGGGCCATTCTAGAGCTTAAACTGTCATAGACCCTCAGATCCAGATGTGGATGATAGTCAAGATGCAGACAGATTGTGCTCTCTCTTTGCACTAAAACAGTTTTGGTCTGTGTTGACTGGCATTTCTGGTTCAGAACTGTACCTCTTTACAAAACTTGCAAAATTAATGGATTTCAGCTAAACTTGGATTTCCAAACACATGTCCACATTGCACTTCACAGGAGCCAGTCTGACCTCAGAATTAGACCTAGATAAACTGAGTCTTCAAGTGACTGTGCCATTTCTGAGTCAGTATGGCTAGAAGGAGCTGCAATTCTTCTATACACGACTCGGGGCTTATATCATTCGTAACAGACAAACTTGTTTCTAAATACATGTAATAAATGATCAGTTGTTATCCAGTGAGAGGTAGCTGGTAGCCTTGTAGTCGTATTCTGACTGGCGTCATGGCAGATGAAATTATTTACTGTAAATGTAAATCTTGGCTTGTCTTGTATGTACATATTCTATATTCATTTTTGCCAGTTCTAGAAGGCTGCAAGCTTAAAATTTTGGTCTGAATTGGGAGCAACTTTTTAACCACCTGATGTTTGCTTGAATCATCACAAATGACACAGGGAAGCAGTGAATCAAGTAGTTCATTCTGGTGGATTTGGGTTTTGATTTGTTTTTTCTAATTATGAACTCGGACCTCAGTCATACATGATGGCTACTTCTATACTAGTCAACTAAGAACTGTTAGGGAACGTTCCTGGGCGCCAGAACTTAAGTATTTACACTACTGAATTCTTAGAAAAGTCCTTGACATTTGTTTGGCCTATAACAACTAGAACTCTGCAGTAATTATCAGGCATGGTTTGAGATTTAGCAGAGGATATTCAACAGAAATGTCAGGTGCTATTCTTTTTTGGAGTCTGTGAAAGTGTAATAGGAAGAACATAGGTGCTTGGCAGATCCTGGTATCAATGACAGTGAAGAGTTTCAAGTAATTTGCTAGTACAGAAATTGGCAAAAATATCTAAAAATACATTGTAATTACTATTTTGCTACTGTTCATTATTTTTTGGCAGTTTTACAGTTATTGTCTTTTAAAATTTATCTTACAGGATGATGAAAATAGTGACAATCATTAGGCCTGTCATTTTGCTTGCATGTTTCTGTGTTTGCAGACCTTTTCTGTGCAATTTTAAAGTTAGTTGACCAATACCAACCACAAATGCCAAGGCAGAATCATAGAATCATAGAATGGTAAGGGTTGAAAGGGACCTTAAAGATCATCTAATTCCAACCCCCCTGCCATGAGCAGGAACATCTTCCACTAGACCAGGTTGCTCAAAGCTCCATCCAACCTGGCCTTGAACACCTCCAGGGAGGGGGCAGCCACAGCTTCTCTGGGGGTCCTGTTCCAGTGTTTCACCACCCTCATGGTGAAGAATTTCTTCCTAATATCTAATCGAAATCTGCCCTCTTTTACTTTAAAGCCATTCCCCCTTGTCCTATGACTACACACCCTTGTGAAAAGTCCCTCTCCATCCTTAGGCCTCCTTTAGGTACTGGAAGGCTGCTATAAGGTCACCCTGGAGCCTTCTCTTCTCCAGGCTGAACAGCCCCAACTCTCTTAGTCTGTCCTCATAGGAGAGGTACTCCAGCCCTCTGATCACCTTTCTGGCCCTCCTCTGGACCTGCTCCAACACATCCATGCCCTTCTTATGCTGGGGGCCCCAGAGCTGGACGCAGTACTCCATGTGGGGTCTCATGAGAGTGGGGTAAGGGGGCAGAATCACGTCCCTCGACCTGCTGGCCACGCTTCTCTTGATGCAGCCCAGGGTACGGTTGGCTTTCTGGGCTGCAAGTGCACATTGTCAGGTCATGTTGAGCTTCTCATCCACCAGTACCCCCTTCTCCTCAGGACTGCTCTCGAGCCACTCTCCGCCCAGTGTGTACTTGTGTTTGGGATTGCCCCAACCCATGTGCAGGACCCAGCACTTGACCTTGTTGAACTTCATGTGGTTCACGCAGGCCCACCTATCCAACCTGTCAAGGTCCCTCTGAATGGCATCCCTTCTCTCCAGCGTATCAACCACACCACACAGCTTGGTGTTATTGGCAAACTTGCTGAGGGTGCACTCAGTCCCACTGTCCATGTCGCCGACAAAGATATTGAAGAGCACCGGCCCCAGTACAGACCCCTGAGGCACACCACTCATCACTGGTCTCCACCTTGACATCAAGCCATTGACTGCAACTCTTTCATTGCATCCATTGAGCCAGTTCCTTATCCAACGAGTGGTTCATCTCTCAAATCCATGTCCTTCCAATTTAGAGACAAGGACATCATGCGGGACAGTGTCGAATGCCTTGCACAAGTCCAGTTAGATGATGTTAGTTGCCTGCCCTTTGTCCACCAATGCTGTAACCCCATCATAGAAGATACACCATACATAGATTAGATACACCAGAAGGCTGTTCTGCCATTCAGCGTTACCTGGACAGGCTGGGGAGTTGGGCAGAGAGGAACCTGATGAGGTTCAACAAGGGCAAGTGCAGGGTCCTGCACCTGGGGAGGATCAGCCCCATGCATCAGTACAGGCTTGGGGCGGACTTGCTGGAGAGCAGCTCTGTGGAGAGGGACCTGGGTGTCCTGGTGGACGACAGGTTAACCATGAGCCAGCAGTGTGCCCTGGCTGCCAAGAAGGCCAATGGCATTCTTGGATGCATTAGGAGGAGTGTGGCCAGCAGGTCGAGGGAGGTTCTCCTTCCCCTCTACTCTGCCCTAGTGAGGTCCCGTACTCTGTCCAATTCTGGGCTCCCCACTTCAAGAAAGATGAGGAGCTACTGGAGAGAGTCCAGTGGAGGGCTACGAGGATGGTGAGGGGACTGGAACATCTCTCCTACGAGGAGAGGCTGAGGGAGCTGGGCTTGTTCAGCCTGAAGAAGAGAAGGCTGCGAGGGGACCTAATAAATGTTTATAAATATCTCAAGGGTGGGTGTCAGGAGGATGGGGCCAAGCTCTTTTCAGTGGTGCCCAGTGACAGGACAAGGGGCAACGGGCACAAACTGAAGCACAGGAAGTTCCGTCTGAACATGAGGAAGAACTTCTTCCCTCTGAGGGTGACGGAGCACTGGAACAGGCTGCCCAGGGAGGTTGTGGAGTCTTCTTCTTTGGAGATATTCAAGACCCGCCTGGACAAGTTCCTGTGCAGGCTGCTGTAGGTGACCCTGCTTCGGCAGTGGGGTTGGACTAGATGACCCACAAAGGTCCCTTCCAGCCCCGAACATTCTGTGATTCTGTGATTCTATGTCAGCACCCTTATTGATCATTACAGTTTTCCCCAAGACTACCAGCTCCTCCTATCATAATCTTTGGTCCAGACTTTCTCCAGAGGGCCTTTCGGAAGTCCAACTAAATTACATTTAACAGTTATTTATCCATTATTGTTTCAACTCTTTTGAACAAAATAAATCTTAAGCAGTACAATTTTCTTTTACAGAAGCTCTGTTGATTTTTATTGTATTATGCTCATTTGTGTGTTTTATAAGTCTCTTTAAATGTGTTTTCAGCTAATTTACCTAATACTTAAGTCGTGTTCACTGGTCTATAATTTTCAGGCTCACCACTAACACATTTTAAAAGATGGCTACAATGCTGGCTGTCCTCCAGTCTACTAGCACAATAGTGGAGATTAATGAGATATTCTGTATTTTTTGTTTGCAGTTCAGTCACTTTGATAGGGATTTTCAAAGGTTGCTAATACAGTTAGGTACCCAAATCCCTTTAACATTTAGTGAAATATGTGCATTGTACTCCCAAAGCTTCTCTGGAAAACTCCTAACTTTCAGTCATAAGTGCTCCTCGGTGAATATTGATTCATCCTAGTTACACAATGATATAGTTCACAGCTTGGCATAGCACCTTTCTTTTTAATACAACATCTCGTTGGCTGCATCAGCAGTGAAGCGTAACACAGAAATCACAAATACATTTTTGCGTCAATCATGAAGTGGTAATAATAGTGTGATCAGTTTAACCCACTTCTGAACCAGCCATTCTAATTCCATTTCATTCTAATTACTCAGTTCTATTCAACATACCTGCAAATGTCATTAACTTTGTTGATCTTTCCCACATTCTGCTCCCTTACCTATCAAGGTCTTCCTTGCATCCCTTGCAGTCTGTTATTCCCTGTTCAGTTGTTACTGTATGATGCCAATATTATGGGAATGTGCCACAGAAGTTCTAATCTGTTGCCTTCCACTGACTGCTTTTAATTTAATGCTTCTTTATTTTGACTCAAATTCTGAAGTTTCAGACTAAACCTAGAAACATGAAGTTCCCATTCCACTGCAGGTTTTTTAAAGCTTATTGATAGTAGAGTTCACCTATGTATAGTATCTTTTCTAAAGAAGTCAAGAGATACTTGAACATTACAAGGGAACTTATAAATCTGAATTGAGTAATAAAGTGCAGCTGCAGAAAGCAAAATTGGGGTAACTTTCAAGCTAGCTTTTACACTCCAGAAAAAAAAGAAAAAACCTGTAAAAATAAAAAGATTACAGTTTCACCCAAAGAGCATCTTGCTTCTTCAAAGGAGGTCAAAATCGTTTGGAGAAATTCTGTCACACAGGCAGTTGTATGTGACCACTATAGCTGTAAGACGCAGAAAATGCTGATCATGACATGTTGGTGTAGTGGATACTGAAGTTAACGCTGGCATTCCTAAGACAAAAATCTGTTCAGGTTACAATCAACACAACACCGTAGGATAGAATTTGACATAAAATAATCATTATCCCTTGTGACTATTAATAAATCACACAGAAAAATTGCAACTTCTAGATCTCAGAGCAAATAGTCAGAAATAGAATTGGAAAATGTCTTTTTATTTTTTTCCTTAAACCTATCAGTTCTGATACAGAGATTCTAAAATGTCCTATCTGGAGGCTATAAAGAACTGACTTTAATACTGTAACTACCATGATGTACAATAAGCAATGTTCAAAACATAAGCTCATGTTCTTTGAAATAGAATAAAACTATTTGCAGTCTACATAACAAAACAAATTAGAATGACTATTTTTTGTAAAGGAATTTTCAGCCACTTCTACTCCAACAGTGTTGTCTTTGAGTGGTTGATAGTTTGGTGAATTATTATTGTGTTGCATGCGGTTAAAACAAAGTATTTTTTTCTCTAATTTACATCCAGTTTGTTTTGGTTGGAGAAAGGAGGGTCAGGACTTCATGGCTTTTGATTGGGAATGAAGAACAAGTTCTCCTGAATAATAGGCAAAATCCTGATTTTCTGTGAGTATTCTTCTCAGCAAGAGTTGACTGAGTTAAAAAATAATGTTTGGTCACAGAATACTTTACATGGAATGTTTGAAAAAGATTTCTCGGAGGCTTCAGAGTGATTGTAAATATATGTTCTTGATCAAAATTTGTATTTTTAATATTGTTATGATCTTGTTTCATAATGCAGTCTGAAGTATCGCTGCAGCTAGTTTATTAGTTTCTGCACAAACAGGGTAAAAAAGTCAAGGAAACAACTTCCTAGTTCCTATTACAATATGACTTGAAGGAATAGCAACTACTGAATTTTCAGGTGTTTCACAGAAAATTTCTGGCCCACATTTGTCAGTGTTGCGTGTTACAAAACGAAAAACTGTGGAATTTGAAAGAAACAGGACCGGGATCTTATCACACCAGAGAACACGCAAGAGTAAAAATGTGCCCTCCTGATGACCAGAGGTTTTTCCAAAATGAGTTATTTTAAAAATTTGCCTATTTGTGTGACTCAGCAACTTTTGTGTATATTCAAGTTGGATATGAAACACTGAGGGGCTGTAGCTGGCAATATGAAATGATTTGAGAATGAATCTGTAAAATATTCGTCCATCTTAATTAGTTTTAAGAATCTTGCCAAAATGTCTGTGAATTAGCCTGTAGCCAATATGTACAGTCTTATAATACTAACTTTTTCAAAACATCCTTGTGATTTCTAACACTGGAAGATTTAAATACTGCAGAACACCTTTTAATAAAATCAATGAGCCTTCTAAGAAAGTGTTATGAATTTAGAGATGTGAGATGCAAAAGAACTCCTTGTTTCCTAGTTTTTTAATTTATATTTGTTCTGCTCCAACAGGAGCACATTTTAATTCTGTGCTAAAGAAATGAGATACTAAAAAAAACCAACCATGTGCATTCATTACTGCTGAAATGGGGGCTTAAACAGGGACAAAGCAGTAAAATGAGATTGAGTGTTAAAATGTTATTTCTCTATGTCAGCTTCCCAGTTTCTATTTTAAATATTGGTTGCAGAAGCCAAAGCAAATATACATCTGCTTTGCATTGCAAACTGACTTGACACATTGAACACAGTATTTAATCTGTTTTGGACACATGAAATGCCAGTCTCCATAATACCTAGTTGCTGTTGTAATGCCTAAGAGTACTGCAGATTTGTGCTATGATGCTTAACCTACTGCATATTGAATTTGTGTTGTGATGTTATTCCGATGAATACTTTATTGTGCCATACACAAAAGCTTCAGCTCTGTGATTGCTACGTCCAGCACCTACACAACCCTGTAAGTTTGTAAATGTGTATGTAACCACATTATTAATGGCAAAAATTATCTCCCTGTTTTGGACATATGAATAACGTAACACTGTGGTCAGACATAATAGATAGATTTATATAATTTCTCTCCTCTCAGTTTTAGTCTGCATGCCTGCAAAACCGGAGAAATCCTGACATTATCTGACAGATCCAAGGAAGTATAATTTTGAAAGATACGAAATTTTCTTTCTGACTGATAATGCTAGTAAAAAATTTTGTTACCCTATTCCCTTCCTTCCTTCCTTCCTTCCTTCCTTCCTTCCTTCCTTCCTTCCTTCCTTCCTTCCTTCCTTCCTTCCTTCCTTCCTTCCTTCCTTCCTTCCTTCCTTCCTTCCTTCCTTCCTTCCTTCCTTCCTTCCTTCCTTCCTTCCTTCCTTTTCTCTTTTCTTCCTATTGGAAGAGTGGAAGATCAGTTTGTATTTGTTGCTCTATGAGAACCTTCTGAACAAATAGTTCTTCTAGTATGGAGAAGGATGAAATGCTGTGGCAATATCCTGTCTTAGATTCCAGTTTCTGTTTACTCCTTCTTCGTCTTTCTGTGATTGTGACGCAAGAACATAGAAGTAAAATGGACACTCTAACTTGGCAAGTCCAGACATCCTGCTTGTGAACAGTCACAGGAATACTATATGCTAGTAGTATATAGTACTACTATAAATAGCTTTATGCTATTTATCTCTGTCTGTTCTTTCTGTGACCTTTTTTTTTCCACCCTACAGGCCTCTTGCTTTGAAAAATAAGCACCTCCTTCCTTTGTTTCATGTTGCTTACTCTTTATTCCATTGTATTAAATGCTTTGGAGTCTGTTTCTGCTATTTTACTGCTTCTTCTCTCTCCCTTCCAAGTCCTATATTAAGAACATGACTATCAACCCCACGGGGCAATTAAAAAAATGCTGTACCGTAGGGTCCTGAGAAACAATTTGCTTAGATCATTCATCGGAAGTTTTATCCCTTTTAGATAATTCTGCCTGACTGCTATTTCATAGTAATGACAACCCGAAGGCTAGTTCCAAAGGCAGATTTTGGCCTCAGTGTAGAGCTGTACTCTGAAAAAGAAATGTAAAATTTACAGGGTAAGATTCTGTGCTCACTGCATCACTGTGAAGTTAGACTTGGTATAGTCAGCTGACAGAGAAGATCAGGCTGGACTCAGAATTGCATAGAGCTCTTTCCTTTTCCTTCCATTATCATATGTGCGAATAAAGGGAAGACGAACATGGTGAGCAGGTGGCTGATGTTACAGCTGCTGATGAATGACTGGGTCCCCGACAAGGCCCTGGGCTGCTGTAAAGGTGACTGAGCAGGATGTGAACGCAACATGTGAAATCGGTGAACAGGACATATAACAAATGAGAAAAGGTGAAACTTCAAAGGCACCTGAAGAGACATTTTGAGGGAGTAGAGTCTTTCGAGACTGAAAGCACTTGTGTAACAGAATCTGTTGTAACATATAAGGCTGTGATTACCTAGGTAACGGTATCAGAAATACCAAACGTGGACATAGATGCAGCAAAAGTGGGATCAATGGGAAAAAGTATTGTCTATTTAGGAGGAGACTGGTGCAGAGAAAAGATGGTGAAGAGTCGGGTCAAGAAGCAGGAGGAAGGGTAATGAGGTGTGTGAATATTGTGATCACTGCTGTAAGGGTACCTGTGGGCAGTCTCAAGCTTGATCACTGCAACCTAATCAGGACAATAAAACACCCTGCTGTTCTAACAATACCGTAAGAGTCAATCTTGCTTCAACAGTCAGGGTGACCGGCATGGTTGTGGTTTTTCTGGCTAGAAGGGGATCACTCAAGCAAGTGGATCGAGCCTCCTGGTATCACCATGTTGGTATCCGCTCCTGGCCTGGAAGCATGGACAGATACCTTCTCTTCTAAAGAGCAAAGACAACTAATTTACTTACCAACTCTGTCATAAGCATCCTGTATGACCTCTAATATGCTGTTATCTGGACTGCTCTCTCTCTTTTCTCACGGATTTTCTATCTTCTTTCAATCAACTGCACTTTAATGCATGAACTGATCTCTTTCTAGGTATACGGTCACATGGAGCATTTATCACCAGTGGCTCACCAAGATCCATTTCTTCCTGAGTTTATTTAACATGTATACTGATAGACTACATTCTCAAGTCTGCAAATCTCTGCCACTTCAGATCTTGATCTCAGGTCACCTTTTCAATCTCGTTTTTTTAGTTACACTTACGCAGTTACAATCTTCCAAAATCTAGCAAACACATCCTCTTCTACAAAAAAAGAAAATAAAAATCTGTGACTAGGAATTATTCAGTGCTTCAGTATTTGAGTCATCAACGAACTTTTCTTGAAGGCACTTGTATTTGATAAAAAAGTTGCTTACTGACTTTTAAAATTAGGACTTTAAGCAATGTTTCAAGTTGGTTACGTAAGGTGGAGGTATTTAATCATGAGTTGCTTTGTTCTATAATTCAGCTCAATTTCCTAAATAGTACATAAGATAGAAAATAAAATGGATTAAATCACTCTATTGGTCTCAGCTATATTATCTTTAAATTGTAAACTAGATTAAAAAATAATTGAGTATATACTTGTGACTAGTGTAAAAAATTGTGGCCATGATTCTGAATGCAGATGTGGAATTTATTGAGGAAGCCATGTGACCTTTTTGTACTCTCACTTTCTAAAGTAGAATTGAGCTTGGACTAGAATTGAAATCACAAATGAATTTATGCTTTAAAACTCAATTTTTTTAGTGCAATGCAAAGAACCATTTTAGCATCTCAGTCACCAGAAAAGAGTAAATTTGGAAACTGGTGGTATCATTTGATCTATACAGATATCTGTCTTAGATCAGCTTTTCAGAGGTAATGAAGAAGATCATTAAAATTGCCTGATCTCCATAAGCTTTTTATGGCTCTGATTAAGTGACTAGGGAGCATTATGCTATGCTTGAGGGGGTAAATTGACACTTTGTTGCAATAATCTTATTAATTAAGCCTGCTAAAATCTTGGATTCTTTTACTATATCCAGATAGTTTGTAAATACTATATGTGTTCCATGTAAACTTTGTTTCCTTTTACTCCTTTAATCCTAAAACAGGCTTTGTTTCTAGGAAATAAAAAATAAAAAAAGAAAGTCCAGATCTCTGGTTAAATAAATTGTTTGGATAAGTTTATGCAAACTACCCTTCTCCAGCTGGTTGAATTTGGAAAACTGCTTTGAAACATCTTGTATGAAAACTCTGAATATTTCCTGTTTATGGAAAGCCAGATTCAGAAATCTATCAGTTTACGTATTTTAAATATTTTCTGACGTCTTTGATACACGTACACTTACAAATTAGCATATAGAAAATTATAAGACACCTGGAAAGACTCCAATGTATTTTATTTTATTTTTTGGTCCAAAATTCTACTTAAGCTAAAAACTTTTAGGAGGTAGACTAACTTCATTATGAATTAAATTTCTCACTAAACTGAGAGACTCACTCAGCCCAGAACTGTTAAAAGCCTAGGGGTCTGTGTGCTTGTATAGGATACAGAGAGCCAAAACTCAAGTCTCTGATTCTGGCTGGAAACCTAAACTCTATTACTGATCACTTGTTCCTGATTTGGCTGTAGAGAGGTAAACCATTCTGAAGATTTTCCATCAGAACTTTTTGTGTGTGTAACTAAGTAATTATTATAGCAGGATCCATACTGAATCTAACTCTCACAGATCATTCTGTTTTTGAGCAATGGACAATTTTGTTGCTGATGAGGGCAAAACTTCAGGTTTTACTGAGTGTCTGTGAGATTTTTTTCTTCTTCTGAGAACATTCATAGAATGGAAAAGCTATATTCTGTTCAGCTCTAACAGAAACACATTAGTCTTTGTAATAAACCAGAATATTATCCTGTT
Source organism: Opisthocomus hoazin (assembly GCF_030867145.1). Lineage (NCBI taxonomy): Eukaryota > Metazoa > Chordata > Aves > Opisthocomiformes > Opisthocomidae > Opisthocomus > Opisthocomus hoazin. The sequence goes on along the minus strand of NC_134415.1, from coordinate 63,892,496 downwards.
GGTAATTTTTTTTTAAATTATTATCCTCCATGTCAAACTAAGACCTATCTGGGGAAATGTGGGTTAAATCCATTCATGGAAAATACCACTCCAAAATAATGGTCAATATCCAATATAAAATAAAGATAATCAAACAAGAAAAAATGCATATGTCAGATGCGAGACTGTGTGGATAAGAAGTGCAGCAAAATTTTCAAAAATACGTTTATGTAAACTGTAAGTGATGGTATAAGTAATAGATACACCTTAAAGAAAAGTTGCTATGATTCCATTCCCACAGGATGTTAAACTTACGTGCACTCTAAGCCTCCTGTATACAACTAACGTGATATAATATGCCATATGGTAAACGTTAAGCAGGTGTCTTAGCCTGTAACTAAAACCTTAAGTTTCTAATAGTATTATCGGTCTTCTTCCCCTCTTGTTTCAAAGAAGAAATTCACACTAACACCCCTATTTTTAACTTCACTGAAAATGGAAAATTACAAAGTCCTCTCAGAGAATTACCAAATTCAAAAATTAAACTTTGTAAAAAGGCGGAATGAATCACGCATTCCTCTGACGTCTGGTACCAGTCAAAGATCTCCACATCAGTTCAGAGGTGATTTGTACAGTGGCGCAGACAGTGTATTGCATTTTGTTAAAGAAAACTCCTCAGGAGTTGTTTTTATGGAGTTCTATGTATAATTACAGCCTGAAACATTGGGTTTAGAGTTGGGTTGTTTTTGTTTACTACTATGAGGTTCTTCAGGAGAATTTCCAGCTATTTTGGGAACTTGATGTCTTAGAAGTTCTTTGCATAAATGGGAAGTTGGTTGGGATGTCATGGAAGTGACAAGCCTAGATGAGAGGAATAACCAAGTGGAATGCTGATAGCCTTTCTGTTTTACATGGCCTGCTCCTGGGAGTGACTCCTTCAGGAACTGTGTCTCATCTGCAGTTTGGTAAGAATGCAAGGCATTGCTCTGCCCTCATAGACTGGAGTAGGGCCCAGTTCTTGATGATTAGGCAGCCTGATTTGGGCTTTTCATTGACAAAGCTCTGCTGTGTTGACTGTACAAACCCCTGTTCCACTTAGCTTGCTGCTGCTTCTCAGATTTAACAGTACAGCAAAAAGTTAGCCTCACATATCTGCTGCTTGGGAATGAATCACCGGCCCACTAAGTACCACTTAGCAAATGTGAAAGCAATCGTCCCTGCTTTCATCAGTCTTATTCAAATGATTTGGGTACTCCAATCTTCATCCATTCTTTTAGAACATGCAAGGTTCTCTCTGCTCCTCTCAGGAATCTAAATAAATGGATAAAGAAGTTCTATCTTAAGTGCCCTGGGAGTTGAGTTGCTACAGGACTTGTGTTTGCTTAGATGAATTTCTGTCAGAAAAACTGACCTTTGTCTTTCTCGGCTGTCTCTTGTTCAGCTGCTGCCAGTCACTTTTTCCTCCCCGTTGCTCTCCCAAACTTTCCTATGGAAAGGCTGGGTGCCCCATTGACCATAGACTGCTAATGATGATGGATCCAGTATGATGATCTTGGACAAAGACAGAAATAGGGTGGAAAAAGAGGACAGAGAGTAGGGTCTTTACCTACACATTACCTTTCAAGATAGGGATCTTTGGGCCCTGGAGATAAATTAGCAATCTTGAATTAAGATGACTTACTCAATACAATTGGATTTAAATCCAGTTATTAAAAGGAAGTTACTCGAAGTTTCTTACCTACACGTTCTATACAAAGTCACCTTTTAATTTGATATCAATCAAAACAATTTTTGCATATACTGGGCCTCATAAGAACAAAGTGTTCTATGTTTTTCATTTCACTTTTGTACTTCCTTTGCCTATAGTATATAACAATTACTGTTGTTAATTTATATACTCTATTTTAAATACACTGTTATCTACTTGATAAAAGGCAACTGATATTATTTACTGTATAATCCTCTTAGCAACTAAGTTCACAAGGAGAGAATCTACATTCAAATCCTTGTGTAAGGAATTCTTTAATGTAGTTCAGCTCAAGTGCTCAAAGATGGTTCTTTAACTATGGTACGTAAAACATAGCGGTTTCTAAGCTGCCCCCCAGCCTGTCCTGCTTCCTGGTTGGAAACTGAAGTCCAAAGGCAATGACCCCCCTCCACTCCTTCCTCAAGTACTTGTTTAGTCAAAGTAATTATGGAAAAGAAAGCCTTACCTGATTTAACATAGGAAATGCATTTGCATGCTACACAAAGATTTCAATAAAAAAAAAGTCTGCAGCCTGCTTGGTATGTTTGTCTTCATTTAAAACAGAATTCTGTGACTAGAGGCATGAAGTGCAATATTCACTTAGCAGCTTTGATTCAATGAGGTCAGAGCTGATGGCTCCATCTTTTGTTTCCTTTTGCACTGTTTGCATCCTACTTCACAATGATACCCACTTCAGTAGCAGTTTCGGTCATTTGGAGAGCCAGTCATATGAAGAAAATTCTCCTTTTCTTATGGGAGTGAACATTTTCACATCTTCTTGAGTGCTGTTTAAGTGAATTGCTCTACTCATTTAATCATGTTGAAGTAAATTACAGGAGACTTTCTTACTTCCCCAAATCTAATGCTTATTCTATGTACAAAAAGAACTCCACTACTTCCTATTTTATTTTCCTATTATTAAGAACAAAATGGAAAACAGTGCACTGAATAAAACTTTGGCTGTAGTACATAGAGTTCATAACCAAAGCAATGAAATAAATCCATGTATTTACAATGTTACTCTGACTAAAAAAAACCCCAAACAGGAGTTGTAATTTCAACAACATAGGCAAAATTTAAACAACATGACATGCATGTGTTGTATTAACAAGTCTAACTTCTCTGTGGTATTAGAGTTAAAAGGAAGCCAACATTTGCTCTCTGTCAAATTTTGCTTCTTCCCTGAATGGGGGTGAGGCAGTGTCTGTCATTTTGGCTTTTGTGACCATCCTTCACTCTGTGTGACCATAAATCTTACAATGAATTTTAAATCCCCAACACTGACATCTATTAAGTCTTCTTATATGAGAAATGAGCTGGCAGTTGGAAGTGTAATAACAAGAAAAAGAAATGAGTTTTACTCCTAGGACTACAATAAACCTTCAGAAAGACTTCTGTTTTCAATACAGCATTACTTGTACAAAACCTCAAATCCTTCCTATTTGTGAGGTCACTGGTTTTTCACCAACAATTACTCCATATTGTACTCTGGTAAGAAAAAGTATCTCACTGAATTCAGTTAATGTCTGAAATGTTTGTAAATGAGATTTTATCACACAAAGTTCAAAGAGTTGAAGGAAAGTTGAAAAAGTAACCTCTGAAATGTAAGCCTCTGCTCAGTCATTGCAGTAAACTCTCTGGGAGTGTAAAAGAAATGACAGGTTTGTCACAAAAGACGTGCCAACCCTGTACGTTGTAGTAACATCAGTTTTGATAACCTACAAAAGAAATTAGCAAAGGAGGAAATGATTGTGAAATTTTTGTGAATAGATGATGATTTTCTTGAATACAGACCACCTGAGAGAATACTAGAGTGTAAAATCATATTGCTGACAACCTTTTCATTGGGTTGGCTTCAGAACTAATGAACAATCTCTCTAAATGAGTAAATCATTTCAATTGTTATCCAATGCAAGGCAATGCAGTAGATATATTACTTGACAAATTCTTCTTCCTTTAGTATACCAGAATGCCAGAACTTTGCAATTATACTTTTATTGTCATATCAGTAGTTTTATTGTAGATCAGAAATTTCACTTACTGAATAAAAGAACCTCTTTTAAAAGTAGCTTTTATTTGACAAAAAAAGAAAATTAGACAGCAGTGTTTGAATGTATGCATCATTTTATAAAACTTGAATATTTTGTAAAACAAGCAGTACCAAACTAACAATCTAATTGTAAATGATCATTCTCTGAAGCCCAGACTGTTGTGTGAATGTAGCAGGTGTTTCACTTACAGTACGGATTGAGAGATGTAATATTTTGTTTATTTTTTTCTTTCTATACTGGGGAAGAATTGGTATTTCTTGGGGTTTTTTAATGGTAACCTTTTAACATCAGTCAGAGCAACCTTCTGCATGATGCCAATAAACAATCTTCAGCAAACAGTACTGACTCAAACAGTTCTATCACACATGAATCTGGGTGGAAAGCTATGTTCAAAATAAGTATACTCAGTTCATTGCCTTTAGCTACTGAAAATTCCTGAGCTTTTGTGGCTTTGAGAGACTAGAGGAGGTCCCCTGAGTATGGTTCCTACTGGTATTAGCATTCTCATTTGCCCTGATGACATGTAGGTACACACTATGTGGTTTCTGAGTAGCCAGCTGGTTTCTATCACATAAAATTAAAGCTCGCGGAGATTATTTACTAGCAATACTTTATAGACTCTGTCAGGAAAATACCTTTTTTTATCCTGTTGTAGTTTACACAATCCCTTATAAGTTTCATTATTGTATAAGGAGTAAATCTAAAAATGTGCAAAATATTCTGGTAAGGCAAATCAATGTATTTTGTTTCAAACTTTCCCTTTTTATTTGGGGTTTTTTTTTATTACTGTTATCATAAATAAAGTTTCTACGTTGCCATGTTTTAACCCAGCAGCTGGCAGCTAACCACCAAACAGTCATTCATTTACCTCTCTCCCCTCCACAATGGGATGGGGAGGAGAATGGACAAAAAGTTCAGCAGGGCTTGTTGCGATAGAACAAGGAGAAATGGCTTTAAACTAAGGGAGGGTAGAGTTAGACTAGATATAAGGAAGAAATTTTTTACATTGAGGGTGGTGAAACACAGGAACAGGCTACCCAGAGAGGTAGTGGAGGTCCCATCCCTGGAAACATTCAAGGCCAGGTTGGATGGGGCTCTGAGCAACCTGCTCTAGCTGAAGATGTCCCTGCTCACTGCAGGGGGGTTGGACTAGATGACCTCTAAAGCTCCCTTCCAAACCAAAGCATTCCATGATTCGATGATGATGGTGATGATGAATATATAAAACAAGCTATACACGATGCAGTTTTGTTTGCTGCCCAGTGACCAATTGCACATACAATCCCTGAACAGCAATTGCAGAACCCGTGAATTTTGCGGATTTCATCGATCTCGCAGAGAAAGATCGAATTCTTTGAAAAATTTAAACTCATGCAAAAGTGCGAACTCATGGAATAAAAAATCCTGTCCCCTGGCCAGCCTCCATTTATGTATTGAGCATTAGGTCTATGGTATGGAACGTTTCTACTGGTCAGCTTGGGTTAGCTGCCTGGCTGCTTTCCTTCCCTGCTCTTCTACATCTGCTCATTAGCCGAACATGGAAAAACTCAAAAAAAAGTCCTTGATTTCTTAGCAACAGCTAAAACCATCAGTGTATTGTCAACATTCTTCTCGTACTAAACCCAAAACACAGCAGCCTTTGGGTAGAAAATTAACTTTATCCCCCTAGAAACCAGGACATACATGAAAAATAATTTTCAATTTAAATATGAATTTCTGGTTTTTGGTTTTTTTTTTTTAATTTCCAAATACCAAATTTGAAAACTTCAGAACATCCTTTTTCTTACACTATTAAAAATTGTTTTTACACATATCTTCTCACACTGGTTCGAAATCCACACCCATTTTTCTGAATAGTCATAAAGGTTATTAAAGTTATGAATTTCTTTGTTCACTAGTGACACAGTATTTCCATCTCATCTGTGAGTCATCTTAAACTTTCTCCTATAAATGGAAGCAAAACAGGGTTTATAAGATCTACAATGATATATAGTTGTGGCATCATTACAACCTTATGATCAGCTGTCTTCGTCTAGAGGCCTTATGCATGGGATTAAACACCTGAGACATACAAGAGATCTAGAAATTTTACCTTAGCTGGGACTGAATGATGGATAGAAGTGGATATCGCTAGACAGCAATTTGTTCCACCTAAGAATTGTTATTTTAGGATAGAATATATCACCCCTGGAGATTTCCATTTCTCTCCACTTGCAATTAAGGCTAAATTCTATTCTACACTGATTATATCAGCATAGAAATGTTATCTAATCTTATTAGATAAATTCTATGAAGTGATGTGAACTCCATCTTATACTGAAATTTCAACAATAGGTCAAGGAGATTGAGAATTTCATACACAAAAGACACTAGGCTTACTGTATACATCTCAATAGTTTTTAATTCTTCCCTGTGGCCATCTTTGTCAACAGGGCTTCTGGAAAAGTCATTAGCAGTCAGTTAACTTCAGCAACAGACCAGTACAGCTGTAGTCTGTATCAAGTACAGTAAGCACAATTTACATCTAATTTCTACTTCTAGAATCAAATCATGACCCTGCAGAACTTTCTTTTCTCCTCACCTATTCTTTTTTTCTAGGTCAGGAACATTCATAAAGAGTTCTTCAAAGAGCTTTTGTCCTCTTCGCCTTCCAGGAGCTACACTGTATGTCTGAATGTGTTCAGAAGCAGAAATCTGTATTTCAAATCTAGCTTCAGAATTTGGATGTAAACTCTTCTGGTACTTATACTGACATATTACTCTCAATATCATTTATTTTGAGCACATTATTTTAGTAAGATGACACTGGAGCCTGCATTCATTAGAGTTCGTTGAACTATTCAGGCATTCATTATGTCTGTGAATTAGTGAATCATTCTGGATTTGACCCTTATTTACTTCTCAGTAACATTAAAAACTGCTGAACAGGAATTCAGATTGTAAGCTTTGCTTATTCATATACTGCTAGTCAGCAAAGACACATTATACTATTTCCACTAAATCAATGACTGCAAAATTTCAAAGAGAATATTAAAGAACAAATCCATTATGTCCTTCTGGTAAATACGTTGGCCTCAGAATGAGTTCATATGGCATTCAGGAAGCTTCTTGCATTGTGAATGTTTTCAAGACTTCTCAGAGAACATACCTTTTGATCTTACAAATCCCACAACATGTTTGACTAGGAGCTTTTTTGGGGGGAAAAAAAAACCCCAAAACTAACAGTGTTTTCTTCATTCTCTGATAAAGCCAGCACTGAAGCTGTTGACTTTTACTCTCAGGATTAGAAGCTAGCTAACTTTGATACTTCCCAATATAGTTTGAGCTCCTTGGCTTGAAACACTCAGTCTCTTGATTTGTTTGTCTGCTGAAAATAGAGTGGGCATAGTGGCCGGGTAATTTAGACACTTCTTTACGTCTCCTAAAGTCTCAGTTGGTTTTGGTTCAGAGACTCGGAGACAAAAACTGCTTTCCCACTAGTATCTCAGCGAAGAAGTCCCACGTGGCTGAACATGAACTATAAACAAGCTGGTCTTGCATGTGGTCAGTTGCCTATAAAAATCAGTGTTCTTTCATCAGGATATCCCAAAGGGCTAAGCTAACTGAACATGGCACCTGTCACATACGTGTAAATACCTTGTGCCAAAAAGCCCCTCTTTTTGTCACAACTGCAGTTAAATCTTTTTTAAGCGTTTACCCAGGAGACCAGCAAAAATTGATTGCATAGTAGCAATGATCTTTAACTAAAGGTTGAACAAGAATGCATTGAAAATATCAGGGATGATGAAAGGCATGGGAAGAGTGTTGCATATTAGATTCTGTCCTTACTGCAGATGCCATTGTATTAATAGAAGCTATAATTCAGTGGGAAAAAAAATAAAAGGCTTTCATCTCACAGCAACTTCCTGGCAGGTTTGAAAATCTATCCTTGATTTGTCTTTGTGTTTCTCACAAAAGTACAACAGACCAAGACAGTAGAGTTCTCATCGATTTTTTGCAGTTTGACAGAACTGCTGAATTTCAGTGGCTTTTTGCACATACCTTCAATTAATCATTCAGGTAGGCGGTGTCCAGCTGAATATAACCTTGCACCACTACATTTGCTCACTGTTTCCTGCCATGTGACAGCAGTTATCTGATTTGCAGTAAAAACAGGTATAGACCTCAGTGACAATAAAAAGAATCCTGAAAATGATTAACTGCTGTATATGCAGTAGTGCTAAATGACTTAGCAAGCATCCAGGTCTATTTCATTAACATTTCTATTCAAATCATATTTATTAGATACTTCTCTTAACACCTGCATAAGTTACAGTCTCCAGGCAAATTGCTCTATGTTGTATCATCTTGTTAGTTATTACAGATGCTTCTTTACAGCGTTACCTTGAAAAAGGCAAAGTTTGCAATGCAGCTCTAACACCAGTTAGATATACATGTGCTCATACATCTCATGAATGCAAATGATATTAAGGAGTCAGGAACTAATTTGATCTGACAGGATATAGATGGATGAGACCTGTTATTCAGTATTGAAAAATATGAATGTGGACTGCAGCTGTTAGACTCATAGCAAATAAATAAAAGGCATTATAGGGAGAAAGGAAGTCTCTTTATTTTTCCTTGAAAAGACACGCTTGTAGGGGTTTGTCAGCACAAGAGAACTGTAAGGAAATTCTGTCGTTGGATATGGAGTCTAGGCAACAGTGGACACAAAGCTTTAAATCTTACCCATACAGCCTTGCTAGCTCCTTAGCAGTGGTAAGAATTTGGTCCAGGAGGATAGTATTTTTAAAAATTAATGTGTCTAAAAAGACCAAATTTTGAGTTTGTCAATAGTTGTCTTGTCCCTCTGAATCATGAGATTGTATTCTGTATTCCCGTTTCTATAACGTAACGCTTTTTCTCCTGCATTACCTTTGGGTTTGTGCCTTTTACCCATGAAGAGCTTGCAAGTATACAGCAATTAGTTATTGGTTGATATGCGTATTAGATAGGTATGTTGGCTAATACCTGAAACCAATGTGTTTCTAGACCAATCATTAACATCCAGGAGCTTGACGAGTCTCTGCTGCCCAGACACCTTCCAGGTGAGGGGGCAGTGTCAGGCTTGAACTAGGTTCTTGCTGACTTCTACCTTTCAGTTCTCTGCCTTTTTTTCTCAGTATTTCATATTGTTGCACACTGCTATTTTTGTCTTTATTCCCTGAGCTGGTAAACTAGTAGTGTCTCAAAAATTTCTCCTCTGCCTTTCTTTTTTTTTTTTTTTCTTTTTTCTTTTTTCTTTTTTCTTTTTTCTTTTTTCTTTTTTCTTTTTTCTTTTTACTTTTTTCTTTTTACTTTTTTCTTTTTTCTTTTTTCTTTTTTCTTTTCTTTTCTGTTCTGTTCTTTTCTTTTCTGTTCTTTTCTCTTTTCTTATCATGAGCTCTCCCACAGCTCAGCAACCCTTTTTACAGTAAAACTGAGCCAAGGTCATACAACTGTATTTCACAGAGCTGGGCCTGGGACTGCAGACAGCTAGACCACTGGGGTGTGGGTTACATCAGGTAGGCATTTATAACTGTGGGTGTCTGAGAGTTGGTCATAGGGAGGGAGGGATGTTCAAACACTTTTTACTCACCTTTTAGTCACTATGTTGGTATCTCCCTGAATCGTTTGAGAGCTTCAGTCCCCCGGAGGAGCACTGAATTTTTCAAGAGCAAGGTAATGTAATCCTCTCTCGTACCTAAAGAGATCCATTTCAACACCGGGATTTTCAAAGGAGACCAGGCAGAAATTAGAGATCTAATTAACTTCTTTTCCACGCTTAGTTCCTTTAGCCTTATTTTGAAATTCCATTCAGGTTTTTCAGATATGACAAATCTAAATAAATAAATAAATAAATAAATAAAACATTAAAAAATTCCCAAGAACCCAAGACTGGAGAAAGTCTTTGAAATTATTTAGTATATTTTCTCACCTTTTAGAAAACTCATTCGTCAATAACCTCTATCTTCAAAAGTATTATATGGGAGTTTTTGTCATACCTTTCCCTATTAGAAGATTGTTCCAGAACCTGAATGTGCTAAAAGTAATGACTTTTCATCTAATTTCCCGCTAAATTTATTTCCAGCTGTTGACATTTATTTGTTCCTGTGACAACACTGGCATTTCATTTAAATGATTCTTTTCTCTCCTAATGTTTACACTGCTGATGCGTTTATACACTAGTTTCTGTTCCTTCTCAGCCTTTGTTTCACCAGGCTAAACAAACAGAGTTTCTCTAATCTCCTGTTAGATAGGCAACCTAGTCTTCACATCATACCAATATAGCTTCTCTAGCTGCAATCTTTAACTTCTTCGCAAAAAAATGCCAAAATCTGGAGAAAACTTTCAGAGTGTAGAAATTTAATTAATCTCTAAGTTTTCCAGAAGTAATGCAATAAAACTAAAAAAGTAGTTACAATAAAAAGCAATATTTTGGGTGAGCAGTAAGATATAGAAACATGCTGGTCCCATGTAGAAACTAATGTTAAGACTGATTCATGCTCTGTCAGATTTTTTCTTCTTTCAACTAATTTTTTGTTTTCAGATGCAGATAGAATAGCTTAGGGGTAAAAGATAATTTCTGATGATAGTGTTCAAGGTGATTTTGCTGACCTCTGCCTTTTAAAATGGCAGTCAGTTTAGCATTAATCTGTATAGTGACTACCATTTTAAAAAGTTAACACATCTCAGCAGTTATCAGGGTTGTCTCTCAGGCTGCATGTGGGAGAATAGTATTTAATTTGGTGGCTGTATGAGGGTGGATGTGTGCACAAGCAAGAGTGAAAGTGTGAGGAGGTAAAATGTGTAGGAGATAACTGGCATCTCTGGCACTTTTGCTGACAAACACTGATTTCTTTCAAGACAAGCAGTATAGAAAGTTTTAAGAAAAAACTGGGCATGGGAAAAAGTTTTGCTGAAAGCATATTCTCTGCAGACAAGACTCAGGTTCTGTTGGTGCAAATGCATTTTATTGTGTCCACATTTAAGAGCATAGCCTCTGAAGGTCAGTAAAATGAAAGAGGAATTTGGTTTTAGTTTTCTGTTTCTGTCTAAACATTGTGTGCTTAGACGACAGAACAATCTTTATGGCCCAGGGACGCCTTGCCTCAAGTGTGGGAAATTGTTTGGAGTTTTCTCAATGGGAGAAGCAAATTGACTCCCATGATCCATGGCAGAACAAAGACCCTGATTGTACTTGCAGAGGTGCATATAGCCACAGGATTTCACTGGGAATAATATCTTACTTTCTCTTGTGACACCCCCATCATATTCTCTCAGCCCTGTCATATGACAACCAGACAGCTGAATGTGATAAGCGTGCCATTTTGGTTTTGGGTTTGACCAATTACTTGCTCTCTAAAGAGGAGTGCAGATAGACAGCTGATACATAAGTGGAGCCTCAGCCACACAATAAACAGAACATATCGTCAGTTAGGGGAACAGAGGCTCTTGTTAATGAAGAAGGCCAGTGGTGAATGGTCAGGCTTAGAAGAAAAAAATCTAAATCAACTGCCATGTTTGCCTCTGCAGTGTTTTCTGCAGCCTCCATTGTATCCTACTGTCTCTGTAGCCAAATGACCTCTAAACCTTGCCAACAGCACACAGAGCTTTTTTTCTTCCTTTTCTGTGTCGACTATTATCCTTTCATCTTGAAAGGTCATCGGGTATCGGCTGAAGAAATATACCACTTAGCTTTGAGTGTTCTCCCCGTCTGAAGTGATTTGCCTGTTTGTTTTATAAATTGGAGTCCTTCCACAAACAAATTGATAATTAGTTAATTGCCTTTTCCAGTCAACATACAGTAGGTGTTGTGCCATAAGAACAGGTTAATCCTAAAGCAGATTGCAATACTTCATCAGCACACACAGGTCTCAGTGGTCTGATGCAGTGATGAGGCAGTTGGAAGTTCAGAACAAGCAGTTCGCGAAGGACTGGGGAGAATAAACCATCTACAGAAACTCCGATACTTAAAGATATAAATACTTACTAAAATGAGTCAGAGGGGGATTTTTTGCCTGAAAGATCATGTGCAGATTGTATACATATTTCAAGTATCATACTGGTAAATCTAGACAAGCTTGAAAAAGTCATTACATTTATCACTCATACAGGACAAGACATGACCGGGGAATCTGAAGTATTGCCTGTCATGTTTCAGTCCTGAGGTGGAATTATTTTCAAGTGTTTTTTACCATTTAACAAAAGGTGTTTTACTTTATTTACATGTGGGTGGCAAAGCCATAATGCAACTGTACAAAGATGTAAGTTTCTCATCAGTTCACATTTGTTACATCCAAGAATTTTTAAATTAAACTGTGGATTTAATGAAATTTGCAGGGAGTGGTGGGGGGTTCCCGACAATAACAGAATCACAGAATGTTCGGGGTTGGAAGGGACCTCTGTGGGTCATCTAGTCCAACCCCCCTGCCAAAACAGTGTCACCTACAGCAGGTTGTAGAGGACCTTGTCCAGGCAGGTCTTGAATATCTCCAAAGAAAAAGACTCCACAACCTCCCTGGGCAGCCTGTTCCAGTGCTCCATCAGCCTCAGAGGGAAGAAGTTCTTCCTCATGTTCAGACAGAACTTCCTGTGCCGCAGTTTGTGCCCATTGCCCCTTATCCTGTCGTTAGGCACCACTGAAAAGAGTTTGGCCCCATCCTCCTGACACCCACCCTTCACATATTTATAAGCATTTATTAGGTCCCCTCGCAGCCTTCTCTTCTTCAGGCTGAACAACCCCAGCTCCCTCAGTCTTTACTTGTAGGAGAGATGTTCCAGTCCCCTCACCATCCTCATAGCCCTCCGCTGGACTCTCTCCAGTAGCTCCTCATCTTTCTTGAACTGGGGAGCCCAGAATTGGACACAGTACTCCAGACGAGACCTCACTAGGGCAGTGTAGAGGGGAAGGAGAACCTCCCTCGACCTGCTGACCACACTCCTTCTAATGCACCCCAGAATGCCGTTGGCCTTCTTGGCAGCCAGGGCACACTGCTGGCTCATGGTTAACCTGTCGTCCACTAGGACACCCAGGTCCCTCTCCACAAAGCTGCTCGCCAGCAGGTCTGCCCCAAGCCTGTACTGGTGCATGGGGTTGTTCTTCCCCAGGTGCAGGACCCTGCACTTACCCTTGTTGAACCTCATCAAGTTCCTCTCTGCCCAACTCCCCAGCCTGTCCAGGTGACGCTGAAAGGCAGCACAGTCTTCTGGTGTATCCACCACTCCTCCCAGTTTGGTGTCATCAGCAAACTTGCTGAGGGTACATTCTAACTCTTCATCCAGGTAATTGATGAAGAAGTTAAACAAGACTGGGCCCAGTACTGACCCCTGGAGGACACCACTAGTTACAGGCCTTCAACTAGACTCAGCGCCACTGATGACAACCCTCTGAGTTCTGCCATTCAGCCAGTTCTCTATCCACTTCACCGACCACTCATCCAGCCCACACTTCCTGAGCTTGCCTATGAGGATGTTATGGGAGACCGTGTTGAAAGCCTTGTTGAAGTCTAGGTAGACAACATCCACGGCTCTCCCGTCATCTACCCAGCTGGTCATGTCATCGTAAAAAGCTATCAGATTGGTCAAGCATGATTTCCCCTTGGTGAATCCATGCTGACTACTCCTGATAACCTTCTTTTCCTCCACTTGCTTGATGATGACCTCCAGGATGAGCTGCTCCATCTCCTTTCCCAGGATGGAGGTGAGGCTGACTGGCCTATAGTTCCCTGGGTCCTCCTTCTTGCCCTTTTTGAAGATTGGCGTGACATTGGCCTTTCTCCAGTCCTCGGGCACCCCTCCTGTCCTCCAGGACCTCTCAAAGATGACGGAGAGTGGCTCAGCAATGACATCCACCAGTTCCCTCAGCACTCGTGGGTGCATTCTATCGGGGCCCATGGATTTGTGGACATCCAGATTGCTTAAGCGGTCCTTTGTGGGGTAAATATGTTCTTATATTTAAGTAACTTGTCATTTCAGTGAATTCAAAGAGTGTAAAAAGAAAAAAAGAAAGAAAAAGAAAATGAAAAAAAGAAAATGAAAAAGAAAGAAAAAAGAAAAAGAAAAAGAAAAAGAAAAAGAAAAAGAAAAAGAAAAAGAAAAAGAAAAAGAAAAAGAAAAAGAAAAAGAAAAAGAAAAAGAAAAAGAAAAAGAAAAAGAAAAAGAAAAAGAAAAAGAAAAAAACTAAAGGGTTAGAAAATTGATGGCCATGTTTTAGACTAGTAAAAGCAAGCATATAACTTTAGTAAGTGCTCTTTGGTTGCTGAGGTTGTGCTTGTATCTGAAAAAGGAGGAGTAGAGCAAAAGCAACAACTTTTTCTCTTCTGATGTGAATCAGAGTAGTCACCTTACTCCTTTTCTTGTGTTGCTTACACAAATGTATGTATTATCAGTCCTTCTTATTTATTTCATCTGAAATGGAAACGGAGTAAAAGAAGACCTGCACTGGAATTGTAATGGACTGTTGGAAGTTACGAAATGGCAGAAGAGGACTGTGAGAAAGAAGTAGCTGTGACAAAGAAGACATCAATATACAGATTCTGGAGAAAAACACCAAATTTGGCTGGAGAGGTGTAGTCTCTGGTAGTGATTGAAGCAGAAGTTATTTTCACTGCCCATCTATCAAACAGCTTTATCAAAGTAATTAAAACCAACCTATCAACCAAATAAACAAATGCACATTGTTAGGAAATCTTAGGAATTTCCATGTTTTATCAGGCATTGACATTTTTTCCACAACACGGTCACCCCACAGGTATTAGTTGCCAGTTTCCTGCAGCCAGGCATAAAGAGTGAATGTCTAAGGCAGGCAAATGGACCTCTTGACTTTAGAAGTGGTACTTGCCATTTGGAGGAGAGGTGTCTTGATGGAAGGAAAAGAGTCACGATTGAGCTGTCTCTTTCTGTGATCTCTCTGCTTTATGGTTAAGTACAGATTTTCAGTCTCCTGAGATGTCAGGCTTGGCACCTTTCAAAGCTCTAGGATCATTATGTTTTTCAAAGAATTGGAACCTATACATTGTGTGCTAGTTTATTGTGAAGCAATTAATCCTCAGTTTGATGACAAGAGCTTACATGATTTTGAAGACATATTGATGTTCTAGCTTGCCATGGGGCACACGGCAGCAAGCTAAAAAATGCCTTTTACTGGAAAGCTACTGTGTTTATTAATCCATGTTTCACACTGCAGCTCAGAGATCATGAAAGAAAAAGATGAGTCATTGGCACTGCTTGTGATCTTTAGTTATTGTCCTGGGTTCGGCCAGGACAGGGTTAATTTTCACCAGAAACCAAGAGGGGACACAGCCAGATGGGCTGACCCAAACTGGCCAAACAAAACTGGATATTCGATACCATGTGCTGTCATGCTGATTTCCAGGTGGGGGAGTTGGCGGGGGGCGGGGGGGGGCGGGGAGGGGAGGAGGTGGGGGTTAATCCACTCCAGCTCAGGAGTGCGCAGGGCATTGGGCGGTAAAAGTTGCTCTGTGCATTTTGCTGTTTTGTTTTGTATATTCTCCTTATCAGTATTATTGCTCTTACTGTTTGTTTCTTTTGCTGTCCTGTTAAACTGCCCTGATCCCGGCCCACAAGTTTTTGCCTTTTTCTTTCCATTCTCCTCCCCACCCCAGAGGGGGGAGGGGCAACAGAGCGACTGCGTGGCCCTTTGTTGTTGGCAATGGCCAAACCAAGACATTCATAATTTGGCGCCCAACGTGGGGCCAGGATAATGGCATGGCTGAGCAGTGTGTGTTAAAACAACTTTGTTATAATTTGTTATACGCTTTTATTGTATTAGTTCAATAGTCTCAGGTCAAAATGTTGCTATCTTTGATTACATGGTTGTGGTATGTCAACCCTTACTTGCTGTGTTGTTTATTACCCTCACTGCTGTGTTGTTTATTACCTCTGGGAAAAGGATCAGCATTACGATTTTGCTGTATTGTAAAATATCAACTTATGATATGATAACATCACTGGGCATGAATTTAGGCTTGTATTTGCATGCCGCACTGCGGTCATTTCCATGCCTCCGATGCTATCTCTCAGAATTTATTAATAAGCGAAACCACTCTATGGGGAAAACCGGAGGGGATGCTTTCACCCAGTCTTTCACCCCTCTTCTCCCCTTCAGGCTTGTCATAACAGCTTTTGAGAATTTCGAGTATCCATGGGATGCTCAGGCCAGCATACTCCTATTGTTATGCCTCCTGAATAGTTGTCAGGTCTTGTTTAGGGTTAAATAAGTAGTTAAAAACATCTCGCAGAGATCTTCCCCAGGGCTGGATAGCTATGAATGGCTGGGTGTGTGGGATAGCATGGGCAGGTGTCTAGGGTAGTGGGCATTCCCGGTGTTTTTGAACCTCATCCCCGAACAAGTGCAGAATCCTCACAAATGAGTAAAATATTTGGAAAAAGTCTGCTGCCACACTGGGAATTCCAGGGAGACACAAATCACTGCAACGTGTTGGGGTCTGGCCCACGCCTACCAAGCCCTGTTCACCACTATTCAGTGCTCTAAAGGGTAATGGGGGGGAAACAAAGTGGCAGGCACTGCGACTGGCGCTTCCCCCTCAACCGGCCCTGCAGCTACTCTAGCCCAGGAGGCTGTCCCAGCTCCCCCCAACCGGCACCGTGGCTTCCACTGCCACAACCACTGCTGCTGCCCCAGCTTCCATGGCAGGCACGGTGGCTGCTCCAACCCCAATGGCAGGCATTGTGGCTGAGTCCAAAAATCAACTTGTGCCGGTATCAGTCACCCCTGTACACAAAAAGAAATACACAAATAAATCAGTTCACCCTGTGAGTGATGACAGTGAGCCAGGGCCATCACAAGAGCAGGAGAAGGAGGCAGAGCCAGAGATCATCTCCGGGTCCCTGTCCCTGAGTGAGCTGCAGGATATGCGGAAAGATTTCAGCTGCCAACCTGGCGAGCACATTGTCACCTGGCTGCTGCAGTGCTGGGAGAACGGGGCCAGCAGCTTGGAATTAGAGAGCAGGGAAGCCAAGCAGCTGGGATCCCTGGCCAGGGATGGGGACATTGACAAGGCCATTGGGAAAAAGGAACAAGTCCTCAGCCTCTGGAGGAGACTTCTGTCAGGCATGAGGGAAAGGTACCCCTTCAGTTACAATGTTGTGTGTTATCCAGGCAAGTGGACCAATATGGAGAGAGGTATCCAGTACTTGAGGGAATTAGCCATGTGTGAGCTGGTTTACTACTATCCGGACAATGAGCAGTTACCCACAGACCCAGAAGAAGTCCAGTGCACAGCATCTATGTGGAGGAAGTTTGTACGGAACGCACCATCCTCATATGCCAACTCACTGGCAGTAATAGCCTGGACCATCAGTGGATGAGTTGGCTGTCCGACTCCAGCAGTATGAAGAAAGCCTCTCTTTCTCCCTCATCTCAGCCGTGGAGAAATTTTCCTGGGAGGCCCAGCAAATCAAAGAGAATATATCCTACTCCCCACCTGTACGGACCAGCATCTCAGCTATTAGGGGCAGGCGTTCCTCTGCTCAGGAGAAAGAATACAGCGGCTACACACCACGGGGCACCCTGTGGTTCTACCTGCGTGACCACGGAGAGGACATGAGGAAGTGGGATGGGAAACCTACCTCAAGTCTAGAGGCATGCGTGCGTGAGTTGCAAGGTAAAACAATCACAAAAGGGGATTCTTCTAGAAAAATGCTGCTCCAGTTTCCAGTGGGCAGATCTCCAGAAGAGGTGGACAGTTTAATCTTGCTTCCAGTCCTCTTGAAGGGACCTCTAAGTCATTTTTACAGCAAGTGAGTAGCAAATTCTCTGACCAGGATTAGAGGGGCCCTGCCTCCAGCCAGGTGGAGGAAAGGGACAACCGTGTTTATTGGACGGTGTGGATTTGGTGGCCTGGCACGTCAGACCCGCAAGAGTATAAAGCTGTAGTGGACACAGGTGCACAGTGTACTTTAATGCCATCAGATTTCAAAGGGTCAGAGTCCATTAGTATTTCGGGATTGACAAGGGGAGCCCAAGAGCTGACTGTACTGGAGGCTGAAGTGAGGCTAACTGGGCAGGAGTGGCAGAAGCACCCCATTGTGACTGGCCCCGAGGCTCCATGCATCCTTCACATAGACTATCTTAGGAGGGTATTTCAAGGACCCAAAAGCGTATTGGTGGGCTTTTGGCATAGCTGCTTTGGAGACGGAAGAAATTAAACAGCTGTCCATTTTGCCTGGTGTTTCGAAGGGTCATTCCGTTGTGGGGTTGCTGAAGGTTGAAGAACAACAAGTGCCAATCGTGACCACAACGGTGCACTGGTGAGAATATCGCACCAACCGAGACTCCCTTATCCCCATTCATCAGCTGATCCGTCAACTGGAGAGTCAAGGAGTGATCAGCAAAACTCGCTCACCCTTTAATAGTCCCATATGGCCAGTGAGAAAATCTACTGGAGAGTGGAGACTGACAGTAGACTACCGTGGCCTGAATGAAGTCACACCACCACTGAGTGCTGCCGTGCCAGACATGCTAGAACTTCAATATCAGCTGGAGTCAAAGGCAGCCAAGTGGTATGCTACAATTGACATCGCTACTGCATTCTTCTCCATCCCTTTGGCAGCAGAGTGCAGGCCACAGTTTGCTTTCACTTGGAGGGGCGTCCAGTAGACCTGGAATCGACTGCCCCGGGGGTGGAAACACAGTCTCACCATTTGCCGTGGGCTGATCCAGACTGAACTGGAAAAGGGTGAAGCTCCAGAACATCTGCAGTACGTCGATGACATCATTGTGTGGGGTGACACAGCGGAGGAAGTTTTTGAGAAAGGCGAGAAAATAGTTCAGATCCTTCTGAAAGCTGGTTTCGCCATTAAGCGAAGTAAAGTCAAGGGACCTGCACAAGAGATCCAATTTTTAGGAATAAAACAGCAGGATGGGTGCCATCAAATCCCATTGGCCACCACCGGATGGCTGGAAACCTGCCCTGTGCCACCACCCAGAATAGCTTCCTGGGCCTTGAAAAGCAAGTCCTATGGTGACATGGCACCCCCAAAAGAGTGGTGTCAGAAAACGGGACTCATTTTCGTAACAGCCTTGTAGGCACCTGGGCCAAAGAACATGGTGTATCACATCCCCTACCATGCACCAGCCTCCAGAAAAATTGAATGATACAATGGACTGCTAAAAAACACTCTGAGAGCAATGGGGAGTGGGACTTTCAAAAGCTGGGATACTCATTTAGCAAAGGCCAACTGGTTGGTTAACACCAGAGGATCCACCAACTGGCCTGGCCCTGCCCAGTCAAAACTTCCACACCCAATAGAAGGGGATAAAGTCTTCGTAGTGCATGACAAATATGGTAGGGAAGACAGTCTGGATTAGTCCTGACTCAGCCAAAGGTAAGCCGTCCGCGGGTTGCTTTTGCTCATGGACCTGGGTGCACCTAGTGGGTGATGTGAAAGGATGGGGAAGTCCGATGTGTACCTCATGGGGGTTTGATTTTGGATGAGAATAGTCAATAAATAAATTGTACAATGTTAATTGCTAAATAACCCTGTCACTACTGTAGTTGTTATATGGTATATCAGTAGTATCACAGTATGAGTCACCCAGACTAATGAAGCATGGACTTTGATGAAACCTACAAGAGCACAGCGGTGCTGGGACTGGACCTGGCTTCAACAACTGGCACCCAGAAACTTCATCAAGATCGACATCTTCAACCTGCAGACCATGGGCGTGGGCCGCACCAGATGTATCAGCCGCGAGTTCCAGATGCAGCAAGCAACAGCCTATCACCACATATCACCTCTCCTGCCCTGAGAGAGTGTTACAGCAGATGGAGCCCAAAGTCATGGATTAAATGAACTCAGTGGACACTTTAGAGGGGTGATCCATAAACGAAGGAAATTATATTTGTTTGTATGTATTAAAGACAGGAAAAGTGGTGGTGATTAAATGGAAAATGGGGGTCCCGGCCATGACAGAGACGGTATAGAAGAAGGGGTGGATAATGTCCTGTGTTCATCCAGGGCAGGATTAATTTTCACCAGAAGCCAGGAGGGGACACAGCCGGACAGGCTGACCCGAACTGGCCAAACGATACTGGGTATTCGATACCATGTGCTGTCATGCTGGGTTCCAAGTGGGGAGCTGGCCAGGGGGAAGTTAATCACAGCTTGGGAGCACTCAGGGTATCAGGCAGTGAGAGTTGCTCTGTGCATTTCGCTGTTTATTTTGTATATTCACCTTATCAGTATTATTGTTGTTACTGTTTGCTTCGTTTGCTGTCCTGTTAAACTGCCCTTATCCCGGCCCACGAGTTTTTGCCTTTTTCTTTCCATTCTCCTCCCCATCCCAGTGGGGGGAGGGGCAATAGAGTGACCACGTGGCCCTTTGTTGCCAGCCATGGCCAGACCAAGATATTTATGACTCTGTTTTTCAGGGCACTGGAAATTAACCTTATCGAAGTGCAGGTATAACATCCTTGACCATTATATAGGATAAAAAAATCCCTTAAAATGGAGAAGAGTGTCTTTTGTGCTTCTACTTTTAGGTTTTGTTGTTCAGAGAGCCAGAAAACAGAAGAGTTTGGATCATTTAAAGCATTCGTTTGACTCAAGGCTGCTGAGTAAAATGATGTATTTCACCATAGACAAAGTTATCCTCTAGAATGTTAGACAAATGTGCACTGTTTGCTGTAGCACTCTGTTTATATCCAAGAAAAGTAATGATATATCCATGGAGCAAGAAAATTTCCCTATAACTAACATTTTTATTAAATAAAAAAGAGTAATGACAGATGAGTTGAACTCCTGCTACTATTTATTTTGATAAAGATTTACCTGTTATTTCTGTAACTGTGTTTCAAATGGCTAAATGTTACATCATTTTTTTCTCTTTTTCTTTCCTTGAAAAAATAGTCATAGTTAATATTGTTTAGTAGTAACCAGACTACTACCATATGAGGAAGTAGAAACACAAAGCAATTGACAAGTGTGACCCCAAGTAACCACCTGCCCAGGTAGACAGAAAAAACTGGAATCAAGGAGCTATAATTGCTCCAGTTTTACCAGAGAAGAACTGGGTCATAGATGACAACGTTCATTAATTTGCACAGACTAGCTAAGGCAATGATATGGTGGAAGGAAGGCATTGAAACAATACATAAAACATGGTTCTCCATGGGCTGCTCATTACTGTGAGTTACCCAGGATCACAGAAGTAGAGAGTGGTAGTTATCTTCCAAATATCACTGTAGCACAAAGAAGGCAAGGATTCTAGATTTCTAGAAGTGTATAAACTCTTATATTGGGAAAGTGCGATTTGATGAAATTGAGACTGTAAATGAGAAAAGGTCATTTCTGACAAATATATTTTTGCATGAAGAAATCATCACTTTTTACAGTTATTGAAGTGCCCATTTGAAAATTTTCAGAAGGAAATATTTCATTTTTTGGATGATTTTATTTAGAAATTAAGCTAATTTACAGCAAAAACATTAAAGATTAAAATTCAAATAAATGAAACATTTCCTAGCTATTGGAATGGAAATTCATTTCAGTCATATATTGAATAAGATTTAGCTTTTGATTTTCTGATGTTTTTAGACTCCTTTTGGATAGGAAAAAAACACTAAGGGATTTGTTCAGCAGTTTAAATTAGATGTAAAAAATCCACCAGTCCTCAAATCTGCTGCTGTGACATTAAATCAGTTGACAAAATAGTCTATTTGTCTGTTTAAAAATCACTGTATCTAAGCTAAGCTTTTTATTTTGCTTTTAATAATTGCTACTTTTTTTTTTCTATTGAGTTTTCGTTAATAGAAATATTGCATAGGTTCTGGCAGGAATCAAAGTGGAGGAACTAAAATATAATGACAGGTTCTTCCCTAGAAGTATTTTTAGTGCATGTGGAAGCAGGAAGAACCATCCCAGAAGGTTTTTTTTTCACAAAATTTCTGACTCAGATGGCAGGTTCAATCATTTGTCATATTATGAAGATGCAGTCTTATTTTTGGACACAAATTCACAGTTTAACTAAACTCACATAACCACCATTGAAATCACTGACAGTGGTTTGATTTCTAACATTTTCATGGCATTAGGGGGTGGGGAGTAGCAATTACATTCCAGTCCTCTTGGCTTAAAAGGCATGTGGGTTTGACTTCAACGAAAGTGTATGGTCAGGAGATTGTCACTTACTGTTAAAGAGTCCCTCTAGACATGTAAGGATTAAGAGAGATTTCTGTAGTCATGTACTGTAAAAGAAAATTGTATCTGAACAATCGCAATAGAGGGATTGGCAGAACAGTCCTCTTGGCATTCTTAGGCAGAGTGCCTCCTGATTACAGTGCAAGACAGACTGAGAAATGAACAGTTGCAGATTTTTTGTAACCATCACAGTAAAGAATATAATTTTTCTGTGGAAAAAAAATGATTTTGAGAAAAAGGCATTTTCCATCAGAAAACCATTCTAATGGCAATTTCCTGTCACAGCTCTACCTCCAGGTTATACTAGATGAGACATTTCTAACAAGGTCTGGAGCGCACTAGTGCCACTATTCAGAATTGACTCAGAACCAACAGGTCTGATGTTGCTCTGCTATGTTCAGTGCCTCACCAGCACAGCTGATGACGTCAGGTCCTGTACAACAGGACAAATGCATGGCTCTCCTGAGAACCACTGCAAGTTATATTTCCCATCCAATATATAGTATGGGTGTGGCCAGGAAAGAGGAAACTTCTACTACAGGAGGTTAGAAGAGCTAGGAAGTTGTTATGGTTTGGCTGCGGCCGGCAACAAAAGCGCCACACGGCCGCCCCTCCCCCCGCCGGGGTGCGGAGGAGAATGGAAAGAAAGAGGCAGAAACTGGTGGGTCGGGATAAGGGCAGTTTAACAGAACAGCAAACAAAGGGAACAGTAACAACAACGGTACAGATAAGGAGAAAACACAACACAAACCACACGACCCAGAGAGCTGCTCTCCCGGATCGCCGCCCGCGCTCCCGAGCCACCAGAGTGAGTTCCCATCGCCCAGCTCCCCCCCATCGGAACCCAGCATGACGGCACATGGTATGGAATACCCTGCTCTGTTTGGCCAGGCGGGGTCAGCCCGCCCGGCTCTGTCCCTTCCTGGATTCTGGTGAAAATTAACCCTGTCCTGGCCGAACCCAGGACAGAAGTTAAGATAGTTGCTGCAAATCTAGAAAAGCTCTGTGGAGTTATTACCACACAAGAACATACTTCTGTAGATCGACAATTGATATATTTCATCTGAGTAGTAGAGGTGTTCAGAGGATTGAGGTTTTGGAACAATCTTCCTGAGGGATATTCCAGAAATGTAATTATGTTTAAGGTCAAGTACTGTTGATTTATGAACACAGTTCTCTACCTCAATAAGGGAATGAGCACTGGCTCAGGAATTTCCTGGTAGCCCCATGGTGCACGTTTCCAGTGGAAGTGTTAGGGTTGGAAGTCAAATGTGTGGGAGTCCTGCTATAAGTAAGGCCAAGAAATATTTTAAGGTGCTCATGTGGT
The DNA here is from genome assembly GCF_030867145.1 of Opisthocomus hoazin. NCBI lineage: Eukaryota > Metazoa > Chordata > Aves > Opisthocomiformes > Opisthocomidae > Opisthocomus > Opisthocomus hoazin. Next base: position 63,869,188 of record NC_134415.1, on the reverse strand, counting down.
GGTGTTTGCCTGAATATACTATATTTTGGCCATGAAAATATGAAGAAAGATAATGTTAGTGGACAAAACATGAAAAATGTCTAACTGGTTTAATGAAAGGCAGCTTCACCCCTCCTCAAGCATAGACAAAGCATTGGTCAATGGGACCCACAGAAGTCCATCACACTAAGGAAGACATAATTAATACTTGCTTGCCTTGAACCTGAACAAAAACAAACTTAAAATCGTATGACTGTCAAAATGTCCAAGTGTTTTGTAAAATTATAACAAGACAAATAACATTTTGTAAGACAGCTAAGGTTAAATATTTAAATAATAGCCATAGCCCCCCAAGGGGCGAACAGAGGTCTCTAGCATAGTTGCACAAGCAGGCAGAAGGAAAAACATGCTCAAGCAATAAAACCTGACAGAGGAAAGATAAGGATGTAAAATAGGCAGGAAGAGTGTCTGTTAAAACCAGAATTCTGCAGAATAAGCTAAGCCATCCTGAGTCCTGGTCACAAAAATAATGTGTCAAGAGCAGAGGAGATCACCTCTTTTGGGGAAGGGGACTGAGGAGTAAGAAACACCAGCAATGGGGGAAGAAAGACGGGGAAGAAAGAAGAGAGCTCACTCTGCATCTGTCTTCCTTCGGGAATACCCTTGACCGACCTTGACCTTGGTGATGGTGCACAGCCCAGAGTGCCCATTAAAGTCACTTCAATTCTGGGGTATTATACACTCACAGCTGGTTTTGGTTAAGCTTATTAAGGACTCATTGGTTTGCATATGTAATGGTAATGATTGCTAGTGATTAAGAAGCCATTGACAGCACAAGGTGCACAGTTAATAAGTATCAATCTGGTAGAGTTGTCTTGAAATTTGAAACTGATCTGATTTGTCAGTCTTTTAAATGCTCCAAATTCCAAAACACTCCAAAACAGTCCAATTCCCTAACCAATACCTATAGATTTCCTTATAGTCACTCGCCACACAGGTAAAAAACTTCTTTGCTTTTAATATTTATGTCAGATTTTGTATTGAAAACTTTTGCAAATCAGCTAATCTAATAAAGTATACTGCCATTAAAGAGGTTGTTTCACTTTCAAAATCAGGGCAGATTGAATTGCCAAAGGTTAAATATGCATAAATCCTCAAATCCCTTTTTGGTGGTCTTTCCTCCCTGTTTTATCTTCCTGTTAATTTTACTTCTGAAGTTTTCTGAAATATTCAGATATGTGTTGATGAAAGACAGACAGTGTTAGCTGTGTTCTACAATAATTGTTTTCTGGGGAAATATAAAAACCACTTGACAAAGCTATTCTAAACCTTCTTTATGACCCCGATTCTCAGTTCATGTACTTTGCTAACTCTGTTAAATTCGGAGAGCTACGTAATCTGTATTTCTGACCCTACAAGCTCAAAAATCCATTTTAGTATGGAGTAGCTAATGTTTTCTATCAAAGAGAAGTTATTAAGAAAAGCTAGTGTGTCAGATTGATATTTCAGGATACATTTTGGGCTGCAGGACTGTTTCTCAATAAAAATGGCAAGTAAAGTACTTGCACAGAATTTATAAAGAGGAAAAATACAGGCAGATGGTTACTGAAATATTTAGTGTGTTATATATTTGTAAACAAATTATGTAAATTAAAAAGAAAATCTACAAATTGGTCTTCGAGACATCTGCTAAAAAATGAATTTGTTAAACTTTCTGGAAAATAAGAAAATAGGCAACAATATTCTCAGTTCTTGCTCTTTTTTTTTCTCCTAATTCTCATATGTCAGGAATTCGATGAGGCCACAGATAAACTAAGTTGCATGTGGTGTAAGATTCCAATACTAAAATATGAGCCAGCCATGTCAGTACTAGTATTTTATATTTATTTTATAGCATCACCAAAAGGCTGTGATCAAGATCAGAACTGATTACACCAGGTTACACACACATGAAAAATTATGATTTCTTCTCCTCTGCAGTCAGTTAAAGAAAAGGTAGCCAGTACAAAAGAAATTACATGTAAAAGGTGGAATAAGACATCAATGAATAAATATTCAGAAGTTGTTTACTTTTAGGAGGGTACTTTAGAGAGGCAGTAAGGGAAGAGGAGGATATCAGGGAGGGAATAGAGGGATGAATTTTGGAGCGCTAGAGGAAGGTAGTTATCTCCAGGAATCTCTGGCAAGCGTAAGAGAGAAACCTTTGGGGGTTATGGAAAGAAAAAAAAGCAGAATGATAGAAGAAAGAACAAGAACAGAGTAATTAGAAAACTAGCTGTTCAGTAAATTTTATTATCATTGTCAAATGTGTAGCCTTAGGATTTATGTAGTGCACACTTATTCAGAAGACAGGATGATTAATTTTCTCATGGGTTTCTCTATGATACCCAAATAGTAATATCAGAGTGCTTCACAAAAATTATTTAATCTTCATAACACTCTAGTGGCATGAAGAGATGGTGTAGTTCCCTATTTTATGGGTACTACAGAAAGACAAAGAGGTCAAGCGCACTCATGGATTTTTAGAGTCCAAGTTGAGGGCATATAATCTGATTTTCCAGCATGCACCACAGAGCATTTTAAAGGTTCATAGCACTTTTTTTCCACATCGATGAAAGCCAAACACTTCTGCAGACCAGACCCCATGATCTCAGATCAAGCCCAGAATATGATGAATGCACAGTTAATGACTACTCATGAGAGGTCATTTAAATTCATGCAGGAATTCTATATCAAAGATAAGAATAATTTTGCAGGATATTATTGAATCTCTTAAACCATGGAGTTATCCATTTTGTTCCCTTTCCTCCACCAATCCTCCTTCCCAATCTCATCTTCCTCAGAGAATAAAATAAGCCATATGCAAAACAAGCTGCTTCTTAAACTACCTTATCCATCTTTCATGATGGACATGTTTACATCCTGTGCAAAGTATCTTAAACATACATAAACTTCCTCTACTACCCAAAGCTAGCCTGCCATCAATCTTCCCTGATTCAAGAAGCACAAAACCATGGAGTAGGTTTAGTTGGGTTACATGGAAACAGTATAAATGTAATTTTTCAATGTCATTATTTATATTGCTCTGATTGGTATAAGATGATGAATTACAGAATACCTAATACAATGCATCTACCAATAGTTAATATGGTTTTCATGGTCAGTTTTCATAATAGTTCTAATACAATAACACATTTTAGAAATTCCTTCACAATACTGCAGTGAAACTCTTTTATGTCTCATACTGCAAGCGGCTTCTGTGTTTCCGAATTCTTTTGGAGATTGTCTTCAGTAAAAACGTGTCTTTTTGTCCAGGTTGGAAGAAAACAGGTCTGAATATTCTAAAATTTACTGGAGAATAAAACATCTAGATTCCTCTCAATCTAAACCATGTTTTGTTGAACATGTCCCACCTTGTCAGAGGGATAGTCCTCATTACCAATTATTATATTTTGTACCTTTTCCTCCGTATCTACCAGAAAGTTCTTTTCTATATGTCTAGTTTCTTCGATTTGTCTCATTACTGGTATCAGAAACATCTTGCAACTCAAGAGGTGCTTTCTAGAGTCTCTGCTATCTGTTTTTTCATTAGTAGTGTGTTATGCCTCTCTGCTGTCAGATTAACTCACTAGAATACCTATTCAGCTCCCAACTATTTGAAGGGCAATCCATACAGCAATTGTACAGATGGATAATTCCAAGAAAAATTGCCACAGTTATAACCAAATTATTGACTCACATATCCCCTCTGCCACGTTCCAACAGCTATTTGTACTGGCTGAAAACATCTAGCACAGTTATGACTGGTAGTACTCATTAAATGTAGATTAACTCAAAAAATTAGAAATGTTCTTTTCCTGTGTTCCCAGGCCTTGGAGATTAATTACTGACAACTTAAATATCCATTTTTAAAATTCTAGAAGGAAATTTGGAATCCCAGGGAGACTTCTACAACATGTGTAAATGTGGCACAGATTTTCCAGTGTTGAATAGTTTTAAAAGTTTACTCAATTCTTAGCACGTGATCTGCTGTATACTAAGCATGACTCATGTATTATTTAATAATGGACTGCCCCACTTTATTCATCTATCACAATACTAATCTGAAATATTACTGTGTGGGAACTGCAAGCAATTGCTGTTTTTCTGATAGCATTTACCCGAGAAGCTTCTTTTAGCGGTTGAGCTATTAGGGAGACTTGGAAGGTGATGACTCAGAAACCTCTGTGTAGGATCCTCCAAACCAATATGGCTTTCTTGATGTAATATTTCATATTTCATTTGACAGGAACCCTGTCAAAAATATTGCTATGATTTACTTTTGTTTTTATTGAAATTGAGAAAAGTGTCCACAAACAAGTTCTGAGTTCTCAAAAAATTACTTCAAATAATAGATTCACCCAGTCAGCCACTTCACCAAACAGCATTTTCATACAAGAACTTTCCCACACACAGGAAAGAACAAAGCAAGGATTTCTCCTTCTTCAAAGCAAGCTGGGATGAAAGGGTCTTAACTGTATGTTAGCAAGTCCAGGTTATTTTGGAACATGGAATTTCAGAGTCTTCACTTTTAGCAGGGTCTTTTGCTTGTCCATCATGCCATACTGTGAAAGCTTATATTTTATTGAACACTCTACAACATCAAGCTGCTTTCACTCATCTTCCCATCCGACAGTGGGGAAGGGCAGATTTCTCCAAAGCTATGTAGTGCTGAGCTTCTGTATTTGTGTTATTACTGCTGTAAGAAATCATGTCTGTTGCCAGAGCCTATAATATCATACATCACTATATGGACGAAGACAGGCATTTACTTCATGCGATAACATTTTGGGGTACAACAACTCTGTGCGGCAAAAAGTCCATCTATGTGAGGAACTTCTTAGTGTAGGGTTGAATAGACTGAACTCCTGAAACTACTGAAAACAGTTTTCACAATTATTATGTGTGATAACATATATAAATCTCAGGCTGGTCTTCAGCATGGGAAAAAATGCAGAAATCTGTGACTGTAACTGAAAAATTACAAGGGATGATCTGCCTTATTCAGTACAGTAAATAGTATAATTGCAAAATAACACTGCCTCGTGTAAAGAGCCTTGAGTCAGTTGTCAGGCAAGGCAGTTTGTTTTACTGGCTCTGGCATTACCTACCTTTTATCTCAAATATTTTGTGCTCCATCTGTAAAAATAAAAAGAACAAAAAAGCCCCACAAACAAAACAAACAAAGAAAGAAACAAACAAAGTTCTTTTAGGTCCGCTAAAGGAAAACAACACCTATGAATGAGATATTTTCCTAATTTTTGTTGATTTAATTCTTAATCATCTTCTTATGCTTACTAGGTGAAGTTAGAAAGAGCTCATGTTCTTCATGTTAGTTCTTACAGGCATGACATTTTTATACCACCGTACAGGCACTTCCACCCCCCAAGGTATTGCATCCATATGTTCCTCTCAAAAGCTTTCCACTTTCTAAATATATTGCATAAAATGGTGAATAATTATAATAAAATGCTTTTAAAATTGCTGAAGTCAGCTGAAATGTTTTAACTGAATCTTCTTTCAAATATAAGAAACTCAAATAAGAAAAAAAACTATTTTGGCGTGTTTGCCTTGAACCAGCCCAATGAAATATAATATAACAGTTAATAGCAACTGACATGATCTCTTACAAAACAGATTCAGGCTGTTTACTCATGCCCTTTTCCTTCTTTGCCTTTGGCTAAAAGGAAGGAGTGAAGATATGTAGAAAAGACAGTGTGTAAAATGACTTTAAAATGGTTTAAGTTCTCATGGTTTTAGACTTTAATTTTTTGATTTACAAAAAAAATATTTCTTTTTGTAATTGTTATTTGTATTTGTGCTGATTGTGTTTGGAGACAAAATATGTTCTTGCCTTCTCTTACATTAGGGTAACAAAGATCTGCAGGACATACACTACCCTCAGTTAGAGATGTTAAAAAATGCCAAATTTATTTGAAAACTATGAGGTCACACAAATTGTCATCAGTGAATATTCTGGCACTGCTGAATCTTTATCACTGTATTAGTACACAAAAAAGAAACAAACACATTCCAAGGATTACAGGCTCATGTGAATCCAAAACTGTGCAAACAGTGGATGAAGTTCTCAGTTTGTTGACAGAACCAGAAAAAAACTTGAAAAATATAAGCTGCATTAACTTAAAAAAAAAATTATCCTCAGAGGAAAAAATATGCATTGTTTGTGTTGTCCTCTCATTTTTTTAAAGCAAAAAACCAAAATTTGAGAGCTTAGAATCCTTACAAAATAACTGCTGACAGTTCTGAGTCAGAAAGAAGAAACATCGGTTGCGTAGAAAGCATACAGCATAAAATGATAACTTCTTTGAATTTTTTTGCAGCTTCCTTTTGTTAAAAGTACTGGCTGAAGTTTCATTAAATTCACAGATGATTCAGATATTTCTGAAGCTGTTGTAGACTTTTTAGGAAAATAAAATAAAATAAAATAAAATAAAATAAAATAAAATAAAATAAAATAAAATAAAATAAAATAAAATAAAATAGGCAAAAGATCTCCATATTTCCTCCACTACCTGCTCACCAGATCACCCATTCCTACCTTGAACTGCAGTCCTGGACACAAACTGAAACAACACCGAAAGGATGAACTCAAAGAAAATGATACAGAGGTGACCATATATAAATAATCTGTGCATTTGGAAACACAGCCAAATTTGACTTGATATACCTTGAAGTAAATTGGCTATTTTCATAGACAGGACACTTTCCTTTTGAGGGCTGTATCATGAACCAACAGATTTTCTGAACTGCTTCTGCTTGACGATTGCAAGGCCTTATGTAGTCTTCTGTTTCTAGGACTTCATTTATATTTCATTAGTTATCAGGGAATGAGTGAATTCTGTAAATTTAGTGTAAGAATATGAAGAAAACCAGGAAGAAAAACAATTCCTGCAATATGAAGAATCAAATTGCTGTACAGGACATTGGCTGTACTATTTGGAAATAAGAATGAAAAGTTACCAAAGATGAAAGTGTCCTAATTATTAATTTTTTTTTAACCACAAAGAAGAAGGACAATGGCCTGATGCTTTTGTTGTGCAGGCTGTTTTGCACAAGACACTGAAAATCTTTTCACTTCTGGAATCTGGTCCTCTTTCCTGTTTTGTACTAGCTAACCATAAGTGCAATTTGAAAGTCTGCCCTCTGTTCTACTGCCATAGACACATCTGAACTACATAAAATCACAGAGAAACAGAGAAGAGAAGTTCTTGTGATTTGCTCTGTAAGACCATTACAGAGTGTTTCTGGAGTCTCTGAACTCCCATGTTTCAAGGAGAGCATGTAATGCAAACAGAACACAGTCTGCAATTGCCTGTGCTAAGAATTATTTCCCATACTTCTTCTTGAAGAAAAAATGTCTTTCACTTTTCAGCTGTCATTAATCCAGTGTGCTTTTCTATATAAATATTTGTATTTAATCCATATTACATAGAAATTCCTAGAAAGAGACTGATTATTTTCAGGACATTTTTAATATATAGTACTGCCTAATATGAAAACAAGAGTTCCTAAACCGAATTTGACTACTACGTACTAAGCAACATAAGCCAAACTGTCTTTGCATTGCAGGTGGCTGGAATAGTCAATAAACTGCTGACTCAGCAACAGAGACAAGTGGAATGCAATATCAATCAATTTAGCAAACAATCTGGAAATATCTTTAAACGAGGATGGGATATAGTTAAATGTTTTTTCCCCAGTGGGGAGAAAAAAAGTAAGTGGTTATGTACTTTCAGGATTTATAAAATAAAGTACTTGCTTTGATACAATTCATTTTAGATTCAGCTTTTCTCTGGGATTGGTTTACAGCAGAATTATCCTTTGATAATACTCAAACGGTTCTGTCTTTCATTTTTGAAAGTAACAGGAAGCCTAGCATGTGTATATGATTCCTAATTTCAATGCAAGTTATTAAATGTAAATACATCTTTTATCTGGGAACAACAAAACTGGTTACAAGGACAACATTCTGATTTCACTTTCACCCTTGAAGAGACCATTTTCCTTTGTAATATTACTGTAAATGGGATTAGACTTGTTGCTTAACAGAGTTTAGGTCACTATATTTGCGTAACTTCTGTGAGAACTCAGAAGAAAAAGAATAACATAGCAAGAAAAGTAATGAAAAGAAGAAATTAAGCATGTAAAAACTAGGCCACAAGTAGTTTTAACGTGTGCAGTCTCGAATTTTGTGTTTCGTCAGAATTCCTGTTACATCAGCTTTGCTTTCTTCATGCACCATGTTTCTCACGCTGCTTATTATGCCCTCAGCCCACTTAATGTAGAATTTACATCATTACTGAAATTCCTTAGCGGTATTTCTATAATTCTTTAGTCAAAGGTTTAGGTACTGTTCCATCAGAGTATAGAAGGATTGATAGACTGGCATTAGCAATGGCATAACACATAGTGAAATGTCTTACCAAGACAGGAAGTAAACCTGTGTTATCACCTTCGCTCTCCTCAGTGTATCTGCAACTAATGGTGATAATTTGCTCTATGTATCTCATTTGTTGTTTAGTTCAAAAATCTGAAATATAACTAACTCTACAACCCTATATAATCATGTAATGTATTTCTACTCTTCTTCCATCTGGTAAGAAACTGTCCATATGACAGGTCTCCATCCCATCCGTGACATTTACAATGTCTTAAACTATTAAAATAAGCTTTAATCAGCTCACACAAGACTGATTAATCAGTAGACTGCATTACTAATTCCAGAGATAACCCAACTAAAAAAGTAGTTAAATCCTCTTTAGCTCATCAAAAATAGCACTCCTCCCTTTATAAACACAAATGTGTTTTTTTAATCTGGTAAGTGGACAAAATAATTCTTGCATAATCTGTTATTTTTCTTGAGTATCCTGTTACAGAGATTTTTCTATCAAAAAGTAGTGTCTTACTATGAACAAAAGCATAATCCAGTGGAAATAGTACTGGATCACCACTCAGACATTCAAATTTATTTTTTGCTGTGCCATCCTCAGGCAGGTTATTGTATCTCTGGAAACCTGTTTTCACATCACAGAATGAGAGGTACATTAATCATGCCATTTGATCCAGCCATCAGTCAAAGTTTAGTCATGTAGATGGATTTAATTAGGTAGAGTAGATAATGATGGAGCCAGGTATTTCCTTATTGTAATTTTTGCTTTAAAAAAACCCAACACAGCACCCTATTCTCTTGAGTACAAGAGGATTTAAGCAAATTAAGATAAGCTCCTTCTTTCATGGAAAAAAGTCTTCTCCAATCCAGAAGCCTTGACCACCATCTTGAACCCTTTTTTCATGGTCAGACTCCTCAGGTTTCTATGAATTTTTAGCTTTTGTCTTTTCCATTTATGCAAACATTAACTGTACTACATGTTCCCTTGGAGCATTATGCATAATGCCCCTCCATTAGGAGCATGGTGATTCTCAGATACCCAGCTCTGTCTCTGTCATTTAGGTGCTTGGTAAAGAGATTTATTATGTTAATTGAAGTGTCTCACACAGATTAAAACTTATTTTACTTCCCTCTGGTTGCATGTAGTTCATAGTGAATTGCTTGGCAAACTGTTATGGTACATGCATTCTGCTTGAGTGGAAGATATCATAACAGTTTTCGAGCCACTCCTTTATATTGTATTGGTTGTGCCCAAAAGAGTGGTGCTTCTAAAGGATACAAGGTTACTTGGACACGGTTCTATTATTAGACTAATTTAAGGGTGAAATAACAAATACCCATCCGTAAAGTTGGGGAAACCACAGAAAAGTTCTTACGACTGTATTTCGTCTTCAATCCTTAACTGTTGAATATTACCTTACAATGGTGACTATTTAGCCTCTATAATCTAACCCAGGTTCTGAAGAGTTCTTTGAGATACTTCTTTCCTGCATTTTTTTTAACGATGTCTGTTAGAGATGCCTACTAGAGCAGTCAATGTGGGCAAGGTTCCCGGTAGTCCAGGATGGAAACAACAGTTTTCTTTGCTTACTCACAAAACCAGCTTTTCCAAATTTGTGACAGAGTATTCGAGTAGCAGTACTGATGAAAATACATAATGTGCTCTGAGGAAGGATGAGGATGTTTAATGAAAATTAAGAAATAAATTCATGTTGGTTTTATTGCTACATATTTGTAAAAATACTATGTTTTTAAAGTATCATAATAGCCTTACAGCTTCCCCAAACAATAGTGGCAGGACCTAACAAACTGTAAGAAATGTAGGAAAATGAATCAAGGTTAGCTTGCTACAAGGTCTGCACTGGACCCGTACTTGAGTTATGAGTGGAACAAAAAACTGATATGAATATGACATACCAAGACAGCATTATCTCTTTCTGCACATATTTTTCAGTTGAGCCTATGGGACAGTCAGTCATAAATACCATAGGTGAAATTAGCCTATTTGTTTTGTTCAGTAGAAGAATATTTAAAGTCTTTGGGCTTTTTTTGTGATTCCTGGTAGAGAGGAGAAATCCAGATTCCTGGAAAGGTCAGTTCACTTGAGTTCTGGGAAATGCTGTTGATCTACTTCAGTGACTTTGAAGATAAAGCTGGAGCTCTGAAAAGACCTTGAGTTGTGTAGAAATGAATCTCTTTTTTTGTCTTTTTAATTTTTTTTTCTTTTTTGTCCAGGTATAAGATTAGTCTATGTTAGTTTGCTGTCATACAAGAACAATAGTTATGAGCTTCCATACAAAGCAGTGTATGTCCATATCATGAGGCATATGAAGTATTTTAAATAGTCTGATCAGATTAGATTGCTATAAACTGAGACAGTATAAAGTCTAAGTTTTAAGGACAGACAGAGGATGAGGAATAGGAAGACTATGAAACAGATGGAGAGCAGAGGCACAAAGAAACTACACGATTTGTCCAAAGTCACACAAGAAAACCTATAAAGCAAGTGGAAATGAAGCCCATATTTTCTACCTTCCTCCACAATCTCCCATATTTCTAAAATAGGAACACTATGTTAAGTCATCCTACAGGGGCTGTAAAATAAAATGATGATCTCTTTAAAATTTTAAAACAAAACTTTTCATTCAAAAATCCACTCTTGGAAGCATCCTCACACAAATTTCAGCATGCTGACCGTCTACTGTGGTCACAATATGTTGCAGAAGAAAGTGCGTACTCTGCTGATAGGAGGAATAAAAGCTATAAGATGTGGGACTGTAAGAGCTTTCACTTTGCATAGAGCAAGATTAAACATAAAGCGTCTTTTCCTTCCAACAGGAAAGCGAGCTGCATGAAAGTTTGCATGTTGACCTAGCAATCTCAAGTCTTCTAAATTTGAGACAAGAGTCTTACCTTCTCCAAACTCATTTCTCGCTGTATACCTGTTTAGAGGTGTTCAGTACTGTATTTATTTAAATACCCCTGCCATATGTCACACTGTCTGTGCTTTTTGGTTGTAGTTGCTTAAGTTTTGTGGTCATTGCTGTTGATATTATTATAAATTCTTGTTTCAGATATAAAGAGGAAAATTACCATATAGTCTTCCTGCTTTGCGATTTCTGATTGTCTGGTGTACTGAATTTTCAGGTTCCAACTTCTCTTGACTAGCTGTAGAATGGGGCTAATGGATCCTTTGGAGACCAGCAACCCCTCTGATTCTACCAAAGACACCGCCTTGACCACTCCCAAAGCAAAAGCTTGGGTTTCCCAACCAGCAATGGTCCAGGGCATATTTTTTCCATTCCATTTCAGAATTTGTCGTATTATGAAAATTTTTCCCTGGAATATGAATTCTGGGTTTCACCCAGGTTTCATTAAAACCACGAATTTCCAGAGGTTCAGGAACAGGGTGGAATGGGTATAGATATCCTTTTCAGAACACATTGATATTTCATTTTTTCTGAGAGAACTTCTTTTAGCCTGCAGCACTTGTGGTCTCAGAGATAAGTGAGTGGGTATAGTTCCTGGAAAACAGCAAAAACCTTAAAATCTATTTCTAGAACAGCTGATAAGTCCCAGCTGAACACTACAAGCCAGTAAAATTTCCTCTGAAAGTGAAGTTTTAGATATTGAACTCAGAACTCTTCACCAGTTTGGGAAGAGGTTTATTCATGCTGAAAAAATTTCCAACCTTTGTGACTCGATGTCAGTATTCTTCACAGTTAAATGAGCTAAAATTGACTCTTTATTTTGTAGTGGGTTTTCCAGACTAATATCAAATATTGAAAGCTTCACCAATGAACTGCTGTATTTTTGATCAAGTCAATTTTCTTCTCAAGATCTGGGTTTTTTCTTCTCTTTTTTCCTTCTAATGGTCATTTACTCATTTTGCAAGAAAGCCCAGTCTAGACCTCTCACTCAAAAATATGTAGCTCTGCTTTCAACTCATAATCAAAATTAGTCACCATTTGCTCCTACAGTTTTCAGGCAATATCTACTTTGTCTCTCCAAGATTGCATCTTTCCTAAAAATGTTTAATGATATGAAGATTAACTTTGCCCATCTAATAAAATGCTTATTCTACAAAAATATAACCACACATTTTTTAATTACTGAGTAGCATTTTCATGGTTTTGAAATGGTTAAATTATATTTCTTCCTCTTCTTGTTAGAATAAAGTTAATAAGCAACCAGTGATATGGATTGTAGCTGCTGAAGATAAACTTCTAAGTAATCCTAAAAGGAAAGAGGAAAATTGTTCCTGACAAGATAAAATTACATTATAAAACCTCCCATACTTTGAAGAGCCATGAGTCTTCCTAGGCATGAAGCTTATTTCAGTGTTTAAAGAAACCTGTTTATAAAGAAAATATATTCCCCAATATCAGTTTTCCAAAAGCATGCCCCTTAACACCTGCTTTCTTGTTTCCTTTTGTTGTTAGCATGGAGACAAAGAGGCACTCCACTAAACTGATCAATGCATGGTAACATCAACATAACATTTTCAGTCAAGTTCCCAGGAGCCTTCCTCCTGAATCTGTCATTTTGATTCAGATAAGTAAATCAGGCTAAGCACTGCAATGATAACGGATGACTTGCCTCATTAGCTGTCTCCTGCTGCTTTACTCTGTCAGGAAGCACCATAGTGACTGTGTGGGTTCCTGCAAGAAAGAACTGGTTTCCCTTGTATTATTTTGGTACATATATGCTGTTCTCATTTCTGTCCTTTCTTTTGTCTGTATTCATGTATGGAAAGAGACAAATGCAAGCAGTGTTTAATGAATATTTCATTAAGAGGAAATAACGTTGAAAAATTATTTATCAAGATCTAAAATTTAATCATCTAAACAAACATATTTCATAACATTGTGATAATACAGCTATATTCTCTCATATTCACTGTCTCAAACTTTCTGTTTCCTTTAAATGGGAACTTTTTTATTAAGGAACTTTGCTTATCTGAATATTCTATGAATCAATTACCTTAATTACACCAATATACAACAATTAAAATCCGAAGAATCATTCCTAGATGAGAAGTCTGAATTTTAAATATACTATTGAATAAATAAACTGCATTAAAATAAAACTTGTAAATGATAGGACAAACACATTTTCAACTGTAGCTGTTAAACAGACCACAGGTGTACTACAAAATGTACAAGTACAGGTAAAAAATGAATCCAAGTGTATATCAAGCCAAGTTATGAATACACACATGAAGTAGTAGCTGTGTTGTTCGTTATCAGCTGTGTTTGTGGGTAGTGGCTTAAGTACAAAAAAAACCCCACAAAAACAACAAAATATATTAAATAAGCCACTCAAAACCCTTGGCCTCAAACTTTTACTACCACTACTATCTTCCTTGTATATTTGTCCCATATAGTGACCATAAACTAATTTGAATTAGTAAAATAATAGTATACTAAAATCATGCTCTCCCTCATCACTCCCCTCAAAAACAGACAAATTGCTTTCGGTTCCAAAGGCAGAGATTTATTGCTAACTGAGAAGCAGCCTTGCCCCTGGCATTGAAATTATACCGTTCTGTGAGCATCAGCCAAAGCATCTCATCCCCCCTGAGCTGGCAAGGTGATTATACAAGGAATGAGAGCATGGTGGAATTTACCATTTAACTCACTTTCCTAGTACCACAGCTTCTAACGTCAACCAAAGCAGGACAACAAAATATTTAAGATGGGCTGAGGAAGCCCAGTTTCTTTTCCACATTCAATCATGGGATGCTTGCACATTCTGATCAAGGCACCTGGGTTACATTCACTGGTTACAGCCAGAGGAATTCACCACAGTATTTGGAGGACCCTGGTGTTGACTGCCAGAGCACTCACAAAAATTTCACTTAACTGAGTAAGCAGGAAATCGGTAAGTCCTAGGATTTCTGTTCCATTGCTGCCTAGTTCTTTTCACCTGCCAGCCTGACACGTATTTACTCAAAATCTAGTGGGATTCATAAATTGCCTATTCTCTGGTTAGCTCACTTATAAAGCTCAAGAAAGCTTTTATGAAGTATAATTAACATTTAGGGGAAAAAAGAAGAAAATTCTTGGTATACGCTTTTCTTTTGTATTTTTCCAGTGTTTGAAGAATGCCACTTAATTATCTCTTTCAAGATTGATTTGAAGAGTAGGGTATAAACGTACACCTCTTGTAAGTGCAAGGAGATCTCAGACTGCTGGGCATAGGTTACTTCAGGATTTTTCTCTTGTTTTCTCTCGAGGTTATTCCACTCTGAACACACAAATATTTAGTTCTGCCACTTTCCCACAGGTGAAGAGCTCTGACTGTGGGCCCTCTTTGTCCCATATGGTGTTCAGACACAGACATTTCAGGAAGAAGTTCCACTTTTAGAAAGATATTACTTCTTTATTTTACTGCAAGTAAGAAAAAGTAATCCAGACTATTGCACGATTCCTGAATATAGCATACAGTAAGGTGACTTGTTTGATTTTCAAATGCAGTCCTTAATCTTTATACATTGTATAATTATCTGAAAGTGAGCATCATATGAGAAGATGATAATCTTCCCTCACCAGCCACCATCTATAGTAGCATTCGGCTGTGTGTACTCGTCAGAGAAGTTTGGCGTATCTGAACCTTGGCACACCAGTCCTTGCTCACGTCTCTCTTCCATTTACTACTACATCCATGTGAATGTCTACACCCATATGGTTCAAACAAAATCAGAGGACTGAACAGGAAACATACTTCTTGCCCAAGGAGAAGGTATCTTTCAGCTCACATGAATGAAAATCCATGTAAAATTCAGAAGTTTTTTTGTAAGCAGTGTCTTCCACACTAAGCAGTTTTCCCTTCTGCAATGTCTCTACAGGTGACAAATTACTCCTTGAATTATTTTGGAGTATATATAAAGCAGTATAATTTATTATGGCATAATGAATAGAATATGTAACTGCTAGTTTAAATCTATTTCTAGCTTTTGATCATTAAAAGGCCTTCATTTAAATCAACCAGAAAGAAACCATGAGTCAAAGCCCACTTAACATACTTGTTAGGGGAAGAGACTGGAAAGAGAATTGAAACAAATTTTCTTCAATTGCTTACTGGATAGGACTGAATGATTTTAATTATGTGATACATATGATTCAGATTTGCAAATATTCAAACATTTAAAAAGTACATCATAGAATCAGTGTGACAGGTTATTTATAGTATAACAATGAGAAATACTTGATTATAAATACTCTGGACTTTGAAATGACTGTGAGTGCTATACCATTTCCCTTCATATCACTATTATATAGAGAAGCATGTCACAATAGAAATGAATCCTCTTGCCACTATTTCACTTTAAGATACAGAAAACATGGAGAAAAATGGTGTTACAGGCTTAGATGTAGGTTTTTTCTTCATCATTTATCGGATTGTGTATACCAGTCATTACTGAAGCATACCATATCAAAATTACCAAAACTGTTTTTTAGAGTAAAAGAAATTGAGACCTGTTGAATAAAATATATTTGGCAAATTGCAAATTTGTTGGAAAACTGAGGTTTTGAGAGACGAAAGTTATTAATTATTCTCATAAAATTTTGTGAAGACTTTTGTCTATTTTCTTTAATGTTAAAGCTTTTCCTTTTTCCTTTCTTTTTTTTGCAAAGTTCCATCTGAATGGATACTTGCCATTTTCATTACATTCCTCCCTGATCAACTTGCTAGTAGGAGCACAAGAACACCTTGGGAGATAAAAAAACACTGTCTTGAAAAAGTGTGACTTCAGGGATATGGACCATATAAATCATGGCAGCAGCTGTTATCCTTACCTCATTCAGAAGGGGACATGCAACTCAGGTTTGGGTTTTTTTTTAATCTTTGCATCAGTCTTTTACATTCTTAAACCCTGGTTTTGTGTCTCCTTCTCCTCTGTTCCCTTGTTCAAACCACACTGTTCACACTCTCTGTTCTCTCCTTCTAGAACAACCTTATTAGAGACCTCAGATCATTCTCATTGCTCTCCTCCAGAAACTTTTCAAGGGGTCCTGCTTTTTCTACAGGTTGGATGTTCAGCAATACAGTTGCTGGCATACTGCCAATGCTGCATAGAACTATGTCATGTGTCTTGTAGGCTTAATTCCTGCCATATAACCTTTTGCCAGATTGGCATGTTTATTGACTCGTCTTTTATGACTAGACTTTAGATTGCTTCTCATTAAGTACTTAAAAAGTCCTTAGTTTTTTCCTTGTCAAATGTTTTGCATTTGTTCCTATTTTTCTGTGCTTTGTTGTTGTTTATTTGTTTGTTTGTTTTCCTGGGCCAATTGTCTTCTCTGCCAAGAATACTTGTATCCACTCTAATCCTTTCAATTTTTATGCTGACTTAATATAAAGAAGTATATCCTCTGTTCCATCATACAGATAATTTATGGAATTTTGCACAGGACAAGACTGAGGCTAAATCTCTGCTTAATTGCCTTCATCTCACCTTTACATTTTGCTAATGAGTATAAATTCTCTCTGCGTAGTTCATCAACCACATTTGCATCCTCTATTCATAAGTAAGCCACAGGAAGGCCAAGACACAGAATATTATTGCTTTTCCTCATATCAACTCATCCCATTTGTAAACATAAGGAACTTTGATTGTTTGACATAATACCGTTTTAAACTGCTGTAGCAGAGGGAGATCAGAGCTGAAAGCTGTATAAATCACATTTGTGCTCTACCTGCTGTTTTGCAATGAGTTTGAATCTACATCTCTACACGGACATGTCCTAAGGAAGTTCCTTCTTCTAGTATTCTTGGTGTAATAAAACCATGTTTCCACTAAACTAACTTCAGATTTTTGTCATGATATTTAATAGTCTTTTTCTTCCCTTTCTTGAAGTTTGAAATCTGACTCTCTTGCCTGACCCTTTAATAAAAAACTATTACATGGGACAGAGGAGCCATTGGCTGGATCACTGTGTGTGGAAGAGAAGTTACTAAAGTCCTCATTTTTGACACAGAGAAACACTTCCTTGTCCTAATGAAATTGTCCCGATTTCACTGCCCCGATCTGATCTACATTTTAATGTGCTGAAACATCTTCCTGACTGCCCATGAGTTTATTATGAGTAGATGCATACAGTCTTCCTAACACTGCCAAACCCTGAGCCTGGACCTCTTGAAGCCAGCAGGTTGATTTTTAAATTAATGAGGTTTGAAATAGTAAGTTCTAAACTTCCATTCTTATTTTTGAACTTGAACATTATTCTGAATTCCCTTGAAAGTAGAAGAGATCAATGTATACTCATTTTTAAAATGAAAGCTCAGGTGTTTCTCTAATCTCTTGATAGCAGCCAGGGCTTTAAGAGATACTCCCTCTGTCATGAAACTAGTAATGTAACAGAACCAAGTTCATATTTTCAGAGTAAATCTTTCTCTTTGTGGTTAGAGCAGTTTCCTAGCAGAGAAAACTGCTTTCCATTAAAAAAAAAAAATACAATCCCTGAGCTGTCATCTTGCCACCACTGGATTTACCAGCATAGAGGATTTCTTGCACAATTTTCTGAGCAATTCCTGAAACTGATATTTTGCAATTGCTTTAACCTCTCTACAAAGTGACTTCTTAATGCATATTTCCCCCACACATTCATAGAGGATTAGTATTCTGTTTTAGCTAAAGAAAGACTAAGATGATCACTGTCTTAAAGTCTTTGATTCCCTCTTTTCAGCTGTAGTTCCTCCTACAGTAAATACTACTTAGTGAATTAACTAAAGTCCCTTTATTCTTTGTCAAGATACCATAGTAAATTGAGCCACAGTGATTTTCTTGACTCAAAACACCTGTTACTTCTGTCCTTTGCAATCTAGGAAATACCTGTAGTCAGAAAGACTTTATTCTTGTCATGGGAGATGCTAACATTCTGGTGTCTCCTTCCAAATTTTATGAGAGCAAAAAAAGAAAATGCAAATTCTTTATAAAGACTTTTAGTGTGCAGCGTTCACAAAACCTCCAAGCTTCTTTGTCTAAAACAACTTTAGAATAGAATAGAATAGAATAGAATAGAATAGAATAGAATAGAATATTTACCATGATGCTTTGAAGTTTGACAGCTCGAACTGTGTTTCATTTATGGTGCTTTTCTTTAAATAAAATCTCAGTCTCTATAGAGCAGAATAGATCTGCTAGTTTAAAGATAGGTACTGTTTCCCAAACTACTTCATATACCTCGACTTTTGATTATTGATTGTCTGTGACAAACTATCAATGTAATGGTGTGCACTTCAAAGCAGTCTACTGACTGCTGGCTTTACAGCACTGGCTTTATCTTGTCTTCCTAAATAATTGACTCTGAACTCCAAAATGATACTCTATGTAAATGACTCTTATTCCTGTAACTCGCATGCTGTTTGACTCAGATATTTGTAGCATAGAAATGGATGTGCATACACTATAAACACAAAGAGTGTGTTTTTGTATTGAAATAAAATAAAAATTGTATCTAGAATGCTAGAGATGGCTCTAAGCTTGTACTTCGAAGCATTTCTATTCTGAATAGAGTTTCACATTCTAAATCCACTTCTGTTTCTTCTCCTGTCTTAACATGTCCAAGATATTTCTCTGTCCACAAAGAAACTGTATTAGAAATCCTGTGAAGAAACAGTTTCTTTGCTTTGCTATCAAGGGCAGGGATATAGAGTGACTATTAAAACTGCTTTTGTAACTAATTCTTTCACAATATAGGCACTGACCTAGCTGATAGCAAAAGCCTGAAACTTAGCGTGGGGGAAAAAGATATTGTGCTAGTGGATTATAATTGCTTTTCAGTTTAGCTGGACTGGGAGATTTCCTGTTCTAGGCAAGGTCTGCAGGAGATACGTTTTGCCCTCTACACATTTTGAATGTATGCTTTAAACAGATTAGTAGAGCTGAATATTTAAAAGCATCAGCAACTACAGCATAGTTTATAACATTTGCACACACCGTGACAAGGCTCTGTAAGCTGTGAAGAGGCACACTTCACTTCTTTTATTTATATACTTTGTAAGTTGTATGTTAAAAAAGAATAATTTGGAGAATTCAAGGAGAATGATGATAGTGGGTTTTCTGAAGGTTAATGGATGTCATAACTCAAACAGTTATTTAGAGATACAAGCAAGTTTATTCTAAGTCCAAGGGTGGAAGGAATAAAGGTATTGAAGTCATATAGGATAAAAATGAATACTGCAAATTATGTTCCCTCTTAAATACTTACTATTAAAGTCTTTGTTTCAAATTTCAACTCCTTTTCATCTAGAAAGGGTAGAGGCACATGAAATCTAAAATAATTTCAGCTTTTTTATTCAGATAAGTCTCAAGAGAAAGTGTTTGCCCTATTTCTTCCTTTACTCAAAACTATTTGCCCAAATTTGATACTAAATAAAACAGCAAAATATCTGTGGGGTATAAGCAAAAAACACTTATTAAGAATATGTATGCCATCTGCCTATTTTTTCTTGTACCCCCCTACTGATACTGTTATAATATTTCAAACTAAAGCACACAAAACGTGTGTATGTTAAATTTTGTGGTGGTACATATTAAACACATTCAGAACAGAAAATAAACACCCAACACATGATTATGGGTGAAAGTGCATCCCAGGGCTTTAGATACTAACATAAACAGGACCACATATATATAGCACATTACCTGCTTCAAATGGATTTCACTACCTAGGGAAAACATCACAGTTAGAATCTATTTCTGTTAAACAGTACCACTGTAAGTTTAGGTGGAGATTATTTCCTCATACTCCTTTCATTATTTTTTTAAGAGGGACCTGTTGATACCTATGTGGTTCTTTACTTGTCGCATCACGTGTCAAATCTACTCCTTCATCATTTGTGAATACAAACCAGAATACAAGGCAAAATACTGCCTAGAAGTACCTAGGGTTGTTACAGGGCTATGTTTGGTGCCACTCCGTCAGTTTTGGAGAATTGAGATATTTTGTAAAATTTAAATATAAATAATTTCTTCCCTAAGTTAGAATTTCTATAACAGTTCACAGAAGCAAAACAGCCTCTGGGAATAGCCATTATACAATGAAAAAGTTCTTGCTAGGACTGAAGTGGACCTAGAATGCAAGCAACCACCATGATAAACCAAGCTGGGAGAAATCCTTGCAAGTGTAATTGCATGCATTTGTAGCCACACAGTTCCAGGGACAAAGTTCACCATAGCCTTCACCTTTTTTATTTTCTCCATATAGACTTTTTTTTTTTTTTTTTTTTTTTATTCTGGAGAGGAACATAGACATCACGAATAAAGAGAGGTGATAAAGTGATGAAAGTAAACAGTGAGTGAGCATCGATTTACCAATTCACTAACACTGCTGATTTTTTTGGTAGAAACGCTGTGCTAACAGAGTATTAATGTCAACTACAATGTGAGAAAGCTATTTAAAAGACACTCATTATAAAGATGCTATTTAATAATTTATCATCTCCTTGACTTCCTGTTCCTCAGAACCTGCTTAGCTGCTTCAAACACAAGGGGTCCAGGATAGTACAGAAAAATCCTTTCCTTTTGCACAGCACAGCACTCACTAGAGAATGCTGTGTTGAGAAAACACAAAACTGTGCCTAGTTTACTAATGTTATAATCTCTCATAAGTTGTGTGAACAGTATTTTTAAGGAGGAACATTCAAAAGGAGTTAATTTCCCTTTAGAGATTTGCAGGTATCTGTATTTTCCTGTAAAGCTAATCAATAAGTAGCAAAGTAGTAAAAAGCAAAAAACATTGCATTTGCCTTTTCCTTTAAAATTATTTTGTAGTTTGTAAACCTATGCAAAACAAATTGCAGTGGTAACAGAACTTCTAAGGATTTGTAGGACTGTGCTAATTTTATACTATTTCATCTGCAAAAGACCTAATTTTCCAGAGATTTTGGGGCTAGACACAAACACTAGAACATCAGAAAATCTAAGCTGAGGGTAACACGCATCTAAATGCTAATTTGTCTTTGCTTGAGCTTTCAAATATCCACTGTATCATATTATTTGCTATATATATTATTTCTTTATCAGTAAACCATTTTTGGATCATTATCTCTATGGGGGTGTGGTATACTTGGTTATCTAAACCTGGATTTAAGCCCTTGTCACAGATGGTATTTTACTTGAGCAAAAGGATTTTGACTAAATAATCTACCTAAGTTTGAAAACAGAGGCTTGTATTTTCTAGAATCATATATACTAAAGTTTAGTAGTAATTCTGTACTTTAAGTATGCAAATATACAGAGATTGCAATCCTTTATTTGATAGTTTGTTGTAACAACCTTAGATCCCAATCAAATACGAAATTTTTTACTCGGTAAGATGAAAATCATTTGTGTTATTTTGTTTTGAGATATTACTGTGACACCCAATCAAAAAATTATATTATTTTGGGAACACTATTAAAAAAAAATGTCAGAAAGTCAACAATACTTCTTTTAACAGCCTAAATGGTTTATAATTTGGAAGGTAGAGGCTAAAACGGAGATATGTCTGTAATTCTTTGTTGCTTGGTCTGTAGTTAATTAAGTTTCTTCTTACTCATAATTACGAGACTATTTTCTTGCAGATCTTGGATGTTTCTATGCATTTGGATCTGTACCATATGTCATTCTTGTTGTCTTATAACCTCAGTTATAGAATGTAGTATAGTGTTTCAGTCACTCTCATAAACTTCTTTGTCTGTCTGCCCTTTTCTCCTTCTTATAGGTATAAAAGAAGTTTGTTCTTTCTTGTGCGACTTTATGTGCATGATTATTTTCCCATTTTAAAGCTTAAAAAGCAATGATATTATATGGTTTTTTCTGTGTGAGCGTATGCTTATCTGTTGTTTGAGAAGAACTTCTGTGTCCTGGGTGATATTCTCTCCAGCAGTAGCTACAGCAACATCAGTTTTGTAGGACAGACACACACTAGCTTGTCACTTGTCTTCGTTCTGGTATCCCTTGGGGTTATTTTGGATTATATTGACATTTATTTCAGGTACTCATTCTGATCATCTTTAAAAGCGTCATATATAACTGAGTTACTCAACCATCTTACTCCTGTTTCAATCGCGTTCTCTTGCAGATAAAGTTTTTTTTGGTCAAATGTTTTGCCCTTTCTTTTTTAATGCTGTCTTCTTTGCTCTCTTGTATCATGCTGTACTTGTATACTTTTCTGACAAAACTGAACTGTTTTCTGTTCTCCTATATTTCTCCCTAATTATACTCTTGTACCAAAGAAATTGGAAATGTACAAATAATGGACGGAAACTAGCTACAGAAACACCCAGTGCTGAAAGTTATTGTACTGTAAGGGTCTTAATTGTTATATGGTAACTGGATTCTAACATTCAAAATAAATGTTAGACATTAAAAGAATGTTATGTAACACAGTGAATAACTACAATTTCCATTTCTTTCTGTATGGACATTTGAGAACAGATAGTATTGCTCATACATTTCACTTTTTTCTGTATTGCTCTGTGGGGATAGTTCCATGAAAACAAATGAATAGGCAAGTGAGCGAAGTATGAAACCACATGATGATGCTCAAAGATTGTTCAGCAAACATGGAAGTGAAAAGAAGGCCGAATATATTTGAATCAATTTAATCTTCCTCACTTTTACCAGTATTCTGAACTGGGACCTCAAAATTCCCTAGGTTTGAATTTCTTTATTTCTGCTCATGTTTGGAAGTGCAACAGAGATGGTCTCAATGTAGTGGGAATGTAGAAGGAGGGCACTCAATAACAAGAGCATGTTGGGGTCTGCTAAGAGGAAAGTATTCACTCATTAGACCTCCTCAGTAAATCCATGCTTGTCATTCCTGCACCAGGACTGAGCTTTTGCCCCTCATGGAACTCCTGGTCACTACAGGTGGCCAAACTACAGCTTTTCTCAGGTCCCTGCAACGCCTTGTGCAGCTACACCTTGACATCAGTCACACAGCTTAACTGAGACAGATTTCCTATGTACCTCAGCTCCACAAACTACTGAGACATGGTAACTATCAACACTGTCAGTGTCAAGACGATACTGACCAGAAAATCCTATAATGTGGAAAAAGCTTGGAAAAAGCTTTCATGACGAGCTTGCAAGGGAACTCCTTGCAAAGACAATATAATCAGTGGAATATCTATGGAAAGAGTTACACGTCTGGGAAAGGAATACCTGCATGTTGCAGACCTGGTACAAACTTTCCTTGCTTTCCTTCTCACCCTAAGTCCATATTTATAATTTTTTGATATCATGAAGATTTTTCATGTTTTGCGGAATAGAGTAGTATACAGTTACTTTCATGAACTGTACTAGAAGTCCTCAGCAATTCAAAACAGGATACAAAGTAAGGACGAAAGGAAAGAATCATTAGCTGGAACTGGAGTTACACAGGTGCTGAAAACGTTATCTGTTGCATTTGGTGAAAAGAGGATCAACATCTGGAATTAACATCTGGAATCCACTCCAGAAGTTCAGCTTAAGTGTCTCAAATAAATTTATTTTTGTCGAACTATTTGTGAGGTAGAAACTATTTATTATTGTCATCAAAGCTAGTCTTGAACTCCACACTTCATTTCTACCTAAACTCAACCAAACATTGCCTGGCTGGTAGCAATACTAACTATTCCAGAATTAGCATGTCCCCCCAAAAAAAGGAAAATAATCTCCATCCCGCTGTAGATATAATACTGATTTCAGGAGTTGCTTGCAAAGTAATAACCTGCAACAGAGCAACTGTGTATTTGCAGTAAGTCTCTTCAGCCAAATGAATTTTTAGACTTTTTTTTTGTTTTCTTTATCTCCTCAACTGTAATCTGCATCCTTGGTTACCTGATGAATATATACAATGCGTTCAGCCTGAGTTTTGAGAGATGAAGTTACATTTTCCCTTGCCACATTATGCTGTTTTATGGAACAGAAACTATGCAAAGGGCATGATATCAAGCTGTCAAATCATGCCTTGAGTGAAGGGAGCACAATGATTTGACAAATAAATATCTTTATTGTTACTTTTCTCTTGTTCTTTCTTTTCCTCTTTTCACCTCAGATTTTATCAGGTTTTGAAAATAACAAAAGCCTTACACCTTATCATCTTCTGATTATAGAAGGCCATACAGTCCATTGTGCCATCATACTAAATTTATTACAGCTTTCAAAGTGACTTTGAAAACCCAATTTTGTTATCTGCTTCACTCATTGTATATGCCAATATGCATAAAAACCCCATTTTCAGTTGTATTCTAAATAAGTAATCCAAAGCGGTGACTAAAAATTCTGGTAAATAAAGGCAAGAATTTCATTCATTATTGGTAAAAATTTAATCTAGGTCATACTAAGTACAACATTTGAACTTCTCCACTATTAACTTTAAACAAGAAAACAAAACCCACTATAACACTTTTCAAGTACAGGATTTGAATCTAGGATCCAATTGTGTAATTACACATAAGCAGAAAGAATTGAGAAATGGCAAATGCAAAAAAAAAAAAAACCCAAATATTTCTCTCTGTGTTTCTTTTGTGAAGGTGTTCCTCTAACCCTTCTTTGCAAACACTTGATTACCACTGATCCAATGAAACAGATTAGTCTTTGACATAATTAGTCACAGGAGAGTCTCAAGAGAAGATGAGAGACATTTTTGACAGATGATGACTTTCCCCTTGAAAAACCACCTGACTGAAGTCTCATTGTCTCACTATCTGTGGGAAGTTTTAATGAAATTTTGGTTGAATTTTATTTCAAAAAGGGATTATGACAGTGTTGAAATACCATATGAGTTCCATCTCATGCTTCAGCAACATTTTGTTTTAAAATTATTTTAGTATTATATGAATAATTATATTTTAAGGATTTACATAAAATAAATAAAACTATAAATAAGTAATTTTTGAACAATAAACACAAATAAAATTAATCTTATTTAAATTCTCAAGTGAAAAACTCATTTTATGCTAAGCAATAGTTTTTCTTCAGGAGACTAGTTAATTCATATTTTGAAAACATTAACTTCTTCTGAGAAGAAATTTTCTACACAATTCTCTATTTGTGCATGAACATAGGATAAAACTAGAAACTCCTTATATTAGCAATGATGAAAACGGTTGCTTGGTAATTAACTCAGAAACTTAAAAAAAAGTTGTTTACCTCTTTCTTGCCTATTTGGCCACATTATTAACTTTGGTGTTATATAAATATTAAGAAAACAAATAGTTTTAACCTTATTTTTCTTTGGTTCAGTGCACATTTGTTTTAGTGAAAAAATATTAGTATTTGCTGATTTTTTGGTAATTCTGAAAATCTCATTCCTAAACTGTTTCTTCATTTTCACACTTATTTTGCCTCAGTGTACTCATAGTCTGATTTAGGAGTACAGTATTAATAGTATAGACACTCCTCAACATACAAAGATGTCATATATATTGATAAGAATTTGTTAGGTGTTAATTGTTTATATAGGACACTAAGCAGATTCTCCTGACTGTGAAAAAATGTTACAGTGATGAATTTTGAAGACATTGGAAATGGCAATTTTCAGAAGGAACAGGAAAAAGAAGATTCATCATAGAATCATCATCATAGAAAGTTTTGGGTCGGAAGGGACCCCTAGAGGTCATCTAGCCCAACCCCCCAGCAGCGAGCAGGGACTCCGCTAACTGGATCAGGTTGCTCAGAGCCCTGTCCAACCTGGTCTTGAATGTTGCCGGGGATGGGGCCTCCACTGCCTCTCTGGGCAACCCGTTCCAGTGTTTCACAACCCTCATTGTAAAGAATTTCTTCCTTATATCTAGCCTAAACCTACCCTGTTTTAGTTCAAAACCATTACCCCTCGTCCTGTTGCTGTTGTCTCTACTAAAAAGATTGTTCCCATCTTTCCTATAGGCTCCCTTTAAGTACTGAAAGGCTGCAATCAGGTCTCCCCGCAGCCTTCTCTTCTTCAGGCTGAACAAGCCCAACTCTCTCAGCCTGTCCTCATAGGAGAGGTGCTCCAGTCCTCGGATCATTTTTGTAGCCCTCCTTTGGACCCGCTCCAACAGTTCCACGTCCTTCTTGTGTTGAGGGCTCCAGACCTGAACACAGTACTCCAGGTGAGGTCTTGCCAGAGCAGAGTAGAGGGGCAGAATCACCTCCCTCAGCCTGCTGGCCATGCTTCTCTTGATGCAGCCCAGGATACGGTTGGCCCTCTGGGCTGCCAGTGCACTTTGTCACGGCTCATGTCCAGCCTTTCGTCTATCAGTACCCGCAAGTCCCTCTCAGCAGGGCTGCTCTCGATCGATCCTTTCATGCCCCAGCCTGTATTGATACCGGGGATTACCCCGACCCAGATGCAGGACCCTGCACTTGGCCTTGTTGAACCTCATGAGGTTCACACAGGCCCACCTCTCCAGCTTGTGCAGGTCCCTCTGGATGGCATCCCGTCCTTCTGGTGTCTCAACCGTACTACTCAGGTTGGTGTCATCTGCAAACTTGCTGAGGGTACACTTGATGTCGCTGTCCATGTCATTGATAAATATTTTGAACAGCACCGCTCCCAGTACGGACCCCTGAGGGACTCCACTCGTCACTGTTCTCCATCTGGACATTGAGCCGTTGACCGCTACCCTTTGGCTGCGACCATCCAACCAATTCCTTATCCACATCCATGGCTCTCCAATTTAGAGAGAAGGATGTTGTGGGGGACCATGTCAAAGGCTTTACAAAAATCCAGATAGATGACGTCCATTGGTTTTCCCTTGTCCACTCTTGTTGTTACACCATCATAGAAAGTCACAAGGTTGGTGAGGCAGGACTTGCTCTTGGAGAAGCCATGCTGGCTGTCTCGAATCACCTCCCTGGCCTCCATGTGCCTTACCATATCTTCTAGGAGGATCTGTTCCATGATCTTCCCAGGCACAGAGGTGAGGCTGACAGGTCGGTAGTTCCCAGGGTCTTCCTTTCTACCCTTTTTGAAAAGGGGCACAATGTTTCCCTTTTTTCAGTCACTGGGGCCTTCCCCTGACTGCCATGACTTTTCAAATATCATGGAGATATGCTCAGGTATGCCCTGGAGCTTCAGAATAGTTTAACTTTTAAGATATTTGTAGACTTGAAAGAGAATTGTCGTCTTCTTGAAGCAATGACAGTTGTCACTTGCAAATGACCACATATGACGTATTCATACTTCTCTGCATTAGTTATAGTACAGGATTTTGCTGTTTATTTTGGAATATATGAGCATAAAGTCTCCCAAAATATAACCTCCACGAATTTGTGCAGTGTCACATGTATCTGCCAGAGCATGCTCTTCATTGCAATCCTGTTACTGCCACAACAGAGAGGTTTGCAGTTTAAATCACAAACTCCAGTATCCGCATACTGAAGGAATGACAGGATTTGTGGTTACAACAGATAACCTGTTAGATTAAGGGCTTAAATCTGAGAGGCATATGCAGTTCATTATACACGGAACAGTTGAGAAATGATCACCATCAGAGAGACCAAACACAATAGTGCCTTCAAGCTATGTCAGAAAGATAGCAGTGCTGTTAATAATTAATTGTCTCTGTTGTGTCTGGCATCCTGCCTATGATAGCAAAAAATTCAATAGGATATTGCTGTAACCCCCAGCTTGTACAAATCCACCAGGGGTGCACTATGGCTGATATTTTGTTGCCCAACAGTACAAAATTAAATCAAGAAGTGCTGTCAGAAACACCCTCCCTCATCTCATAGAAAGCAATCGAATGCGGGAGATGGGAGAGTGTTGAAAGCCCCGGACTAAAGTTGGAAAAATCTATCTATTGCAGCAAGCCTGCTAGCAGTTGTTAAATCATTCCAGATAGCAACATAGCTATGCCTTGCCCTTGAACTTTTATCTTTTTCTGCTTTGGTTTTGTTTGTTTGTTTTTAATTTAAATCAAATTTAGCCCAAGCCCATTTCAAATGGAGGGTCAGGCTATAAGACAGTCCTTCTAAAACAATCATATATCCAAAAGCAGATTTTTTTCATCTGTTTACATAGCTTGCATCTTTTGATCTATTTCTCTAAAAGTTTTCATGAATTGCCATTACAATAGAAATACTGTACAAGGCACATGACATGGCCCCACTCTCTTTGAAGGTAAGCTCTTCATGATATTTAATGCGTTTAGACCTACAATCTGTATTCTAGGTAAATGCTGTTATCCAGATATTCAGAAGCACATTAGAGAGGAAATCATAGAAATAATCTATGAACAGCAAAAAAATTTCACAGAGTCATAGAACCACAAGTGGTTTGGGTCAGAAAGAACCGTTAAAGATCATTTTGTCTAACCTCCCCTGCCGTGGGGAGGAACATTGTTCAGTAGATCAGGTTGCTCAAAGCCCTGTCCAACCTGACCTTGAACACGTCCATTGATGGGACAACCACAACTTCTCCAGGCCACTTGCTCTAATGTCTCACCGTGCTTATCACAAAAAACATCTTCCTTATGTCCAATCTAAATCTACCCTCTTTCTGTATAAAACTGTTGTCCCTTGTCCTGTCACTACAGGCCTACTTAAGAAGTCTCTTCCTGGGACAGACTTTTAAAAATTTTGGGTCCATAGAATGTGTATCAAAGACCTCGAAGTATTTTTTTCTATTAGCGCATACACATTTCAAGTTTATACCCATTTCAAGCTTAGTTCAAATATTTAGTCTACTAGAGGACTCATACTCAATGTCTTGGACTCGGGCGAATTAGATATTTTACGTCACTGCCTCAAATTTTGTCCCTGGACTGAAAAATATCACAAATAGCTAGTATCAGAAATGTCAACTGTTTTCCATGTGTGTTTTAATTATTAATTGATTATGAATCTCCTTTTTCTAATCCCTAATCTGTCATAGCTCAAATTTAAGAAATTAGTTCAGGGTTTTAACATTACCCAAAAATCTTCATTCCTCTGTGTTGATTGTTCCAAATATTAGTGAATACATTCTTTTCTGTATCTTTAAATTTTGCAAGTATCTGGTTGTAGGTCCTTCTTTTCTTTAAGTCTACTTTTATAAAACACAGATTATTAATTGCTAGGTGTTAATCAACTTTCCTATGCCTATGATCAATAGTCAGTGATTTCTACTTTCTTACCGGGAAACAAATTTCTGGTTTCCATTGCTTACACTCCACTGCTTTCACTAGTTTCCTGATAAGTTTTGTGTCAATATTACTTGTGTATTTTGATATTGAAGCCTTATACTGATAGAATGAGACCAACTCATCAAACTTTGAAAATAATCACTGTATAAAACTTAACACAAATAAGTAATAGTTGACTCCATTAGATGTTTTTGCCTTATATCTCTTTTTCGTAGTAACTCCAAATTAAAAAAATAAAAAGAGTAATCCTATACAGATCAGTTCCAGGTTGGAGATTTTCCATCCCTCTGTCTTTGAAGAGGCACTTTGTGTGTTTTATTTAAACTCATAGAAATGTCCTAGTACCAGTCGCTGTGTGTTTGTTTTCACTATAGTGCTTGGAAATTCTTTAAAAGTGCATGCAATATAAAACCAGTTAAAAATAAATTAAGAAAGAAATACTGCATACTGTTCTGGCACTCTGTGTGAGTGGCAGGTGATATCAGTCCTACTCTGTACAGAGCTATCAGAGTACAAACACCTAAAAAGATGGTATTTTTGTTATAACTATTATAAAATGCACTGTTATTTAGGATGATTTTCTTACTGTTCATGGAGAAGATACTTGCAACTGACTTTTCTTACTGTTTATGGAGAAGATACTTGCAACTGACTTCATGATAGTTTTCCTAACACAACTTTTGTCTGCAGATATTTTTTCCTTGAAAAATATTGCCTACTTGTCAGGTTTAGTTTCACAATATTATCATATCGCATGGACCAGCATGTACATTGAACACTCAAAAGGTTGTCAGATACAGCACAAAGAGTGAATGAAAATGCTGTGCCCATTCAGGTAGATGCAAGTTGATCTTGCAGCATCCTGTGTGCTAGTTGTCTTCAGTAGTTATTGTTAAATGAAAGAAATCAAGCCACTCATCTGTGGCTTTCCTCTAAGTTGAGTGAGCACAAGCACGGTGTATAAACTTTATATATTGATTTCTGACTATGTATATGGAAATTTAGATGTTTAACATACCTTTTTAGCTTAGGAATAGATACTGCCAGTTGATGTTCGCCTTTAATTCCATGGAAAGTTCAAGGTTCTTAGTAGCACTCAGTACTGTTCAGAATCTTGCAGGATTCTCCCCTGATTTTTAAGGTGAAAGGCCCAATTAGCAACACTTTTGTTGATACTAAAGAGAAAGTTATTTGAGTATGAAGCTCAGAAACTAGGTCAATGGGGTTCTGTCTCTTGGAACTGAAGGACACCTCCTTCTGTTTCTTGTGGTAATAAACTCATATCTCATCAGTTATTTCTCTGGGATTTCCAGAAGACTAGACAGATGGTAGTTTCCAAAGTATGGGTGCTGCTTTACCTGGTTAACTTTTCAGGTTCAGCTTTCTGTTTAATGAGTATAGTATCATGCTTGTACTCCAGCTTTTAAAAGAACCAGTAAATTATGCAAAGGGGAGCACTTCATCATAAAAAGGTATTTAGTGATATGTTTGTATATGACAGTAAAGATTGTATGATTGTCTTTGAAGAACTTGTCCTAGTTTTGATTTACCAAGCCTTTTAACCCCTGCTAAATAAACTACTTCTATTTTGAATTAATAACCTTATTGGACTAAGACATTTAAAAAAAATTCTAGGATGTCTGCAATGATAGACTTAGCTGGAATTAGCTTTCAAATATATGTTCTCTAAATACTGTTGTATTGTGGTTTTTTAAACATGACTTTTCTTTCATTAATAACACTTCTCTTGTTTGACTATTTTGGAAGATTTCTTTACAAAACATATTCTTAGCCATATTACATCCATAAACTTCTCTGATACCCTGACACCCACTTCTTATTTAAAAAGTACACAATGTTCTTATTTCAAAAGAAATTTTATATCATTGTTGGTTGACAACCATTTTTTTTTAAATGAGAATATTATAATTATTTATGATAATGCCATTGTAAGTTGCTGGTTTTCCTGAAATTCAGCCTTGGTGAAAACATGTGGGTTTTATGACAGATATGTGCAATAATTTAAATTTGTCAGTATTTCACAACCTGCATGTTGCTGTCACATGTGCAAGAAACTACTTTGAAAAAATATTGCTAAATTCTACAATGCATTGTTTTCTTTTGACTACTATCTTGCTTTGGAAAGTTTCTCCTTCTAACTTTGCATGCAATACAGAACTAGGAAATCAAGTACTTTCTGTCAGAGCCGTGTCTAGTTCATTACTAAACAGAGGGGTTTTTTTAGTTTTTCAATTTCCTCTTTCCATGACTGCATATATTTTCTTTTTGTTTGTTTAATGAAATTTACTCTTGATTTTTCCTGTCAGCCTACATCTGATTCACTGTTGGTTCGGGAAGAACAACACTGTCCATTTACAGCTACCAGTGTAAGAAAAATCTTCCTCTGATATGAGTGTTAGAATCTCTGTGTCTCTAATCCTTTTCGTTTTTAGAAAGAAAAAAATGCTGATCTAGTCTAATCATTAGACTGTAAACTACCACTGACATCTAGTTCTGCAGCATAAAGTTACGGGGCCTTAAGATTCTCTTTCTTTATGTTTTCTGTACACTCATTTTATGTTGAATTGTCAATCACCTCAGAATTTATCAACAAGACACTGATGAGTTATCAGAGTGGGAACCTCTCTCTCCATCCACTCTTTTTCCACAGGACTCAATACCTGGACATACCAGCCTGAAAACTGGTCTTTGACAAGTGAAAGGTCTAGCAAATTTGACACAATAATTCAGCTTGGGAAGCTCTTCATGACCGCTGCTCTTGTGAAAAGTGTCATTTTCCTTTTCCAGAGATCTCTCTAATGACCCACACACCATGGTAGTATTACAGGAGTCTGCTGTATCTCCCTTGAGGAGCTGAAACACCTTTGACACTGTTATCATTCTTGGTCTACACTGTCTCTGTTATTGATGTTATATTATGAAAAGAACTAAATATATTTGTATCTTCTTAAATTCACAATTTTAAAGTTACTCTTTGAGAATCCCCAGTCTGATCTATTAACACAACAAATGGCAGGTGTCAAGGGCTTGAGCTAAAAGAACACCTACAGTTAGGTTTAGGGATTTGGACAGTCACGCCACCCTGGAGAACTGCTTCTCTAGAATTCCTCAGATGTCTTTCGACTGTCCTTGTGTGCAATGACAAAAAAAAATGTAAGAATATTAACTTTATTTTCAGTGGACAGTGAGATAGTGGTCAGTTTACCTCAAGCCTTTCCCTACATGCTAATGCCAGTACTCCTGAAAGAAATGCAACCTTTTCCTCTTAATCCCTTGTAAATTATAAGACCACATGGCTGCCCAGTTTCTGAACTAAAGTGGTTTATATCCAGACAGAGTGCAAGTGGGAAAACCTCAAAAGAGTTGTTACCTGCCTGAGGAAACATATCAATTAGCATATTTACACAAGTTCAGGTGCAGGCATTGAAGTCTGTTCTCACTTTCGGGCACACAGGTGATCAGACATTTAGGAAAGTGCCAACACAAAGGAGATGGCCAAGTCTGAGACCTGTAAACTGGAGTCCCCAGTATGAATTCCATTCCTAAGAAACTGGTCTCTGCTTCCTTCGATAACTTCATAAAAAATTCATTTGCCTAATGTCCAAGAGTTTGTTTCCATAGCCAGTGTACATAAACTGGACTTCCTTTGTCTTTTGTGGATTTCATTTGCAGGCACAAGTTCAAGTTTCTAGCTGTTGGAATCCTTAGAAAACCTTATATTGCACGAAAGGTTTTCTTCTGCATACTGTAACATGGGTAGCTAACAGCTATGGCCAACAAACTTCTCATCAGGTGGTGAAATATTTGTCTCCCATTTGAGTTGTTGTTGTTGTTATTGTTAACTGACAATCTAATTACTGACAGGTGAACAAGTAAGACAGTCTCTTCTAAAAAACTCTGAGTCAATTGAGAGGGTAAACGGGAAGAAGTTAAAAATTATCTAATCAAACTAAGAATAATAGAGACAGAAAGTTAGTGGTGTATTTTGAAGAGTCCCTTGAAAAGAATTCACAGAACTAACAACTTTCCCAGGTGGTGATACCCAAATTGTATCTAATGTTTGGACCATATATGGAACAATCTTCCAAAAAGCTCCCTCTCTAATGAAGGAAGCAACTTGCAGAGCAGGGGTCTTTGAGGCACGCAGAGGAAAAGACAATGCTATCTACAGAAGTTTTGACATCAGTTAGCTCTGTGAATGTGCCCATCATGTACACAGAACTTTAAAAAATTTGAGTTAGAACCTTTCCTGTCTTTGTAAAGACAGGAAACCCGGTGGATTTGCATATGTTCAGACTTCCATAAAAATACCAAACTATTTACTTCTAGTTAACTGGGTAGAATTTGCACAACCTTGAAACTAAATGCCAGTGCACTAATTTACTTTCAGAAGAAAAAAAGACAAGACAAAAAAACAGCAAAAAGAACATTGTATCACAGTCGTAGTAAAGGTTATACCAAACCTGAAATAAGAGGGAAAATATCTACTGCTTAATGCAGATTTTGTGTCTTACATATTTAGTTAAGGACCATGTTGACCGCTATTGAATCAATCTGTCTTGTTTAACTCACTGTGCAATTTTTCATTTGCACTGCAGCACAACTTCTTTGTTCCTCACATATATTTTCTTATTGTGGTACTTCCTACACTGGTTGTAAGCCATAATAATGGACTTTTTGTTGTGGTCTGACATGAAAATCCAAAGATGTCTAAGGACTATAAAGCACATGGTCAAGAAAATTATCAGTTCCTTAGTGTACAGAGTACATCAAGGTAGCACAGGCTAAAGTTGCCTTCTGTTTTCTGGCAGAATGCACTTTTGTCACTTTCTTGCATGAAGCCACTTTATTACAGCTATTAAGAAACATTGCATGAGATCCTGAAGTTGTAAAGAAGATGAAATGAAATGGTGCTGCACAAGCCAGATGTACTTGTAGAGACATTCCAAGTCCTAAATATCAGTCTTCAGAATTGCAAAGGCCGTTTATATGTGTATATGGTTCAAAGAAGAGATATTGGCAACACAAAAATTCTGGCAATTCAGTAGTATGTACCCAGTTCATGGGAGGCAATGAAATAAGTTTAATGCTCTTACTTTTACTTTAGATACTAAAATTCTTATCAGGGTCTAGACAAACATTGTTTGGCTGCCTGCTTCTGATTCAGGGACAATCGTAAATAGAGTGCACTCTCATAATGTAGCTCCAAGGATTGGGAGGAACATTTGATGTTGAGACCAATACATATCACTCCAAATGCATCATGATCATTTGGCTTCTATTGCCACTGAATTGCAAAGGTTTGCAGTGCTTGGAATGGAAATAATTTCAGAGGTTTGCTGGGTTTCATTCCATATAATATTGATAAATGTTTTTTGTCTAAGTGGTTTCCATGGTTCTTGACCTACAACATCTGGGGCAGAAAAACAGCATGGCCTTCTGTGGTGGGTTGACCCTGTCTGGATGCCAGGTGCCCACCAAAGCCACTCTGTCACTCCCCCTCCTCAGCTGGACAGGGGCAAAAGCCTTGTGGGTGGAGATAAGGACAGGGACATCATTTATCAATTACCATCAATGGGCAAAATAGACTCAACTTGGGAAAATTAGTTTAATTTATTGCCAATCAAATCAGAGTAGGATAATGAGAAATAAAATCAAATCTTAAAAACACCGTCCCCCCACTCCTGACTTCTTCCTGGGCTTAACTTTACTCCCAATTTTCTCTACCTCCTCTGCCCGAATGGCACAGGGGTGTGGGGAGTAGGGGTGACTGTCAGTTCATCACATGTTGTCTCTACCACTTCTTCCTCCTCAGGGGGAGGACTCCTCACTTTCTTCCCCTGCTCCAGCATGGGGTCCCTCTCATGGGAGACAGTCCTCTATGAACTGCTCCATCCTGGGTCCTTCTCATGGGCTGCAGATCTTCACAAACTTCTTCAGTGTGGGTCACTTCCACAGGGTGCAGTCCTTTGGGAACAGGCTGCTCCCGCGTGGGTCCCCCCAGGGTCACAAGCCCTTGCGTGCAAACCTGCTCCAGTGTGGGGTCCTCTTTTCACAGGTCCACAGGTCCTACCAGGAGCCTGATCTAGTGCTGTTTCTCCACAGGGTCACAGCCTCCTTCGGGCATCCCCCTGCTCTGGCTTGGGGTGGATATCTGCAGGTGAATATCTGCTCCAGCGTGGACCTCAACAGGCTGCAAGGGGACAGCCTGCATCACCATGGTATTCTCCATGGACTGCATGAGAATCTCTGCTCTGGCACCTGGAGCACCTCCTCCCCCTCCTTCTTCACTGCCCTTGGTGTCTGCAGACTTGTTTCTCTCACATCTTCTCACTCCTCTCTTCTGCTGCAATTGCCCAGATTTTTTTTTCCCATTCTTAAATATGTTATCACAGAGGTGCTACCACCATCACTGATTGGCTTGTCCTTGGCCAGCATCTGGTCCATCTTGGAGCCGGCTGCATTGGCTTTATCAGACACTGGGGAAGCTTCTGACAGCTTCTCATAGAAGCCACCCCTGTAGCCCCCCCCTACAAAAACCTTGCCATGCAAACTCCATACAGCTTCTTATATGTTTCCTTCTCGAAAAACAATTGCAAAGTATCTTGAATACAGTGTTGCTTTTCTATGAAGATTGCCATAGTTATATTACATCAAAACTGCTGCTGTCCTTCTGATCCCAAATATGTGTGTTTTACACATACAGTTTACTTTCACAACAGTTAATATTTGGATATTGGGTCATTTCAAGCACCACAGAATCACAGAATAACAGAATGGTATGGGTTGGAAGGTATTTCTGTGGGTCATCTAGTCCAACCCTCCTGTCGAAGCAGGGTCACCTACAGTAGGTTGTAGAGGACCTTGTCCAGGCGGGTCTTGAATATCTCCAGAGAAAAAGACTCCACAACCTCCCTGGGCAGCCTGTTCCAGTGCTCCGTCACCCTCAGAGGGAAGAAATTCTTCCTCATATTCAGACGGAACTTCCTATGCTTCAGTTTGTGCCCATTGCCCCTTGTCCTGTCGTTAGGCACCACTGAAAAGAGCTTGGCCCCATCCTCCTGACACCCACCCTTCACATATTTGTAAGCATTTATTAGGTCCCCTCGCAGCCTTCTCTTCTTCAGGCTGAACAACCCCAGCTCCCTCAGCCTCTCCTCACCATCCTCGTAGCCCTCCGCTGGACTGTCTACAGTAGCTCTTCATCTCTCTTGAAGTGGGGAGCCCAGAACTGGACAGAGTACTCCAGATGAGGCCTCACTAGGGCAGTGTAGAGGAGAAGGAGAACCTCCCTCGACCTGCTGGCCACACTCCTCTTGATGCATCCCAGAATGCCATTGGCCTTCTTGGCAGCCAGGGCACACTGCTGGCTCATCGCTAACCTGTCGTCCACCAGGACACCCAGGTCTCTCTCCGCACAGCTGCTCTCCAGCAGGTCAGCCCCAAGCCTGTACTGGTGCATGGGGTTGTTCTTCCCCAGGTGCAGGACCCTGCATTTGTCTTTGTTGAACCTCATCAGGTTCCTCTCTGCCCAATTTTCCAGCCTGTCCAGGTCACGCTGAATGGCAGCACAGCCTTCTGGTGTACCTACCACTCCTCCCAGTTTGGTGTCATCAGCAAACTTGCTGAGGGTACATTCTAACTCTTCATCCAGGTCGTTGATGAAGAAGTTAAACAAGACTGGGCCCAGTACTGACCCTTGGGTGACAACACTAGTTACCGGCCTCCAACTAGACTCAGCACCGCTGATAAAAACTCTCTGAGTTCTGCCATTCAGCCAGTTCTCAATCCACTTCACCGACCACTCATCCAGCCCACACTTCCTCAGCTTCCCTAGGAGGATATCATGGGAGACAGTGTCGAAAGCCTTGCTGAAGTCTAGGTAGACAACCTCTGCAGCTCTCTCTTCATCTACTCAGCCAGTCATGTCATCTTAGAAAGCTATCAGATTGGTCAGGCATGATTTCCCCTTGGTGAATCCATGCTGACTACTCCTGATCACCTTCTTTTCCTCCACTTGCTTGTTCATGACCTCCAGGATAAGCTGCTCCATCACCTTTCCTCGGATGGAGGTGAGGCTGTACGGCCTGTAGTTCCCTGGGTCCTCCTTCTTGCCCTTTTTGAAGACTGGCGTGACATTGGCCTTTCTCCAGTCCTCGGGCACTTCTCCTGTCCTCCAGGACCTCTCAAAGATGATGGAGAGTGGCTCAGCAATGACACCGCCAGCTCCCTCAGCACTCGTGGGTGCATTCCATCGGGGCCCATGGATTTGTGGATGTCCAGATCGCTTAAGCGATCCCACACACAGTCCTCCTCGACCAAGGGAAAGTCATCCTCTTTGTGGGCCTCCTCTCTTACCTCCGGGGCCTGGGATTCCTGAGGGCCAGTCTTAGCACTGAAGACTGAAGCAAAGAAGGCATTCAGTAGCTCTGCCTTCTCCGCATCCTCCATCACCAGGACACCCGCCTCATTCAGCAGCAACCCCACATTGTCCCTAGCCTTCCTTTTGCTGCTGATGTAGTTGAAGAAGCCCTTCTTGTTGTTTTTGACATCCCTTGCCAGCTTCAATTCCAGGTGGGCCTTGGCCTTCCTTGTCGCATCCCTGCATGCTCTGACCACACTCCTGTATACTTCCCAAGTGGCCTGCCCCTCTTTCCACATTCCATGGACCTTTCTCTTCCACCTGATCTCCGCTAGAAGCTCCTTGTTTAACCATGCAGGTCTCCTGCCTTCTTTGCTCGATTTCTTTCTCAGGGGGATGCATTGCTCCTGAGCATGGAGGAAGTGTCGTTTAAAGAGCGACCAGCACTCATGGACTCCCCTGCCTTCGAGAGCCCTGGCCCACGGGATTCCTCCCAGTAGCTCCTTGAAGAGGGCAAAATTGGCCCTTCTGAGTTCCAAGGTTTTGATCCTGCCTATCGCCCTGCTTCCTCCACGCGGGATCCTGAACTCAACAATTTTATGGTCACTGCAGCCGAGTCTACCTCCGACCTTCACATCCTCCACCAGTCCCTCCTTGTTTGTTAATACAAGGTCTATCAGAGTGCCTTTCCTTGTTGGTTCCTCCACCACTTACATCAGAAAGTTATCATCGATGCTCTGTAGGAACCTCCTGGATTGCGTCTGTCTAGCTGTATGATCTTCCCAGCTGGTGTCAGGGTGGTTGAAGTCCCCCATGAGAACCAGGGCCTGTGACTGTGAGGCTGCTTGCAGCTGCCTGTAGAAGGCCTCATCAACCTCCTCCTCCTGGTCAGGTGGCCTGTAGTACACACCCACCGTATTGTCGCCTGTATAAGCCTGTCCCTTAATTCTAACCCACAAGCTCTCAACTCGTTCCTCATTTGCCCCCAGGCCAAGCTCAATGCATTCTACTTGCTCCCTCACATATAGAGCAACTCCCCCACCTCTCCTTGTTGGCCTGTCTTTCCTAAAGAGTCTGTAGCCATCCATGACAGCATGCCAGTCATGCGAGTTGTCCCACCACGTTTCTGTGATGGCGACCAAGTCGTAGCCGTCCTGCTGTATAATGGCTTCCAGCTCCTCCTGTTTATTTCCCATGCTACCTGCATTGGTATACACACACTTGAGCTGGGCTGTCAATCTCACCCCTGACCCTGGCATGCCAAGCCTGGGCTCGTCCCTAGTAAGCAGGGCGATGTCCCCTTCCCCCTTCGAACCTAGTTTAAAGCCCTCTCAATGAGCCCCGCCAGCTCGTGGCCAAGAATCCTTTTTCCCCTTTGAGATAGCTGAGTTCCACCTGTCGCCAGCAGGCCCGGTGCTGTGTACACCTCCCCATCACTGTCCTGTGAGACAGGGCTAGGCAGTGTATGGGGTGAAATCCTGTTTCCATGAAGTTAGTTAGCTTTTATCACTCCTTTAAATTGGTTATAACTTAACCTACGTGTCTTGAACCTCAATTAGAAAATTCTGCATTTTGGTTGAAGAAACTAACATACACAAAGACACAAGTGTTTCATTCATCCCTGAATCTCTTTCCCATGCTAAAACCACAACATTTTCCTTGCTTTTGTATGACATAGTTTAAATGAAAAAGTGCTCAAGGAAAGGATCACTTCAGTGTCATGTTGAGAAGATTTGTGTTAAACTGTGCCGTTTCCAAAATCTCTTAATTTTCTAGGCCATTGCAGAACTAAGTATAAACTGCCCAAAATAACTATGAGAGGACAAGCACAGTACATTGTGCATAGCAGTAGTCTTGCTGTGATGAATTTTGAAAAGCAGTGGAGGTTAGAAGTCTGGTCCCACGCAGACTCAAGACACATTCTGATATTTCTGTATATGTTCACTTTCCAGAAATATTTTTCTATATATTTTCTGTGATCAAATAGCTGCAAGTTACCCTAATCTATACAGTCCTTTAAGTCATCTGAGTCTTATCTTTCCTGTGTGTTTTCCATTACCAGAATCAATGCATTCCTTTTGGTATCTTTGAATTCATGAATGAGTAGAAAATTATTCCTTCTTTGACATGTCCAAGTTACTGCATTATTTATGTCATCTTTTCTCTCCCATTGCTTTTCTTAAGTCGTCATTCCATTCAGAGCCTATTTTATATATTTTTTGGCAATGTACATGAGATGCTTTCTGTACACTACAATTTTACTTGTATTTCAAATAAAAATAGATGTTTATTTTTTTAGTACATTAAGCCATACAATATTATGGCAAAAAATGAACTTAGAAAACTGGAAATCCACCAGTGTAATATTAGAACTAGAGGAAATAATTTCTTGTTTGCAGCAAATACTCTAACACATTGTGTTCTACTTCAAACTCTTTAGTTGTCAATATGTACACATCAGTATTTTATTTTATTCAGCTAAATTTTTGGGGTGCAATATAAGGCTGTATGAATGTCTATGGAGCACATTTCTGCTGTCTGACTTACTGCCTCTCTTATATTTTAAGGCAAATTTAATTAAATTCTAAATTTGCTGTTCTTATTCTGCAATGTGTACTCAGAGTACACATGCTTTGTATGATTCCTGAATCTTTTAAATTTAGAGGAGGAATTTATATTCTTGCTTCATAACCACTTGTGAATGCTATGTTCCATCAAAATTCTCATACCCTCCTCATTGTAAATATAGCCTTAATTTTAGCACTGCTTGAATACAAGGCAAATGGGATTTTTTTTATGTCTTACTCACATATGATAAATTCATCTGCAGATTCTGCGAGATTATATCTTCTGTTGTGCAATAGTGTGTATGTGCCACTACACAGATGATACAAATGTATTGGACATCTGTTTCATGAACAATGTCTTGTGCTTGACAGAACACAGTATTATAGACATATTCCTTCAAACAGCTGCAAAGTAAAAATAAAATTCAGCAAGGAATGAAGACTGTCTTTAGTTCCTTAATCTTCTGCCTCTATGCCCTTGTGGATTAATCTTGAGCTGTGAGCTTGGATAAATATGCCTGGCAAGAAAATGCTCTCACTCACTCTTTCTTGCTTTCTTCTTTTTCTTTTTTTTTTCTTCTTTTTTTTAAAAAAAAAATTTAAGCTCTCCAGACTCTACAGCCTAGAGTGCGCATAGTTATTTTCAATGTACAGCTCTTCTGTGAGATCTTCAAGTTCCACATGCAATTAGATTTGGTGGTGGTTCTGTCAGTCATGCATTGGCACTGTATACCTACTTTTAATTTACTCACAGTATGAGAGTCTGATTTGCAAAGTTCATTCAAAGGCAAGTTTTATTTAGTAAGTTTGAAGGGAAGTGGGGGAGATGTTTTGGTTGTTTCAGGGATCAGGGTTCAGTCTTGACATACGGAAACCCATTTGCTCTTCTTTCACTTTGCTTTTATCTAAGCTGATTACTTGGCTGTAATAAGTACTCTAAACTCTTAAGTGGGTACTTTGTGGTGCTTATCACATCTTTACTATTTTCAGAAATATTTTTCAACACATGCATGGTCACTTGCAATGAACGACGTAAACCTACCAAAGTCAGGATACACACTTTGGTTGTTCACCCCACTTTCCCTGAGAGAAGCCTCCCTCATCATAATATTCACCAGCTAAACATAGAGTACCTGAGTATGCTTGGTACTGCCTATAGCTGGACAGAAAATTTAAAAGGTAGTTAAAATGGATTAATCATAAAGTTTATATTCTCTGAGTATGTGATAGACAGGCATTCTTCTTCAAGGAAAGCAGTACTTACACAGGGAGATATATCATAAACAATACATTTAAATTTAAATACACATGTTTTCAGACCTGCTATGGAAATTTCCTAAGAAATAAGAGATTGTGCCGTGTAGTTTAACTTATCAGGTTCAAATGTGAAAGAAAAATTGATGATTGTTTGGACAATAAAGAAGATACGATTTAACATGGCTTACTAAAGGAAAGCAGTGCAAAAAAGAGACTTGAAAATCAGCTATCTCTTCCTACCTTTTCTGAATGAATTAGAGCTCTTTGGCTTTGTCAAGACTCCTGAGTAATGAACCAGTTATTCCACTAAGAAGGCAATCACAACCTCTGTTAAAGCAGTTGGGGGATATCTCTAAATATTTTCTTGCAGAGAAATAGGTGGATTTTTTGGACTCTGTGAGCTTTACTGCTTTTATAGTTTTCTGTTTTGTCCAGAATGTTTCTACAAGTAATATGCTGCTTCAGTTTTCTTTCTGTAGCCTCACAAAACAGCTCTTCCATTCAACAAATTTATGCCAGTTTGTATCAGATGAATCTCTCATCCTGAAATTGTAACAAATTTTCATTTAAATTATTAAAATTTATGGCAATTAGGTGAAAAATTGTATTATCAAACACTTATTTAATATCCAAATTCAGCTACTGAATAACTGCAGCACAATATTCACAACTCTACGGAGTTTAAAACAGAAAGCTTCTCTTCATTCTGCAGTGAAATGGAATCAGGGATAAATTTTTATCTATTTATGGACATTCCACAAAGAGGAAAAGGAGGTTGAATTCATGGAATAAGTTATTCACTGCTAATTATACACTGGTCTAGCTTCAATAGAAAAAGCAACCACAAATGTACTGCAATAACTTAGCAACGTGAATAGGAAGTGTAGCTGTTCCCTGATGCACATGAATACAAGATGCTAAATTGTATTAAAATGGCCCCAGGATATTGTTTCAGATTCTGTATTGGTTTCTGTATGAATAACACTGCTGCAGTGGAAAGCAAAAGAAAACAAACAACTCAGGATTTTCCTACTGGTAAAAAATATATCAGGTAAAATCCAATATTCTCATGGATCAGGAGTTCAGGTTAAATTATAAACATTCACCTGAGCAGTTGCTTTCTTTTTTAACATATTGTC
This sequence comes from Opisthocomus hoazin, assembly GCF_030867145.1. NCBI lineage: Eukaryota > Metazoa > Chordata > Aves > Opisthocomiformes > Opisthocomidae > Opisthocomus > Opisthocomus hoazin. The sequence goes on along the minus strand of NC_134415.1, from coordinate 63,826,330 downwards.
CTGGATATTTGTTTGTTTGGCAAATAAGAAAAGGTTTCTTCACATCTCGCTTCTCTTTTTGCTTTGATCCTTCAAGTGGACCTAATCCCATGTTTGTAATATCCTAATCCCCTGCTATGGAAATTAATGTGGTGTCACACATCTTCAGTATTATGTAGTTCCAGTGCCAGAAGGGACAGTGAGCCTTGAAAAGAGCAAGATAATCTAAAAAAACCACAAAAAAAAAAAACCCAAGCAGACAAAAAAAGCAACCTTTTCAATAAATACGTAGCAAGTGGCCAAAATTGTATGACTTTACTGAAAGCATAATTTGCTCCACTGGGTTTGGAAGGTCCCGCTCTGTTTCCTATCTTAGGCTAACCAGTAAGGTGTATATTTTGATTTCAAATATGAGGGCACGGAAAAGGCATAATCTTCTCAGTTAAAAACTAACAAGGGATGGATTTTTGTTGCTAAAATAGTCATATGAATCTTTGAAAGGTTTTTGGAAACAAATCCTTCTAACGTTTCCAGTAGTTCCTTCCACCGGGAAAACACATAAGAGAAGAAGAAAGCACAGGAAATGCCACTTGTCTTTTGGGAGGGTGGGGTGAAGTTCTCAGGCAAACTCCATAGTCTATTCATAATTTCTAAAGCTTGTGCAAATGTGAAGTGGAAGCCAACTCTATCTTGTCAAAGGTCTCTAGGAATCTTTGCTGGCTCGTAGGCTCCAGGTCACAGATATACTGCTGGAGGCCTACTGAGTTAGGTTTTCTAAGGCTGTTAGTAGTCCCAGTATCCCACTGGAAAAGGAATGTCCACTACACTTGTTTGCATCCAGAGGTTCAGCATATGCTCATGAAAACCCCTCATTTTCCTCAGTGCTTTTCTTTTCCTTGTGAATAAAATATTCCTCTTTCTACTGATCCCTATCTTAAATGCTGCTACCGAGGGAAGAACAAACCAAAACAAAACCCTAAAAAACCCAACCTTTTAATCTGCATATCACTGGAGAATAAAGTGTCCATAATTGTTTTGCTGTTACTGTAAATCTTCAAACAGACTGCAAGTAACTTTAAGATTCATTTTAATAGCAGTGCTGAGAGGAACTGAACTGTAAAATCATTGTCTCTAAGTCCATTTAAGAACTTTTCCCTTCATTCCATATCTCTCTTTCCCAAAAGCACTTAGAAATGTGTTTTTAATTATCTTGAACATCTGATTAATTTTTACGTTGTGAACTGCAGTCCTGGTGGGAAGATACCTGCCAAGGCATAGCAAGAATAAAATACATCTATTCTGAGAAGTATGAAATATGGTTAGTCCAGTTTTCAACTCTTGTATTACCATTCTTAGGCTTATTTTTTCTAATGCATTAATCTCAAAATATTGCTGGCAAACAGTTTATTTGGTGGTTCATTATACTGCCCAGCAGGCAATGAAATCAGCAAGTGCATGGGCTTTTTGGGCTGCGCCATATGTTTATTTGCTAGCGTGTACGGAAAACAACCTCACCGACAGATCCTGAAAATGCTGAATCGAGCAAATATAGACAGAGAGGCTGCAAGAGGGGGAGTGGAGGATGGGGAGAGAAGACTGAAATGTGGATGGGAATTTCCTCTCCTGACAGAGTGAAAAGGCGTCAGGGCCCTGAGTGTACCCATAGGTGTTACTGGAACAGCCTCACCTGGGAGTCCTCCCAGGTATTCTCCCTGCGGCACAGTGATGCCGCTCGAGATCCGGCTGGGGTTTGACCCCCAGTCTGTCCCGCAGCTCCAGGCTGAACACCGAATGCCCGCAGATACATGAGGCAGCAGCACGCAGAGCCAGGTCTGCTCTGCAGCCTTCTCTAAGACCCCAGCACCCAGCACAGCCCCTGCTTCTCCCCATCCCAAACTTCTCAGTGGGATTAGGTGAAAGTACAGGGTTTTTTTGAATGATGAGATGGCTAGTGTCCTTCCTATGAATCCTCATTCCCTCTCTCTTCCACCTCAGTCATCAGTTTTATCAGTACAAGAGAGAGAAAAACATGGTTGGTGATGAGAGCACCGCCAAAGTGGAGGAGGCATATGGAAAGATTTGTAATACTATGTATTATATACACAGTATATAATGTATGTATATGTATTATACTACTGTGACTATTTTGGTTTTATTTCATTTGTGGAGGACAGCTTCAGGAGCTTCCCTTTGTTAAATCAGGGGATTTATGCTTAATGTTATACAAACACAGAAGAAAGCAGCTGAGCTAAAGAGTTTGTAGTCTTTGAAGCCACCTGAAAAGTCTCCAGGCAGCTCTTCTGCCAGACAAGGTGATCAGAAGGTGATCAATTTTTTCCTTACTGAATATCTCAGACCACTGCAGCAGTACACTGAGTAACATGATGGACCTCTGTAGCTTTAGTTGTTCAGCCCAGTTCCTTCCAATAAAGAAAACCTTGTTCGGTGGAGTGTGTTGTTGTGGTAGAGCTTTTTAACATGTGTGTTAGAAGACTAACCAGGTATACATTGAGCTTAGAACAGATTGGTAGAGTTTACCAGTAGATCCATGATGGTCCTAAGTCCTGTGAGGTTTCATTACTGATCTTGGAGTGATCCCAGAAAATTTTTATCTCCTAAATACATGCAAGTGCCAAATAAGGAAAACAGAAGAAAACAGGTTTGTAGAGACCTATGAAAATCTATGGTAAAATATCTGTCTGAAGTACCAATCCCCAGAAAAATACAATTTCAGCAAACAGTGCAAAAGAAAGAATCTAAAGAAACTTTTAGTTAATAATAGAAACACTGGGATTATCTCTGCCCTGGAGTCATCCCACAAAGTCCTCCAATGGGAAGGATACATTTATGAGAAAATGCCAGTTGAAAAGTTTCCTTTGCTAAAAGGAAGTAATTTTCCTTTTCTAAAGAACATAACTTAGAGAGTTACTGTCTTCGTGATTTCTAGTGCTTTGGTATGCTAGTGGTGTAGTTCTACAATATTTTCCTGATCGATAATCCTTCTGTAGAATGGAGTTCATTGCCTGTAATATCCTATCCTAATGGCTCTACTTGTTGTTAGAGTATCAGGTATCTGTGTGTACAGAAATTCAAGAATTTCAAAAAATGTAGGACACTAGCAGATAGTGAAGGCAACTTGTAATACCTTGCTGTTGTAAAGCCTTTAAGCTGGCATAGTTCTTCTTGGCATAATGCAAGGAATGCTTTGATATAACAGATACATGAAGACACAGATTAGCCATAGCTGTGGTCAGTTTTATTTTCCCTGAAATCCTTAAAGAAAAAATTTAATAATTTCCATGACACTTTTTCAGTATCAGATGTAGGTTTTGAAATGTTTTCTTAACCTGTGAGAAATATTATAGTCAATTATACTTTTAATAAAGTAGAGTAACACTCAGGTTAAAAAAGAGAAGTCACTATTCCATGCCCCCATCTGGTAGCTGCCAGCCCAGCCTTTGGATATGCCACAAATTAAGATAAGACCTATTACTTAAATTCCTTAATAAAACTTTTTAAAGTGGCTTTATTTGTGAATCAGCTGCTACCAATAAGAACCAGATGACAGAACACCAAAAATAAATCTTACATTTTTGCACAACTCCCCATTCATCTAAATTGCAGAGGAAAGGCTGATTTTCATATAGCTTAGGACAAATGAAATCAAATACATTATTTCACAAAATAATTTGAATAAAATAAATAATTCACTGTTACTAGATCATTGCAGAATGACTTCTATGAAACTATTGGCAAGAACTGACTTCCATCAAGTCAGTTCTGGCACTTAGCTTAATCCATTGAGGTCAGGAAGAGAAGTCTATCTGCTTGGCTAGTACATCATTCTTGCACACTACAGAAGAGTCTTTGAAGAAATGTGTGCTGAGCAGAAAGATTTAATACTATTATGTTCTTTCAAATACAGCCCAATGTCAGTTTGACTATTTGAATGTGCCTCTGTGTGTAATTGTTCTGGCTAACAATGTGTGAAAGTAAGTAAGACTAAATTAGATTAGAAGAAACAGTCTGTAACTTTCATGCTACCCTAGACTCTTGGTTTGCCCACCCATCCAAGAATGCAGTAGTTTCTATCAAGTCTGCTGTAAACCAAAAAGTATAAGGTTTATATCCACAGTCTACTTTATAGCCAGGTTGCAGTAGAAGTTAATTCCTTGGGAAGTAATGCCATTACATATCAGCTCCAGCCTGTCTCAGCATGGAAGTCAGAATATCTTCTAATAATAGTGCAGTGTCATACAACATAATATCAAAATTACGCGTTCTGGTCCCTAATTTCTCTGTTCCAAGATAAGCAAAAGCTGGACTAATACAAGATATGGTTTTAGCAATGTACCAATCTCAGCAGCAGCAAAGATGCTCAGAGTAGACAATAGTTTTCAACTTCATAAGCAGTGTTAAAAAATAACGCAGAAATTTCAAAGTCATTGCAGTAAAGAGATAAAGTTGTTTCAGTCAGTCAGAATACCCTAAGTAGCTGGTGTTTGGATTCATAGCTACAGTTTTATTGGCCAGATAGACAATTCCTTATGATATTTTACCAGATAGTTATCTGTTTCAGTTGTGCAACTGGTGATTATTATTCAATCAGAATGCAAGTCCCCCCGTGATAGGATAAGGACAGAGGTGCCGAAAGGACATAGACCTCTGAGTCTTTTTTGAACATTTGACTCTGCCTGTCATTACAAATAAAAAAAAAAATCGATGTAAAACACAACTATGCCATGAGCCAGGGATAATTTTTCTCTTTTCTAATATTTTAAGTTAATAATGCATAAAAATGTCACTAATAATACAGAGTGTTTTATTCACACTCAATAATCCTAGCTGAATAAAAGATAGTCCCATGTTTTTTAAAGAAATTTTGCCTGCTTTAACATGGGCTTTGAATTTAAGAGCCTTAAAAGGAGCCTGTTTCAAAGGGCAGACAATTACTGTTTCTGAGAATTGGTACTCTTCTGCATACCCCAGATTTACTAGTCATATTAAAAAAATCTTGACCCTGGGTCTGTGAATGTTTTCTGCATGAGCATTGCTGATTCCATTGTCTATGTTTATTAATCCATGAAAGGTAATAATTTTCAGATTATGATTGTAATAATAGTAATTCGGGGTGAGGCTTTAGCTAAACTGTCCAGCTGAAATCAAGGTCATGATCCTTTCATAGCTGAGGTTAACACTGTAAATACCAGTTATGCCCCTCGCTGAAGGACTGCTTCAGTAATTCAGTGGAGTGAAATGACCTCTGTCTCTGGAAATGCAGATCCTCTAAAGGTTGTGGCATGAAACTATATAAAGCAATAATTAGAAGTCAGTGCCACAGAATGGGATAATACTATCTTCAATATTGTTTAATTTGGGAGATACAAAGATTCCTTCCTTCCTCAAAATTCAGATTAGAAGGATAAAGTAATTATGTAATTTAAACCTCTGACATTAAGCTGAAAAGCAGCACTGCAGACACCTGCTTCAGAATTGTCATTGTTTCCATGGTGCCACTTTCCATCACCTATCTTTAATAGTTTACACAACAAGATCAAGGGTGTCCCAGCTGTTACTGCCACTGTTGCTAAGCAACCTTTAAATCAGAGTTCAAGAAGACAAAGAATCATGCTTGAAAAATTTCTCAAGTGTCTGCTTTCCTCCTTGTTCTTCTGTCCACACTATTTTTCAGATGCCATGTTTCCTGTTCCTTTTTTTGCCACTTTCAAATTCTATGTGAATCAACTGCAGTCTCCAAAAAGAATAAGCCCCCTCCTAGCTAAAACAGCCACTGCTTTATGCTGAAGAAGAAGCTGTGGTATTAAATAAAGGACTTAAAACATTTACCTTTTTTCAATTAAATCAAAATATCTTTAGAGCTCTGTAACCTGCTGCTGCTGTTGTGTAACATCTGTGCATGGCTGCATTGTGGACTGACACACCGATCAATGGAGAGAGATACAGAGCTTGCAGGGAATTTCAATGCCCCCCTGTGCCTTCTGGAATTTTAATGCTGTCACCTGCAAACAGCTCAGAGGTTGAAAACACACGGCAAGAAGAAGGAAGAGCTAGCATGGATGAATCTGGAGAATTTTGGGGATGGATGTCTGTTCTAGAATGTCAATATTTTTCGAACTTTGTTGCTCAACAATTAGCTTCCCTCCCGCTGCACAACCAATTGTATGACAAGAAGTAACATATCTTTTTAGTGAGATGCATCAGCTGTGCTAATGTTGGAAATAAAGCAGTATTATGGAATGTAAGGGCCAAGGAAAATGTGAAGTTATCCTGCGCCTCATTTCAAATCTTTGCTTGGCTCCACAGCCTTCTTTTTGTTTAACCCATTGAAACTTTTATGTCTCCAGGAGATTTTTTCTATTGTCTCTTAGATTCTCCTTTTTCTGTTCTTTCTTTCAATTCTAAGTACTTCATTCCATACCATACCTGCTTGAACATTTTCCCTTCTATTGTGGTTTAGCCCCAGCTGGCAACAAAGAACGACATGGTCACTCTCTCACTCCTCCCTTCCTCCCCGCGCCAGTGGGATGGGGAGAAGAATCAGAAGGAAAAAGCACCTCTCACTGCAAGCCATCGGGACAGTTTTTCTTCTTTCTTACCCTCTTCTGTGGCACATTTATTCTACAGGATTCTTTTTTTTAACTGCAAAACACTGTCTTAATAAATTGTCTTTCAAATTCTGCAGATGAGATCCACTTTCTGCCACTGCTCATCACCTGTGCACACTCCCAAAGTCACTGTTGTTCCCGCAAATAATGCTCTGTCTGGGTTTTTAACCTTCACACTTGTCCATAGTTTGCCAATCAGGTAAACAATTCACTCATGTTGTACTAAGAATTTCAAACAGTTCTTTTCACCCATTTAGAAAAATTCTTTCTGCTCAATTTTCTGCTTGAAAAGAATTTCCATGCAAATTCAACATCCATAAAAGGTTGTTGATCATAGAGACAGAATTGTGGGCAGCTCCAAACACCTTCCCTGCCACACTGCTGCCTCATTAACTAGCCTCAACTTGAGAAACTGCCTAGAAGTTATAATAGCTTGCTCTCCATGTCCCTTCAGCTTTTGGCCTGACTGTCTGACCCCTTTATAGAGACTTTTCAGCAAGAGTACCAGTTGTGTTGGCATTTTCATATTTATTTATTTGTTTGCTTGCTTGCTTATTGTCAGGAAACATTTATCCCCTGGGAACAGGACCGAGATCACCAGATTCATTTAAGGGAGGATACTGAATTGCTGGATGATGCAACCTTTGGTCTCTGTCTGCCTGGTCTGACTCTGAAGCTGCCACAGGGAAGTAAATTACTCAATCTGTGAAACCAATTGACCCTTATTTTCATTTTGTCTATGTTGCTGTAAATTAGGAGAATCCTCATCACGATTACAGAATGACCAGTGATGTAGAATTGCTGTAAGCAAGCGAGCCGACATTTAGAGCTTTTATCCAAAAAAAGTAACTTCACTGCCAGTGTTTAATGTGCTCTCTAAAGTCAGTCCCACTATTCTGAGTAAATGAATAGATCGTACCTCAGATTTATTTCATTGATTTCTATGCACCCTGCCAAGGAAAGACAGCCTCTTAAAACTCCTAGGTAGAAACTTATTTACAGCAGTCTATCTGTCCTCAGTAATACTCTGAAAATATTTTATGGTTCTAGCTGGGTTCTAAGCATCTCTCTAGATATTTCTACCCCAAAATTGTGAAGGAATATACTCTGTTTAAATGAATGCAGTTATAATAATATTTCCCATATTTAGCCCAAAGCTGTGAATAAGAAATTTTCTGGCAGACTAGTTTGGAAGCTATGAAAATATTTTGCCTTTTCCCCAAAGAAATAAGGTAGCTGTAGCTCATTATTATTATTCTACAAGGTGTATATAACACCTTTGCAGTTAAATACCTTTTTCGGAATACCTGAGTTTAGCAGAATCTTGTCTACATCCATTAAATGAACAAGCCAATTTAAAAACATTGACACAAAATAGGTCCAGGACTGGGGCCCTGGCATCTGGCTTAAAGGCTGAAGGTAGAATCACAGCCCTCCGCCTGTATGCCAGGCCTGATAACTGAGGAAGAAAGTTTAAAAATACGATTAAGACACTCTTGCTTTATGAGCCTGTGCCTTGTCTTACCCTCCAGAGGTGAGCACAGTTTTACAGCATGCAGCTGGGTGTTAACGCTGAAAGCCAGGTCTCTGGCATCAACAGCTGCTGCCCCTGCCAGAGCAGGAAGCCTTTGCAACGACGGCACAGCTCAACGGATATGGTATTTCTCCTGGACTGCTCCCAAAGAGTTGTTAAAATGGTTGTCTCAATAGTCAGCTGCATGGAAGTAGCTCCTCAGGGTTCAAACTATTGATCACCTCCCCACTGGACTAAGCACTGTACAAACACACAACAAAAGCAGGGTCTGTTTTTGCCCTGAAGATCTGTGTAGGCTTCTGCAATGCACAGTCATGGGAGCATTTCTCTCTCTGAGTGACTTTTCCCTCAAACCAACAAGGGCTCACAGAAAATACTGCTGCAAATATGTGTGTTTTGCTTTCCCATCTCAAACCCCATGTAACTTAGGATCCAAATCATGTAATGAGAGGTTAAATTTACAGTGCAGCATAAGATAAACAAATGAATTGAGGATGATTTAATCAAACGCCACACCATTTTACATGCTAAAAACAGTTCAGCACAGCTATCACTCCTGGCATTTCAATTTCTGTCACTGTGTAAGACTAAATCACTATTAACAGCATTGGTCTAATACAAATAATAGTAATTTAAAACTCCTATTTTCCTGACAGAATTCAAACTTGTTGTAATTTGATCTCAGGATTTGGATTGCAGAGGTTCCTCCTGCAATCTGCTACCCACACTACGTGACAGACACAAGTCTCTTCACCTCCTACCCTCTTCATGGTAATGTCAACAAAAAGAAAATGAGCGTTTTAGAATACAGGTGTATCTCAAAGGCACTACGAAGATCATGACAAAGAATCTGAAGACTTTAGTCCTCTGATGGGTCAAATACTTATTAATATGAATAAGTGTTCAATTTCATTGATGGGATTCAACTTTTTTCATTTAGCAAGTCTCCTCTCATGAAACCATCACAGAGTAATTTACAAGCATTTGTTCAACTCTTCCTTCATGAATCACAAATCACCATCTTAAAGAACTCCGTAGAAGACTGATTTTCATAACTAAATGGAGTTGAAGTATAATTAGGACAATCTAACATTTTTAAGAGTAGTCCTGAAGTAAAAAAAGGATAGCTAGCACAAATAAATGGAGAAATGTTAAAACAATAAACAAAGGAGAAACAATTACTTGCACATTTCAAAGATGTCATATTGCATTCTTTATTCTGATTGTGGAAAATTAGCCATTGACGACCAACAAACAATTGATTTTCCTTCACAGCTGTTTTCTAATTACATCTGAACACTGAAAATTCTGGTGCCACCACTCAGCCGTACAAGGAGTCTCTTCAATTGGTTTTCTTATTACAGCAAGTGCCATGTTGTCCTGCTACTGACACATGTACCAAAGGTCTGTGGTGCTTTCACTGTAAACACTGTCTTTTAGATATGTTGAAAGTCAGACATTTTACATTGCAACAGGCTAGAAAGAAACACACAAGCTGTCAGCACAGATGCACTTATAGGACTTATTCTTTCCTGCACTGTTTGGCTTAGTACTCCTATATTGTAGGTGTGTTATGTTCACTAACTTCTCAGGTATTCAAGTTTCCATACATATACCTATACATATATGTACATGTGTATATGTACAGTTATACGTATATTTAGAGAGAGACAAACACACATGTAAATTTATAACTACATAAGCTGTAAAGTTGAGGGGTCACAAATCACATTAGGAATGACTGATGGAATCTGATCACTTGGTGTTCTAAATACCTTTTAAGGAAAACATGCAAAAAAATGACAGGGAGATTTTCAGACCTGAAGTTCAGATAAGGAACTTCAAAGGTTTTATGGACTTCTTCAGGTTTTATATGCAATTACAAAAAAAGGGTAGCAGGGAGGATTGTTTGGTTCTTTTCTGTTCTGCTTTTTTATTACCTGACTCCCTTTAATTCTGGTGATTCAGTAACAATTTTGTGCTCAGGGATCTTTCACCTTTTTATTCAAGTACAGAGTAATCCCATATCTCTGTAGTTTCATACGTACTGTATTTTATCTTGAGTATGCCTAATCCTGGTAATGAAACAGTAAGATTCTATTGGTGTTTTCATCTATTGCCACTTCCCTTAAATTAAATAGAAATACTAGATGAATCCAGTAGAAATATAAATACTCAGATCTCATTTTATAGTAAAATATACCTGAAATCTTAAAGAAGCAGTTTCCAGCAGATTCTCAAAAGCTCAGGCTGTACTGAGTAGATTTCCTGGAGTTCAGGAAAGTATTGTAGTAAGGATTGAGATATAGTTATAAAGCCCAGGGTGCAGCTGGAGTGGGACTGGAAAGGAGCTACCAAAGAGAAGTGTTTGGATTCTTAGAGCCTTACTCTATTCATTCAACCTGAAAAAAAAAAAGGGTGTATTTTGTGGCAGCTAATGAGAAACTCTATTGCTCTTGACCACAAAGGTAAGTGTTAAGTGTTTGTGTAAATACAATTCTTTTTATTATTTGTTGAAACATAACAGAGAGAAGGCTAAGCAGAACTGCGCTTATTTTCCTCTATGTATAGTAAGGAATAAAACTGTTATCAGATATGTTCTGTTGAGCTAGTTGCTGGAATTTTTTTTAATAGAAGGTGATCTATATTGTTAGTAATATTGCAGAAACTTCTTCTTTCTCTTGGTTCTTTGTGAGTTTTAGACTGAATTTGTGGTAGTAAGTTCAACCTCCTATGAAATACTGGATTTAATAGGCTCTTCATTAAAAATTAACAATAACTGTACACTTTGTTTGACTCTCTTTCCTTTTTCTTCTAGGAAAAATCATATCTCCAAATGCAGTTCCTAATGCATCATGTGAAGTAATCCTCTGTTCCAGTCCTCATTCCATATGCTGTATGATCCTGTGACAACATTTCTAATTTCCTGAAGGGTGGTGTCATCTATTCAATACATATAGAGATGCCATTGTAAGAATCCGATAAATGTTGATCTTGTTGTTCTCAACTATATGGTTCAAATCAAAGTACACACTTCAGTCAAGGGAAACATTTGTTGTTGTTAGCCCTCATTGGATTTGACTAGAGGAAATATCTGTAGTTCCATGAAAAGGGCTTTCCCTTAGAAGGCATTGAGCATTTTGGTTTCTATCCCCTTTCTCTAACTCCAGTTGAGCTTTTTTGCTTTTTAGCTCTTTCTCTTTGTAGTCACAAATAGACCAGAAGGTGTCAAGAACTCGAACACTTCTTCCGTTGTCAGAATCTGCTGTGTTTGAAGACCAGGGGTCTGGAAGCTGTAACGCCTCTCTCATTCGGCTGTACCCACCAGCTACCTTGAGTCTGAGTGTACCAGCCTTCTAAAATTGAAGAAATTTTTTCAGTGTGACTGGAGCATGTTTGAGCATGGAGGCAAATTTCACTGAATGCTACTGCAAAACCCCAAAGGAACACATGAAGAATTTGAACTAAGATTTCCAGATTAATGTTCCAGTAGGAGCTTTGAACAAGAATTTTAAAATCATTTTCTAGATTGGCACCTGCATTAAAGTAAAGCCTTAAACCAAAAGAGTTCAGAAAATGCATTGAATGTAATGAATTTCACTGTCTAATAAGTGGAAAAATGACAAACCTAGTCATATCAAAGTGATTATTTGGTATTGTCCACAATATTCTCTAGAATCATAGAATCACAGAATGGTTTAATTTGGAACGGAATTTAAGCATCGTCTAGTTCCAACCCCCTGCCATGGACAGGGACACCTTCCACTAGACCAGGTTGCTCAAAGTCCCATCCTACCTGGTCTTGAACACTGTTAGTCAGGGGACAGCCACAAGTTCTCTGGGCAACCTGTTCCAGGCAATCTGTTCCTTGATGTAAAGAATTTCTTTCTTATATTTAATCTAAATCTACTCTCTTTCAGTTAAAAGCCATTACCACTTCTCCTATTACTGCATGTCTTTGTGAAAAGTTCCTCTCCAGCTTTCTTGTAGGCCTCCTTTAGGTACTGGAAGGCTGCTATAAAGTCATCCCAGAGCCTTCTCTTCTCCAGGCTGAACAGCCCCAACTGTCTCAGCCTTTCCTCATAGCAGAGGTGTTCCAGCCCTCTCATCATTTCTGTGGCCCTCCTCTGGACCCACTCCAACAGGTCTGGGTGTTTCCTGTACTGGGGGCTCCAGAGCTGGACACAGTACTCCAGGTTGGGTTACAGCAGAGCAGAGTAGAAGCGCACAATCTCCTCCCTTGACCTGCTGGCCACGCTTCTCTTCATGCAGCCCAGGATGTGGTTGGCCTTCTGGGCTGTGAGCGGACATTGCTAGGTCACGTTGAGCTTCTTATCAACCAGCACCCTGGAGTCCTTGTCCTCAGGGCTGCTGTCAATCCATTCTCTGCCTAGCCTGTATTTCTGCTTGGGATTGACCTGACCCATGCGGAGGACCTTGCACTTGGCCTTGTTAAACTTCATGAGGATCGCACAGGCCCACTTCTCAAGCCTGTCAAGGTCCCTCTGGATGGCATTCCTTCCCTGCAGTGTGTTGACCACACCACACAGCTTGGTGTCATTGGTAAATTTACAGATGGCACCTTCGATCCCACCATCCATGTCACTGACAAAGATGTTAAACAGCATCCGTCCCAGTACCGACCCCTGAGGAATGCCATGCATCACTGGTCTCCACTTGGACATCGAGCCTTTGAATACAACTCTTTGAGTGTGACCATCCAGCCAATTCCTTATCCACCATCAAATCCGTGTCTCTCCAATTTAAAGAAAAGGATGTCATGTGGGATAGTGTCATATGCTTTGCACAAGTCCAGGTAGATGACATCAGTTGCTCTTCCCTTATCCACCAATGCAGTAACCCTGTTGTAGAAGGCCAGCAAATTTGTCAGGCACAGTTTGCCCTTAGTGAAGCTATGTTGGCTCTCACCATTCATCTTCATATTTTCCATGTGCCTTAGCATAGTTTCCAGGAGGATCTGCTCCATCATCTTGCTGGGCACAGAGGTGAGACTGACCGGCCTGTAGTTCTGCAGGTCTTCCTTTTTACCCTTTTTAAAAAAGGATGTTATGTTTCCCTTTCTCCTATCAGTGGGAACTTCACCGGACTGCCACTACTTCTCAAATATGATAGATAGTGGCTTAGCAACTTCATCCGCCTGTTCCCTCAGAACCTGTGGATGTGCCTCATCAGGTCCCATGGACTTGAGGACCTTCAGGTTCCTTAGATGGTCTTGAACCTGATCTACAGCAGGCAGTTCTTCATTTTCTCAGTCTCTGTCTTCGCCTTCTGCGACTTGGGTGGTGTGGCTGGAGCACTTGCCGGTGAACACTGAGGCAAAACAAACATTGAGTACCTCAGGCTTCTCCATATCCCTGGTAACCAAGTCTCTTGTTTCCTTCTAGAGAGGTCCAACACTTTCCCTAGTGTTCCTTTTATCACTGATGTACCTATAGAAGGTTTTCTTGTTGCCCTTGACATCCCCGGCCAGATTTAATTCTAGCAGGGCTTTAGCTGTTCTAACCTGATCCCTGGCTGAAGGAGGGTTCCTATAGAGGGAACTCAAGCTGTAACATTGTTCTGTGTCAGAAATTTCTCTACTTCAATCCTTTCCCTTTTATGCTCATTCTGTGCTCTGTAATGAGTCACTTACCTTTATATAATTTAAATATTTCAAGAATTTTACTATGATTATTTTTTAAAGCGATTTCTGGAATAGAAATGAATGTCTCCCAGCAATGTGTATTCCTATCAGGCTCTTATAATCAGGATGATCGCTTAATTAGCATGTTTGTTTCCACTAGGGTATATCAATTAAGAGGTATAACCACACTGTTGTACATTCCTATTAATGCTTTTCTACATTTTAAAGTAAGATCACACATTTCAGCAGGTGTAGCTTTTAATGCTAATGAAAGATTTTCCAAAGGATATTGAGCTATTTTGCCATCTGTTTCTTATGCTGGTATTCTTAAGTTACTAGATGCTAAACATTAGGTGGGGGATTTTAGAGCTGCCAGAATATCAACTTTATTTCATAGTTTTCACAAATGCATCCAAGCTAATATTTTAATAAAAATACAGCTGACATGAGTAATGGTGTCTCAGAAATTCTGCTTCCACAGATGTGTCATCCCAAGTATTTTTGCTTTTGTGTGCATTCTGTTCTTGGTAGTTACGGTAGCAACACATTTCTGATTAATTCCTATGTTGGGTCCTTTGTTTCTCTTTACTCTGGACAGAGCTTCTTTGGCCTCTTCTATTTTTAACGTTATAAATGTGTTTGCTTCTGCTCATTATGATCTTGCTAAAGAGACCCAACAAATAATGTAAACTTTACATGTATTTCCAACGAATTTTGAATCAGAGGCAGAGTTATCTGAAATTCTTATGCTGTCTTCATTCCTATTAAAACTTGTTTTGTCACATTCTTAGATCTCAATTTAAAATCTGTTTTGTACTGTCAGTCTTAGTTCTTTTCTAGAAGTACAAAAAAAAAATTAAAAATGAGGCTTTTCACACACTCACTAAAGTGTTCTAATACATAAAGTATTCACAAAAATGTTCATTATCAGTGCCCAATTATTCTGAAATGTGCATGCACAGAAGTAACTGAGTTTTATTTGAAAATTTCTTTCAAACGTGTGTATGTTTTCCCAGTGTAGATCTATAAACAATCTGCTTGATTTTCAGCTAGACTTCTACTAATTGATCTCTGATACACCTAATTCATTCATTTCCAATTATTAAAACCACAGCTAACAGTATTAGAAACTCAATATTGCAAGTCTCATGCACGATGTCTACAAGATCTAGATGTCTCATGTGACTCCCAGTTCAGGTCTCAGCCTTAAATAATCACAGTATGTTTTATAGTCTTGTTTCTTAGCAATTGCAATGTTGCAATTGCTAGAAGGCTTTTCAAACCATTCTCTTCAACAATGACAGTTTAGTTAGTGAACAGTTGTGTCCACTCTTCTATTTTCATGAAGTATATGATGCTGATTCAAAGGTAGTAGCAATTTATACAAATTCATGACTCCATGAGTTGATGTTTCAAGAAGAAACATGAATTAGAGAACCATGTAACAGAACTGAAGCTTGTCTACAGCTACAATGCTTAGAAAAGCAATTGCATAGTATTATCTGTGTGGAACAGAAAATAATGTTTCAAATATAATTCTGTGAATGTGCTAACACCAGAACAGCATATAACAACTCATGTGAATCAGTTTCTCTTTTGCACAGTAACTTGAGAATGAGAGACCTATAAAAATTGAATTGCATCCCAACATTTTCTTTCACAATAGCTTTTAATGCATTTCACTCTTTCTATCAAGTACACATATGTACTGATGGCTGTGTAGTTACATTTTGTTAAAGCCTGTCACTGTAAAACTCTGTTTTCACTTACTGTTTTGCCAAACTGTAAGTATTAATTTTGGACTGGGAGAAGTTTTCCATGAAAGTTGGCTTACATTGACTTCTTCCTGGAAAAAAAAAGTCAACACTTTCTCGGAACAAAATTGAATAAACAAAACAAAACTTGTTTTTTTCATGCAAGAATTTCATAAAACGTCCTAGCACAGTTCTAGAAGTAAAGACTTGCTGTTTTTTGGTGGGAATACTAACACCAAAGCATACCTTCTCAGGATCTTATCACATGTCTGACCTCTCCCCAAACAGGGAGTGATTTTCCCTCTGAAATAGACACTTGTGAATGCTCACGAGGGCCTAAACACAGAGATGCAGGCTTATTCCATTAGGTTTCCATTTTATCAGGAGGCTGCAAGACCTGAATAAGACATTGCCTGCAGACGTATCTCAGATAGTCAGTGTTCTGTCTACCTCTCAGTCCCTGACTCCATACATAAAAGACTTTGGGAATCACTGAAGGAATTTGTATGTATCAGAAATGTTTCACCTTTTACACATTTAATGTAAACAGGCTGGTGATTCCATGGTAATAGTTATTTGAACTGGTATTCATTTCCAAATTAAGACCCCTAAATGTAGCTGTCTTTTGGTAAGTATCCAGATGTGCAGTAAGTAATTGACTTTCAATTAATGAAATTAATGGAGATCTAGGGCTCAGCTCAGTTGCTTAAACATACTCATCTAGGGCCAACAGAGGCGGTGCAGGGTATCCCAACAAGCATTCAAATCCTACAACCACAGAGCTATGAAACTCTCTTAAATCCCTTGTCACCTCTGTCATCCCCATATCAAATGTTGCAGGGCATTTCAGCTGGCACTTGCATGGTGCCTCAGGTCTTCATGTGTGTCAGAGCATGAAGAGTGACTCAGTCCATCCTAAAGCAGTCACCAAGCAGCATTCTGTTTAAGCTCAGGCTTACCCTCATTCTTGGATTCTACTACTTCAGGATACACTGTCATGCAAATAATTCTGATTTAAGGAACAGGTTAGAATCCTTTTTAATTATGCCTCATTCAATTGCTGTTCATCATGTCAAACATAGGCAAAAAAATGTAGGATAACAGACACTAAATGGGAAGGAGCCAGCTTACATTTTCTAGGAAGAATGAATTCAACAGCATGCAAAGAACTAAAAAAAGGCAGAAAACACGCTACTTGCAGATGACAAAAACATTTTTGGTTTATAAGTGATAATTTTTTGTTCTGTAAAAACTTGGGAGTGATTTTCAAATGCAGTTCATAATGAAAATGAGGCAGGAAGATGCTCTTTTTGTGCCACTAAAATTTTGATAATTTCAAGGTACATCCTATTTTGAAGCTCTCAGCTATCATACATGTTGCTGGCTTCAAAAAAAAAAAAACAACGAACAAAACAAACCACACAGAAAAGGCACACTGGACCACAGAATAGCCACCAGTATTTGTTAATATCTAGGAAACAAACACAAGTGCCTTCTTCTCATGAGTTAGACGAGGATCGGAGAGCTGCAGTTTCAGTTTTTCATGAATCTCATTCCTTTCATCACAAAATTTTGAGATGGATGGGCTCATTCTGAGCAGAAATTATGTATGGAATGTGAGACACCTTTTGCAGCTGAAGACTGAAATCTGAAGACTTTGGAAAGAAGATTCAGTGTGGACTAATTTTGTCAGAAAATTCTCAAGCCTTCTTTAACTGACACTGGTCTGACTTTGCTCTCATAAAAAGCACTGATTTCTTCACTCTTGTCAGCAATTTCTGAGTCAATGCTGAAAGGTAAGTTAAGACCACAAAATTCAAAAACATAGAAGTGTTACAGCACATAATTTCTTCAAAACTGAGGAAGATTTCTGTATTTTTACTAGTAAACACTTGAATAAGGATTACCCCTCTGTGACAAAAAATGCTATGCTTGGGTATGTGATATGTGATGATACTGTTTTGAAAAGTCACTTCTAGTGACTATTGTTCTGCGTGAAGTCACAGTATGGATTATATCAGTATGGATTTGTAACCTGAGATTAAATCTTCTCAGGATAGGAAGATGACCTATCTGTGTAATTGACTCTTCTAAGAATGGAAAAAGACTGTCACAGTGTATCTCAAACCCTGACTGTATTCTCTAAGCAATGCAATAATAACAGTCTTTCCAGAGGATGCGTAGAGCTGCTGATCTAAAGTAGCAACAACACTAAAATAATTCCCGAAGTCTACAAGCAAGGTTTTGAAGTATGAAAATGTCTGTTTAATTATAAGGAGTGTTCAGGAGTTTGTGCCACCTTGTACTGACTTTGCTTTTGGGTACCTTTGGTTAAGTTAGGATTAGGGTTAACAGAGAGACAAATACCAGCAGTGCAGTTGGAGTAGGGCTGGAAAAGGGGCTATGAAAAAAAGTGTAGGGTGTAGACAACTTCGCTGTGAGAGACTTTGCCTGCAGGCCTTGCCTAAGGCTTAGTCTGTGTTTGGGGTTGAGGTTTATATTGATGATGGGGTTAGGTTTAGGACTAGGCTGACCTGAGAGAGAAGCCAGGAACTGCAGCTAGAGTGGAGCTGGAAATGGAGAATTTCCTCCAGCACTTTTAAAACACTTCACACCATTTTGTGTTACCTTTTTAACATAAATTAATTAAAAGCTTATATTTTAACCTCTTGCTAGCCAAAATCATTCATCAGGTATTCCTATTCTTGTTTAATTCTGTTCATAATTCACACGCTGATGATTTTCGATATGTTTAAAATTGCTTATTGCTTTTAAAAGTTTGCCATCACTAATTCCAATGTTTATTCTGCGTTGCAGCAGTTTACCTTAAAGATTTGTTTGGTTTGGATTTCTAGGTAACTTTGTTTTCTGATATTTTAATAAAGATCAAAATATATAAATATCTACCCAGCTGGAATGTTTCAGAACTTCAAGCAAATGATGAGGAGCAAGAAAAGGAAGAAAAATAGATAGAACTGGGCCAAGAAAGAGGTTATTCACAGTAAGAGTCTATCTATTTAGAATCTATCTATAACTATCATTCCTACACCTGCTGTTAAATATTTTGCCTTGTTTCTCATTAGAATTTGGCTGGTTTCAGCTTCCAGGCACTGGATCTGGATGTAACAAAATCGTCCTGGTGAACGACAGATTAACCATGAGCCAGCAGTGTGCCCTGGCTGCCAAGAAGGCCAATGGCATTCTGGGGTGCATTAAGAGGAGTGTGGCCAGCAGGTCGAGGGAGGTTCTCCTTCCCCTCTACACTGCCCTAGTGAGGCCTCATCTGGAGTACTCTGTCCAGTTCTGGGCTCCCCACTTCAGGAAAGATGAAGAGCTACTGGAGAGAGTCCAGCGGAGGGCTACGAGGATGGTGAGGGGACTGGAACATCTCTCCTATGAGGAAAGGCTGAGGGAGCTGGGGTTGTTCAGCCTGGAGAAGAGAAGGCTGCGAGGGGACCTGATATATACTTACAAATATCTGAAGGGTGGGTGTCAGGAGGATGGGGCCAAGCTCTTTTCAGTAGTGCCCAGTGACAGGACAAGGGGCAATGGGCACAAACTGAAGCACAGGAAGTTCCGTCTTAACATGAGGAAGAACTTCTTTCCTCTGAGGGTGACGGAACCCTGGAACAGGCTGTGGAGTCTCCTTCTCTGGAGATATTCAAGACCCGCCTGGACAAGGTCCTCTACAACCTACTGTAGGTGACCCTGCTTCAGCAGGAGGGTTGGACTAGATGACCCACAGAGGTCCCTTCCAGCCCCGAACATTCTGTGATTCTGTGGTTCTGTGAAATGCCTTCACCTACTAAACTGAAGAACCTGTTGATCCCTCCTACTTGCTTCCTATGGAAATACAGTTACACTGTAATCAGCTCACATCTCTATCTTGTTCTTAGAAGCACTTAAGTGTCTTTTTCAAAAGCTTTAAGAATTCCATCATTCACACAGTTTATTGTGGCACTTGGCTGAATTCTGTGCAAATGGTTAAATTTTGCACCATTATCTTAAAAAATGGGAGCATAAGAATTGTGACGGACATTCCAATACTGAACCTCTCTAAGCCTTATAACAGAGAGAAATTCAACGTCTCGCTTCTGCTTTTCCTATTAGTCTTTTCCCCACAGCATCTCACTGACTAGAGACATGAGCTTGTTTGTCCTCTTATATCCTCTCCAGAATCTTGATTTTCATTACTCAGCCCTGCCTTCCATATAAATTTCCTGCGCTGCTTGCTACAAGACGTTTGACTTCTTATTTGATACTGTTGAATCTGGTTGTGTGTGTGGGCCCATCTTAGTCAGAAATCATGCATCAGCTCCATTTCCATGTTTTCATCTTCATTACTTATTGCTCCAATTTGTGCATCATCCATCAGTTTTCTCCATGATTTTTGTATATTTCTGGACCATTGCAAAGAATGCTGCATAAAAGTTGAATGCCAAATAAACTAATCCCTATGGAGTTCCACTGAAACACACACGCAGTGCCCGTTCCCAGCTGACATGCACTCCCTTGAGATCCATCTGTGGGATCAATTTCTTATGTGATCCATTGGTGTTGTGTAATGTTGATCAGAGTTCTGGGCCACACTGTGTCATAAGTCTGTCGTGGTCTGAGTATACAACACCTGCACGTTTACGTTTTCAGTTAAATTTGTTATGTAATCAAACATTAGAATCGGGTTTATTTGACTAGGTTTAATTTATGTAAAACCATTTTGGCTGGCATTAATTGTATTCCTATCACTGAATTTCTTATCAGTGAATTTTACACCAGCATTTCCATTATTGCTTAGTACTGATATAAGGCTTATCAGCTACTGAATATGGCAAATTAACATTTTTTCAAGCAGCTGAAATTTTCTTGTTTGGAAATTTACTAAAATGAACATCAGAGGATCAGACATTTCCTCAGCCTTTTTTTAAGTACTCTTGAATATTATCTTAATTTAATATATTTATTCATGGTAGATGATGCTTGAAGCAGTATGCAGTGCTATGATTTTCCACCAGTTTTATATCCTAAAATGTAAAAAATACTGTCACATTTTTTCTGAGAAATGAAGTCACTACCTCGCAGGGAGACAAGATACAGGCATCAGGTCGTCTCAGCAGGAGCCAGGCTCTGTTGCCGCCACAAAGATGAGAATTTAACTTGGACTTGTGTAAGACAGTAGTTTTAAGTTACTCTGGAAGAATCTCTGGAAACAACAGCGAGTCTCAGTCTTTCAAAAGAATCTTGTTTCAGTATTGCCTTTTTGCTGAGTTTGGAACCATAATCTCACTCCCTTTCCACACTTTGCTCTTTGTGAATTGATAATAGGCAGTGTGTGACATATTTCTCAGTCACTATATACTTATCACTTCTTTCTTGGTCGGTACAATAAGCAGGGATACTTAATGAATATGGTTTTTTTTTCATTCACTGAATAACTGTTATTAATATTTTTTTCATATCTAGCTTGTAATGAATATTGCTCTTTGGTAGTTCTTTCAGCTGCAGAATTATTCTAGTATCCTTGTGTTCCCTTATCAGTTTTCAGAGTTTCATCCTTTCTAATTATTATTTTACCTGCTATTATCTATTCTCCTCTATGTTTCTCATATATATGAGAAATATATATATATATCAAATCACTTTTATGTAAATATCATATCTTATATGATATATATAAAATAAAATAAAATAAAACAAAATAGAAATCTCTTTTACATACATTCGTGCAGTTACATTTAGAATAGAATATATAACCTTGATGACTATTTAGGAAAAAGTACTCAAGCTGTAAAATTCAGATCATTTTCTGTACTCAATTGATGGATCAGTAAATAAACCTTGAATTACAGTCACAGAAATGTAATTTTAATTGCAAAATTGCATAGACAGTGTTCACTAGGACCAGAAAAAATTAAACTAATGAAAGCAACAACTAAGCCATTTTTGAAATTATGCATATGTATTAATTAAAGTAATAAAACATCTTTTTCTTTATAGCTGGTAAAATGCCTTTCGGGGGCTGCATTAGAGAGGGTATGTTTGGGTGGTCTGGAGAAATATAACCTAGAGGAAGGAAGGTAACTGGCCTATATTCTGTGTTCTATTTGTCTATTATTTGACATGGGAATTCTAGTATTATCAACTAGTAAGCATCATTGCTTGAGTTAGATGCTTTGCAAATTTCAGAGAGCAGAATCTTCATAATAACTTACTGCAATAATGAATATTTGGACACCGTAGGAGTAAAAATGGTTTAGACTTTCCAAAAAACATCTCAGGGTTTTGTAAACCAACTCCCACAAAGTGGGATGCCCCTAGGCAGCTTTGAAGAACGTCCAGTGTAGTAGGTAGTGTTACATCTTTAGATTACACTGAATTTTTAGAAAAAATGACTAGCACTCAAACAAGCAAGATCCCCATTTATGGATAGGAATGGATTACCTATGCTAACAGTTTTAGCATATCCCACCTGCAATTTATAGTACCAACTAGATTAAGACTGTTTTCAGTCTTCAAGATATCACTTCTGTAGTTTTAACACCTACATTAAAAATTTGAAGCATGAGAAACTGTAAACGTTGGCAACTTGATTTAAAATTGTAAAAGATACAAGCGAATCTGATGACCTCATTAGTCACAATCCCTCAGTACAAATTACAGTGACTTTCGTGAAACAGTTATACACATGAATTCCAAATTGTATAATATTGATATAACTCAAATCAGACTCCAAAACTTAGAGTCTGGCAGGATAGATGAAAATAAGCTGACATTTAGAGACGTATGGTATTTCCATTTGGAAGACTTCATGTTTTGGGAATATTTTGATTTAGGAAAAAATCTAAAGTACAAACAGAAGATGAATTAAAGACAGCAAATGAGTCTTAAAATTGGGAATCCAGATGAGAATTTCTGTCTACCGAGGAAAGAGGTCCTAAAGAACCATAACAGTATCTCAGCACTGATACCTGATACCATGTTAGCCTTATAGTCAATGCTATAAAGTGAGCTGGCTGATCAACTCCTCACTTTCTGCTTCTGCCCAGATTGGGGTTGTATCTGGGTCTCTGAGCAGAAAGTAAAATAAGCTCATGATCCACAGAGCACCCAGCTAATCTTTGTACATTTTTACAACTGTAATCTACAGGTGTTACAGATCTTTGTGTGTTTGCTCTTTAGCATGCAAAGAATGCCAGCAACACAGTGTAGACAGTAAGTCAAATACATAGTAGGAGGAAAGGTGTTTAACACTGGAAAGTTCCCAGGAAGGAGATTCCATTTTAGTATACAAACACTGCTAGATAGGTGTTCAGGAGATATAGAGTGGTAAGTGGCATGTTTTCCATACTAAAAATGTGAAGAATAGCAAGAGAAGGAAGCCTTGTACTTTTGTGAGTGTGTGTAAAAGCATCTTCTTTCTGCATGCTTCTCATTGCAGTTCTGTTTACTTACCTTTTATGACAACAAACATATTGGACCTTGTAAGCTTTTAATTTCCTTTTTTATAATTTTTTTTTCTGGATCCTGAAGTTCATGAAGCTCCTCCTGGAAATACAATGTTTGCGCTGTTTCGTTCTCTCATCCTCTTCTTCTCAGCCTAACAGTTCTACCTCTTCTCCCTGCATTATGGTGGAATTGCTCCGAGCAGGGCTTTGTCATAAGAACTCTTACCCTACTGACTGTGTAACAGGAAGCAAAGAAATCTAGGAAAAGAAAATATGATTTACGGTTTAGGCAGCTAGAACTGCAGTGTTAGATAAGTCACCTTGGACACCGTAGGAGTAAAAATGGTTTAGACTTTCCAAAATAACAAAGATTTCATACCTGATTCTCAGAAATATTATGTTCCTACATCTGTTACTGAATTGCACACAAGTTGTGCTTTGGATAAATAATACTGTGATGCAAAAAGTTGACTAACATATCAGGCTGCTTTCAGCTGGACACACAAAACGACAGTAATCTTTTGAAAAAAGTATACATGGATTGCACCTCCCTGGCTATTAAATGGGAATAATAACATTTCATGTCACAAAAATACCAAGAAGAATAATAAGTTTTTCCTTTGGCACATTCAAATACTATAGTACTAGGTGCCATAGAAAAACTCACAGGAATATTAATAATTCTGTATTCAGAGGCTCAGTTAAATGGTATGAAGTAAACAAAGCACGGTGCCAAGCCCTGAACAAAGAGAGAAGAATGAATTTCGGAACACCAAACTGCTTCTCATTCGCTGAGCATAAGCCCTCCCACGCAATGAACAAAGCTGGGAGCTGATCAGAAATAGTATAGTCATTTAATGAAGGAAAAATATATATCCTAAATTAAGTCTTATCAGCATTAATTCTAGTATTTGCTAAGCTTAGAGCTCTTGGCTTTTAACCCTTATGCTCTATAACTTATTTTGGGATGCATTCTATTAAAGGTAGTCTTAAAATTTTCAGTCAGTGGGGTCCTATTACAGCCTATACCAGGCTATACAAAACCACCAAGAGATGATGATTGCCCTTAAGTAGTTTTCTGGATAAATACGTGGAGTTTTTTGAGGGTGTTTTATATGTTTTGGGTTGTTTGAAATAAGAACAATGGGGTTTTTTCTCCTGCTAACCCTCTCAAAGCAGCACGGAGATGAGGGCAGCCAAGTGTCTCATCCAGAACAGTGTTAAAAGAATTGGCCTAAGGTGGGGTTCTCAGCCAGAGGTCAGGGAGTTGCAGCCACCCTACCCACCACCTCGTATTTCTGAAAGGGAAATGAGTCTCCTCTAAACCCTAGATAGACAGGGCAGGCTCCTGGCAATGGGAGAGAAGGTTCTCGTATAGAAAATTTTGTGGCAGGGAACAGCACTGAGATGGGCAGGATAACTCACCTGGTTAACAGGTGGCTCAGGGACTGGTGCCATTGGTCCAATTTTGGCTTCTTTGATCATGGGGAGGTGTACACAGCACCGGGCCTGCTGGTGACAGGTGGAACTCAGCTATGTCAAAGGGGAAAAAGGATTCTTGGCCACGAGCTGGCGGGGCTCATTGAGAGGGCTTTAAACTAGGTTCGAAGGGGGAAGGGGACATCGCCCTGCTCACTAGGGATGAGCCCAGGCTTGGCGTGCCAGGGTCAGGGGTGAGATTGACAGCCCAGCTCAAGTGTGTCTACACCAATGCACGTAGCATGGGAAATAAACAGGAGGAGCTGGAAGCCATTATACAGCAGGACGGCTACGACTTGGTCGCCATCACAGAAACATGGTGGGACAACTTGCATGACTGGCATGCTGTCATGGATGGCTACAGACTCTTTAGGAAAGACAGGCCAACAAGGAGAGGTGGGGGAGTTGCTCTATATGTGAGGGAGCAAGTAGAATGCATTGAGCTTGGCCTGGGGGCAAATGAGGAACGAGTTGAGAGCTTGTGGGTTAGAATTAAGGGACAGGCTCATACAGGTGACATTACGGTGGGTGTGTACTACAGGCTACCTGACCAGGAGGAGGAGGTTGATGAGGCCTTCTACAGGCAGCTGCAAGCAGCCTCACAGTCACAGGCCCTGGTTCTCATGGGGGATTTCAACTACCCTGACATCAGCTGGGAAGACCACACAGCCAGGCAGGCGCAATCCAGGAGGTTCCTACAGAGCATCGATGGTAACTTTCTGATGCAAGTGGTGGAGGAACCAACAAGGAAAGGCACGCTGCTGGACCTTGTATTAACAAACAAGGAGGGACTGGTGGAGGATGTGAAGGTCGGAGGTAGACTCGGCTGCAGTGACCATGAAATGGTCGAGTTCAGGATCCTGCGTGGAGGAAGCAGGGCGATAAGCAGGATCAAAACCTTGGACCTCAGGAGGGCTGACTTTGCCCTCTTCAAGGAGCTACTGGGAGGAATCCCGTGGGCCAGGGCTCTCGAAGGCAGGGGAGTCCATGAGTGCTGGTCGCTCTTTAAACGACACTTCCTCCATGCTCAGGAGCAATGCATCCCCCTGAGAAAGAAATCGAGCAAAGGAGGCAGGAGACCTGCATGGTTAAACAAGGAGCTTCTAGCGGAGATCAGGTGGAAGAGAAAGGTCCATGGAATGTGGAAAGAGGGACAGGTCACTTGGGAAGTATACAGGAATGTGGTCAGAGCATGCAGGGATGCGACAAGGAAGGCCAAGGCCCACCTGGAATTGAAGCTGGCAAGGGATGTCAAAAACAACAAGAAGGGCTTCTTCAACTACATCAGCAGCAAAAGGAAGGCTAGGGACAATGTGGGGCCGCTGCTGAATGAGGCGGGTGTCCTGGTGACGGAGGATGTGGAGAAGGCAGAGCTACTGAATGCCTTCTTTGCTTCAGTCTTCAGTGCTAAGACTGGCCCTCAGGAATTCCAAGCCCTGGAGGTAGAAGAAGAAGCCTACAGAGAGGACGACTTTCCCTTGGTCGAGGAGGACTCTGTGTGGGATCGCTTAAGCGATCTGGACGTCCACAAATGCATGGGCCCCGATGGAAGGCACCCACAAGTGCTGAGAGAGCTGGTGGATGTCATTGCTGAGCCACTCTCCATCATCTTTGAGAGGTCCTGGAGGACAGGAGAGGTGCCCAAGGACTGCAGAAAGGCCAGTGTCACTCCAATCTTCAAAAAGGGCAAGAAGGAGGACCCAGGGAACTATAGGCCGGTCAGCCTCACCTCCATCCCGGGAAAGGTGATGGAGCAGCTTATTCTGGAGGCCATCATCAAGCAGGTGGAAGAAAAGAAGGTTATCAGGAGTAGTCAGCATGGATTCACCAAGGGGAAATCATGCCTGACCAATCTAATAGCTTTCTACGATGAAATGCAGCAAGGCTTTTGACACTGTCTCCCATAATATCCTCCTAGGGAAGCTCAGGAAGTGTGGGCTGGATGAGTGGTCGGTGAAGTGGATTGAGAACTGCCTGAATGGCAGAACTCAGAGGGTTGTCATCAGTGGCGCTGAGTCTAGTTGGAGGCTGGTAACAAGTGGTGTCCCTCAGGGGTCAGTACTGGGCCCAGTCTTGTTTAACTTCTTCATCAACGACCTGGATGGAGAGTTACAATGTACCCTCAGCAAGTTTGCTGATGACACCAAACTGGGAGGTGTGGTGGACACACCGGAAGGCTGTGCTGCCATTCAGCGTGACCTGGATAGGCTGGAAATTTGGGCAGAGAGGAACCTGATGAGCTTTAACAAAGGCAAATGCAGGGACCTGCACATGGGGAGGAACAACCCCATGCACCAGTACAGGCTTGGGACTGACCTGCTGGAGTGCAGCTCTGCGGAGAGGGACCTGGGTGTCCTGGTGGACGACAGGTTAACGATGAGCCAGCAGTGTGCCCTGGCTGCCAAGAAAGCCAATGGGATCCTAGTGTGCATTAAGAAGAGTGTGGCCAGCAGGACGAGGGAGGTTCTCCTTCTCCTCTACACTGCCCTAGTGAGGCCTCATCTGGAGTACTCTGTCCAGTTCTGGGCTCCCCACTTCAAGGAAGATGAGGAGCTACTGGAAAGAGTCCAGCGGAGGGCTACAAGGATGGTGAGGGGACTGGAACATGTTCCCTACGAGGAAAGGCTGAGGGAGCTGGGGTTGTTCAGCCTGAAGAAGAGAAGGCTGCGAGGGGACCTAATAAATGCTTACAAATATCTCAAGGGTGGGTGTGAGAAGGATGGGGCCAGACTCTTTTCAGTGGTGCCCAGTGACAGGACAAGGGGCAATGGGCACAAACTGCGGCACAGGAAGTTCCGTCTGAACATGAGGAAGAACTTCTTCCCTCTGAGGGTGACGGAGCACTGGAACAGGCTGCCCAGGGAGGTGGTGGAGTCTTTTTCTCTGGAGATATTCAAGCCCCACCTGGACAAGTTCCTGTGCAGCCTACTGTAGGTGACCCTGCCTTGGCAGTGGGGTTAGACTAGATGACCCACAGAGGTCCCTTCCAACCCCTACCATTCTGTGATTCTGTGATTCTGTGATTCTGTGATTTCCTGAGCTATAAACAATTGAATCACACAGGTTTTACTGCAGACATTTGAACACTGTTGGAGAAAATATTTTCTGTAGGATTCAGAAATCTCCACCTCGCCTTTATGGACAGCTCTTCACGCAGTATTTTGTGCACACAAACTGAGCAGTCTTATTCTTGCTGATTGATTTTCAAATTGATATTGACTTTCCAATTCACATTCACCTCACTGAGTACCTTCCATTCATCCATCTATCATATTTCTAGCATGCTCATCACTGTAGCCTGTCAAAGCCTTGCATAAATCATCTGAGGCATAATCATATGTCAGATACCTATGCAAATGATTATTGTTTGCCAGTCCCTATAATCTAGTAACTTTCAAAAGCACAAAAGCTGTAATCCTTTCCTTTCTCTTGGTACTTTGTTATAGAACCTATTCATCGTGATCTATATGTTTATTTTAATTTTCCTGTTTTCTTTACTCAGAGTAAAAATCACACTTCAGCTGCAAAAGAGCTAATGGGTATTACAGCAGTCCTCATGAAATCCAAAGCAAGGAATTTCATCCCTGTGAAAACATTGTGTAATGTGTACTGCAGAGCAGTATCTAGAACAGCACATCTTCACTGAATTCGTTTAATTAAGCTTAACATATGTTTTTGGAAAAAAAACCAAATCCCAGAACTTCTATTCCAGACTTTCAGTTCCAAATATTTTTTATGTAACAGTGAATTAAATCATCAACAAAAAGCATGCAATATTATCACAGTATTTGTCATAAATTGTTATAAAATCAATTACAGGAAGAAAATGTTAATGTTCTATGAAAAAACTCTATGTTTGATTTGAATCATGGGGTATATCTATGTTAGAAATACCTAAAAAAAAAAGGAATTCAGTATTTCCTGGGAGGGAAGAATTTTCCTAAGCATTTTTTCTGTTTATGAGTTTAAAAAAAAAAGAGTCATTTTAAAAAGTGGCTATTTAAGAAAAACTTATCCTTTGTCCTCAGCATTATAGCTAACCATGAATATTTGATCCTTTATCCATTCCTTTTAATAAAGTGTTATGTTTTAATACAGATATTTCTCTTACAAAGTCATTCCTTTCTTTTTTTGTAGAGAAGAGAACTCTCTGGCACAATGATTAACTTTGCACACCTTCAGCACGATTGTTAAAACAAATTGTTGTTGTTTTAAATTTCAATTAGTATATATTTAAAATTATTTTCCTGAGCCAGCAAGTACTTGTGAGTACTTTCTACTGCAATGAAATTTAATAAACATTTCACAAAACCCAGTGCAGTTTTTACAGGGAGTACATCTGAAAAAAAGGTAAGCTATGGCAGTGGTAGTTTTATGTGTCATCACAAAATGTAATTATAGTCACTCATTAATAGTCACATAACTTCGAGAAAAGTGAGTAAGACAGAAAGGAAAAGCAGAGAAAACATAACAGATTTACGTAATTATTTTAATTGCTAGATTTACTGATATATACGGACTAACAAGAAGTGAGTAAAATAGATGTAGATGTCCTGAAACTGAAGCTTTTCTCAGAAAATGAAATCCCAAAAGTCACATTAACTTTTAACTGTTTAAAGTCAAGTCTGTAACAGAAAGTGGCTAATTTTTTTGCCATCAAATCACAGTTCTGTAGCCCAGTAACAGAGTACTTGAAAAATTGCTAAATATTTTATTTTCCTTCACAGACAGAAATACCAAATTTGATATGTATTTGGTGTTTTAATTAAAGGTAGAATCATTCTTATGTTTTACATGTAACAGGTCTTCCCTTATGAGAACACCTGGAGAACAGCGGTTGTAGTGGTCCTAGGGGTAAGGGAATAAGCCGTTACTAACTGCTGCAGCAACAAAATAGTCACAGCACTTCTATGCGCTTTGTCTTTCACCAGTCCTTAAAATTAGACTGGGCCATGCTTCTGCCGCTCTTGGATGGGCTAGAGGGTGTGGGAAAGTGGCTGTCACTGTAGAAGAAGAAGACTGGGGGAGGACAGAGAGGGACCATCCTGGGAGGGACAGTCTCTGATCTCCGTCTTGGGAATTATCCCCTGCTGCCCACTGCCAGCACCAGTAGGAAATAAACAAGCACGGAAACCTGCACCGAGTGACACCTCTATTCCAGCTCTTCTTTCTCTTTTCATGTTTGCAGTGGAATCCACCCTGACTTGGTTTATAATCCTGAAGTGGCAAAATGCATTTTTTCCTACATTTCCGACAAGTTTTAACCCAGACAGAATCACAGAATGTTCGGGGCTGGAAGGGACCTCTGTGGGTCATCTAGTCTAACCCCACTGCCAAGGCAGGGTCACCTACAGCAGGCTGCACAGGAACTTGTCCAGGTGGGGCTTGAATATCTCCAGAGAAAAAGACTCCACCACCTCCCTGGGCAGCCTGTTCCAGTGCTCCGTCACCCTCAGAGGAAAGAAATTCTTCCTCATGTTCAGACGGAACTTCCTATGCTTCAGTTTGTGCCCATTGCCCCTTGTCCTGTCGCTGGGCACCACTGAAAAGAGCTTGGCCCCATCCTCCCGACACCCACCCTTGAGATATGCATAAGCATTTATTAGGTCCCCTCGCAGCCTTCTCTTCTTCAGGCTGAACAACCCCAGCTCCCTCAGCCTTTCCTCATAGGAGAGATGCTCCAGTCCCCTCCCCTCACCATCCTCGTAGCCCTCCGCTGGACTCTCTCCAGCAGCTCCTCATCTTTCCTGAAGTGGGGAGCCCAGACTTGGACAGAGTACTCCAGATGAGGCCTCACTAGGGCAGTGTAGAGGGGAAGGAGAACCTCCCTCGACCTGCTGGCCACACTCTTCCTAATGCACCCTAGGATCAGACACTGAGAAAGGAACTGTTGGCCCAGTAACTGAAAGGATAAAAGTCTCAGACATTTCTCCTAGGAGACCCCTTGCTTGACTTCTGCTCAGCAGCCTGATCTTCCCATTCCCTTTTCAAGGCATGTAATTTCTCTGGTACATTATAAAGGGAATATATAAGCCTTCACAAGGGTCTTGGATCCTACTTCATGTTAGATACCTTCATCCTTGAGTAGATCTCATTTGGGCTGACTAGCTATATGGAAATAAAGCTTTGATGGATATAGTGTTCTTATGGCAGCCATATTTATTTGTAGCTTCTGAAAAAAGTACTCATTCAACTACAGTCAGAGTTACCCGACTAGACAGTGGGACTTCTCTGAGGATGTACTAAAGTCTCTGCAAGAGAGACATTCAGAAAATAAATGAAATTCTTTACTGATGACACAGGGCTTTTTGGGGTTAATATTTTGGCAGTTGCAAGCACAAACATTTTTATTTCTGTCTTGATACATTTTTAAGATTTGTCACTGTCCTTCCCGTTGAAGGACACTGCTTCAAAGATTTCACTAAAAATGCTAGACAGGTGCATCTTTTGATATATGGTGTTCTTGTATACAGTGAATTTATCTATATTCAGTTTGCATTTCTGAAATGCAGTATCACAGATACTGACAAATGATTGATTAGATTTGACAGAGGAAAATGAAGTATACTTGACATTTTAGTGTCTATACTGCACTGTCAATACTTTTCTGTGTAGCTGGGCAGATAATTTATCTGTTTTCAATCTGATTCTTTTATTTCCTGTTTACAATTATAAATAAACTTCAAATGTTTCTCTGCGCTTTGTTTCACCTTGCTCTTACCTTTGCTGCCCTGCCATGCTCTGCGCTGCCTTTTTCATAGAATCATAGAATACAATATTTTTAAATATACACTCAGTAACACCCAGAATTTAATAACTCCCAATTTTTTTTTAAACCAATACAGTGAGAAATGGAAAATATTTTTTAAAACTCCCAAATATTCAGCATTTCACAAATAAAGAAGAAATCAATGTTTAGCTAAAAAATGTTCACAAGAACTCTAAGAATCCTACTTAAAGGAGCAAAAATGTTTGTATTGTACACATGAATGCAGAGATAGGTTCAGCAGGATGTTAGATATCTATATAGTTGCAACACACAAATGTGGATCAATTTTAAGGTAGTACAACTCTTTTACTAAATAAACATAAACTTCATATTAGATATAGCTGCCCAGCATTATACCCATGGAAACAGACTGTTCATGACAATGCATTTGTCAAGAAGTTTCATCCAATATTAACAGGTAATGAGTGCGCAGGGACTAGAAACTTCAAGTACATTGCATTTCTTTCCGAAATTTCCACGCTTCTTGCAGTAGCAGTAGCTCACACTGTGTTTTATTGGCAAGTTCTGTTGCAGAGCGTAATTAAATCAATTGGTAACTGGGCATGACACAATGTTCTAGTAAGTTTCAAGCTGAGGAAATTTAAATTGACTACAAAATATTTTGCAGAAAAAGAGAAAAATCAACCTTTGGTAAGCACTTAAGGACATGACTCTCACTGTCTCAAAAGCTGTCACTGGTGTCTTTGATAAGGATAGCTGCTTCTGTAATGCTTTAGCAGCTTCAAAAAGTCCTAAGGGTTAGGTTTCTGGCCATAAATGTTTAAAGGAGGGCCATTCCCTTTTTTGCATAAAAATAATTCAGTTTATCTCTCTCTTCCTTTTTTTTCTAGAGACAGAAAGAGAGTTCAGTTGTAAGGTCTTTTTTTTTCCTTCCTTTTTCCTTTTTTTTTTGTGCCTTTTATTTTTAATGCATATCATCTTTCAGAAGGCATTGCTTGGGCATGATATAAGCAGATTTAGATGCAGAACTGCCACTAAGCTAGTGGGACTTGTCAATTAAATCTAAGGCATAACATTGAGAGTCTAAGTATCTAAGCATATTCTCAAGTGTTTCCATCTGGTGGAAAAACCTCCCTGAAACTAAGCAATATTTAAATTTGTACAATGTAGTGTTAGGAAAATCCAGATAGCATTTTGCTGCTTTACATAGAACATCATTATTCCAGGCAGAATGACTGCTTGCCTGTTCTCTTGGAACCATGAGTTTAAGATCAAGTTTAAGTATTCAGCTTTCCTAGGTGAAGGGAGCTCATGTATAATTGATGTTGATAGCATTAAATGAAGCACTCATTGTCTCTTTTTTTACTACCTGACTTCAGAGTCACGTTGACTGCAAACAATGAGAAAACCAAGCGACCAACTCCCCTAGATTAGTTAATTGCTTCAAAGAAGGATGTGAATGGAAAATAAAAGGCACTTCCAATAGCATTAGCAAATCTAATATGTGTTGTCATCAACCAGAAATAGCAATTTGACAAAATGAAATTTGTCACTGGAAAAACAAGAATTCCTATATATTCATCCAGAGAAACAGTCCCAAGAAATAGAGTCTCTTGTGCACATACTGCAAAAAAGATAATCAATAATTCTGCAGTAAGTCTGATAGGTTCTTGACATAAAAAAATTACTGAAGGGTGCGGTTGAATTGAATTTCTGGAAAATCAAACAGACAACTTAACTATTCTTTGATGGATAAATATTCCAGGATATCAGGTAAAAATGAATGCCTGGCAGCCCTAAAGAAAGGTCAGTTTGAATTAATTTCTATGATTCAAAAACTGTTTTTAAGTTGTCAAATGTTCTTTTTGACAGTTTTTAAAGAGAAATTCTGCTTTTCCATTTTTGTTTTTTTTTAAAGTTAGCTCAGAAAGTGTAGTATAATCATTGGTAATAACTGATACTGGATAAAATATTTCAGAATCATGTTTTGTCACAAAACCTTTTTTTTTACTTTCTAATAGAATTCAGTCAGAAAATGTTCAAAAATCCTTCTGTTTTCACGAGATGAAAACTTTTTTCTCTGTAATTCTGTGTTCAGTGACAACAATAGAGTCTCAGAGGGTTGTCATCAGTGGCGCTGAGTCTAGTTGGAGGCCGGTAAACTAGTGGTGTCCTTCAGGGGTCAGTACTGGGCCCAGTCTTGTTTAACTTCTTCATCAGCGACCTGGATGAAGAGTTACAATGTACCCTCAGCAAGTTTGCTGATGACACCAAACTGGGAGGAGTGGTGGATACACCAGAAGACTGTGCTGCCATTCAGCGTTACCTGGACAGGCTGGGGAGTTGGGCAGAGAGGAACTTGATGAGGTTCAACAAGGGCAAGTGCAGGGTCCTGCACCTGGGGAAGAACAACCCCATGCACCAGTACAGGCTTGGGGCAGACCTGCTGGCGAGCAGCTCTGTGGAGAGGGACCTGGGTGTCCTAGTGGACGACAGGTTAACCATGAGCCAGCAGTGTGCCCTGGCTGCCAAGAAGGCCAATGGCATTCTGGGGTGCATTAGGAGGAGTGTGGTCAGCAGGTCGAGGGAGGTTCTCCTTCTCCTCTACACTGCCCTAGTGAGGCCTCATCTGGAGTACTCTGTCCAGTTCTGGGCTCCCCACTTCAAGAAAGATGAGGAGCTGCTGGAGAGAGTCCAGCGGAGGGCTACAAGGATGATGAGGGGACTGGAACATCTCTCCTATGAGGAAAGGCTGAGGGAGCTGGGGTTGTTCAGCCTGAAGAAGAGAAGGCTGCGAGGGGACCTAATAAATGCTTACAAATATCTCAAGGGTGGGTGTGAGAAGGATGGGGCCAGACTCTTTTCAGTGGTGCCCAGTGACAGGACAAGGGGCAATGGGCACAAACTGCGGCACAGGAAGTTCCATCTGAACATGAGGAAGAACTTCTTCCCTCTGAGGGTGACAGAGCCCTGGAATAGGCTGCCCAGGGAGGTTGTGGAGTCTCCTTCTCTGGAGATATTCAAGCCCCGCCTGGACAAGCTCCTGTACAGCCTGCTGTAGGTGACCCTGCTTCGGCAGGAGGGTTGGACTAGATGACCCACAGAGGTCCCTTCCAACCCCTACCATTCTGTCATTCTGTGATTCTGTAAACTAAAAGCATTCTTAGAAATGTTACGTTGCCTTCAGATCAGTGAAGAATTTCCAGTCACTATTAATGCTGAACCCATAAATATACATTATCCGCTGCAGACTAACTTTAGCATTATTCAATAGGAAAAGGTGCGAAGTCCAAAAGGACTGTAAGAATGATGTTGTTTGGATGTACCACAGAACAAAATTGAATATGAGGAAGCCTCTTCAGGTTTCCATGCAAAAATAACTATTCAGTAGAAAATCACTAAGGAATGTTTGTCGGGCCGTGATTCCTGCTTGAATACTAGAAGGAGAAAGTTTAAACTGTCGAATTTCTTATGCATCTCTATGTACCTTATAGTGTACCAGTGTTGTATGTTAATCCTATATCTTTTTGTACTGCAGAGAATGACTGTTAATTACACATAGTTCAGGTGTTAATTGAAGTTCTTCAGTGCTTCATTTCTACTATAGAGTCTCTGACTACATACATTTGAATGCCATGACTACTAACCAACAAGTAATGAAGTCTTCAGTGAAAACTAGGAGTCTAGAGGTAAGATTAGAGACATATAGTAAAAAAAAAAAAAGAAAAATCAGTAGGAAAAAACCCCAAATGAATGAATAATAATAATAAAAAAAAGCTCCTGGTCACTTTAGTTATTGAAAACTACTTTGTAATCCATCAATAGCAAGGTAAACTTCAAGCTCTTAGATGATCACGAAATATCGAGGCAAGAAAGCTGCCACTTAGGACACCATAACTGAATTAATATCTTCTCAGCTGTAATGAATAATACTTTCAATTAGACCAAAAGGAACATCTGGAATAAATAGACAATGTTTTGAGAAATGTTCTTTTTCAAACTGTCTCTTCTTCAGGTTATACCAATAGATTTAATAAAAAAATATTACCTCCACCTCTAAACTTTGCCTTGACTCTCAGACTACCATGGCTACAAAAGCACTACTATTACTGAAGCATAACAGTCAGAAACGTGAGCCAAGACTCCCCATAATTCCAGTGGTACCACTTATAAATATAATATGAAGTACAAGATATTAAAAATGCAACTATATCAGAAGTTCAGAAAATCAGTTTTATTTAAATGTAAATTAACAAACTCTCCTTTCCTCCCATCTAACAGAATTGCATAGTCCACTGATTTTAATTAAGATGGGAAAACTGTTTTGATAAAATAAGAAATGACCCCAACATGTGCCCAAAACTTCAAATGAAACTACATTTGAAGTGAATAGAAGAGAAAAATTATTGTTAAAGTTAACTTTTCCTCTACGTTGTATTTATTCTTTTTTTCCCTTTCTTTCCTTTTTTCTTTCTTTTTTTTTCCTCTTTTTTTTTTTTTTTCTTTCTCTTTTTACGAACTGGAAAGCCCAAACTCACTAAATCTCTCCTTTTATGAGCACAAATGTTAACAATGTACAAAAACTTGGAGACATTTGTTGTACATAAAGAATGTTTATGAACACTTCTGAATGTTTTGAATTTAAGTTTCACTCAAAATTACAGTTAGCACATACAGCTGAACTTACATGCTGAAAATTTCTTCTTAATTTTCACTTTGTGTCTAGTATAAGGAAGATACACAAAATCTAACTGACATCACTAGACATGGCTTAGAAACAACAAGGGGTTTTCTGGATATTGTTCAGAGGTATGAAAATCATGCCAAAGCAACAGTAAAAATATCCTTTGAATGACCTGCATATAAAAAACCCAACCAACCACAATCCAGAAAACACTCTAACAAAACCCTGAAAAATCCAAAGACACATTGTATTATGATCCAGTCTTTTGTGTTTAAATACTCTAAATAATCAGGAAGGTGAAAAGCAACACATAGTAGTTGATGAGCTACTCAAAACTACTCAGAATACAGCATGTGTCAACACAGGTTTCACAGGAATAGCTGAATGACACACTGATACCACCAGGACTTCAGCAGTCACACTGCTTGATTATCAAGCTCTTAATGCTGCCCAGGCTGCTAGGGTATTCCAGACAATGAACAGCTTCGCTGCTATTGCTCCTCAGAGCTTTCAAATTACCAGTGGAAGTTTTATTTTAAACTTTAATGGGTTGTGAGTTTTTTCACTCAGAAAATGAGCCCATGACAGAAAACAGCTACTTAAAATACTCTTGAGGATAACGGCCACAGAGACAATGGTATTCTGCCTATGCAAGTGCGGCACAAGCTGATGGCTCAGATAAGAATATGAACTTTTTCTTTTGTCTTGTGTACACTGCATGTCAGAACATGTATATTTTTTATTATTAGAATTAAATACTACTTTCTGAAGAAATATGAGGCATAACAAACTATTTCCTCAATGACGCCATCAGTAGGAAGAGACCTGGATGTTAAAATTTACATAGCTGCATAACTTGTAAGTATCATAGATAATATTTTCCACATATCACAATAAGGAGAAATGTAGATCTTACTTTCCTAACATATCTATGAGCAGTGAAATTCAAAAAGCATGAATTACCAGGAACGAATTAAAGTTCAGAGGTCCTACTGAATATATGCACACCTGTATATCTTGTACTTGCCGATGTTGTGGTATATACTACCTGGTAATTGATTTAATAATCCATTTTCATAAGATCCAAAACAAGTACCAGATGACTACCTACTTTAGCAAATGACAACCATTTCAAATTTACAGATTACTTTAGTGGTAGCTACAGTATAATGCAACTATTGTTATGTATAAATCTGTTAAAATATTAATCACTGCATCAATCTATTACTATCACTAGTTGTCTTTTCCAAGTCAATACTGTCATCTCAATTTGAGTCTTTTCTGGAATTAGGGAATCGATTATAGTACCTGTAACACCCTTCAAAGGTAACTGAATGAGGTATATTTAATTCTCCTGTATTCTGAAAGACAAAATTATACTGGAATTTTGGTTTTCAGGAATCTGTTTTATTGTATTGAACTTTGCCCTTTGAGGATCACTTTAAAGGTGTTACCTTGGGAAATGCATCTTCTCCAGAACAGGAATACAGTATGTTCTGTAGTCTCTCCAGCACTCAGTGATGTGTATCCAAATCTCTCTAACACTCATTCTGTACAGTCACTGATGTATTTACAGTTCTCTACAGTAGCTGCTGACACATAACCAGTTATTTCACAATGAAACCTATAATAACTGTTTCTTTCCCAGTGAAACTTTGTCAAAACTGGTACCTAGATACTATGATTGCTGTGGTACAAATAGCTGAGAGAGGGAAAACTAACCCGAACACTACACTCATTCTTCTGTGGAAGTATGTGTGCAAAAGCATGACAGGATAAAAATCATGCTAGTTTCTCATGTATCTCAATTTCCTTTTTAAATCCTGAGCAGTGTTACATTTACATCATTTTACAGTTCAATCTGTTGGTCTAATACCAAATGACTCTTCTATAAAAAGATATTTAAGTAGATTTCAACTCTATGCATACCGAAGTATGTAGGTCTATATACATGTCTAAATGCATATATTTTTAATTATATGGAGGGTTTTACTTTTCGAGATGCAGGAAGTCACTATGTAACTCCATAGCAATGAGAAGAGAGAGGACTGGGACTATCATTTTCCCGTCTCTTACCACTCCTTTCCTTTCATTTTCCCAAATAAATCAAGCCCAGCACTGCCCTCTCTTTCTTGCCTCTGCCCCTGTGCCACAAGCTCAATTGTTTGTAGAACTTTCTCCTAAATTCATGCACTGGGTTGCCATCCAGTGCATAAAAGTTGCTTTGACCTCATCAGCAAAATCTAGTGTAACCACAAATGTTGGCTGAAAACATATGCTAAGCTTTGGTCAGGTAACTGTATTATCCTGTTATGGTAACTTTTCTGTGGTTTATTACGCTTAGCGATTTGGTCATGTGTGAAATGACTATATAATTTGTGCACGTGCATCTTCTAAACAGAAGCCTAACCTGTGGCTGCGTATTTTGACTAGGTGCATCTGTTATAGAAAATATGTCAAGAGACTGTATTTTAAGCAAATGGGAACTTACTGTGCCTGGACTAGCAAACAGATGCTCCTTTTGACAACATCAGCGTTGCTCCAAATGCAGGCTTTGGTGAGAATGCAACTAAACCCACAATCCTAATGAAGACGTGTCTCCTCAAACACAACATTTTCCTCTCAATGCTTGTTTAGATGAACTTTATCACTTTGTGCTTCTAACACAGATAAGCTATCTTTTTCTAATATCAGTAATAAGCCATTACAAATAACCTGACTCTGTTAAATACCAGGCTATATCTGCAGTATTTGAAAAACTGTGGAAAAAGGCTTACAGCATTGCACCAGAGCTAATGGCAAGAGATGTAGGAAGAAGCACTGAAGCTCATAGTGAAATGCTGTTTATACCTTATTGCATGCCTGGGTTGTGTGGTTTTTGCCAGTCTGTGTCAAGAAATGGGTGTCCACAAACTGTTTGCATATGGTCTCTGTCGACTTATTAAGCCCACTTTTATGGACAACAAATTTCCATAAAATGAAAACATAAGTCACCCACAAATGTACCTGATTCTAAAATCAAGGATTGCCTTTTGACATTTTCCACATGCTAGGGCAATCTTTCAGAATCAGGCACCTGAGACCCTGCTAAAATTAAGAAGTTTCCTCGATTTGCAAGACAGAAGGTCAAAAGCAGAACAGTCACCAGCCTGTCCTGAACAAGAATAAAAATGAATAGTTTCTAGCTTCTGTTTCCAGTGTAATTTATCAGATTAATAAAATTGTCCTTGATTTAAGTGGCCCTGGACAATGTCTATGAAATGCAGCATGTAGAGTGAGCAGCAGAATGGCTGGCTCACGGAAGAGCTGGGCGGGACACTTACTGCAAGGTGCAAGCAGTACTCGGTGTACCTTCAGCTGGGTGCATCGTGCCAGTAGCAAACTCCTGGGAGCTGGAACAGTACATGAATCAACTGTCGCCCCCTTTTTTTTTTCCTCCTTTTTTTCTCTTGCTGTCTTCTATTATGCTTCTATGCATAATAAGCATTCCTTGAGCTCTTGGCTTTGTCCAATGACAGCAGCTACATGGCTCACAGATGGCTCATGGAGACTTTAGCCCCCTGTTTCTGTCGACTCTTGCAAACACTGAGAGTTTTGTCTTTGACTAAGCAAATCCAAAAGTAGCTTTCTTCATATGCAGTGTTGTCAAGGATATTCGCCTCTGAGCCACCGCAGAATGTTTTCCCAACTATTTTAACTGGGAAAGGCTAGCAGAGCAAGCCCTTCTCATTTCCAGTAGTGCAATCATACTTGCTCTCAAAGAGGAGAAATGCTGACTCTGTGGGCGGCTGGATTGGCAACGGTTGTCCAATAAGAACAGTTCAGCGCTGTGTTTTGTAGTGCCAGCTCTGTAACTAGAACAGTTCATGCCAGACAAGTGTATTGACTAGGTCAGACATTCTTTCCTTTCACATAAAAAGAACTATATAAACATTTTTTCCGGTATGCAGAAAGCAATTCTTGATTTTAATGGCTGTTTATGTCTACAGTATGGTGCTGTTACAGACAACAAAACGGACAAGGTAGAACTGCATGTCTGAAAAGCGTCATGACGTTTCAGTAGGTCCCAATAGACAGTGTATGATCTACATGTGGTGTTGTATGAAGCTTGCAAATGTCTCCGAAACATCGTGTTGGTGATGTTTCTGGTTTTTGAATGAACAAATAAGCAGAAATTCAATACGGATGTAGTGTCAAGTACTTGTTAATAAGCATAGTTATCTTCAATATGAAAGGGCAGCTGCAAATACCATTGTCAAAGGACTTGTCTGATTTTATCGGTTAGAGAAGCAAACCTCTTTTCAGTGCCATTTGTTACATGGGTCACATTGTGTCTTGTTAGATCAACCTGCGTTGTATCAAAAATGCACGCTGTGTGTGCTGACAAAGCCCAAAGCAATACAGTACAAGATACATTTTCAGCCTAATAAGTGGGAAGCTACAGCTATGTCTTCTACCAACAATGACAAGCATTGTATTTGTTTTCCAACATGCAGTTTTCCACTACTGGCTAAAAGTGCTGTAGGCAGAAGTTACCTTAGCAGAATGCAATAGGCCTTGAAAACACGTATGTCACCTCAGATCTCTAATACAGCCAGGAATAATGACATACTCTCATTACATTCAGTATTATTATTATTATTATAGGTGTGTAATGTACTGTTTTATCAATGTGCTCCAAATGTAACCCTTAGATTCCTGCAAGCTCTCTGATAAAGGAATAGACCAGGTTTTGGAGCTGGAGTTCTCGCGTACTGGATAACGTTGCAAATCCTGCTCCAAAAACAATTCTTAGTAAACAGGACATAGGAGGGATATAGTCCAGCGAGCTCCAGCCACAAAAGGTATTTTATTCCCACTTGTTTCTCTGTGTGTTCTCTCCCTAGCTGTCCCACAGCTCTCTTTTTTTCTTTCCCTCTTAATCATTTCATCATTTTCTGTACTTATTACTTAAAAGCTTTTCTCTCTCATTTCTGAATTTTACTTCATGTATCACCCAACCTCATAATCATCCAACTTTACAACAAATACTTTACAGAAGACAGAACTGATAAGGTCTTAACAATAACTCCTTTTTCGTAGACATGAGTAGGCAATGGCAGTATTATAATTCTTTTTTATATGTGAAATATTTGGCTATTGCTAAGGAAGGAAACAAACTTAAAGCTCCGTAACATTAGTTCCACCTAATAATGATCATCTTACTTCGATCGCTTGCTTACCTGCCTTTCTTATTTCTGTCCTCTATTTGGACTATAGGCTCTTTGGGGAAGGAATTATCTTTTATTTTATTTTTTCTTTTAAGTTACACCTAGCACATGTATGCTGTAGCTAAAAACTAAAGCCAAAGTTCTTGTCCTAGCACTACCCTTCCAGTTATCTTCTTCCAAAGCATATACTGTCTCACACACAGATGTCTGATGTCCGAAGAAATACAAGACACTCACATATGGGCATAACTGAATTGAACTGTGCAGCTAGGAGGAAGTTGCCAGGGGCCTCTAACCCTTCTGCAAAAGCCAGTGAAAGAAAGGGATAGTCATAAATGATGACAAAGTAAACTATGAACTGTGACACATATACACCCATAAGAACACACACACACACATGCATGCAATCAGCTGCTTTTGCACCTCTTGTGATCAATGGCTACTCATTGTTTTAGAACATAGCACTTTGGATGGCCCCTCCCTGAGCAAATACAGTACTAAGTGCCATTCAGGAAGACCATTAACTTCTGTCTAGAATAATTTTATGAGCTATACAGTTCCAAGCTTTTCCTCTAGCTTTTCAGGCATTTTCTGTAATACGTATTTTCTTCATCAGCAGGATTTCTTCCACTTGCAAAGGAGAAATTTTAGCACGTGAAAGAGTGAAACTTGTGCCATCCAAATGAATTTTGGACCTTTATGCTAAATGGCAAGTAAAGACAACATAATCCCTTGATCCATATTAAACAAGTGTTCCTAGCAAACAAAGCTTTTGCTTCTCAGAAAATGGACACATTTCTATGGCTTATAGAGTACAAATGTCCTTTCCTGATCTTCATGAGAAGCAATTTCTTTTTTAGCAAATAATTCTTAGCCTCTATTAAAAAATTCCTTTGTTTAAAAGCTCCAGCAATTTCATTTTAAAGATTGTGCAATTCTTGCAACACGTTGCATTTGGAAAATTTGCTCATCATATGCAAATTTCTCATGATTATAATGAATAAATTAAATCCATCACTGTAAGACTATTTGTTTCCTTCCAAGACGAAAAAAATCCTGTATGTATATTTATGACTGTATTTGAGCTTGCTTTGTGAAATGCCTTTACATGAATGCTAAATTATTTCTGAATTATCTAAGCCAGTAGTTAGAAAAGAAAACATATTTTAAAAGACTGTAACACTTGTGCTAAGTTTCTTTAGAACACCTGCACTGGCTGGGAAGCAAAGTAGTCGATAAAATCAATGACATCTACCTTTAAATAAAATAGAAAGTCAAAATGGATTCATGATGTAACTGATAAAGGTCATGTGCCAGGGGCATTCAATATCTTAAACTGTAGGAAAGTGGGAAAAGTCAGTGTCCTAGAAGAAAAATCAAAATCTGTTTCTTCTTTTATACCCTGTCTTCCTTTCTCTGTCTTTACTGACCTTGGTGTTCTTTTCATTTAAGTTATGTGTCATGCCTCTGTGTTTGAGGAGGTTTCTGCACAGCATCACAAGTGTGCAAGATTTATTGGTGTAGTTAATCTGCCTCTAAAAGACAGCCACGTGCATTTGCTTGTGATACCAAGGATTACCTCTTTTCAGTAACATTGTTTTGCACTCAATACCAGAATTACTTGGGAATCTGTTAACTGAGTTGGTATGAGGAAGAAGAAATGAGAGTGAAAGGGAAACCCTATATCAGCCTATAAAAATTTTTGTCCAAATATTTTTTCTTCATTTGTAGAAGAGGATTTTTTAACAAAAGGAAAGTAGCATAATCCAGTCATGGCCTGCGAGATGAATACAGCCCACTTATTTTTCTTCAAGAGGCAAATGACAACAACTTCTGAATGAGCAGATGCTGCAGAAACAGTGAAGTTTTGCCTTCTGCCCACCACAGTTCCATGTGGGAGAGGCAGAAACCAGTGTATTTGGCTGCTGCTGATGTGTGAGAAGGGAGAGAACACTGTTGGATGGGGAGAGGTAGAGTGGTCCCAGATCCCAGGTGTAACCTTGATAGTTTTTCTTGGATCATTCATGCTTTGGAGGCATGACACCAATTTCTTACAGTGTAAGGGAAATACGGTCGTTGTTGAAATAGCTCAATGCACAGTGAAAACCGATTAACCTATGCATTTGAGAAACTAGAAGAGAAGGAAATGACTTCCCACCCCTCAGTGGAAAATTAACCTGAAAGTCTAGCTATCTTTATTGGCACAAGAAGGATGTTTACAATAATATAAAATCTGAGGTCTGGCACAGAAAGTCTTGTTTTTAATTATAAGGCAGCTGGCCCAGCCCAAATTAATTGTAGCATCAAAGGTAGTCAACTACATCAAGGCAAAAACTCTCTTTGTTTTGTTTGTGGCATATGTTCCACCAGGATATCACAGTATAAAGTGCAGACCCTTTCGGTTGTGATAACACTGCCTTAGTATGGTACAGTTGTGTCAGTTTTTTTCAAGAGGTAGTTATTTCTTAT
The DNA here is from genome assembly GCF_030867145.1 of Opisthocomus hoazin. Classification (NCBI taxonomy): domain Eukaryota; kingdom Metazoa; phylum Chordata; class Aves; order Opisthocomiformes; family Opisthocomidae; genus Opisthocomus; species Opisthocomus hoazin. The sequence continues at coordinate 63,782,779 of NC_134415.1, read as the reverse complement.
GAATAGTGGTCCTTACTGCAGTATATTTTGCAAAACTCCTAAGTTGTTAAGAGTGAAGAGTCAACTGGTAATTGTTAAATTAAATGGCTATCTGCTCAATTTTTGGTAGATAAATATATGTAAATAATATTTATTTCAGTTATAGAATCACAGGGCCTCAGAATCATTCAGGCTGGAAGTGATCTTGAGTGATCTCTGTTCCAACATTCTGCTCAAAGCATGGTCAGCTGCTGAGGTAGCTCAAGGCTTTATCCAGTCAGCTTTTTAACACCCCTGAGGGTGGGGACCGCACAATCTGTTCCGCTATTTGACTGCTCTTGTAGTGAAAAAAAGTTTCCTGATATCCAGTCAAGCCCCCTTATTCAACTTTTGTATGTTGCCTGTCATTCTCCCACCAAGCCCTACTGTGAACACTGTCTTTTTGCTGAACCTCTCCACTGTGTCCCCCATGCAGATGATGGGGTGCTGCTGTTCAGTCCTTCTGAATCTGTCTCTGCCCCAGGCTGGACCAGCCCTGGTCTCTCAGCCTCTCCTCACTGGTTGAGTGCTCCAGCCCCGACCATCTTGGCGGACCTTGCTTCAGCTTATCAATGTCTCTCCCGTACTGGGGCACCCAAAACTGGACCAGATGTTTGGATGCATTTTAACAAATGCAAAGTAGAGGGGGATGTAGCAGCAAACAAAATGTTGCCAGGCTGTGGTTCCAAGCACTGCTCCATGGTCATCCTTGCTTTTGACTGACCACCATGCAGCTAAGCTAATCAAGCTAATAAAGGTTTGGCTTACTTTCTAAAACTGATATCCTCAGTATTGACTCATCCATAAAATGTCTACTTTCTGCTTTGTTCTGGGCAGTCAAGACAGATGCCCTTTTCTCTTGCTACAATTGCAAATTCCCAAAACATGGTAAAAACAATAAATGAAAAGTTAAGCTTTACAATAATGACATAACTGAGAGGGAAACAAAACATCATTGTTACTATTCAGAGAGAACTGACCATTAGGAAGGTGTAGGGTGTTTCGCTAGCAAGACAGATACCAAAGTTTCATTCTTTCTACAAGACACACCCAATCCTTGGAAGCACATCTAAAAATATTGTTTTAATAAATGCCTTGTTCCTGAACAACTGCATCATTAAATAATACAATCTCCTCAGTTAGAGAGAAAAAGATAACATGAACTAAAACCTGACCACTGTTTAGTTTATATAATTTTACAACATTTAGATAACAATAAGTTAGATAAGCTCTTAATTTAGACATTGATACTTTTAAGAACTAGCCTTCTGCACTTATAGACAGAGGCACTTACACACACAGTTACTATAGCTTTCTGGAAAAATTACAGAAACCCTTTGCACAATTCACAAAATTGTTGTAAATCTCTATAGACTGCAAATATCCCTGTATGGTGAAGGGGAGGGGAAATATGATTGGCTTAGAGATAGAAAAGAGAGATTAAATTTCATTCAATAATTTTGGCGCATCCATTGAGGAAGCTAACTGAAGAAGTAGTTCCAGTTATGAGGAGAGTAAGAAGTTCTCTGTACGGTGGGTATGTAAAAATTTTTGGTGGGGAGTGGCTAGTTATTGCATGGGAGACAAAAGTTCCTGTCACCCAAAGCTCGTTTTCAGTGCTGCTCTTCACAGGTTATAACATTTTTCTTCCACACTTGATCTTACAGTTACTGGGGACATTTTTGCGACTTGAAAAGTAGATTAAAAATTTTGATTTATGACTGAAGAATCTAAATAATTTTGGTGCTTGCATTCTACTTATACACTTATAAATTCCTCTCAATTACCTTTTAATATAATCTAAATACTCTTCTCAGGAGATTCAGATTTTGAGTTTATATTCAGACATGCTTATACAAAATATTAACTATATTTAAAAACAGTACAGTATATCATACTCAAACACCTTGACAGAAGAAAGAGTTCATTTGGTCAGCTTTAAAATACATGCGTGTGTTTGTGTTTTTCATGCAGTTTTATGGCACCACAACTGAATAGAAATTCAGTTCATTTCTTATTAAGCATGCGAAAAGTGACAAATGAAACATCAATGAACAATGACATCAAATGATGTCAAATGAAAAATGCCAGCCTCCTGTCCATTATTTACAGGACCCTCCTCCAAACACTGATTTCCCAAAAGATTCTGTAGCTAACTACTCTTTGGACATTCCCTATTTATTTTATATGTTTTATTAATGATTGGAAAGAACTATTTCCAGAAAGTATCAAACATCAGAACGCAACTTTTTCGTTGCCCTTAGTCTCCTAAGGCCATTGTTACTGTTCACACGTGGCAATGCATCTTACTACAGATGTTGTCAAAGATTAATATGATATCTTGATAACGAAGTTGATTATTGGCCTGTCAGTTTGAGGCATGTATGCATGTAGGAAGACTAAGAGAGTGGCATTCGCTAAACGCTTCTATTTATAGCTACAGACAAAGATCATACACAGATAAAGGATTGATTTTGGAGAAAAGCTCTGTTCTTAAACTAATCCAACCTATGATCCCAATGTCAGCAATCTACTTATGCTCTCTGTGTGAGAATGGTGGTGACCCTGTAAGAGTGCATCATGCAGAGGTTAAAATAGACTTCATGACTGGTTGCACCCAAGCAAATTAACAGTGCTGGAGAACACCAGGACTGCCTGAACTGTCCAAGTTAGAGAACACCCCAAGGCGATTTTGGCCTGTGTGAACTAGCACTCACCTGAACAACTCCTGGGCACATTTGAGAGTCAGCACGGGCCAGGGACCATTCCCAGCAGGCACTCTAACTTGGGAGCATGTTGCCTGGGGCTGCAAGAGAATTTAATGGTATGGGAATGGGCTATTCCCTGCCAGATGGTCTCAGTGGATGACATGGTCCTGGAAACATTTAATTGACTAGTGCAGGTTTTGCCTCTACTGATCTGCCTATGCAGCATGTTGCAGGTGGGCATGCCCTGCTCCAAGCTTGTGGAGCACAGGCCAGCACACGTATCCTGCCCTTCACAAAGGCTTTTTAGTGTGGGCTCAACCTTACCATGACACAGCTATGGCTTTGGGCTATTTCCTAGGAAGGTAAGGATGTGTCCAGGTCTGATTTTGGTATGCCAAAGGTAATGCTTATTATCGGCTCATTTCACTGTCAGCAGGATGACCTGCACACTACTTAGGTATTTTGATTATCAACAAAGTTCAAATTAGAGTTACTCTTTGCTCATGCCATGTCTGATGGCTTTTCCTAAACTCTGACCCTTTAGGAACTATTAGTTTCTCTGTAGAGACATATGCTTTGAATTTGTGCTCGTGTGTGTTCAAGTGATTTACTGTAGACTAATTAGATAATTTAATTGACACAATTAGTAGTAATATTTGTGGAAACAGCACGTAATGCCTCACTCCTTGTGTCCTTGTTTTTGTCATGCCAATTATCATCGGCTTCTCTAATCAAACGATTTTATGGGAGACTCATAATGAGATACAGAGTGTGACATGAGACTTTTTCTGTATCATTAAAAAGGAAAACTCAACTCCTTGCTCTTCAAGGAGATATTTTGAGTCTATTCACCCTTTCTTATGCAAATCATATATTACACCATCTTAGCACATAGAACCCCTTGTGAGTTTTTTTGGTTTAAGATAAAAAGCCTAGTGTTCAACAGAGAGAGAGATGCTGATAGTACTGAATAGAGGGAACAACAGTGCAGCAGGTACTGTGGAAGCTTCCTCACAGAGCCCTGTCGATGGAGTTGAAGTTTGACCTGCAGTACCCTCTGTTATTTTATTGTCACTGGATGCCAGTGAAGTTCATCACTAAACCTGCAACAACCTGTTCACCACAGTTTGATCTCCCTGTTGAACAGTCTCATTCCTATGCAGAAGTTCGTGAATGAGTGAACTGATACTCACCTGTTTGGCATATAATAAAATTGATTCTGAAATCAAGTAATTGCATCCTTTATCAGAAAAGTCCATTTGTTCTACAAATGGAAACTAATACGTCTGCTTAAATTGATGTGACAGTCAGAACATGCCATCTCAAAATGTTTGTGCACTGAAGAGTTTTTCTAGGATAGAAATAGACATTTGTGCATCTTGAGTCAGGAACAGCTCAGCTTTGGCGTATGAACTGGTGCTGGCTCCCTGTTTTGTATAGTTATTCAGAGTGCTCTTCTGCCATAAGCTTACACATCCAGCAATGACACTGGAAGTGGTGGGTATATGCGTAGCTGGTCATATGGTAATTCAGGTATTCGTGGATTTGGAAACTACCACTAGAGGGAAGGTGTTGCATGTCTATTTGTGATATGTCTGGCATTCACATGTGTGCACCAGATCATGAGACAAGGGTATGACATATTGCTGAGGAGAGGTTACAGCATGAGGCTTTGGCATGGTCCCATCACGGACTCTGTGGCTAGCACTCTAAGAGATTAAGCGTCTCTGTTTTGAGCTGATTCTCACAGGGAAGCAGAGCACTGAATAGACAATACACAAATTCTTCCCTTACCACAATGATTGTATTCATACGGGAAAATAGTTGGGATGATGAAACTAAATGCATCTTATTTTGTGCCACTGATTTTGTAACTTCAAACATAGCACTAACCCTTAGCGTGTCTGTCACGTAACACAACTGTAAAATAGAAATTCTAAGTTCTATAAAATTCTTCAAGTGAAAGAAATAAAATGTATTGTTTTTCTTTAAAAGTAAAACCAAAACTCTTTTCTGTCCGTGTGTTTTCTTCTCAACATCTGGACCTCTATGTGAAAGAGAAAATAATATGTTTCTAAGCTGGCAGAGTTTTCTTTATTTTTTTTTTTCTGTGCTGCTGCAGTATTTTTCAGTTGTAGCAGTTGTTTTATGAACTCATGAGCTAAGCAGTTCCAAACTGGAAAAGTACCAACCACTCCTACTATTCAACAAAATGTTTTCAAGAGCTGTTAAAAATACCAAGAAAAAAAAATATCCAGCCCTCGTTCTACATCAGATTCAAGCTTAGTAGTAACAAAAATAATCCTTTTGGGATCTAACTTGTCATATAGTAAGTTTAGCACTCAAAATCCACAGTCAGGTCTTGTTTACACTAAGGATTTCTAACAAAGAACTCTTGATGATTCTCTTGTTCTGGTATTGTCATCAGTGAGAGACCACATCTAGGCAACAGTCCACTAGCCACATATATTGTCACCTTTTCTTGTGTTTCTTGAGGTGGTGGTAAGACCAGACCTGTTAGAAGGAATCTAGTCCTCCTCATAGATCATTTTCAAAAAGTATATGGATTGGCTAAACTAGTCAAACTAGTCAACTAGATTTTTATGATTTCCAGATTAAACTCAGCAATTTGTAGATTAATTCAGAGGTAATATCAGCTGTGGCTGGAGATGGGAAACTGTAGTGACACAGGTGAAATCAATGTCTCCTATGTCTGATAGTCTTCGGGTAACAAAATCTTTTGCTGTGATGCTACTAGATGTTTGATGGTGAGCAATACAAAAATGAAATAAATTTGTTTACCTCTTAGAGAAAGCCTGTATGTCTGCAGCATGTCTTTAGTTTGATTTTCTCCGAGACAGGCAGTTATAGGTTATACTTGTGTAGTAAGAAGTACATGAGAAATAAAGAAGATAGGACTGAGGGAGGATACTATTTTAAACACTCTGCTCTTTCATAGCTGTCTCCACCTCAGGGTCTAAATTATGTGTCTAATATTAACACACTTACCCTTTCAGGTTCACAGCATCTTTATGCTGTGATAGCTGTTATTCCCACCATAGAACACCCACCCACATCTAGAAGGAGAGAATGGTGTTATGGATACCAGGACTATGTTGGCCTTTTCCCTCTTCTCACGTCTTCTCTGAAACTTATTCAAACCTCTGAAATTCACAACAGAATCTATATGCTAATGTAGCTAGTGTCCTACTTAAATTCATTAACTGTAATAAACAACCAGGTTATAACCCCAGGTCAAATACAGGACTTCAATGTCTATAAAAAGAGGCACAGCAGTGTCTTTTAGGCACTGCCATCCAATTTGGTATACACAAGGATTTATGAAGTATACTGTGCAAGGTGATCTCTCCCAAAATTACCAGGTATCATTGAAAAACACTAAGCAAGGAAAATCTCAGATCCCACACTTCACTCGAACAAGGGAAATCTAAGTCCGTGAAATGTTTACTTTCATGTACCCTTGGAAAGGGCAGAGTTCACTGCATTGCTTTTAGAAGCCAGGTGATTTATTTAACCTGTGCCCACCATTTACAGAACAGCTTAGTTGTTAGAGAATTCACCTGGAAACTCAGAGATCTGCTCAGGCTTAGGTAACAAAAGGTGGAAAGAGGGCTGAGGTTTTCCTCACTCAAATGTTCTAAGCTACAGGCTGATGCCTAGAAGTGTTGTGTAGAAATGGGATTAAAAGCATAACTGTGTATAAAAGTAAGTGTCACACTCCAGGGTGGGATTTAGGGCTCCTCCTATCTAAGTGAATCTGCAAGCAGCTAAACCAGGAATGACCAACTCATTCAGCTGCACACAGAAAAAAAGTCTTCATTTGTTTAACAGCCATGCAATATCTTAGAGAGCCAAGGGAAAGCCACTCCAGGAGTGGTTATAAACAGGAGATGACAAGGACTCTTCCAGGGGAGACACTGTCCCACTGCAGAACAGACCTAGTTCCAGCAATTCCCACTGGCCAGAACTGAGATTTCCCCGAAATCCTCATACACACTTAATTTGATGCCACTAAAATTCTCCTCCCACTGTGGTTGCCCATTACTAGGATATTATGTTAACAGTCGATAAAGGCACTACCCTTTACTGTGCTTCGAAACTGAAGTAAAAAAAAAAAGTGCATTGTTAAGATCTGATCCTGTCAATGTAAGTTGTCCATACTTAAATAAATTGAGCAAATTGGGACTTTCTGGGGATTTAATACAGCACTCCACTTGTCTTAAATTCCCAGCGGATTTTAGGCAGGAGTTACTTACCTAAGCCCCCAAGACAAAACAGCACTGGTAAGCACCTGGAGAACTGAACAGAGGAGTGATCTGAGCATTCAGAGCTCCTGATCTTAGCATAGCTCTGCATCATCATGTTTAAAGATCACTGTTTTAGATCTAGGTAGAATTTGAAACCCTAAATCATGTTTTAGCACCTACATTGCTGTTGATTTTCTTTATAGTTGTCCATCTGTTCCTTTCTGCCAGGTCATCTTCTGTTTTAAGTAAGCCTATTTTTCTCCCTGCATGTTTAAGGGGCAGAAAGCCGAGAGAGGTGAAAAGGATTATTCCTGTCCTCTGTCTTCCTGAAAACTCCTTCTCTGTCGTGTCTTCTGGGAAGTTAAATGCTGCACTGAGAGCAAAATATATTATTACTGAAATCAAAGGGAGGTTTGCATTGACTTCACTGGAAATAGTATCAAGTCCTTAACATAATTTAACCCAGAAAGAACAGCTTTGTGAATCTGATTAAGCACATTCTGTAATAATTGTTCAGACAACTTGTACCTTCCTTTCTATGAGCTGACACTGAGCTCTGGAGTAAGGTGGCTCCCAGTTAGATGGAGAATAAGTGATGCAGGAGATGTTATCTCATGTTTGACCTTCAGTACCACCTCTATAGTAAGATGCGTTACTCTAATCTCTGGAAGGGGAAATCAGCCATGTTTTGCTGACTAAAACTGCCTTTTTTATATCAAAATTTCAAAAATACCTCAAGGAAAAAGTGCATGTTCTTGCTTTGCACCAGAGCTGGAAAAACTGCACATTTTGCCTGTTTGGATTTGAGATTTAACACACATCTCTGCAGAGTCCTCCCCCTCCTCAGTGTTCTTCCAAACAGAATATCAATGTCACCAGAGAGGAGTCATCTTTCTTTTTTTCTCTCCTCTTTTTCTGCCGTTACTCCTCAGTGGGTTTAAATTTCATTTACTTTGGCAAGAGGCCTTCTTTTTGCCTTTAAAACTTTTAATCCACCTTGTAACACTACCTAAAAAGAAGTGAAATTAAGCTACAGTCTGTGCTAGGAGAGAAAACCTACTTTATTTATCACCCAGTCCTACTTTACCATACACTGACCTAATTACAGCCCACACCACAAGGGGTAGGAGGAGCAGCAGAAGGAGTGCTTCTGCCACCTAGTGACTCTTGTCACTGCAGCATCCCTTTGTGAGCTTTGCGCTGGCGTGTCCCCAGAACTCGAGAGCAAATGACCTTCCCCAGCCTGCCTGCATGGATGCCGGGCTCGTCTGCGTACTGCTTGCTTCTCCTCTTTCTCTGATCCAGAACGGCTTTCGTGGGTGAGTTCTGTACTGGACCTGGCAACTGCCAGTAAGGCAGGTGGGATTTTAAAAAAATCACTTGGTGCAAAGTATGGCAAAAAAACTCAGTGTTCAAACAGTGCTAATACGTGCCTGAGAACAAAAAATATTTTGTATGCACAGATGTAGGCTGGGGTTTTCAAAGGAAGCACAAATTTCTGGGTTGCCTCTGTGGCTGCCACAAACCGGATGCACAAGTGATTTGGGTCTCGAGCACTTCTACAAGATTTTGCTTCTCCACCTCCTGCAATTATAATTTAGGTAATTTTGTTCCTGTGAAATGACAGGTGATCATGCATCAATTAGCCTTTTTCTCTATGATTCCATTTTCAGCATAAGCTTCGTGGACTGAAGATGAAGAACAGAAATATTTTCCTGTTGCCATAGACATAAAAACATTACAGAGAGGACCCAAATTTGACTGTTTGAAAATTAAGGTCTTTTTCTAGTTTTGCCTTTTCAAAGCATTTCAGTAGTTTTTTCATGACTGCTTTGAAGGTCATTTATCTTAATTGGGATGTTGTTGCTAAATCAAATGGACATCATAGGCACCACTTGCTGTGAGTAAGTGAGAGGATATAGGCTCTTAAGGATTCCTGTAAGCAAATCTGAACATTCTTCCCCAACATGTGCACACTGAGGGAAACGTCAACTATTATTTTAAATTGTGTGTGTAAAAACCTTTCATTTTCCATCCTTTTTCAACTATTCTAGTGAAGTGGTCCAGAACAACCAACATTTGTACTTTACTTATATTTCCATGTAAATGTATTATAATGAATGAAAATTAAGGTTACAGTTACTCTGCCAGTTGTCTCCACAATTTCCAGTAATTTCCAGACATGTTTTTTTGACACCCAGTGTGTCCAAGGACTTGTTAAAAATTGTATGATTTAATCTACAAATCTGCCTTCTGACTGCAGAATCAGTCTTCACTGTCTTTCCCAAAGATTTCATAGTGAGCCACTGATATTAAACAAGGAGTTAGTAAAATTTGCTCTGCTCCCTGCTGTCATGAATGCCCAGGTTGTCCAGAAAGGTGCCTGATTTGAATGTGACAGTTTCTTCCAGACCATGTTCCCCTGTTGCCCCCCCAGAGTGGCCATGATGCTGAGGCAAGGAGGGAAAGCAAGCTTTTGTCACAGAGCCAAAGCACAGCTTAAGGGTTTGCATGTCACCACAGCCTTAGACACTCCTTCTGCATGTCTTAATGTCCATCTCCTCCTAGGAGTCTGCTTTGCAGAAATTCTGAGCACTCTTACTTGCAACCAGAGCTGTGTTTTGAGTTAATAGATTCCTATGTTGTACCTTAAGATGCAAATAATCAGGTTTGAAACATTTCAGATTAGCTGCTCCACATCTGTGCACACTTTTCACCCTTATCTCCCTGTGTCTCAGTTCTCTGTGCATAAAAAACAGGTAACCTCAGAGAGGTGTTGTGAAGATAAAGGAATTGTTTATGAAGAACTCCTATATATCAGTGGTAAACACTGTAGAAGAGCTCACATGAGGAACAGATCAAAATAGTGCAGCAGATAACCTACAGAAGAACACACTGAACAGTAAATACAAAGAGGTTGAAAAACCTTGGCTAAGGGCGTGTTATGCATTGTACACGTTGACTGGAACAGGGATCCTATAGAAAGATATAGTGTAAATAATACATGTGTATATTATATAACATTCACACCAAAAAACACCTACTCAGAGTGATTAACACTGGACAAATATCTCACTTCCATCTCATATAGTTATGGGTCTTTAAAATTCTAGGACCTTGAACATATTTCTGGTTGTCTCCTATGTTGCTCCCCATGTCGTAACCGCTTCTGTGATCTTGCAGGTCTGGTAGAATCGGACCCTACTTGCTCCTTCCATAGGAGTCAATGGATAGAGAGTATTTGACACTGCAGTCTAACAATGTTCCTTTGATATACTTTTGGATGCAATAGTATATGTAATTTTGACACTGCTTACCTCCCTAGAATCTTGATTCTTTGTAGAGCATAAAGGAAATGCACTTAATATCTGATTCGGTTTATTTGTCAAGACAGGGTTAAGCACTGTCTGATCTATCTATGATGTCAGACGTATTATAAACATATCAGAAATTTAACAAAAATTCCCCTCTCACCCACAGAAGTCGGATCAAGAATGTTTTCACTTGTTGGTTTTCAAGTGTATTGTTGTTGAGGAAAGTTGGAGTGATAAAAGGTGAAAGGGGTGATGTTTTCTATTTTGTTATGCAAGCAATCAAGGAGAAGGTTACTCTAAAACATTTTGAGAAGCACCCGTGGCTCTTAATCTGTTTCTGGGAAGGGTTTGTCCTTGGTTTCACCTACATGACTGTTTAGTTCAGATTGGAAGCATGCTTCTGAAGCTAAGCAGGATTGTCTCCATTTTCTGTGTTTTGGATCTGTTTTGAGTCTTACAGGTCTTGTGCAGTGGTCTTGGAGGGGGTTCAGTGTGTATGAATTGAATTTCTTCCAGGATTCTACCAGCTGCAAGGAGCACTCTAGGAGTGCACCTGGTGTATTTCAGTCTCTAATGGAAACTCAGTAAATGGGACCAGGCTGGAGTAATTCCAAAATGCAGACTTCTGAAATGGATATAGGTCATTCATTACATCCTCAGCACAAAATATTTTACTCTACTTGCTATTGTAGACAGACCTTTCTAACTACCTGTCCGTATTGTTCTTGCTGTTTTTGATATTATTGCTTTAGTGGAAAAATATGCATGATTTTCCAACTACATAGAGATCTTTTTAGAAAGTTAGGAAAGGCTTCAAACACAGTTTGACATTCAATATAGAAACATGCAGAGAACAAAATAAAGTTAGTTTTGAAAATGTTTCTATTATGTCATGGGATAAAGCAAATATTGGAGACGGAAATTAAAACCTGTCTGTCACAGAAATCAAAATTTAACTGGAATTTGAGCTACAAAGGTTCAGATACTAATGCCTGTATTCTTCTTATATCTCAAGTGAGTACCCTATTTTGTAAAGTATAGGTAACTTGGGGATTACCTAAATTTTCCTATGTTCTATTGGGGTCATTACTTTGCACAAATTTATATTAAAATGTTATTTGGGAAAAGCAATTTTGCTTATCCCAAATGTGTCATGGGTATAACCAATAAAAGACTTAAATGGTTGTAAATTAGGCAGAGCAAAGTCTTTCAGAACACCTGCTGATGGCCTTGGGCACCTGAGAATATCTTGCCCAAATGAAGAAGCACAATGACAGCATCCTCAGCGGAAGCAATTTTCTCTAGTTCTGCAGGGAACTTACACTTCAGGGAGTATAAAGTCCCTAGACAAGAAAAAAACAAAAAGCAGACATAAGTGCCAAGACAAGTGTCTGAAAACACAACAGCTGAGAAGAGGAACTTGTAGGTGAATTCATTAGAAAATGTGTCTTGAGTAAGAAGAGGTCTGTTGGTTGCTGTCCCAGATGTGTGGAGGGATGTTGCCTTCAGGGACCGGAAAGGAAACTCTGTTTAAAGCAGAGGCCCTAATCTGGAAGGTAACAGACATCACTCCTTTTTTTGAAGAAAAAAGGGAAAAGAAAAATGCTATGCACTACTACTTTTTTCAAAAATTTTGATCGTGTCCCAGAGAATGAGAACAATGAAAGAAAAAACAGCAGATGCTTACTGGTTTTGCTTTTGTTATTTTCTGTGTTTTCCAAACTGAAGAGCTGTTGGTTTAGAAGCCTCTTGAAAAGTTTGCATCTCCTTTCTCCAGATAACATGCACTTGAACAATTCAGAGTCCCAACTAGTGAAGGAGAAAAGAGCATACAGTCCTACCCATAAAGTTTTAGCTCATGTCTAGTGCTAAAACTATCTATTCTGATTTCAATTCCAGCGTGTCAGGACCTGGGAATGAACTGAGAGCTAAACTTTTTAAGAATGTAGAGGTACCCTTAGGGGACTCTGTGTTGTTTTTATAGCTAGAGATCCATTTCCAAAAAGTGATTGCAGACAGAGATCCTCTACCCTGGAAGCACATTCTGCAAGCTGGAGCCAAAGAATGTGACTGGAGCCTTGTAAAACTTAGACGATCTTAGTGAAACCAGATGGGCTTGGCATATCGACCTAAACAGCAAAGCAGGGTTGATTCCAGAAGGAGGAGCACACTGGGACACTGCTCCATGGAGTAGGAGCAGGGGCTGCATTTCTTCCTGTAGACTGCTCTGCAGAAGCCTTTTGGGAAATTGTCCCAACACAGTGAGTGGTTAGGTAGACTTGATTTCCCTGCTTTAATTGGTAGATTTTATGTCCATCCTAGCCGTGGAGAAATAATTCCTGCCTTTAAAATCACTTATCCTTGAGGCTCATAAGGTATATTACTATTTGTATGATGAAAGCACCTCTTGTCTCTAACCAGATCAGGTCTAACATGACTAGTACTGTACAAAAAGAGTAATCACTATGTTTGACTTCTGTCTTTGTAATGGAACAGATTGCATCCAGTATCAGGTATCCACAGGAAAAGAAATCTCAGTGGAAAACATCCCTAGACAGAGTTAGAAAGTCTTAATCAGGTCATCCTTTGAACCCTTCCATATAAATGTCTTCTAAATAAAATGATTTGAAAGCTATCATGTGCTATGAAGATATTCAATATATTTCTGGAGCTAAACATAAACATTTCCACCTGAGTGCAGTTGCTATAAATTATGTTGCCAAGTGATAATGGATATTAGTTTGCTTGTGACTAAAGTAAGTGATTGTGTTTATATGGGAAAGGGGAACACATTTCTTACTCCTTCACTTTCCTCTGCTGCACAGTCTTACAGACAGGGTTGATGGTAGACGTAGCAGTGGTGCTCCTTTGACGTGAAATTTATTTTAGTACTTCTTGGTTCTAAAATGTTATGCAGAGCTGCATTGTGTTTTAATCTGCAGGTGGGTTAGGTGAAGAATGACCCCCTCCAGGGAAATGGATTTTTTTTTTTTTCTGATTTTTAAGAGGGAAAATGGTTTGAGGCAAAGTTCCAGCAACAGAGGAAACTTGCTTAAACGAACAATAAGGTACTGTAAGGAACAGTATGTCAGAACTACTAAGCCAGAGTGACACACAGATTCAATGTAAATCCCATGATCACTGAATGAATCCACTTATTGCTCACAGCATCTGCGACCTGCTGCTCTGCACCTCTGTCAGCTACAGAGTGACTCCGCTGTCTTCTATTGTGTCCCTGCACATGCTGTGTCCTTTAGCTGCTCCCATACTGGATAGCAGGTGTATATATAGCAAAGAAGCTGTGGAAAAGAATAGCTGGGCAGAATATAGTTTCTGGTATAGAAACTATACTACTGATTCAGAAGAAGAGGGAAAGAAGTTCGGGGGAGAGTGTTGGTATCAGATAATCTTAAGTTTGGCTGGCACGCAGTCAAATACAAACAATTCTGTGGCATGTTACACTTGTATTACATGATACTCAAAGGAACTTTAAAATTTTCCAAGGGGCCAAAATACAGTCCCCTTAATTTTGAGTTTGGTCATTCTTGATCATGAGAGAATATTTTTGTAATATGTATGACTTGCCTAAAATGCCAAGTAACGTGTTACATCCACTTTGCCACATCTTGCTGGGGACCTTTGGATTTCTCCCTGTTGGAAATCAGCTATTTGGTATCTCACCATCCCTGTTCCATTCATTGACTGAAGAGACAGCCTGATGAAAAAACAATAATTAAACATCTCTATAATGTTTCTAATTTCAGACAAATGTGGAAATGAGAAGGCTTATCCTCTTTTCCTCTACAAGCTTAAAATATTTTATGGGTAATTTGGCTTATATTTTGATCTGTAAGGTCTTTCTAGCAAATGCATAAAATTCTGTGATATAAAGACTACAGAATACATACTTTAAAATGTTTTCAGATCTGTCTAAATAGTGCTGGATGTTGCATCTATTTTAATGTTTTATCATTTTGGAATGACAATGACAGATAATGATTTACTTTAAAGAACGCCAGCAATTAAACTAAAGTCTACATTGGCAACATACAGCTGGAACAACTGAAACAAACACCTCACTTAGGCACTGGCTTTAGGGCATTCAAATCACACCACAATCACACTTTATAAAAATGTGCTGCTTTTTTTCTTTTTTTCCCTTTTGCAGATGTAGGATGAAAAATATAGAGAGATCTGCACTACAGACCTATTCTTCTAATACTTCTCACATACTTCCTATTTTGAAACATTCCTTAACATCACCAAAAAAATGCTGAGATTCCAGTGAACAACTGGCAAGATTTGTGTTTGTTCCCAGTGCTTTAGGGACTAACTTAACTCATTTAGATACTTCTGTTTTAGTCTGTTCAAGGCTTCCAAAACATCCTTGTAAGTGTATCATTCTGAGTTGGTGTATATTGACTCCTGTCACACAGCAGGGATAATGGGCTCTCTAAACCACTCCTTGCCCAAGCATGATACATTTATTTCATCTTTACAGCATTCCTGTGAGTCACAATTTTATCACATCCACGTACAGCACATTCTTTGTTATACTTCATTCTGCAGGCTGAGAAACATTGCATTGTGGTTCACCTTAGTCTCTGTAAAGCCCCAACGAGCAGAACCGTTCCAAGTGGTGTGTATCCTCATGAAAGTGAGTTTTTTCAATTTGTTGACCCAGTCAAATAATTCCCACTGAGAATAACTTTCCAACTGTTCTGCAGACAAAATTGCCATGATCTTGTAGCAGCCTGAGAGGATAGCAAAAATGGGTCTAAGACCCCTTGATTAGAATTCATTTTACTCCGTGAGTCATTGATATCTTTAGTCAAGAAGCATTATTCGAAACGATTTCTTATTATAGAAGCCTGTTTTGGAAAAATATTCTGTACTAAAATAGACTGTTTATTTTTGTGTCATAGCATTTTAATCTTGGAAAAAGATGAGAGTTTGAGTGTAATTTTATATTATTTCCTATATCTATATTTTATACTAACATTTTCTCCTTGCACTATGGCACACATCATTGCTGTTGAGATGCTCCAGAACTAAACATTGAAGTGTTCTTATTTTTTCAGGATTTTTTGAGTCATGAGGGAAAGCTGCTATTTAGTACTGATGAAGTCATTACCTTTTCTTGTACCAAAGTGTTTTACCCGAAAATAAACAAGAGATGATACTTATTTAAGTATTTTTTCTGTTTTGAAGGAAATGCCTGCTTGTTTATTTAGAATTGAAAAAATCTGTCTGTCTTAAATCTTGTCTAGTCTTCACATTAATAGTGTAACTTGGGGTTTCATTCAGTTTCAGACTTTTTCTTTGCAAGGACTGTGGGCAGAGTGTGGGATGAATGTCTGCCAGCACACCTACAGTGTTTCTCTTTCTCAGGTTTTCATTATTTTGATTGTCTCTTGCCAATCAGATGAGAAGATAACTAGTCAGATATTCTTAACAGATGTGGAATATGGAGGAGAAGGTTTCAGACCAAGAATGTCCATCTTCTTGGGACAGGTGACACTCTACTAACACCTAGAATCAAGCAGACAAATAAGTCTTTTGTCTTACCAGGAAACAAAGAATCTCTACAGGTTAAAATCCCAAACAGAAAAACTGAAAACATAGTACAAAATCAGTAAAATAAATCAACCAGCCAGGAGAATGAAAGTAGCTGAAACATACTAGGGGAAATCACATCAGGGCAGAAAGACGTAATAAAGAAGCATTCAGCTGCACAGAGAGACACAGAAAGTTAAATTAATATGGACTCATTAAGACATCATAGGAAAAATACATTTTTAGACACCTGAAAGGCAACAGTATTATATTCTCACAGGTAAATTTACAAGGAAAGAAAGAAGCCAAGTGCAGAGCTTGATTCAAGATTTTATTATCAATATGTCTACGATTATAGTGTATTTACAGTTACCTTTCTTATCAGAGCAACCAGAATCAAAATATGCACTGCAATAGTTTTTTTGTAAAAGAGAAAATTATGAAAAAGTGAAACATTTTTAAAGAAGAAATTACAAGGTACAGTGAAAAGAGTGAAACATGCACAGGCAGCATGGAGGGTATTAAAGCACCTAAATACTGGTGTCTCAGAAAAAAATTCTACAGCCTTAATATAAAGACTTAAGGAAAGCTAAAATTAAAGCTTTCTTCTTTAGAAGAAGGGTGGAATGGAGTCTATTCAGCTCAGAATATATTCTTCAGAAAGGATAAGGTGTGGCCATGTGGGAAAATGGAAAAGAAAATCCACTGATGACTGTAGCAGCACAAGCAGCCTGAAACTAGCCTGAAAGAGAACTAATAATGTCAATAGATGATCAAATTAAAGAAACACCTAGAAAACATAGAGCTGCAGTAGAAAACTTTAAATATATTGGACTTGTGTTCACCCATCTGAGAACTATTTTTTTCTCAGACTTGATGCAGATGAGGCAGAAGCAGTATTTTGCAGTGAAGTAGCAGTGGCTGAAAACACTTTAAAAATCAACAAAATGAACACCATGGGACCAGATTGCATTTGTGTAAGACTCCTTAGGGAACCTGGGATGAAATTCTTCAACTATTGTAATATATTAACTGTGACTTAAAAGGAATAGATAAAGGAAAAAAAGTCCTTCAGCAATCTGAAAGGTTCAGCAATCTGAAAGGTTCAGCAATCAGCAAGGAATATAACCTAGGACTCTTACTGAAGACAGGATACTTGTGGGAGGATGTTACTGAAACCCATTTAAGGTCTTGAATGGTATGCAGAACATGAACATGGAATTATTTTTTTTTTCTCTCTCATGAAAGAACAGACAAGCACCAAACACAATTAGGAGGTAACGTGATTCAGAAAAAGCAAAAGGATGCTGTTAACTGCAACCCATATTGGGATGGTTGAGCTCCTTGCCACAGGATGCCATGAATGTTAAGATTTTACAGTGGTTCAAACGTAATTGGACAAAGCATTCAATAAAACAAAGAAATGAACAAGAAAATAACAATGAAAGGTATTCCGAACAAAGATACTACTTCTAGCTTTGAAAATATCTGAGTTCTGAATGTCCAGACATTACATGAGAAGAGAAATATATGTTTTTCTGCCCTGCTTTCATAGTCTACATATTACTATTTTTTTATTATTATTATTATTATTATTACTACTACTATTATTATTATGGAAGACAGAATACTGGACCTACTGGAAATAGGATCAGGGTATCCTTCTCTATATAAGAGAAAAGAACACATCAGTATTAAAACCTCTAAATATTCAAATTCTGTGAGTTGGCTTCACTTATCATGAGTTTTCAATATTAATCTTTATTGACGAACTCTTTTGACCTCACAGTTCCTTGACCCTATCTTAGTTCCATGAACATTTAGAGATGCCTTTACTTCACCAGGAACATTAGGTGCCTGTGTGGTATGGGAGCTATGGCTTTAAGAAATAAAGATTTGATAGCATTACAAAAGCTTGCAGTGAGAATGCAACCACAGTACCGCCTGCGGTCTGAGATTGTGAAGGATGAATGACTTCAGGTCTGAGACACGTACTCTGCCTGACCCATGACTGTTTTTGGCTGTAACTTTTTATTACATGCAAAGAAACAAAATTACAAGCACCACACAATAAGGATATCACGGCATTGCTCTCTTCCCACCTTTAATAAAGTGTATTAATTAAAGTGTACACTATATGTAAACTAAATGCATTTCTCAGACTTACTACATATTAAAAGAATACTTTATATTCATTATAACTCACTTATTCTCAAGAATAAAATTTACATACAATTAATGTTTATAGTATCTCTATATGTTAAATTTAATAATTATACTTTTCTTTATGAGACAATAAATCTCAAGACAATATTAATAAACTTGAACATGAACATAAGGAAATGGAAACAAAATACTTCTCTATCAGCATGTAAGATCGACAGTAGAGACAGTTTCAAACAAATTTGGTGTAATTCTGCATGTTTTATTTTGCCTCTTGAACATAATAATATTTCAATATTTTTAGGATGATAAATATAATTATCCATTGAACATTTATTCATTGTTCTACTATTGAGAGAAAGAACATTTTGAACTGAAAGACACCTCCCACTGAGTCTGAACTTGCTATCTCTAAATCATATGGTGCTATCAGTGCAATTTTCTCATTTGATCTAAACTGCTACAATGAACCTCAATATTATTCAAGTATCTATAATTGCTGAAAGGAGACAGAACACTTTAAAATATAATTTGAAATAAGCAGTTTTAAATAATGACTCACTTGTTACAAACCGATGAAAACTGGAAGACAAGTTAAGTTAAAGCAGATAAATCTCCCATTTCTCCTTTCTGTGCAATAAGAGCATAGGGGAATTCTGAATTTTGGTGGTGATTTAAGAGGGGGAATCAAGTCTTTTCTAGCAGCTTAACAAAAAATGATTGTTTTTAAATTCTCTTAGTCTGATTTTGACTACCTTAGAGTGTGCATGTACCATAGGGTCTCTCTTTCCTTCATTTCTGTGAAACATCTGGTCAGTGACAGGTTACCAGACTAGATGGATAACAACTCTGATCTGAGACTGCAATTTCTCTCTTTTAATCCCCAGCAGCCTACTTGATTGATCCTAGAGCTACGCTGCATAAAGATTAATATTCTGTTTGTTGAGTATCAAACAGCAGTAACTGATATCCAGCAGGCATCACAGATGAATTGGTGAGCATCCTCAATCTTGAGTTGACATGTTATGCATGCAACACTCTTCTACACAATGGTGAGAGAAAAACTGCAGGAGAAGAGAAGAGAAGGAAGAAATACAGCCAAAGAGAATTGAGGCCCTCTGTAAAGGGTTGTCTTGTGGGATAGGCAGCCATTTGAAATATCTCCTCATTTCCAAGCCACAGTTGCAAAATCCAGTGTTGGGTAAACCAATTCACACAATTATCACATTCCTAGCCCTACTAAGTATTTTTAACCTAGTGCTCCTTCTTTATTGCTCAGTGCCCACAAGACTCCCTCAGCCTAAATAAAGATTTATAATCTGTTGCTTTCTAATTAGGGCTGTTTGAGCATATGTAGTTGAAGAAAGTTACTCACCTCTAATAGTGTACATTGGACTATATCATTCTTTCAAGTGAAGTAGTAGTGTTAATGATAACACATTATTTTGCACTATAGATGCATAAGCTGAACTAACAAATATCAAAAATGAAAGCTAGGAGTAGGTTCTTTATCTCTGAAGAATCTACAAAGTTTCGATCAGGGAATTTCTTTCAAGTGGTAAACTGCTGGTATAGTCATGTCTCAGTGACTGAGCAGTCACTTCATTCTAAAGGTAGTTCGATTTCTTTTATTCTAAAGGTAGTTCTGATTTCTTTGCAAATGAAAGTGATTTGATCTGAACTGTGCTTTTGTTGGTGTGGGATAGAGTTTCAGGACAATAAACACTTTTACAGTGCTCACAGATAAACTCTTCCTGGCACCAGAGACATTAATCCTCTATTAATTTTAACTATTCCCTACAATACTGTTTCTTTTTAAAATTAAATTTAAAAATTAAGGTATAACCTAAAACAAAGTTTCAGCTGAAAAGCAGAAGGCTCAAAAATGTACTTTATTTATTTCAGTATCTGAAAACTACATTTCCTCTTCCAAGGACAAGGGATAAATGTTTCTAATCCTATGGACTCAGGAAGGTTTGAAGGCAGTAGTCTGAATGTCTGTCTTCCATCCAAGTTGAGCATTCAGAATACTAATGTCAGTCAGTTTCTTGGCATACTTCAGTCTGTTGCCCATGGAGTCCCTTGTGCCTCCGGTGGTCTCACTCTCTCTTCAAAGCCCTGAAACTGCTACTGCTTTTGGTAGACTGACTTTATTCTTCCTTACCCCACACCTATTTCTTCCTTGTTTAGCCATTAAATATCTGGTCATTTAGTAATGTTTGGATGAAATTCAGAAATGAATGTGAGCTAGCTGATTAAAATATACAAGAAGTGTTTTATGGAGATAAAAGGAAGTCTATTCTATCAGCATATTTTGGCAGTATTGTTGGTACTCTCAAAGAAAACTTTCTGATGTTGTCATTGAAGTGTTTGTAATCTTCTCTTTGGGATACAGTAAGCATTTGATCTTTCCAACATAGCTACTATTAACTATATTTTCACACCGAGTCCTTCACCTTGACTTTGGCATCACACATTGGTGTCCCTCTCAGAAATTGCCCTCTTGCTCAGGTTCCTCCTGCAAAAATCTGCATATACTTTTTTCTGCCCTGCTTCTTACAGACATTCCTGTCACCCTGTTGTCTCAAACCCTGCTCCATTCCTATGGCTCTGACTTGTGGGTTGCTGCATATCTACAGATAATGACCTTTTCAGCACAATATATGTTGCAATATGACTTCAAGATCAGAGTAGGAGAAGAGTGGAAGAGAGAAAATGTGATGCTGATGTTTACAAAGGGATTTCAGAGTTACTGGGAAATGTGAGCCATTATTTCATTTTGTTAAAAGTGATAAAACTGGTATTGCAAACCATTCATAGTTAAGCATAATGTATCGGGGAAGAATCAAAATGTTTTCTGTAAACAGAAGTCATTTCTCCAAAAAATGGGATTTCTTCTCTCCAAAATGCCCATTAGAATTCCTTGGAGGCATCAATGAACCTCTGGCTTATGGTGATCCTGTTCATTTAGTATGTAGAGCTTTCAAAATATTTTTAAGTCTTTCACATTTTTTGATAAAATTATGGGGGTAAAAACAGACAGGCTACACAAAATCAGAAATCACAGTCAATTTCACAATTAAGGGAGATCTTTAAAGTCTCTGTGAGAACCTGAGCTATCCCACCTTACCATAAGCAAGCTTGTAAAAAAGTATGAATAAGGGAATTGATAAAGTTTGAAGCCAATATATAATTATTTCTAGTTGCTCAAGTTAAAGCTGACTGTGAAAAGTTCAGACAGATCTCCGTAGTGACTGGGTCATAAAATGACTCATGAGATCTACAGCTTGAATAAAAAATTCCTGTATACTGCCCACTGTGGTGGTCTCTAGCTAAGACATATCCGCCGAAGGAAGAAACTGCGAAGTCATCATGGGTATTTTTCTGTGTTCAACAATTTCAGTGTCATAAGCAATCAGAAAAACAAATAAAACATTAGGAATTAAGAAGGACTGGCCCAATGTCCAACACAAAATAGTATTGAGGAAAGAATGGTCACCCACTGATATTATCCAGCAGAACTTTTAAAACCAATTTTTCTTCCATTGAAAGCATAGCTTGACCTGGAATTTGTTGATAGATGGTACTGTAGAGGCCAAAACTGCAAATTGGTTGGAAAAGTTACGAGAGAATTTTGTGGAGTATGACTAGTAGACTGATCAAGGTCTATCAAATGCAATGATGTACCCCCCATAGTTCAGCAAATCCTGAAAATGTGAATTGCTGGAATCAGAAAGACTGCATATTCCTTATGTCTTCTGCCTAGAATTTGCTACTGTCCACTGACAGAGACGTACAGCATATGGCCCTGAGTAGCCATTTTTATTCCAATTTTTACGTAGGGCCATAGATTTTCCCTGGAGCTATCCCTTAACCTCACCTACAAAACAGATGCTGGTGCAGCACCCAGCATCACAACCCCCAAGCAGACTGTTGTGAAGGAGGCACCTGGCACTCTGAAGTGCACACTAGCTTTCTGCCTGCAAGTGTGTAAGTGGACCCAAACATTCTTGAAGATGTTATGAATTCCTTCGTGTTCTGCAGTTGCTGCTACTGAATATCTTCAGCTGAAATGCACTCATTATGAAGTACAGAGCAAGCAGAGCACTCCAGGGTGTGCTGTAGTGAGGCATTGTCTCTTACTAGACACATGCACATGCACACATACACTTTTCTTCATCTGAAACCATCTGATTGTGCCAGCCCCTGAGCACACTGCAAGTCCTAGGCTTTCGAGATGGAAGACTGATGGAGCAGTCAAGTCATTGACCTGGAACCCGCAGTAGACTGGAAAGTACTGATGACTTAAGTGTGAATTTCAGTATGTGTGATACAGCGCAGGACAGAGGGGTTTTATGGCTCTGTTTATTTAATGGAAAATAGCATTACTTTAAAGAATTGAACTGTCCAACTAAAAAGTACCTTGTGCAGATAAAAGCATAGAAACTTGCTTGGTTAAACTGCAACTCCTGTTACCTTGCAGATTTTAATGGTGCGAGATTTCTGGTGTTTATTCATTCCTTCAAGGTAGTATTCCGCAGGACTCATCCATCCTTATTTCAAGTCCTCTCTTTTTTGGAGCATCTTGCTTTGAAATCAAGGTGAAAATGCACCTGTATTTGCTCAGAGCAGTCTCCCTTTGCAGACTGTATATGTGGTTTCCTTTTTTCTTCTGTGGAGGTATATTTGTAGCTTTGACTTTTAATATTTTCCTTTCCAACCTGGACAGCTGTGTATCTATCAAAGGACCACTTCCATTGAATTAATTCATTTTGTCTGACTGAAAATTGCTTTTTAACACTTTCCTGTATGAGCCGTCAATTAATATGCAGATCAGAATTGATCACAATTTCCTTGGAGTACAGCTCTTTTACTTGTTTAGTGATTAATTCACACTGGTAACCTCCCTGGGCTCTTGGGGATACAGGTTTTGATTTTATCTTATTAGAGAATAAACACTATACCAATAAAAGATTCAAACATATGAAGTATAGCAAGATTAACAGAGGACAGGCTGATCATAAGTGCTACATGGCTTGCATTTTGAAACAATCTCTTCTTTGCAAGTCATCTCTGTTTATTAACTTAGTTTATTGTTTAGAAAAGAAATACATCCCTAGCAAAAGAAATGCCCTTGAACTTTTCACATCCTACTAATAATACTTCAGATATTAACATGCATCAGTAAAATAATTGAAATATTACACAGGATGGAGTTCTTTGTTTGGATTGTTGTTTTTGTTTTTTTTTTTTTTGCAGGATGGTGAACAAGATGCTGTCTTTAAACCCAGGCCCCTTTACTTTTTAGCTTTCTTAAGATTTCTGCTGCTGTTCACTCTGCATTGTATATTTCTGTTGCCTCTTTCCCATGTCAGAGTCCCCAGTCTAACAGTTTCATTTCCCTGGACATATGTGGGTGATGTTGCTGAGCAGAAGCTTTGATTTTCATGCTGTGCATACAGTCTGTACATTGGATCCTGAGGTAATGAATGTTTCACTTTGAATTTCTCATTTGCACTCTGATTTAAATACTAGAGCTGGTGCATCACTCACATATTTCACTGTGTGCCAAAATTTTCTTTTCATCTGTAGGATGTGCTGCTTTCCCAGATTTTCACCTAGCTGAACTGGCAACAGTTTCACATAGCACGTCTGATAGCAATTAACCAGTGTAGCAGCCTCTGAAATGACTCTGCAACAATGGAGGCTTTGAGAAAACAGTAGGATTTCATGTAAACTTTAACCAACGTGTGTATGAGTTTCAGCAGACAAGACATGAATCACATATTTTCGTGGTAAGCTGTTATCATTAAATCTCTCCCTCAGGCTCCACCTCTGGTGGTTTTTCCCCCCTCAGACAGGCACCTGGCAAGATCACTAATTCCATTCACCTGCTCACAGTAGCTGTTACCACTGTGGGAAAATGATTCCACTACCTTTTTAACCCTTCTGTCCCTGAACTGACTCCACCTTTCCCTTCTGCAGCTGCCTTGAGCCTCTGCTATGCTTTTCTGCTGCTTGCAAATCTCACATGGAAAATCAGCAGAAGAAGGCACCATCAAATCATGGGCACAAACTAAAAGTGAAAGAGTCTGTGTATTAAAGGAGCAATCAGGATTGTTTTATTTGCATATATAACTTCCTGAAAATATCAAAACCCTATTTTCTGTTGGAAAATCGTCTTAACTACAGAGTGGCATTTCTGGACTGATCTTGAGGAAGACCCACAGCACCATGGGAAGCAAACCAGTGCTCATGCGTGTGAGCTGGGCTCCAGTTCCTGTGTTGCAGCTGGGACTCAGACCAGTGTGTTTGATATTTTGAATGACTCCCATTCTCCCTAGGCTGTTGAATAAAAAACTCTTAGGGTGGTGGGTGCAATAACATGACCACTTGCCTGTTTTGCTTTATTCTTTTATTTCCAAAAAATCCAGGAAATTTTGTTTTCTGACACAAAACTGACCATTTATGCTTAGTTTTCTGTAAAGGAACTGTATGTGAAAGTGTGCAGCAGGACTTATGTGCATTCTGTTAGGATAGTTTCTTATGTGTTCTGGATGCAGATAGATGTAGGATATTAACTACATCCTGAAACCTATGGAGTTTTCCAGACTGAGGGGTGGATTACAACTGACAGTAAAGCATTAGTTTGAGAAGTATTTCTATCTTATGTTTTTAGTGGCATTTAGTTTCTGGCTGTAACATGGCTCCTCCTTGTGTTTCTCAAAAAGCTTCTTTTTTTACTATTCACAATCCTTCTTTGCTATGGGTGGAGACCATTTTGGCAGGGTGAAACAGTATGCCGAGCAAAGGCTTGGGCTTGTGGATACTCATGCAAGTATGAAGTAAGTCATTAGCAGTTCCCGTTGAGTGATTCACTCCATTAATATTATAATACAGTATTAGTGGCGACCCCCTGCTGATCTAGGCAGAAATGAGCAAACGCCTGTCTATCCTGTCTCTGGCTGGGGCTCAGAACAGCTGCTTTTGGAAACAATGCCAATGCAAGATGGTTCACTCCCTGATGCAGCGTGGCAGCTAGCAGCATTCATCGGTTCAGGGACTTCTTCACTGAAGGTCAGCTACACGCACCGTGTTTATATTGCTAAAAAATCCATTCACTATGACTGCCTGTTCCCCTTTATAAGCCATTTGTAATTTGCCTATTCCAACCCCAGCAAGTGGCATGCCAGGACATAGCTTGTAATGTCCTGGTCTAGCCAAAAGCACTGCTAGAGACAAAGTGTACAAATCTAGCATGATGAAACTCACCACTATTATCTCAATAAGGAATGTCTTAAGGACAGTTTTCAACCTATTCTTCCATGTATCACCGTTAGGTTAAGTATGTTCTGACATGCTATATCCAGCATCTGCCCTTGGAGTTAAAAGAGTGTTTTAAATAAAATGGTAAGACTAATCTAGGCCTCTTCTTGCAGAGCTCAGAAGTCTACCAGTGTAATTTATTTCTAAACCATATTTTCCCTCCTGTGCTCTGTGACTTGTCAGAGTAAACTTGCATTACTTCCAGTTGAACTAAATCTGCAACAGGTAAATAACTGAACATTTTTTGATTTATTGATAAATTATTTTTTAATGGAGCATAATATTCAAGTCACTTGAGGAATAAAACAATTCTTTTACTATTCCATATTACTAGCACCCAAACCATAATCTTCTGTTCACTACAGTTGTCTGTTATCTCATTAAGTATTTTTAAAGAGCAGAACAGAAGCAGGGGGAGGTCAGATAAAGAGCAGAGCTTTGTTTTGTTTTGTTGTTTAAAATATTTTTGAAAATTAAATCTTTTTAAAATTAGAGCTTTGGACCGAGACTCTGGAATTTTCTGTGTCTCATAAGCCAGGAAGCAGTGCCGTACAGATAGAATTCCTGAGAGAACTTTGGGATTATCTTGCAAAACTGACATTTACCTTTGAAAAACATTAATTTTAAGGGAAGTGTTTATCTCACTGAGACATAGTTTCATTTTTAGACACCCAGACGTTTCTGGTTATGACTTTCATCTGATTTCATCTCTGGCACAAGCATTAATTGTGAACTTTTGTAATTCCAAAATTATTTCTGTATTAGGTTTTCAATGAGAAAAAAAAATATACTTAGCTTGGAATACAGCCTGTCTCTCTACGATAGCCTCAAGGATCAGTTGTCAGTTGAGCTAAGACTTCCCTTCAGGAATGGCATTTGTCCACCCATTTGTACAAGGCTGCATCATCTGACTAGCTAATCTGAGCTCCCTCTATGACAGGTTGTTGTGATTTAACCCTGGACAGCAACACAGAACCTTGTGGCTGCTCTATTGCCCCTCCCCCCACTTGTGTAAGGAGAAGAATGGGAAGAAAAAGGCAAAACTCATGGGTCAGGATAAAGAGAGTTTAACAGAATAGCAAAGGAAGTGAACACTAACAACAATAATGCTGGTAAGAATATACAAAAAGTCAAGGGAATATTCAGAGAACTCTCTAACCACCCGATGCCCAGCGTGCTCCTGAGCCGTGATTCACCTCCCCCCAGCCAGCTCCCCCACTCAGACTGGAGCACGATGTCACAAGGTATTGAATAACGCCTTTGACTGACCAGTTTGAGTCAGCCCACCTGGCTGTGTCCCCTCGTGGCTTCTCATGAAAATTAACCCTATCCCAGCCGAACGCAGGACACTGGTTAAGAGAAGCTCAATAATTAGAGACATGGAGGAAGACTAAAAATATAAAATGATCTCATTCCTTCTCCTTAGAAATCTTGGGCACAATCTCTCACTTTTTTATGTAATTTCATATTTAACAACATCTGAAGTCAATTTCACTTTCTACTGCTGTTTCACTTTCTACTCCAGTTAACACTGGGTGGCGCAGTGGGGAAGGAAGCAGAAGGGAAAACAACTCTCAAACCCAGGGGTTCAGCATGGGTCTGAACTGTGAGTTGTCTGGTGTTTTGGTCTGTTGCGTCCTGTTCCTCAGTTGCCACTGCAGTTCTGCACATTGCCCAGAACAAGGAGATTTACATATTCATGAAAAAGACGGAAAGAAAGCTGAACAGTGCCCAGCCTATGGCAAGAGAAGTTACAAGTGGAAATAATCAGTAAAAGACACAGCAACTGATATATGCCATAAGTCAATCTAGAAATTATTTTATTCAACCACAGAAGTGATATCAGACCAGTTGTCAGAATCCTCTTGCACTGACACGAAAAGGCCACAAACATTTAAAGACGTCATATCTCTCATTTCTGTTTCTATATGCTTTGTACGAAGTTTAGCAGAGTGCTAAAGCATTATCAGTTTTCACTGAGTGAAATATGAGGTTCTAATACACAAATATTCAGTGATACTAAATATAAATTTAGTGGCTGATGCAACTATTTCCAGTTGTTCAGTAAAATTCATCCTCATTTGCTGGACAACAGCAACTTCTTGGGCCAGTGTTACTGGGAATGGGCATTTGTTAAAACAAAGCAGTTTCCCCTTTCTGCCTCCCTCCCGTGCCCTGGACTTCTGGATCTACCCAGCCGAAAACTTTACATTTTTTCCCCTTCTCTTCCGCCTCCTTCCCTTCTATGCTCCCTTCTCCTTCCTTGCTCTCTGCTTCCATCCCTCGATTTGTCAAAACTCGCTTCCAAGTATATGAATTTTTGGTCCTATGTCTTTGCTTTAGCAGTCGCGAGCATGTGAAATTTAGCCAATATCAGAACCATTCTGACAGGTGCTAACAGGTTGTAGTCACAATATGAGAAAACCTCCCACAAACTGTGCATGCCATGTAGCTTCACATAATGTAGCTCTAGCTTCATCTAGAAGAACTGAATTGTTTCCTCTTACCACTGAGTTTTCAGTGAGAATTTATACTTGGCACAGCTGAAAGATGCTGGATGCAATTAAATCTGGCATGAGACAACTGACACTAGCAGAATTATATCAGAGATTCATTTTGCATTGAAGAGTCTGGTAAAATTCTGGATAATGGATAGGTACCTCAACTTTTACAATACCTATAAAAAAAAAAAAGGGGGGGGGGGGAAGCACCCAAGTCTAAGTAAGAAAATTTCAATATTAAGGATCATTCTGCATCAAGGTAATTTGGTTGGCTCCGTTCCCCTCAATGGAGCAATGCCAATTTATACCAACAAAACATCTCTTTCTGGCTAGTGATGGCAAGAATGCACTATGCAAAAGCCTGAATTCTGGGCAAAGACTGCAATGTGCACAACTGGAGGAAAAAAAATGGTCTTTTTGAAAGATATTTACAGTCTAAACACTAGACAAAAGACGAAAGAATGATGCTGACAGGCAAGAAGAGAAAAAAGCTTCAGGAAACAACAGCATAATAAATTAAAGAAAATGTGAATCCATCAATTTTTAAATGTCACAAATGTTTACTCTTTGTTTTAAAGTGGTGGTAACATTTCATTCTTTTTGAAATATCAGGAGTGAAATCCAGCCCCATTGATACTGTGAGAGTCTTACCATTGGTTTCTGTGGGACCATGGTGGCAAGCAACCTCCCTGTTCTGCATGAAGCCTGAGCTACACTGTCTCTGGATACAGCATAGCTATCATTAAATAATAATATAAAAAAAAGTTAATTGCATATTTTTGGTGATTCCTTTTTCTCTTCTTATTTAAAAGAAGACTGATTTAAATAATAGCCTTATAAAAATCTATGTTTTCTTTTCTCTCTCTCTGGCTTTCCTGTCCCCCTTCTTTGTTCAGAATAAGATGTTCTTTATTTGTCCAGTAAATGAGTAATCTGCTAATTAACTGCACTTGTTGTGTGATGAATATTCATTTACCATAATGGGAAGAGGAAGAAGATGTATCATCCCTAAGTAAATTAATTTGTTGTTGGGCAATGAATTTGCATCCACCTGGTTGCGACTGCTCACTCAAAAAAGCTCTCCAGGTTTGCTATATTTGAGAATTAAAGGAGTGCAGAGCCCGTTTGCAGCCGTATACAAAAGGTGAATACCTTTCTCTCTGTCTCTTTTAACAGTATTATTGAAACAAATTGAATTTGGAGATAACTTCTGTTCTGTCTAGTGATAAGAAAAAGAAATTGCTGAGTAAATTACATTTATTTCCTGTCTCTGAAAAATGATAGCCCTCTTGTATCACGTTAACAACGAAGTGAGATCATCCCTTATGGAAAAACAGGCCAAACTCTTCCTATGCAAAAGACTACAAAATGTGTTTAGCATCCAGGTCCCATTGTTCCACTCTTCTTGGTGGTGTCTAAAACAATACTGAAGGTATCCAGAGTGAAATGCTACAAAGTCAGCATAATGGTCCACACTCAAATCACCAAAGTTTATCCAGTTAACGTAATGAAGGATAAAAGGCAACAAAGTTCGGTTCATAGAAAAAAGCAGTCTCATTTCCGCCGAAGGATGAGACTGTCTGTCTCACACTCCTGCCCATCATGTTCCCTCAAATTTAGAATGGAGTTATTATTAGTGCAGCATGTCAAAGTCCTACATTTAAGCTAGCTGTGACCTCAAACACACAGCCTACCTACCTACCACAGCCTCCACATCACTGTTATACTATATATTCATGGAACAGCTGCTTTCCAAGGATGACTGCTTTTTCTCTATTTACTGCCGATTAAGGATCATTGTGGTACTTAGTATGGCACACAACAGTAAGACTGGAAATGTTCCAAATGTAATACATAACACTTCTCTAACCTAAAGAGAAAGAAAGGAGAAAAAAATCAAACAACCAACCAAAAGCTATAGCAAAAAAATATGCAGCGTTAGGATGAAGAATAGAATTACTGATGCTATATATGATCAAGCTCTGTGAACAAGGGCTGAGGAGGAAGTAGCTCATCTGTTCTTCGGGAGGGGGAGGAGAAGTCTGAACAAAACCAAACCTGCTGACATAGATTAATTTGCATGAAAATCCTATTCATAAACCCTAGAGAATCTCTGCACAGACTTAGATTTTGTGAGAGATAACCAGGAAGTGTTAGAGAAGGAAAGGGAATGAGGAGAGAGATTGAGTTTTATGATGAAAGCTTATTGCTTGACCGTTGGGGTTCAGCGCAATGTTTTTCAACACTTACAACTTGGAGGAGGGCGGGTTTACTGCGACATGAAATGGTGATGGAAGCTTATGCTGTAAGATACAATGCAGAGGATGTCTGCAGACACTGAAGGAGATGCCTGTATGCCTGTGAACACCAGCCCAATACCTCCTTTACCAGAGTCAGTGTGGGGTGGCACAGGGATTAGTGGCATCACCTCTGAGCAGATCAGAAAATAGCTATGGTAAGGTAGGAGATTTTGAAAGACAAATGAACTTATAAGGCACTGACCTCATCCGGGAGTGGAACTGAATGGGGGAGTTGTTTTGTCCCCTGTATTTATATCTTTATCTTGAAGTTTGATTTTGCTGGGTTCATGACTGTGGTTTCTTTCCATCTCTACTCACTGAAGAAATGGAATTTGTCACTGCAGTTACTTTCACAGTCTCAAAATTTGAGGTACGTTTAGCCATGTGCTTCAGCAATGGTTGCAGGCACTGTATGTAGACACTCAGGCTGTGGCAGACAACAAACTGCTTTTCCCCACCCTTCCTTCTGTAAAGGAAAGAGGACGAGTATGTTCAGTGTGTGGCAGACAATGAGTAGCAGTAATGTCAATGTCTGTCTTCTCTCATTATTTCTTCTTTCCAGAAAGACTCTTCCTGTTTTTGTCACAGATCAACAAACATGCTCCTGCTCGATAGTCTCTGGAGATTAAAAAAAGACTCAGTCTGTAACCAGCACATGGTCAGCAGAGAAATGTCTTTCATCTGTGCCGTTCTCACTTCCTACCTGCACACAGAGAAGCAAGACTGGTGAGGAAAAGCCAAAATTTGTCCAAAACTCACACACATGAGCACAGGGAGAAACTGTCTGTGAGGTGGCAAATGAAAAGGGAGCAAAGAGGGAGTTCTGCAGCACACGTCCTCAAGCCATACAAGTTACGCAGAGGCATACAACTACTGTCTGCACACTTACATAGGCAGATGGGAATGTGGAAATATTGTAAGTCTGCTTCTGGAGTAAGGATATCATAAATAGCAAGGATTCTCCACCTCACTGTGGCTGGCAATTGTTCAGGACATACAAAGATAGGTTGTGGTTGTGTTGGCCAGAAGTTTTTGATTTGATATTTTGTTATTTTTTTCTGAAAATATGGCTCAGAATAAGACAAAGGATCAGACGAGCTGGTTGATACTGATGCATTTCTGACCTGAAGAAAAGATCAAAGATGTTTTAGTTGCTGATTAAGTTTTTTGACTTTACTTTTGGAATGTAATGTTAGCAAAAGATTTTGAGCTAATTCTTCTACTGTTTTTATTTTTACAAGTTTTTACTTGTATTTTATTTAATTTCTGTTTTTCATTAAGTAAAAAGATAAGAATCCAAAGAAAAAATTATTTCTAATTTGAACATAAGGAATTTTTTTTAGAATCCTGGCAATTTTCAAAAAATACCTTCTCAGGGAGGAGAAAGGGTATTGGAGAAGGCTTTTATTCTCCTTGTTGTCTTTAAGAAGCCTTTTATTATGCAGAAAAAATTCTGCCAACTATACTGGCAATATATTCCCTTTCCTGTCATTGACTGAGAAATATAAAAATCCCCTAGACAGTTCTGGATCTGTCTCCTGATAGAGGTTAAGTTCTTTGTTAAAAAGCCATTGCATTTACATGCTATTAAGGCAGCATGCTGCCCAGCCTCACTCACCATATTTAGTTGTTTGAGTGTAGGTTATGTTTGTCAGGATGAGAGTGATAAAGCAGTTGTAAATTGTAACATAAGGTGATTTTCTTTACTGCACAATTACGGTTTATGTTACAATAAAGCTCTTGCCAGGGATGAAAAGTTGGGGAGGATTAAACAAAATGCTATAAAACATATCTAAGTGAATTGCATAAACAATTACCATGCTCTGGGAAATGGCTGATTAACTGACTGAAGTGAGACAACTGCAACATTTAGGCACTATGGATATATCAAAGGATCTCAATTGCCTCGTTTGTTTTAATAAATGTAGCTTAATTTGTTCCAATAGTACAAAACCTCCTGTTATACCTGGTTTTGTCATCTTCATTATTAAGGTAAAGAACACTACACCTTTAAGTATAAGAATCTTCTCACTGCGCATTACCTAGTGCAGAGGCAGGAGAATATGATTCTCTTCAATCTCATAAATTAAGAGTGAAGCCGGATTTAAGGAATAAAATAGATATACGGGGATACTTGGAAAAACCTTTACCTGCTTCTTTGACCTCTGGCTTCTCTTTGACCAGTATTGGAAAAGAAAGCTGTTATTGTCCTTGTGTCTGTCTTCGAAGCTTGTCCAGCCCTGGAGACAGTAGTGCTTTGCAATCTTCATATTGAACAATTTCAGCTAGACACTGCTATCCCATGTACCTGATAAAAACATAGACGAAATGAGGCCCATAATGCAAAGGTAAGACAGTGATCTGTGTAAGTGCCTAGCTCTTACTGAAATCCGTACACAGAGTAGGTACTTTAGAAATCTAGACCTAGATTGTTTGTCCATGTCACACAAGAAGCCTGGGGTAAGGAAGACAGTTAAATCAAGTTTTTCATCTCACTGTGTTCTGACACCACAAGAAATTAAGACTATCTGGTTCTCCTGGTTTGAACCCAGCCTCTTCCCATGAGAAGGTTTCCCAGGGCCACTGAACTTGCACCTACAACTGCTAAGCTCCACTCACCATTGGTTGAAAACTGGGTGAATATTTCAGTAAACCTGGCTTATTCTTTTCAAGCTAAGAATAGAATACAATATGTAAAGCACAGCAGCTTCTTCTCCTTCCTAGTCTGAATCAGAATTAGACTTTCAGAAACATTAGTGTAATCAAAAGTTACTCTTTTCCCTTGGAATTCTCCTTATTTTGCGATTCTGATCCCCTTTTCAAGGCAACTTCTTCTCCCTCATGGTTTCTGAGTGAATCTTTCTAGAGGAATTTAGGTTGGAAAGTAACTGTCT
Organism: Opisthocomus hoazin; assembly: GCF_030867145.1. Lineage (NCBI taxonomy): Eukaryota > Metazoa > Chordata > Aves > Opisthocomiformes > Opisthocomidae > Opisthocomus > Opisthocomus hoazin. The sequence goes on along the minus strand of NC_134415.1, from coordinate 63,749,731 downwards.
GCAGGTCACACTTTAAACAGTCAGCTGTGGGCTACTGAAAGAGGTAAGATAACCTGAGGGGGCTTGTCTAAACCTTTAGTATGTCAACAAATGCTCTATTGAAAGCTCTCTGCAAATTTAAGTTTAGACAAACAAATATAAAAATAAAAGTACAAGAGTGAACATGTTGATGACTGCATAAATCTCTATAGCAGCTACGTGCCACAATCTTCTGTTTTTGTTCCATGCTGAATGCTCTCCCATTGCAAAAGGTAAATACTTTTTTCTCCTAACCTTTTACACGCTTTACTTGTTCCTAATGCTAACTATCCATGGAACTTCTATCATACGAATTAAAAAGTTAGGATTACCTCAGAATTAACTTGGCACAATCAAATGTTTCTCTCCATCCCCTCACAATTTCTTTTTCTTTATCTGTTATTCTTTCATGGTTCAGTCCTTCTGGCTTCCAACCTGGCAGATTTCCCAATACCCTTGCCTGAACCATACAGTCTGCTCTTTCTAACTCCTTTCCCTCATAACAGTATGTCTAATATTCATGGTTTGTTCAAATGCCAAAGTTTGATGCTTGAAAAGCACATTTTAACCCAATCTAGTGATAAGCTTTGTTCCAGACATTATAGATCTTGCCCACATAGCTAGATAACTATCTATCTTGTCACTGAGAAGTGGTCAGCATCAATTAATTGACACTAGTCTAGTGAGTTGTTCAAGCTGATCTCTTACTTTCACTGATATGCAGAAGAATCCTGCAGTCACAGAATCACAGAATTACAGAATAGTAGGGGTTGGAAGGGACCTCTGTGGGTCATCTAGTCCAACCCTCCTGCTGAAGCAGGGTCACCTACAGCAGGCTGCACAGGACCTTGTCCAGGCGGGTCTGGAATATCTCCAGAGAAGGAGACTCCACAACCTCCCTGGGCAGCCTGTTCCAGTGCTCCATCACCCTCAGAGGGAACAAGTTCTTCCTCATGTTCAGACGGAACTTCCTATGCTTCAGTTTGTGCCCATTGCCCCTTGTCCTGTCACTGGGCACCACTGAAAAGAGTCTGGCCCCATCCTCCTGACACCCACCCTTGAGATATTTATAAGCATTTATTAGATCCCCTCGCAGCCTTCTCTTCTCCAGGCTGAACAAGCCCAGCTGCCTCAGCCTCTCCTCGTAGGGAGATGTTCCAGTCCCCTCATCATCCTTGTAGCCCTCCGCTGGACTCTCTCCAGTAGCTCCTCATCTTTCTTCAACTGGGGAGCCCAGAACTGGACAGAGTACTCCAGATGGGGCCTCACCAGGGCAGTGTAGAGGGGAAGGAGAACCTCCCTCGACCTGCTGGCCACACTCCTCTTGATGCATCCCAGAATGCCATTGGCCTTCTTGGCAGCCAGGGCACACTGCTGGCTCATCGTTAACCTGTCGTCCACCAGGACACCCAGGTCCCTCTCCGCAGAGCTGCACTCCAGCAGGTCAGTCCCAAGCCTGTACTGGTGCATGGGGTTGTTCCTTCCCAGGTGCAGGACCCTGCATTTGCCCTTGTTGAACCTGATCAGGTTCCTCTCTGCCCAGCTTTCCAGCCTATCCAGGTCACGCTGAATGGCAGCACAGCCTTCCGGTGTGTCTACCACACCTCCCAGTTTGGTGTCATCAGCAAACTTGCTGAGGGTACATTCTAACTCTTCATCCAGGTCGTTGATGAAGAAGTTAAACAAGACTGGGCCCAGTACTGACCCCTGAGGGACACCACTTGTTACCAGCCTCCAACTAGACTCAGCGCCGCTGATGACAACCCTCTGAGTTCTGCCATTCAGCCAGTTCTCAATCCACTTCACCGACCACTCATCCAGCCCACACTTCCTGAGCTTCCCTAGGAGGATATCACGGGAGACTGTGTCAAAAGCCTTGCTGAAGTCCAGGTAGACAACATCCACGGCTCTCCCTTCGTCTACCCAGCCAGTCATGTCATCTTAGAAAGCTATTAGATTGGTCAGGCATGATTTCCCCTTGGTGAATCCATGCTGACTACTCCTGATAACCTTCTTTTCTTCCACTTGCTTGATGATGGCCTCCAGGATAAGCTGCTCCATCACCTTTCTCGGGGTGGAGGTGAGGCTGACCGGCCTGTAGTTCCCTGGGTCCTCCTTCTTGCCCTTTTTGAAGATTGGAGTGACATTGGCCTTTCTGCAGTCCTCAGGCACCTCTCCTGTCCTCCAGGACCTCTCAAAGATGATGGACAGTGGCTCAGCAATGACATCCGCCAGCTCTCTCAGCACTCGTGGGTGCATTCCATCGGGGCCCATGCATTTGTGGACGTCCAGATCGCTTAAGCGATCCCTCACACAGTCCTCCTCGACCAAGGGAAAGTCGTCCTCTTTGTAGGCTTCTTCTCTTACCTCCGGGGCCTGGGATTCCTGAGGGCCAGTCTTAGCACTGAAGACTGAAGCAAAGAAGGCATTCAGTAGTTCTGCCTTCTCCGCATCCTCCGTCACCAGGACACCCGCCTCATTCAGCAGCGGCCCCACATTGTCCCTAGCCTTTCTTTTGCTGCTGATGTAGCTGAAGAAGCCCTTCTTGTTGTTTCTGACATCCCTTGCCAGCTTCAATTCCAGGTGGGCCTTGGCCTTCCTCGTCACATCCCTGCATGCTCTCACCACGTTCCTGTACTCTTCCCAAGTGACCTGCCCCTCTTTCCACATTCCATGGACCTTTCTCTTCTGCCTGATCTCCGCTAGAAGCTCCTTGTTTAACCATGCAGGTCTCCTGCCTCCTTTGCTCGATTTCTTTCTCAGGGGGATGCATTGCTCCTGTGCATGGAAGAAGTGTGGTTTAAAGAGCGACCAGCACTCATGGACCCCCCTGCCTTCGAGAGCCCTGGCCCACGGGATTCCTCCCAGTAGCTCCTTGAAGAGGGCAAAGTCAGCCCTCCTGAGGTCCAGGGTTTTGATCCTGCTTATCGCCCTGCTTCCTCCACGCAGGATCCTGAACTCGACCATTTCATGGTCACTGCAGCCGAGTCTACCTCCAACCTTCGCATCCTCCACCAGTCCCTCCTTGTTTGTTAACACAAGGTCCAGCAGCGTGCCTTTCCTTGTTGGTTCCTTCACCACTTGCATCAGAAAGTTATCGTCGATGCTCTGTAGGAACCTCCTGGATTGCGCCTGCCTAGCTGTATGGTCTTCCCAGCTGATGTCAGGGTGGTTGAAATCCCCCATGAGAACCAGGGCCTGTGACTGTGAGGCTGCTTGCAGCTGCCTGTAGAAGGCCTCATCAACCTCCTCCTCCTGGTCAGGTGGCCTGTAGTACACACCCACCGTAATGTCACCTGTATGAGCCTGTCCCTTAATTCTAACCCACAAGCTTTCAACTTGTTCCTCATTTGCCCCCAGGCCAAGCTCAATGCATTCTACTTGCTCCCTCACATGTAGAGCAACTCCCCCACCTTTCCTTGTTGGCCTGTCTTTCCTAAAGAGTCTGTAGCCATCTATGACAGCACGCCAGTTATGCGAGTTGTCCCACCACGTTTCTGTGATGGCGACCAAGTCGTAGCCGTCCTACTGTATAATGGCTTCCAGCTCCTCCTGTTTATTGCCCATTCTACATGCATTGTTGTAGACACACTTGAGCTGGGCTGTCAATCTCACCCCTGGCCTTGGCACTCCAAGCCTATGCTCATCCCTAGTGAGCTGGGCAATATCCCCTTCCCCCTTCGAACCTAGTTTAAAGCCCTCTCAATGAGCCCCGCCAGCTCGTGGCCAAGAATTCTTTTTCCCCTTTGAGATAGCTGAGTTCCACCTGTCACCAGCAGGCCCGGTGCTGTGTACACCTCCCCATGATCAAAGAAGCCAAAATTTGACTGATGGCACCAGTCCCTGAGCCACCTGTTAACCAGGTGAGTTTTCCCGCCCCTTTCAGTGCTGTTCCCTGCCACTGATGGGATGGAGGATAACACGACCTGCGCCCCTGATCCCTCAACCAATCGCCCCAGTGCCCTGAAGTCCCTTTTGATGGCCTTGGGACTTCTTTCTGCGATCTCGTCCCCGCCAACCTGCATTACCAAGAGGGGGTAGTAATCAGAAGGCCGCACCAGACCAGGGAGTTCCTTAGCAACATCCCTAACCCCGGCCCCAGGGAGGCAGCAGACTTCCCTGTGGGATGGGTCCAGTCGGCAGATCGGGCCCTCTGTTCCCCTCAGAAGGGAATCACCTATGACAATGACCCTCCTTTTTTTCTTAGTTGAGGCAGTTGTAATACGTGGGGCTGTCTGACTCATCCTAGGCAACCCCCTGGATGGAGCCTCACCTTTACCCACATCCTCTGTGGCCAGTCCCTCACACTCCAGAGCCCCATATCTGTTGCTTAAGGGCAACTGGGCCGGTGAGGGAGGCCGGGGGGAGATTCGCTTGCCCCCCCAAGCAGGGACCCGTTTCCATTCCCCCCCATCTCTTAGGTCCCCTCTTTCTGCTCGGTGGCAAGAGGGTAGGGGGTTCTCTGCTTTCTGTGGAGCCGCCTCCTGCTGCCTCTGCCTCAGGGAGGGCAGGGTGCTGCCCCACCAGTCAATCTCCCTCTCACACTCCCGGATGCTCCTCAGGCTCTCCACTTCCTCCTTCAGCTCTGCCACCAGGCTGAGCAGGTCATTCACCTGCTCGCACCGAACACAGTCGTTGTCTCTGCTGTCCTCCGGTACGAGCTCCAGGCTCAGGCACTCCCTGCAACCAGAGACCTGGGCACCCGCGTTCTTGCGTGGGGCCTCCGTCTGGGTCCCCACGCTCCTTCGAGCAACAGCTTTACCACGGGTGACAACCATGGCTAGAATATCTCCTGGAAGAGCGATGCCCACTACTTGAGTTGCCAGAAGGGGCGGCTGTACCCTGCCAGTCGCCTTCCCCGCTCGCCCTGCCTGCGCAAACTGCTGCGCCGGCTCTGTTTGTTTGCCGGCTCTGTTTGTTTGCCGGCTCTGTTTGCCGGCTCTGGTCGCCCGCGCTCCTGGTCGCCCGCGCTCCCTGGAGGCTGCTCTTATCCGTGAGGGGGTTTGGCCGCTGTCACACTCGACTCCGCCCCCGCTGAGTCAGAGCTGCCGCTCGTTGGCACCTCCCGCTTTCCCGCTCGTGGGGGGGGGCTGGGGTCTCCTCTCTCTCTCTCGGCGCTTTTTGCCGCCTCGCCGCTGCGGTTTTGCCACCGGAGAAAGGGTCCCTCGGCGCGAGCCTCTGCTCCAGAACCCTTCACCTTCAGTAGCTTCGCCGAAATGTCAGGTCTAAAGATTCAAAAAGGAAATTCAGAGATTTTATTATCAGGAAATTACATGTCTGCTTCCAAGTAATAAATAAGATTTAAACATTTCATAACATCAGCTCTACCTTACAGCTGCTTAAAATGTAATACCTATTTTGGATAAACCAGTGGTTTCCGTTAGGATTTCTTTTCTGTTGTACTAACACATAAATTATTACACACAGTGTGTTAACAAACTGAAATTATTATCTCTTATTTCTTATTCTCATCACTGTTGCTAATGCAGTATGCATCTATACCACAGCAAGATGCATTCATGAGCTCACCACGCATCCGAGGGCTAAGGTCTCCAAAGTGCCAGAAAGACTATCTTCCTGGCATAAGCATTTGTCATAGTTTTGAAACATTATTATAGTTTCATGTTTTCAGCTGACCTCCAGTTGCTCAGATCCCCTTCCCCAAAGCTTCAACTACTTTGCAGTTGCACCTTTCATAGATACATGACAACTGAAACAAAAAATATGAGGGATTGCACTGATGTCATTCTTCCCCCAAAGACTAAACACAACACACACATCTTTGCATAGAAGCTGAACATCTGTAGAACACACCCACTAACACCTCAACACTCCACGAGGCTGACCTAGCACCTTCACCAGGTCAAGTTTCTTTCCTGATCCTTACTGCTTAAGAATGAGTTGTCCTCTAGTTCTTCCACAAGTTCAGACATTCTTATTCCTCGGTGGTGTCCTTCTTGGGATGGGTCTGTCCTACATGGAAGCAGTCCTATTTTCCTGATGTGCTATGATCAGAAAACTGTTCAGGAGAGAGTTCGTTATACTGGATCTTGACACTATCTTGGAGGCAAACGGTTGATTTGTTCTTAAATCCCAACCACCATAAAGCATGCATGCGTGTATATATATGTATTTGTGTGTATAACCTATGGATCTCTGACCATTTGGCAATGATGAAGTATGTAAATTATATAAAATCCAAAGAAGATAAACTACCACTATCTTGAACGTGAAAAAGCTCAGTTCTAATTGCAGATTAGAGTGTTATCAGGGGAGATGCTGACCCTCGTCCACATTTTCATTTATTCATCTGTGTATAAAAATGAGAGAGAAAAAGGGAATTGCACATGGATATCCTAATATGTCACCATCACTAGGAGGGATAGCAGGCTCACTGTGAGAGTTTAAAGTGCAGTAAATGTTTCTGTTACTATCCTACTAAGAAAGGGTAACAAAGATAGAAGTGTTGGGAATATTCTCCTGGATAGTAAAAAAAACTATATTCACTAGGTGTCTGTGCAATTATTTAGCAAATCATTTTCTATAACAAAAAATACCCCAACCCAAGAACAAAACAACTATGGAAAAGGTTGAGTAACTTGAAGTGATTTGTACAGAATTATGGGAAAAGAGTAATTTGCTTGCTCTTTCCAAGACCCAACTGACTGCTGGGTTTTCAGTTAGCACTGTCCTTACAGCAACGGAAGAGTATTCAGATTGTCCTCTGCTAATACTCTGCAAATCACTTAGGTTCAGCACAATGCCAGTTTCCCTACTACTTCCCTTCTATCTGCTGCTATTTTTAAAATGCATGTACAAATATATTTTCATAACATAACTTGGTGCTAGAAAGCTGATGGAAAATATTTCTAAATATTCCTTAAATAAAAGAACTGTGAGGAAAATCTAAAATTTTAAGATGTAATCAGTAAATGTAATGTATTCTAAATAATATTCAAGAAATTAAATCACTGACCTAGAAAACCAGCTCATAATGACAGATGCTGGAGTAGTACAGCTTCTCCAGTGAGAGAGTAGGAAGAACACTCTGACACCATAAACAACAATTTATTTTACATTTTAGAAATAAGATTTTGTGGTTGTGGTAGGCAAATTTTGACTAGTGCTAAACAAGTATTCACAGTAGCTTAAGATATCCACAACTCTCTTTTTCTGCCACTACTGAAATCCCTCGACCTCTGCACAAGATGAAGAAATTATGTTGCAGGTATAACTAGGCTAATATATCCATGCTGGTTTAGCTGTGGCATCAGGATCCTTTGCTACAGAGGTAGAGTGTGTTGACAGAAGGAGTTTTTCTGCCTGCATAGTTGTGCAACTTCCCCAAGCACCCAGAGGCCAGCCCACAAAGCTCCCTTTTGTCACCGTAGCTGTGTCCACATGGGGTTTTTGGCTGGCGTAGCTATTTTGGCAAAGAATATGTGATTTTTCACACTCTTCACTGACATAGCTGTGTGGGTAAAACATTGTGGAGCAGAAGCAGCACACATACACAGTATGTCTTTCCCTCCCCAGCCTGCCTTTGCTTTTGACCTTATCACAAATTAATAACTTGATCCATGGTAGGCTGAAGCAGGGAACAGACACCGGGAGTTTAAATTAGCACATCCCTATTAGTCCCAGTTACTACTAGAAGACCATGGGACAGACGAAATAGAAGAATGGGTGGTGCAAGTAAAATTTCAAGATAATTCCATTCTTCTTTTTTTTGCTATGATGATGTTAGTCACTAAGAAAAAGTAACATACAGGCTTGACACTAGAAACTTTGGAGGATAGGCTCAACATGTCAAATATGCACAGATAGAATAAAGTATCATCAAGGTACTGATGGTCCACTGAAGTATGTTGGAGAGCTCAGTTTTAAAGAAATGGGAGCCCCACTTCTGGGTTCACTAAGTCTGGGCTTAGTTTGGGCTTCTCTGTCAACATTCACGAAACTTCAACCAAAGGAGAAAAATAAATGTGTAGACTCTACGTCCAGGGTATCCTGCCAGCCCCAGCTGGCTCGTAGCATCCTACAGCCAGGCTGACACTCAAGTGAGGGGTTTTCAAAGCACTGCTTCTTAGGACCAGGCCACTGAATTTTGATACTGAAAGGGCAGAGCCAGGTAGACTTCACTATTTGTAACAGCAGGAGGGAAAATGGTAGTATGTTGTTTTCAGCTCCCATTTACCCAAGAGAAGCAGTAAAAAATGTGCTATTCCACCTTTTCCAATCCACACATCAAGCAAGTCTTCATCTGTCACCAAAGTACTATCTAAGGTGTTCAGCTGTTAGAAGATCTACATATTATATTTGTCTTCTTTAGGCTTGTCTGCTCCCTTGTATCTTCTGCTGAGAGCCCTTTTTTTCCGGTGTTTGTGGGCTGAGTTACAGTGAGATTCTGAGCTGAAAAGATTCTACAGTGACAGAAAGTCATAGATACCAGTTTCTAGGACCAGCTATGCCTCTCTAGGGACACATCTATATTATCCAGCATTTTACTAAATAGCAAGTGATAGGTAGAAATAAAACAGCTGTGCTACCTGAATGTTGTTAGACACACTTGTCGTGGCTTAACCCAGCAGCCAGCAGCTAGGGCCAGACAGCAACTCGCTCACCCCTCCCCCTGCCCCCAGTGCAGTGAAGGGGAAACTTATGGGCTGAGATAAAGACAGTTGAATAAGGTAAAAAAAGAAGTACTAATACTACTAATAATACTACTACTACTAATGATAATGATGATAAGAATATACAAAATAAACTATATACAGTACGATTTTTCTCACCACTCAATGACTGATCCGCAGCCAGTCCCTGAGCAGCAATCATGGAATGCCAAACTCGTGAATTTTGCAAATTCCACAAAACTCCCGAAAAAGACCGAACTCCTGGAGAGTTCATACTCCCAGAAAAGAGAGGATTCGAACTTACAGAAACAAGAAGAGCAGAAAGCTGCCTGTCCCCTGGCCAACCCCCATTCATAAACTGAGCATGTTGTCTATGTATGGACTATTTCCATTGGCCAGCTTGGTTAGCAGTCCAGCTGTACTCCTTCCCAGCTCCTGCACACCTGCTCAGTAGCTGAATATGAGAAACAGGAAACAGTCGTTGATTTCAAAACAACAACTGAAAACATCAGTGTTATCCACATTATTTTCATACTAAATCCATAACACAGCAGCTACTGGGAAGAAAATTATCTCAGCTGAAACCAGGACAACACTCTTCTCCTCCTCCTCCCATTTTTATTTCCTCTCTCATCCATTTATGCCATATTTGAACTTCTCTCAAGTGGGTCAATGAATCGGCTACAGATGTTACAATATCAGTAAAAGGGACCTGTACTCCAGATGAGGTTTCTTCTGATTCCTTACCAAGACAATTCTTCATTTTGTTTCCACAGAAACAACCTAAGAGCGGGAATGTTCTGATATGAATCAACTAGAGTGATCTACAGGAATTAGATTTTTCTGAAGAAGCTGAACAATAAGTGTTTACACAAAATACATTTATGTACAAACAAAGTAGCTTGAAACCACTTAAATCAATGCCAACAGTTATTCTGTGTAAATCCTTCTGTTTGGACTATCTGACCAGCCGATGGCAGAAGGAAGCAGGAACATCCATTATAGAATTTATTCATTAGAGTTAATTCACCTCCCAATAAATGCCAGTTATAAATGTGCGTGTCATGAACAAAATAGTTTAAAGAACAAGAACTGGAAGGAAAAATAGAACACCATGAAACAGATTTTGCAGTGTTTCATTTTGCATATTATTTGCATATCTTACAAAAAAATCTAGTATAACAAACCTGAAAAGAAGAGCTTAGAATTCTGTTACCATGATGGGACAACTTCTAACAGAGGAGTGGAGGAAAAGAACAACAAAAAAAAATCAAGGCAAGCCTACAGATACTGGTGTAAAAAGAGATAATTTTTTCAAGTTATGACTATTTGCATTCCTCTAATCATACTGTGATAACTGAAGTCAAATTCCAGTGGTTTACTGAGGTTACACAACTCTGCTGCAGTTACCGTAACTCTAATACTTGATAGCCATTGGATTGCACTTCAGTAATCGTGAAAAAAAAAAAGAGTGGCTTGAGCTGATTTTTATTTTTCCTCAATTGATCTGGCCAGATCAACTTGGTTAAAGAAGCAGCGAGACCATTTGTCTTATAGACCATAGAAAGCAGGGTGTCAGTAGCATGAACTGAGGCTTATGGTATTGATCTCACCATCATGATTGACAGTGATTACTTCCCAAGCTGGTAGCTAGATGGGAGAGAAAAATAAATGACAAATTCTTTGCTCAACCAGAAAATGTCAGTTAACAGTCCTGGTGACAAAACTGTTACCTACCTGGATTGTTTTACAGTGAGACAGTGTAAAACAAGTAAGTAGTGGAGGACTATTTGTTTGCTACCTAAAACCACAGTCAGTCCCTGCAGGTACTATTGCAACATATCTATTTAAGAATGGCACCCTGATACCTTTCTCGAGCATGAAAACAAAAAAGTGACTAACCAGAGGAAGTTAGAGTATTATTCAAATTGTAGTGAACTTTGGTCGGTGAAGAATCCAGAACACATGACATCATCTAGTACACTAGCACTGTTAGTGTTTGTAAGTACTCCTTTTCATTTAACTGCAACAGCAGTTGATTTATTTTGTACTCTGGCACACAACCTATAAAACTCTTGATCTCTTGCTCACCCATTTTTAAAAAACATTTTCAGAAGTTTTGATCATTCCCTTCCACTATCTGGAGAACATATCTGTTGAGTTTAGGAAAAGGTTGATGCCAACTATCAGGTTTGTATTTGTTCTTAATAGTGGATGTCAGGCATGGGATAAGTCTCAGAGTGATAGCATTTGATAAGAAGTATCTCTTTTTATGCACACAAGGCAGCAACATGGGCATCAGCTCTGGCAGCCTTCCTTGGTGTGCCTGGGGAGGACTATCATAGTGCTTGGGGGAATTGCTCAGTGCCTGAGTCCTTTCCCACTGGTTTCTTTGTGGGTAGTAAGAGCACCAATCAGTGGTGATTATACTGCCAATTTCACTTCATGGAAATATCACTGGTAGGTTTTATGCTAAAAACAACCACCTCTTAGGCGTGAGCATGAGGTGTGCTATGCATGAACTACGAAACTAGTGGTAATGACCTTCAGGAACCCGCTACTGGCATAGGTTGTCCCTGACTTAATCCTGAAATGTCATACACCAGCCCAATGCCTGTTCACACAATACAATCCTTCCTTCTCTCCTGGCATTATTACTTTATACTTTCTTTTCAGTTTCTAAGCCTAGTTCTTAATTTAGCATGCAAGATTCTTTAATATTTCAGGACTGTCCTAACCATGTGCAATATTTTATCTTTCGTGTTCCAGGTAGCATTTCCAAATTCTTCAAATGAAATGATTAGATCTAAGAAATAGGTCACAACCTTGGCAACCATCTGATGTGAGACATTGTAATCTGGTAGCACACTGGTTGTCATGGAAACTGACAATATTGGATTTTTCCTTCAATGCAACCTGTATTTTATGCATAAATTATTAGCATATTAAATCTAAGGCATTGGCACTTCAAAGCAGATCACCCATGTGTTTTATATGTGTTCACAAGTAACTTAAACTCATTCCTATTGGCATTCAGAAGAGTGTTCAGCAGTCGATGACTCCGACAAAGCAATGATTTTTTTAGATTGGAAAGTACAGATCTGTGCTTTTGAGCTGAAGAGATTTCAGATTCTATCCTTTTTAGCTAATGACCCACCCAAGCGTGCTGTACTACAGTAACTCATTTTTTTTGGTTTTAGTGTCTGTACTATCAATCATCTCATACCTAAATATTTGTCTGATGCAAAAACAACTTTGTGAGATATGTTGAAAATTTGTGTATTGTTTGTTTGTCTTTCATCCTAGCTGGGTTTATGACAAGATCTGGATTCTTTGAGAGACAGCAAACAATTCTTTCATTCCTGTCCAGCCCCTTATTCCTCCCTCATCGCCTTTCCTGAACAGCCAGAAGCTAAACTTCCTCTTTTAATCTCAGGGACTAGTGCTTGCGTCTCTCTCCCACCTTGCTGAATTCCTGAATTACTAAACCATGGTCTCTCTTTCCATGTTGGCTTCCTTCATCTGTTCTGTATTTGTCTGTAGTACATACTTGTTGCAAAGAAATGGCATTTCTGAATGGCAAAAGATTCACTTAATTTCCTTTTTTCCCCCAGCCTGAAGCTGTGTGTGTAGTAACTTTCAACGTGGGAAATACCCAGAGTTATATAATGACCTTTAACCAAAGAACAATTGTCATACAGCATATAATCTGAGCTGACATCCACCTCTCTTACTTCTGCAAAGAACATCTTGCCCTCCTCTGAAACATTAAAGAGGTTTGAAAGTGGAGAGCAAAGGACTGAAAAATGTTCTGAATTTTATATGTAGACCTTTGAAAAGAGTCAAGGTGGCAGCCCATCACTCTTCCCTTCCTGCAAACCCTTGGCATGGCAAAGAAAACCTCATGACCTGGAAGTTTTTTCACATAGTGCTACAAACCAGTTTGGCTTCCCGATAAGGACTGTCCTTCCCATTTTTCATAGAATTTGGATTTGATCTGTAGTGTAAACACACTTTAAAGTGTATGTCAGGAGACAGAGGAGGGTCACTGATTCCTGAATGCAACATGAATGTCCTCCTTGTGAGCAGAAGGGAACACATCCTAAATATACGGGGGATTCACAAGTAATGCAAGTTGTTTTTCTCAGTGGAAAGTGGAGCACATTTCCATGTTTTCTATTAACAAATCATGCAAAGTCAGTACGGGGACCAAAGAACGTCTGTTTTCCTCAAATGTTTCCCCTCTCATTACAAAATATTTATGAAAACTGCAAAATCAGCTCCACAAATTATGTTCTTAAATTATATACCCTTTAGACATGACTAATTTACAGAAATTTCATTTACTAACATAGTTACATGTAATTCCTTACCTTGAAAATATTATTTGCTGGGCCTTTTCATGTCACCCATTTTGGACAAATGATCTCAAGCCCTGCACATCTTCCATTGGCCTGGCCCTACTGTTGCCGGTGTCAGGGGAAATATTCTGTATTTGCAAGTTTCATCAAAACTTTCTCTTCCCACACAATCATTGGTGTAAGAAAAATCTGTATTAGCCAGAATAAATGCTTCTTGCTAAAAGATATTTTTTTTTAAGAAAACACAGAAGACATATTATTTTGCTATTCACTATGAGGTTTAAAACAGGTGAATTACTTTTCTTTAGCTATGACATTTATCTGGTAACTTTTGCTGGTCTCACTATATAATATTAAATAGTAAGGCTCATAGTAGTAAGATTCCTCTATGTAAAGCAGAACCTCCATTGAATGTATTGGATCTTTTCTGACTGCAGATCAGGCCAGATTTTTTTTGTTGTTGTTTTTGTTTGTTAGTTTGTTTGTTATATCCCCGGCCCCCCCTGCCCCCCAACAATAAGCTAATGAGTAGCTGTTTAAAATCTCCAGTTGTGGAGACTAAAGACTGTTCACTTATTTTACTAAACAAAAAGATAAGCACCTTGTTTTCCCCTCTTCTATTCTCTGAAGTGTTTTTGTCTGTGCTGACAGCAAACAGCCTTTGCTTCTAAATCTTCCAGTACCTCCCTACAACTCAATAATATGCAGAAGCAGCAATTCTGGATACAGTGTTTATGAAGTGGAACAGGTTTTCCTATAATCTTTCAATATGACACTATGGCCTTTTCTGCTATTGATTTTTCCAATGTAATTAACAGAAGTGAAAAGAGTTTTACTGCAGAATCAACATAATGTCAAGATTTTGTTTGTGATCCAGAAGGATGAGATTGTCTTCTCCTTAGTGATGTTTCGAAATGGCCAAGGAGTACATGACTATGAATTCAGACTTCAAATTACAGTTCTACAAAATTTTTAGGAACAGAAACACTGTTTACAAGAACGTGTTTAAGTAAAAAGTAGTCTCTCAACTAAAGAAAAGTCAGAAGTGATTTGGCTCAGACAGATTTCTCATGCTTTTAGCCCCACAAGAATCTGTTCAAACTGTCTGAGCATATCCATAAAGCTTTCTGTGAACGTCCACCTCACTCACGAAAGTTATCTATCACTTTTGTATTTGAATGACAGAACATGCAATACCTGATGTTGCTCAGTTCTCTCTTTTACTTGAAGAATGCAGAGCTCCTTCTGGTAAAACCAAATTCTGAGTAAATTTATGGTTTTGATAGCAGAGATTTCCATCCTGAAAGCAGGTTTGGAGTTCCTTCTAGACATTAAACCTAGAGTAAAGGGCAACAAACATCAAGTATATCTTTTGTCAAACAACATTTATTCTAGTTAATGCAGTCTATCCACTTAAAATATCTGTGTTTGCTCCACGAGCCACTTCATAAATTTATTCTATTTAATAACTCAATCTCCTGAGCGGATTTATTACTGATTATCAAAATGAAACACCTTTAAATTCGTTTGCAGCTGTGCATAAATAACCCACAGCATGCACACACAAAACCTAAGGTGCTCAAGAGTCCTTGCACACTTCCCGTGGTGAAGTTGTTACTTTTGAGAGGCTCCTGAAAGCTGAAAGGAACTGTTGTTCATGTGGAGGTGGCTCTGTGCAATACTGATCACACTTACAGATCTGCGATGGATTACTTGTTGCTCTGGTTATCCCCACAGCAACTTGTTGATTTGGGGCCAGGTACACAGGGACCTCTCATTAAGCCAGCGATCTGGGACCTAGCTGCTCTTTGGAATACTTTATCCTGGATTGCTAACGTGACAGTCTGCTGTGTGCTTGGTAACTGCAGTGACTGTCACTCCTAACCAGTCCTGTGGTGCCATCTCTCCTTGAAGCTATCCAGCCCACAGCCCGCCCTTGAGAGCCAGGTAAACGTCAGTGGATGTCTGCAGATGTAAGTTACATGTTTTGATCTCTCCCCTGGGCTCTGGACTATATTCCCTTCAGCCCCTCTGGGTTTCTTAGGAACCGATTTGTAGTTTTCAAGATCTGACTCTTTTTCTGACTCATGCTGGAAACTACCTCATGGGGCAGAATTTTTTGACGGATGAAGAGGTTCTGGGGCTATATAATTTCCAGATCTCGATTTTGGCAAAGCAACCATAGTGATGTTAACCAGGCTACTATATTTTGGTACTTGTTGAGATGTCTCTTAACTGGATTATTGTGTAGCTTCTGAAGTGTAACTCCCTTTAGAACTAATCTCCATAGCAAGTAATCCATCATAAATACACACACAGAGGCACAGGCCGTAGTCATAACAAAAGAATACAGTTTTGTTTTGTGTTGTTTTGTTTTGTTATGTTTTCTGATAGTTCTCCGCGGTGGCTTTCAAAGCCTTCTTTATTGTCATTTTGTTTTATCAATGTTAATCAGACACCCAGGTGGCAAGCCAGAATGAAGTATATTGGTCTCAGGTTCCAGTAGAAATGGGCAAAATGCAATGTATTAAAATGGATTTTGATTAAATCCAATTCCCAAGTTTTTTTAGGCTACCTAACTGATTTTGGCATATTACTGCAAACAGCTTTTCTTATGCCTTTTGGAGGGGGGAAATTTGGTTTTATTTATTTTCAATAATTTGAGAAGGTGGTGTACTCCAAACAGAAGTATGTCCCCTTCCACACTGCTACGTACAAGTACTCATAGCTTTCTGTATTTTCATACTCTGCCTAGCCATGATTAGAATTAGAAAGCAGAACAAGGAATGGGACAGTTATTTGACAGTCGAATGCTGAAGCTCCTACTTCTGAACACCAAGGAGAAAAAAATCAAATTATTATCAAAAGGTTATATTGACAAAAGTCAAAATATTCTTGGCACAGACGTATTTTCTCACACAAACAAATTTTCTGTTCATTTTTATAAGAAGTTTTGTTTTGTTTTGTTGTGGTTTGGTTTGGTTTGGTTTGGTTTGGTTTGGTTTGGTTTGGTTTGGTTTGGTTTGGTTTGGTTTGGTTTGGTTTGGTTTGTAGGTCATCCTGATGTGTGTTCAGTACTGAAGAAACCCAGGCAAAGAGAAAATAATGACCCACCTCTAGCTGCTCATATTGGAGGGTGTAGACTTCTACTTGTGAATTTAGCTTATTCTCAACCTTCTTTTGCTCTAGAGAGACATCACAGACATTCAAGTATAAGAAATTCTACTTGTCATCTCTACGAGTGAGGTGACAACTATCAATCCTAATCAGTGCCTTTGACCATGAGTAGAGAGATGAGTTCATGCATAGCTTTCTGTTCCTGAAGCTGACATCCTTGATGAACTCTTACTCACTGTAACTTCAGACCCTGCCACTAAAATACTTGGTCACCTGTCCCTTTTTATGCTATTGAATGCTTTTACCACCAGGTGGTAGGCAATAAAAACAGGAAGCACAAGCTCATCCAATGCTGTATACTTAAAAGAAATCAAATAAAATTAAAGTGCAACTGTGAAACAATTCTCCATATGCCAAACTCCTGTTGATGCCTGCAACTAAAGGAAAGCACTGAAAGAGATCTGGTCAGTGTTTGCAGGTATTTGATTAATAGCACGGGTAAAGCCTGCATAAATAAGCACATGCTGCATATGTTATTACATATTGGAACGATTCTATTGTGTCTCCTATTCTGTTGTTGTCTAGTTGTAAACAAAACTAATTATTATCAGGATATGCATTTTCTGTCATTTCTTTTAAGGAAAACCATTTATTCCACTTATCCTCCTGTAACCAGATAAATGAAATTGTCTCCCCAATGTGTAAATATCTTCTCCTGCCTTATTAGTGTTGTCTTGTACATGAAGTACTCATTTAGTCGCAAAAACCAATTATCATCCCTGTCTGGATACATTAAGAATTTTCCTACAAGTCTTTTTCTCTCTATCACATTCTAAGCAACACTGTACATGAATTATTCATATTGCCCATCTTGCAGGCAGGTTTTTTTATTATTAAATTCCATCATAATAATAGTTATTACCACAGTCATGGCAGTTTTATGAGTATTCTTCAATGCCATTACCTGGAAAGTTTTCAATCAAGACGTATAAAAGATGCAAATCAATTTCCATAATAAAATTAAACTGTACCATCTACTCTTTCATCCTTACAATAGAGTTGATTGACAACTTCTCGCCGATACTTGCAGCTGATAGCTTGCAGGTATGGTAATGGAGAATGGCAGATTCTCTTGCTCTAGTATTCTAAGAAATTCAGTATTTTTCTTGCCTTGTCAGTGTTTAATGCTCATGTCTTCACGCAAACATAGTGTTTAAGATGCAGACATCCAGTTTACAAATTTTCCTTCAGAACAAGACAATTATTTACCTCTGGCAATATGAGACTTGCCTTTTACTAACCAAAAGCAGTGCAGAATAAATGAAATTCTTTAATGAATATTCTTGTTTGTTGTACTCTGAGTAGTGCAGCTCTTCACAAAGGGATCTTTTCCCAAGGAGGACGTTTTCCAGGAGATTCCTCTAACTTCATCCTGCACGTTTATTTTAAATCTTTCTCTCTCCCTTGTTTTAGCACCACTTCAGCACAGGGTTTAATGACCACCTGATGGTTCTTCTTTGCTTCTTTTCTATGCAAGCATTTTATAGCTTGTTCCTACTTCCTACTGCTTCTGTCTCTCTGTATGCTCCCCATTTATCATTTCGTTGTGATTTAGATCAAAGTTGCTGTCTAAATAAAGCATTAAATGTAACTTCCACTGGTGTTGGAATTAACTTCCATATAATTTTGCCTTTAATCTGCAGGTGTATTACTCTTGATGAAAGTTTCAAACCAGGACCCTTGACTTAAGATTCATTTACATCAATTGAAAGGCGGAGCAATGCATTCATCATGAAGGAGTTACTCCAGAATGATGCTGGAGTAATTAAGATGAGAATATAAACAGCATTAATAGGGAAAAATGGGTCTTCTCTCTTCAATTAAACTTCAAGTAAGGCCAAACAGCACGAAACATCAATCAACCCTAATACCTTGGAAAATAAAGTGATCGCTATTTAGAATGAAGAAAAAATTCATTTTCATGGTATAGAATTGGACAATTCTGTGCATTATGTAAAGGTTAATGTTCCCATTGAAGTCTCTGGGTGGCATTTGTTCAAAGTAGACCCCTGGAGTAGAGACACTCTTGATCTGTTCCAGTATAAAATTCTTACACTTCTAAGAACTTTCTCTTTCATGTTCAAAAACACTTAAAAAGATAGATTACATCACACTTCAAGAAAGTAAACCATGCAAGACTGAACTGATGTCTGTTATGTAATTCAATATATTACAGTAAGGCTTCAGAATTAATGAGTGAATTAAAATTTTTCCCATAAACAATTTTTTATTCCTGCTAAGGTCATGTTAGGACTATTACTGTTATTTTCAAAGATACATGATGAAAAATGAAATAAGCTGTACTTTTCTCGATATAAATTTTCTATTTTCAAAAGTATAGATTGTCTAGATTGCCATTTAAATTATTCACCAACCTTTAATGCTACCTGCGTATTATAGCATCTGTCAAAATCACTTTCTGCTGAGAATTAATTGCCTTCCTCATCTGCAAAAGATCCTGAAAAATTGTTGATATTTTTCCAACTGGTGTATAGCGAAGTATTAGCCATCTGTAACAGAGACTTATTTTCAAAATTCATGACTCTCCTTCCCCACGATCATGTCATTGGCTAGACTCATATGTTATTCCACCATGTTTTCATGGGATCGATGGCAGCACAATAGACCATGTGTAAAATATGGAGTCTGTGTGTACAATGAGACATTTAGAACAAATGTCTTCATCTTCACTTTGGGATAAACTGTAGCTTTTACAACACAGATCACTAGAAATTCCACAGGGTATTGCATGGCATTTTCCAAGGTCCATTTGATTCTCACTGCCTTTGAAAGAAACAAATCCCTGGCAAGTGAGTTCTGGCTGATCTTGCTGTGTCAGTTTAAGATACCTGCTGGAAGCAAGCATCTCTGTAGCAGAGCTGACGGGAAAAATGCATGTGCTAGTCATTTCAGTCTGAAGGTTAGTACATTAGTTTAGCAGTAAGTGGGAAAAGGGGAAACATGCTAAGATAGATACACGCCGAACTAATTGGAGTACCAGCGCACACTGTGCTTCATGAAGTCTGCCAGAGGAATGGTAACCACAGGCAGACAGTTAATATTACAAGTTTTGGCTACTAGTGTCTTAAACTTCTGCAGTGGTTTATTCTGCCATTGAGCCAGAGCCTTAGGGTTTAGACTTTGGAAAGACCCATACACTACTAACAGGGAAAAACCTTCCTGTGTAGGTATGAAGCATCCATCATCAAGCTGCTACTGTGATTTAATTCTATGTCTTCTAACTTGACAGATCTTAGACCAGTTCTCTGTCTGTGAAGAGCAAGCAGTGCAGCATAACCTGTGTCCACTCTCACAGATGGGAAGACTTTCACGGCTGAAGTTCTCCTCAAACCACACTTAGGCTGTCTCTGAGAAAGTTTTACATGGCATAGACTGAAGTTGTGCCAGAGAGAGGAAAATAATTAACCTGTACAGATGATGATGGGTCAGTGTCACTGGGTCATCCACTATAGAAAGCCCAGAGACCTTTCTGGTATTTTTCACATGCCTACTACAAGTAAAGGATAGTACCTTTTTTCCCTCTGCAAAAAAAAACACCTTTGCTAGGCCTCCTTTCTGCTTAGGAATGCAGATACAATACTGTAGAGTCCATGAGAATCCACTAGATGACTGTTGAAATTCCCTTTTCCTGTCTCCCCAGTCAAGCTGTACAACACCAGTTTTACCTGTATTAATTATGGTGATGTCCTTGTGATGTCTCCTTTTTCATCGTGGAGTAGGATAGCAAAGAGACTCGTGTCGCTCATCACCGTGTTGCACAAGCATACAAGTTTTCAGTTTTCTGTACTTACAGAGACAAGGGAAACATTTGCCATGATGGGAAAGTACTTCAGTTTCTGCAGCTTGTTTTGGGGTTGTGTCTTCATCATGGAATCACAGGAACATTGAGGTTAGTAGACACTTCTCAAAATCATTTGGTTCAACCCCCTGCTCAAGCAGGGACACCTAAAGAAGGTTGCCCAGGACTGTGTTCAGACAGATTTTGAGTAGCTCCAAAGACAGAGACTGCAAAACTTCTCTGAGCAACCTGTTCCACCATCTGATCATCCTCATGGTAAAAAAAGTTTTCCTTACATTCAGATGAAGTTTCACGTGTTTTAATTTCTGCCCATTGCCTCTGGTATTGTGACTGGGCACCACTGAGAAGAGCCTGGTACCCACTTCTTTGTTCCCTCCCCAAAAAAAGTGAGAATCTTCTGAATATCACTTTTCACTCCACGTTTATTGTTTAATACTACTAGAATTTATTTCAGTGCCAATAGGTGCCAATGAAAATTAATGAGGTGTTTGAATAAGAGACTTAGTGTTTTACAGCACAACGCAGAGACATAAGACACGGAAAATAAATTGCAAGCAAGAAAACTTTCTCCCGAATCACCACCACAAGTCTAATAGCATTTTCATTGTGATATTGTCATATCACATGGGCAGGAACTCTGAAAAACACTCCTTGGGAGTTTCATGTGGATTTAGACACCAGTGTATGAAAGCACACAATGAATTTTTTTAACAGGATATTCAGGTTGTAGAAAGAGAACTCCACAGATGCTGTGTTTTTCTGGGGTTACTATGGTTTGGTTTTGCAGGTCTTATGGGCAGAATCCCTGTACTACCACCTACTGAGTGGACTGGAGGAGAAGAAATGAGCTGAGTGACTGTCGATGGAGCACTGTTCTTGAGGTTCCTATCCGCTTTTCTGTTCTTCAGATTTGCCTGGAATGTTGAGGCAGGCATACAAAAGGGGCAGATACATAAAACTCCACTGTGCATCCACAGAAGACTGGAAAGTCCCTGGACGCTCCCTTCATTTGTCAGTGTCACATATTAATTGCCAAGTAATTTACAGCCATTACCTGACAAAGATGTAATGGTGCTTTCAAGGTAAATAAGTTTCACTTTCTCCTCCTCTTTAATTCTGCTAGATCTTCAGAATCAGCCTGCTGAGGTCAGTGAAGCTGGAAGGTAAACAGTAAATAAGGAATCAGAAAGGAAAAATGCTAATGAATATTGTGGAGGAAAGCTTGGAGTAACACTTAACCACCTTCTTCAATTAACAGGAGTAGTTTCACAGATCAAGACTGCAATGTATCTGTTAGGGGTTTATTTTTCTTAAGTTTGAATTTTTAATGTATTCTCTTCTGTTGCCTGAATGAAATGTACAACAGGAAAATTCCAGAAACATCTCTTCACTCTATCCACCTCATTTGATATGCTCTGACCTCTTTTTCAAACTGTAAAAGTACAGTGCACCCACCCTTCATTGCCTTATCTGGAACATGCAGTCTCCCATTTGTGTCAGATTCCACCTAAAAGAGAGTTATCAAAGGTAACTGTTGACAGTTCAGCCGGATATTTTCTCTGTCCCTCTCCACATTATTGCAGCTCCCTTGGAAATCTGACAACTTCACATTTGTTACAGAGACCTTTACAGCAGTCAGAAATCACTGGTAATTTACTTTTCTTCTTAAATTAATTTGTTTATTTCCTGCCAGGAAACTTAAATTTAAATAAAATCAATGATTTTTCCAGCACCCATTCTTAAATACATTGTCAGACAAGGGAAAACTCTAGTTGAAGTCTGCATGGGGGAAGGTGTTCTTGTAAGAGGCAGTGACCTTAGCATCTTGTCACCACACATCCTTACATGTTTTCAACAGGTATAATGCATTACCCTGTTACATTTTGGTTCTCGTGAGTACTTGTCATGTTCACTTTCATCACACTGTGTGTCAGAGACCCATCCGTATCTGTCTACCTGTATGTCTGTCTGTCTATCTGTCAATGTATTTGACTATCTCTGTACCTACCTGAAACCAGATAGACGCCTAGAAAAGATACTAGGATTTGCTGCAATGTGAAAATTCAACACAGCAAAGATAATTTAGTTCTTTTGAAATTTCTTTCTTTGGGAAAATGAAAAGTAGAAAGAAGTTAGCCACATTTGTGACTTTGTATTCTAATGAAATAGTTCAAATATCATCCTAAATTGTGCTGGCTTTATTAAAACATCATAATCAGAGAAAGAATGTTCTAAATGGAATTGCCTTGAGTTCAAAATTGGATTTTAAATTGTATTATTCTAACGTAACTTTTTATTCAGTGTTTGGTAAAATATAACTTCAGATCACACATGTTTTCTGAGGCTCTGCCTTATACTTTAAAGCCAGTACATCTTTTCCATGGCCCAGTTTCCAACTACTGCCCTGTAAATTCTTATATGCCAGCTAGTAAAAAAATGTAAGGAGACTAAATAGTCTGCTCTGGAGCTCATGGCTGAATTGTGCTTTACCTATACGGGCTTCCTTTCCCATATGAATATGTTCATATTAAGCTCCGTGTTTGCAGCTGAATTCCCTTTGCCTGACCTACTGTAATGGAGATTCTAAGCAGACAGAGGCCTCCTGTGCTTGCATGTCTGAACCATTTCTTTGGATCCTGGTTCCACCTATTTTCAAATCTTTATTTCACTATTTCTATTAAAACTTGACATGACTAACAATATCATTTTCAGAACTAGATTAATTTCTCATGAATGACAGATATCTCTTTATTTCTGCTGTGAATATTGTAAAAGAGGGGAAAATTAGAGATATCGAAGCATTTGCATGGTATCAAAAATTGCACTTTTCTTTATAATCGTAACGCTTTGTAGTGATCCATCAGTCTTCAAACACTAATCAATTTTAACTTATTACAAGATTTATAATGGAATATATCATTTTTACTTCTCTTATCTTCATTGGAATTCATTCAAGTAGATTTTTTTTTTAATTTAAACTATCTAACTGCTATTCTTTTGCTCTGACTTAATAACCAGAAAGGTCTGCCCTCATCATAAAATAGAGTGACAATGGTTATGTCTTCCTGCTCTTACCATCCATTTCACTGTTCCATTTTTTAAGTGGAATAGACCACACCTTTTGATAGATATCAAAGGAAAGCCTGGGAGAAATATTTTCTGAAGGTTGAAAGGATAGAATTATAAATGAATAAATGTAGTTTGATTTAATAAACCTGGTCTGATGGCAAGATATAGGCATCCCAAGCAGTGCAAGATCCTAAGAAAACCATCACTACCAGCTGAGATCAGGCAAAAGAAAGTGCTGAATTTAAGGTTTTAATGTAAATTTTTAGCTTTGAGGCTAAAGCTCAAATCAGTTCCACATTAGCTTGCTTATAGACCTTCTGTTACTTTTTGGAAGTGAGAGGTGCTCACCTTGGGAGAAAGGCTGGCATTAGATTATTGGTTGAAAGGCTATTCGGATGTGGCGGTAGAAGCCAGAAGGAAGTGGAAAGAAAGAAAATCTGGGTAGAATAGCAAAACAGGGTATCTCAATCTGCATACTGTGCTATGACATGCGTGCCAGATATGTGGGGAACCAACTGCATTTTAGCAATGCTGTGAATTAGGGTTCTAACATTATTTAAAGGAGTCATTTCATTCATTACTGTAACTAGCTGAATTGTATATGTTTAGAAGAATAATTCTTGGTCTTCTCAGCACAAATTTTGCTAATGCCAGACGATCAGTTGTGGTTAGAGCCACCCAGGGACTTCCAGATCTCAGTACTACATTGGATTTCCTCAGTCACCACTGGTTAAACACAGATCTCCAAAACCTATGCTTATCTCTTGTCCTAAACTTAAAGCTGCCTGTGTTTCTGCTGCTAAAGTTGCTAAAGCCAGCTGCTAAGACTAAGCTAGTTGGCACCTGGGCCCTGACAGGGATCTCACCCTTACTGTTTCTACTTGGATGCTAGATCAAACCTCACAGACACCAGTGGATGTAGTAGGAGAGATCAGGGTGTAACAGCTAGATTTCATGTTGCTGCAGACACAGCCAAGGTGAGATGTTTCAGGGCTGGGTGGTTTACGAACAAGTTTTATATAGGAGCCCCATGGATGGATCACTTATGTAAATGGTGGCACTTGTTTCTAAATCTCTCGCTGCTTGATTGAAACTTTTTCTGAAGTGCTTCAATCAGTTGTTTCTGGAGACATTACAATCTCTTTCTGTCTGATAAACATCTAGCTACCTAAAGTGCAGTGTACGGGCTCTGGTGGGAGGAAATGGCAGAGGCTGATAATGGAATTCTGTGTGGCAGGTTTTCTGGGACTTGTTTCTCATGTAGAGAAGAGGTGAAGATTTTCAGCTTTCACTCCAAAACAGGGTATGTTTGAAAACATGTATCATAGAATCATAGAATCATGGAATCATTAAGGTTGGAAAAGACCTCTAAGATCATCAAGTCCAACTGCCAACCTATCACCACCATGCCTTCTAAACCATGTCCTGAAGTACCATATCTACATGTTTTTTGAACACCTTCAGGGATGGTGACTCAACCACTTCCCTGGGCAGCCTGTTCCAATTCTTTACAACTCTCCCAGCAAAGAAATGTTTCCTAATATCCAATCTGAACCTCCCCGATGCAACTTGAGACCATTTCCTCCCTTCCTGTTGCTAGTTACTTGGGAGAAGAGACCAACACCCACCTTACTACAGTTTTCTTTCAGGTAGTTGTAGAGAGCGATAAGGTCTCCCCTCAGTGTCCTCTTCTCCAAGCTAAACAATCCCAGTTCCTGCAGCTGCTCCTCATAAGACTTGTTCTCTAGACCCCTCATCAGCTTTGTTGCTCTTCTCTGGACATGTTCCAGCACCTCAATATCCTCCTTGTACTGAACTGAACTGTACTGAACACAGTTATTTTCCTACCTCTGGCACAAAAAATATCTTCCATAATCATTAGATGAACTTGTTTATGCAATTATTGCAAGAATTTTTTTCCCTTTTCTTGGGAAAAAAAGACAAAATCTTGAAGATTCTATTTTATTAATCATTCTTTACTTATTGTCTTCACTTACTAGTTCTGCAAGCAGCCAATCAGAGCACTATCAGGTCCACTTTAAAGTGAATTCCCACCTGAGTGAGCCTGAGACAAAGACTGCTGACTAAATCCAACTGATACTACTTTTTGCACATATTTATTTTTTCATTTTTTCAGCATTTCCTGAAGAAGGAAAGCAATTACTCCTTTGTGCACTTACTAAGAAAACTGGGTCATTTTGTGTGTATGTGTGTGTACATGTGAGCAGAACATTGATTTCTAGAATATGTTCAGTTAATAATAAAATGGGTCATTTCTGAACCTTGAAATAGTGAAAGATTTGAAGTTTGGGGGGCTTTGAAATATTTCACTGCTGCATTGACTTGGTCTTGCACTTGATCTCACAGGCAAGCATATGATGATCTTAGTGTATGTGTGGGAGTTCTATGTTAAAATGAATTATATCCTATGCTAATTAAAATATTTTAAAATATTATGAACAGACTTAAGTAATGTTGTCAGTGTTAGTGTAAAATGCATGAATCTCCCTGGTTGTTTGAACACTTTTATATGATAGAAGAACATTCTTCTTCAAATACGAAAACTAGTTGGGTGTGGGGTTTTTTTAAGTACTTTGCAGCAAAGTTAAAACTCTAAAACAGGTTAAAGAAAGAGAGAAAAAAGAAGAAATCTTGAAAGAATAAGCTGGCAACAGACACTAAAAACAAATGTTCTTAGCTACATGCTCTGCATTTATGTTTAATTACCTTGTAGAATAGATGGAACAGGTTTTACAGGGAAACATTTGATGACAGAAGACTAACCTAGTCAATACGTGAGAAATTTCAGAATACTCCGTATGCATGTGAGAAACTTCAGAATACTCCTTATGCATTCCCATTTGATGACATGTTTATCGGTTCCATCTGCACTAGAAGGAAGGTTTGGTTTGGTGTATTTTTCACCTGGGTGGTGGCATCCTCCATGGAAATTCACAGTTTATGCTCAAGGAAAGAGAAGTGGTGCTGCTTTTCTACGAGCCCCCTCACAGCATGAAGCTGTGAGGTGTTATAGTGGCTTCAGTTCTGCTAGCCCAGTCAAATGCTGCAGGATCTTAAAGCTCAACATTGTAGAAAACGCTGCAGCTACTCTGAGGTATTAGTTCCCTTTCCTCTCATCCAAAAAAAAAAAGATGTGAGAGCTTCGGCTGCTGTCTCTCTCACTAGAGACCAGAAGGATGATGAAATACATACAACTCTCAAATAGTTCTAGGACTCATCGTTTTCTACATTAATAAGAGAAGAAAGGATGACTAAGAGGATGACTAATGCTAACTAAAAGGCAGAAACTGTGCTATGAATCTCCATGTACTTTCTTGGAGGAAGTGATTATGCACATCCCAGGTTGTGTTTCCATAATTCTGTCTCTCCTAAACTTAGATTAAAACCTCTTCATTGCCAAAAATGGTGGTAAACTTTAGCAGCTTTTCTGTTTTCTGAGACTCTTTAATTCTTGATTTAGTCAAGTCCCACAAGAAATGCTTGGAGTTTGTGTTTTGAGGTTGGTTTTTTTTAAAAAAAAATTAATTGAATTTTTACTAAAAAAGCCAGGTGTGCTAGAAATCTTGTAAGAGTGTATTCTCATGAGAATCCTAGCCCACTTCTGCAAAATTGAGGTTTGTACAGTGTAAATATAAAATCCCATGTGTGTTCTCTGATACAGAATAAAACTCTGATACTCACAGTTTGTACTTTTCTGGTGAGGCTTCCAATGAGAATTTTACAAGGTAACATGGGAATGCTCGGCCACTTTGGACTCTGCTTAAGTGGAAATATCTGTTTACCCAGCATGACTGGTGAACGCTGAGATGTTCTATTAAACACTTCTTAGTGACAAATCTAGACTACTAATATCAACAACGATATCTTCAATAATTTTTAGGCTTCAGATTTGGTGAATCTTGAGGAAGGGTCATAAATATGTAGTGTCTGCTGAGACACAGTGAGAAACTATGGAATGAAAATTTTTTAATTTCAGTTATCCCATTGAATACGCTTCACAATTTAGTTCATTATCATTCCATTTGTAAAATATGTGTTGTACCAATGAACAAAATGATAGATATTTCACAATGTATTTAAGAGGTCAAAAATTCTGAATTTACTGAGCTTCCATCCAAAACTGCTTTGGGAACTTGGGATGGTTTTTTGTCTTCATGGGGATGTAAATTAAGCTGCAAATTTCTTGAGTTTTATAGTGTTGTAAAAGCTTTCTTGTAGTGTTTTTGGACTTGTCTTTCTAGAAGGGAACACTAGAAACTTCACAATTCTAAGTGAAAAAAAAACAAGGAAACTATATACACATTCTTGGGGCTTGGGGTAAAGAGGGTTTCTATATTTTTTGGTTTTCTGTTTATTTGTGATTCACTACCGCATCTTTTTTGGAGTCTCGTTTAAGATTTAGTAAGGTTCGCATTTTGCATTTCTTTTGGATGTTACCCAGCTATTTTGAATTGGCTCAGGACTACTGCGATAAACAACTGCTTAGCGAAGTCGTGGTAACTATCGGAGAAAAAGGAGTAAAACGACCCGGGAGCGCAAGACACGCGTCAGTGGGAGCATGTCGGCCCAGTCTCGCCGGCGATGAAGCGGCCGGCGCTTGCCCCCTGCAGGAAGTTCCACCCGCCCACCTGCTGCCCGGGCCTGTCACCCCCGGAGCATCCTTGATTCTAAAAGTAATAAAACTACTCCATCCATTACCGAATCGATTACTACACTCTATCATTTAGGTAATAATGAAACAAAAACATTTTCTGCCCAGCTACAGAAATGTTCAGATAGAAAACCATAATTCTCTGGCTAACGCTGTTTTTTTATTACTATATTGATCTTAAATTCCATAGATTTTACTGTTCTTTCTTTCTAGTCAATTTAATTTATACTGAATTAGTTTTATATCTGCAGTAAAATATTAGTAAAATGTTCTATAAATTTTCATGAAGTGAGGATTTTCTTCATATGTTTTATGAGGTAATTTTAAGGAAATGTGTTCTGCACCATCTGTGTCTTTAACTGCTCTCTGGTCATTTCACTAGTGTCAGAAGTGTCATGCCTCTTGTCAGGTATGATCTGGAGAACTGTGGATTTGTTAAGTGAGGTTTTTTCAATTTTTCTCCCTTTCTGAGTCTTCCTGTCCTTCACCCTCATTTTTAGCATATTATTTTAAACTGTGAAATACAAATAACTAGGAAGTAATGGCAGAGTGTTTGTGTATTTTCCTAACACAAGAGAAGGCAACTAATTGTCCATTAGCACATGGACTATTTCAGCTGTATGCAAATATATGTATATCAAAACCAGTCATGCAATGTCACATTTGAACACTTTCTTAGATTCTGTTTTATAAACGCTTTTGTATCGCAGAAGCAAGCTGTAAGTCATTCCCATTTCCAAAAATTTTTTTTTTAAATTAATTACTACACTTGCTGTCTACACCTATAAAGCACGCTACAGAAACACAAACTGTAAAAGATTAAGCCATTGGGTGCCCAGATGTAGTGACAAGCTATTTGGCTTAACTGCATGAATGGGCTTCTGCTGATTTTCTGGCAAAGATCTCCAAAGCAATGGACTTGCACAAATGCACGTATTCGCATGAAATTGATAGCAAATTACTTTAGCTCATGTAATTGCTACATGCATTTTCCTACCTAGTCTTCGTATCTGATCTATGTTTAGGCCTGTTCTAGAGTTATCCAGTTGTTTGGGGTTTTTGATTTTGTTGTTTGTTGGTTGATTTGTTTTTCAAATGGGAAATCAGGTGGGAGCCCAGTAATGTGTTTTCAATAAAATTCCAGTCCCCTTGTGACTGTGGAATGGTAACTTTCGAGCTGATATATTTTCTGAGAAACAGTCCTTCTAAATACTGCAGTCGGCATTCATCTTACAAACTGGTTGTACAGTATTTAAGTATGTGGGTCTACCTAATGTTCCTACTTGTACTCTCAGCTACTCTCCTGAGCTATGGCACTTTAAAAAGACGTACTCCTGTTCGAAACTGGGTTACTAAAATATAAGAGAACCTCAGGAAAGAATACGTGATAATAACATAGATGGCAATGCTCCTGCTAAATTAGTGCTGACCTTACGGTGCCTCAGCACACTGTAAGGAGGACTGTAATACTGACATAGCAAATCTGAAATACCCAAGTTCCCTTCTGCCCACTTTTTCTGTAGTTTACAGGCTTCTTTACTGATTGCTCTCATAAATGTAGAAATCTGTTCTAACTGCTACGGCCTTGCCAGCTTTCAAGTGTAGTACTCTTATCTTCTCTCCCCAGACCTTCTCTCTTCATTTACACAATTATTCTGTTTTACCTAAATTCTCAGCTGTTGCTGTTGCTTGGTAAATTGTGGTAAATGAACACACTCGTTTGCACCTTGACAAATTAAATGATGTCTCTTGTTCACTTTGTTTCGTTTGCGTTGTTTAGCCTGAGCTAAGCAAATATCTCAGTGTGAGTTTCTTGGAAGATGTCACCTAACCCCTCTTCAGTAGCGTTGGTTCTCTGTCCACACAAAATTGTATGCTTCTCAGGACGCTAAAGCACTTAGGTCTTTTTAATCCAATCATTGCCGCTCTGTCTCTGAGGATAATAGAAATTGTCTCTTTTAAAAGTGTATTTAGTTGTCCTACATTTCATCCATATACTCATTTACAGGAGATGTGTGAGCCATTTAAAAAGCATAGTTCTACCAAATTACTCTCCTATTCTTGCAACTTTCCTTACGGTATTAGCAATACCATTAGAAATGTTCTGCCACAGTCATTAGCTTCCACTAGTAAACCTCTCTTTTGCTTTTCAGAGTGACTTGGTCCAGTAGCCACTGTAAAAATGAAATACTACTTCTATGAAGATATTCTCAGGTGCAATTGTGTTGCTGTTGTCCTTTTTGTTGGTGTCACAAACATTCTGCTAGTGCTTAAGTAATCAAACACACACACACAGAAACATGTACATGAACACACATACACACACCAGTGACTTGGCTTGTGTTGATTTACTGGCCTTTAATTCTGATTATAGCATCAGGCCTCTTTTCTAGTAGTATTACAGATTCCCTACCATATTTATTGTCAGTACACTTTCAGCCTTCATAAAATAGAGTCTGAATTCAGCAACTTCCTCTTCTCAGCAAATTCTTACTAATTTGTCAAGATGAACACTTGGTGTATCAGTAATATTCCTTTGAGTCACCTCTTCCAGAATATTTGTCCCTTAGCGGGGACCTGTTTGACCAGTAAGATTTGTTCTTCTGTAAGGCACAAATTTTCTTATGTTTTCATCTTTCCTTTTTTTTTCCTACTTTCTGCTGAAAAGCATAAATCTAACGTATTAGATTTTTATGTTGGATGTTGAATGTCTTTGATTGCTGTTTAGTCAGCATCCTTTGGCAAAATTAAGCAAGAAACCATAATTCAGCAAGGACTCTGAACAAGCTGCTGTCAGTACTAGCATTACCTCATGGTGATCTGCCTTTCAGCTAAGTCCCCTAGTTGGGAATATAGGGTGAAATGTTTTAAACTTCTCTCTTTAATTTCAGCTGTTCCAGAGAGCTCCAGAGAACCTATTCACTGCTCTGTTCTTCCACTCAGAGGAATGCCACCAATCCATTTTATGCTAGATATCACATGGGTTTCAAATGTTGAAAGCCTACAAAATCTGTAAAAGAACTGCTTCACAATGCATGGAGTTACACTGTACAGATGGAGAAAATGAAGCTTAGCCATTAAAGAGTCACCAGTACAACGAACAAGACTTGTTCAATGCTGGCTAATGACTGAATTACTCACTTTTGCTCTAAGATGTTGAGCAGCATGATCTCCCTATCTTTTAATGGAAAATTTTCAGCATTTTTACTGTTTGCCAGAAGGTTCCCTTACTGAAACCTTATAAATAATATAATACAGTTGCAATCATTTGTCATTTTCCCTTTTGTGTGATCTGCATAATATAGCAGGTTTCCTTGTTGTGCAAGAAAGAAATCTCCTTCATTGTTTACATCTTAATGGCTCCATATCACAAAGCTGAACATTATCTTACTCTACGTAATAGGAAAGTCTACCTAGAAAATAGTAGAACTTTGCACCACTACGGCTGTAATAACTAAAGCACATGAAAAAGGAACTAATATTTACATTATAATCTGTTTCCCAAACTCTGCTTATGAGAGTCCACACATGTTTAAGACATTCCAGCTTTAGTTCTCATGCCTGGAAAAATACAATTTTATTAAAGTGTATTTTCTTTATGCAAAAAATGTGTGGCCTCATTTACAATGTACTACAATAGCCTTTGTATTGATACTGAGGTTCTGATAATTACCTATTTTAATTTAAAGCATAATAATTTCCTTCCTTTGATTTATAATTTATTTTGTATTCATCCGTATCATACTGTCATATGTCTTTTTTACCATCCAAGAAACCTATTCTGTTAACATCCAGGAATATAGGATAGCAACTCTTATTAATGTAACTGTTGGGTAACACTGGGCAGCCAAATTTCCCATCACGTTAGGTGTGTATACAAGAGAACATTACAGTTATTAACCACAAGATGGCTCAATAGGAGAAGGAAAGAAAGCTTTTTTACGTCAGAAAAAACACTGTTTCTGCATTTTAAAACAGAACTGGAATCTTGGTGCCTCACACACTAGGATTAAATACAAGCAGTTCAATCCATTATTAAAACACAGAAACACTGTATTGTTAACCCATCTTAGATAAAAGGCATTCATGAATTTTAGTTTCCTTCACTATAGACTTAAATAGCTTGGGGGGTTTTTTTCAGATCTGTGGGAAGACAGAACAAGAATGATGGAAGGAATCAAACTTTTAAAGGTAAAATTTAATTGAAAAACTGCTGCATGTTTCACAGGCTAAGTCCTCAGTTATCATTAATGAAATATTTTTAATTATTCTAATTATGCGAATCAGGATTATATTTTATTGATGGGACATAAAATTCTAATTATAATACATACAGTACAGATAATTTAGTTGCCAACAGTAAGACATACACTATGCTTTTCTCCCCTTCTCTTTTTTGTTTACTACTACACTGCTAGTTATCCATGATTTTAGTGCAGATGGAATTGCATGTAGAATCACCAACTACAAACATCAAGATACAATACTAGGATCCTTTATTTATAGGCTAGGTGCTCAGAATCTCTTATTTTGGCAGAAAAGGGATTTTACTTCTTCCAGCTCTTTCATATTGCTGGGAAGGGTTCTGCACATTTCTCAATGGCTGGAGCAAAACCATCACAAAGAAAACAGAGCCACCTTTTTTAAAGCATCACATTCCTCTAAAACAGATCCACAAGAATCAGCTCCTGCATTTTTTTCTCTATAGCAAGATTCTCATTCAAATCTTTATAGCCATTACTGCATTTAAACTTAATTTATGTGTCAGCTATTTCCCTGATTCTAAGTACGAGTATTGGTTGTACTTCATGTATCAGCTAAACTACTTCAATAAGTAGATCTGTCAAGCAAAGAAAGACAATGAACAAAATCCCCTGTTTAAATAGAAACCACTGGGATCCGTATCACTGCATGTGTTGTGTTCTAGTCTGTTGGAGATTCTGGGCAGGAGACAATGTCAGATTAATGAGAAAGAATTTTCTTTGGGACATCGGATGGTCAACATCCCATGTTGGGTCCAGAAGAAAAAGGCAGAGGCCTTCTGACACCAGCTGATGATACGCCTTTACTTGACTTGGAGCCCATTCCTGTGTTTAAGACAGTGGCTACTCAACTGAACCCTTGCAAACCCCAACTCCTATCAATCAGTGACTACCAAACTGGGGTGGCAAATGCCTTGTGAGGAAAACCAGTGCTGGAGTTCCCTGACATCATCCTCCAAAGCCTCTTTCTGTAAAAAGTATATGTAGGCAACTTGTCTGAATCCTTCCAAACTTCTAGTCTCTATAGGGACTCGGACTCAAACACGTATACACTATCTTCTGCTCACTAGGCCAGGGCAGCTCTGACTACACAAACGACAAAGCCCACCACTCCATTTTTCTGCAAGCCTTGCTGGATCACCAGGATATAGTCATATAGTGGTAGTTTCTGTGTTAGAACCATTGGGAGCACCAGCATTTTCTCCTAACGAGAAACAGGCCAATTCAATGTGAAGATGTCTGTGGATATCCTGGGAGATACATATCCCTGCATACTTACTGCTGCATTCGTGAGTCACAAGGCTATCAATTAACAAATGTCCACACCTATTTTAACCGTTCCCTTTCCCCATGAAAGGTGGAGATGAAAAGCACATTGCCAGATGGCAGGCCCTGCACATAGATTTAACCTCAATGCATTATTCCTGCACAAACACTGCAAGAGCTCTGGAGAGCCCTTTTGCCCACATTGACCACTTCTAGCAGTTCCTGAAACAGCTGTATGTGCAGCCCTCCACACCCTCTGTGAGCGCTTGGATCACCTGAAAGGATGTTCTTGTGTCAAGAATAATTTCTATTCCCTGGTTATTGAAGACTATGAATATATATCTAGGAGTGAATTGAGTATGTCAGATGCTCCATTCAACTCAAGAGAAAGGGGAGGAGGAGGTAAGTGGAACACATTGGCTTGTTGCTCATTGAAGAGCTGTCAGGGAGGAGGGCAAAGGGAAGCAGGCTTCACAAAGACTACATGTGCAGCAGCTGCTGCTCAAGAGGGGGAAAAATTAGTAATGGGTAGGGAGGCAGAAAGCAGAGGCAGAGGTGACTGATTAGACCCTGAAGTTGTGGAAATCAACCCCATCATCTAGCTGAGTTTCTTCTTCCTCTCACATCTGGCTCACCAGTTACTACCTAGGAGCACAGTTTTGCAGCACTAGAGAGGCAGAAGGCCTCCAGCAAGAACTTTAGCAGCTCCCACCATCTCCCCAGAGCACCCTGTGTCTTTGTCAGTCTGCTTTCCAGACACCCAAGCTCCTGTCAGCCCTAGAAGGTGCCCAGTGTCTTACTGCAGTCTCCACAGATCTCTTCACCCTCTCTCCAAGCCCTGTACCTGATCATCAGAGTCAGTTCTATTTTTCTTCTTAAACTCTATTTTCCTGTGTGATTGTCCTTCTCACTCTGTGAATGTATGTCCATTTGTGGTGCTTCAAGCCAGTCTAGCTGGACAGTAGGACAAGATTTCTGGACCAGTTACTGGAGACATTCATTTTCAGGTGAGGCACTAACAAACTTCAAGTTGAACTAACTGGAGAGTAGCTCAAGAGATTTAGGGGCTGGACAGTATATTTGAGACAGCTACCATAGAGAACCACGAATAAAATCTGCTACCAAGCCCTGAGTCTGATCAGCTTGCAAGACAGAGCAGAATCAGGCCATTTGTAGTATTCATTCTCATACGAGTGCTGCTTGCGTATATGCAATGCCTGTACGAGAACTGTACTCCTGACTATGTTTGTGTCTAAACAGTTGGGTTGATCCTGCCTGTGCGTGGGAGACTGTGTAGCAAAGAGGATACTGAGAAGGTTGAAGTTGGGAGCACTGGTGCAGCGGATTTCAGGTGCAGGCCACTGCAGAGAATGGGTGTAAGACATGGCTTTGCAGGTGTCTTCTGCAGAAACAGGGCTGTGTACTCCCATGGTTTCTCATATTTTGTAGCCGTGGCACCCTAGTGCAGGAGAATGAGCTGCTCTCTCTGAGTCATGCTTCCAGCCAAAGACCTCTCAAGTACTCTTCAAGGAAGAAGTGTGTACCTCCAAAGTATTATTTCAAGGACTCTGCCGTCATTGTACTGAGTTCTGCGCTGTGTACCTTGAAGCAGTCATCTTTCACACACAGAGGCAGTACTGAGATTAACTCCTGATACTGCCAAAGGTTCCTTCTCTCTGACTTTTCTGAGCAGTGAAATGAATAGTGCCAAGCACTTTGGGAGCAGAACCCCCATGGAGAGAATCTAGTTCTGCATTAAAACCAGCCTGAGAACTCAGCCCCATGCTCAATGAATCAGAGTCCAGCGGAGGGCTGCAAAGATAAGGGGACTGGAGCATCTGTCCTATGAGGAAAGGCTGAGGGAGCTGGGCTTGTTCAGCCTGAAGAAGAGAAGACTGAGACGGGATCTTAGAAATGTTTGTAAATATCTTCAGGGCTTGTGTTAAGAGGATGGGTCCAGACTCTTTTCAATGGTGTCCAGCAACAGGACTAGAGGCAACAGGCACAAAATGAAGCATAAGAGGTTCCATCTGAACATGAGGAAGAACTTCTTTACTTTGAGGGTGACAGATCACTGGAACAGGCTGCCCAGGGGGGCTGTGGAGTCTCCTTCTCCGGAGGTACTCAAAACCCACCTGGACACAGGCCTATGCAGCCTGCTCTAGGTGAACCTGCTTTGGCAGAGGGGTTGGACTAGATGATCCCCAGAGGTTCCTTCCAGCCCCTACCATTCTGTGATTCCGTGGTTCTGTGAAGTATAGACTGTCAGGCCTTCAAAACCAAGCTCATACTCTGAAGCAAGTTGCTAATGTAGGTACAACCTAATGCCTTTTATCCTTTCCCTCTAAAAGTAGAAGGGCCAGTGTCTGTCAACCTCAAAGAATCATTACATCAACTGAAAAAAAGACCTGATAAATAAAATTGTGTAAGAGCAAGAAGCTGCATATATTCCTTCTGTCAGTAACGGCTCACATCAGTGCCCCGCGTGAGTGGTGTGTGGGCAGCTACCATTGTGCCAAGAAAAGCAGAGATATTCAGTAGACAGACTTTCTCGAG
Organism: Opisthocomus hoazin; assembly: GCF_030867145.1. NCBI lineage: Eukaryota > Metazoa > Chordata > Aves > Opisthocomiformes > Opisthocomidae > Opisthocomus > Opisthocomus hoazin. The sequence goes on along the minus strand of NC_134415.1, from coordinate 63,713,897 downwards.
GAGTTTCAAGCCTCCTTATCTTTATCATCTCAGGATGGCTCCATATGTATTTTATCAGCTTGGATATTAGTTTTCTAGCTAAGTAAAAATTACTTGCAAACTCCAAGACGACAATGAATAAGAAAAAGAGAAATCAATCTTGTTTAAATATATTTTCTTGCAGTCATTATTTGGATAATGATTTTTAGTGAGAGCTTCCAGAACAGCAGGTTTTGACCTGAATATGCTTAACTGCTATGAGCAAATGTAACTGAGGTACAGTATGTCTAAAACCCAGATTTATCACATTAAATGCAGTACATATGGTTTCTAGGATGTGATCTCTGGACATTTCATTGAAAGGCATCATGCATTCAGAAAATAATGAGGAGCTTGTTTTAGATAAGCTTATGTCCAGATACTAGAAATTGTAAGTTAATAACTTAATAATATTTATAATAATAACTTAAATTTATATGAGAACATTTAGCATAAAGCTATTTGATATTTCAAACAACTTCATAAGTTCTTTGAAGAATAATCATTTTCTATTCTGGGTCCTTGTAAATAAATTTCAACTTTGAACTATTATTTTTATTGAAATAAATAATCTGGTTTTAGTGTTTAATGGAAATTTTTAAAACTTGTTTTCTTCAATTATATAAAAATCCTCACTTTTCAACTGTCAAAAGACAGATCCCCATCTTTCAGATAGCATTAGAGCATTTTATAAGCAATACTCAAGATATCTTATGCTTCAGTCATCCATTGTTTTTAAAATGCATGTTTGTACTTGGAAACCATTGTCTTTAACAAAGCAAAATAATAATTTTAAATAAATAAATAAATACACAAACAAACCAAAAAAGCAAAAAAATTCAAAATTCAAGCTAAGGGTATCTTTCATTACACTGTTCAGAAGGAGAAACAAAGACATATTTGAATTAGCTGGCAAAGAAAAGTTCCAATAAAATCAAATAAACATTGCTGGCTTCCCTGGGGCAATGATTTTGATTCATGTCTTGGGTCAAATTGAGAGTTAGAGCTCTGCTTATAGAAATACCATAGATGTTTTGATTTTCATGTGCTTAAAGAAGCAGGACGTAATAGGTCATTAGGTACTTGAATGCATCTGGAGGAGGGCAACAAAGCTAGTGAAAGGGCTGGAAGGAATGTACTGTGAGGAGTGACTGAGAACTCTGGGTTTGTCTAGTTCAGAGAAAGGGATTCTGAAGGGTGACCTCATTGCCCTCAGCAGCCTTCTGAGGAGGGGAGGTGGAGAGGGAAGTGATGATCTCTTCTCCCTGGTATCCAGTGATAGGATGCATGGGAATGTTTTCAAGCTGCACCAGGGGAGGTTTAGACTGGACATTAGGAAATATTTCTTTACCAAGAGAGTGGCCAAATGCTGAAATAGGCTTCCTAGAGAGGTGGCTGATGCCCCAAGTCTGTCAGTGTTTAAGAGGCATCTGGACAATGCCCTTAATAACACTTTTTAACTTTTGGTCAGCCCTGATGTGGTCAGGCAGTTAGACTAGAGAATTGTCCTTTCCAAGAGAAACAGTCCTATTCTATTCTATTCTATTCTATTCTATTCTATTCTATTCTATTCTATTCTATTCTATTCTATTCTATTCTATTCTATTCAGTTCTATTCTATTCTATTCTATTCTATTCTATTCTATTCTATTCTACTCTATTCTATTCTATTCTATTCTACGTCCTTCTAAACACAACTAACAAACAGTCAATTTTAAAAGTTTCTTCTGCTAATGAGAATAGCCTACCAAAAAATGGACCTTAAGTCTCGATCTGGCCAAAAGAGGTAAAAAAACTAGAAGTGATTTTTCATGTGACATACACAGAGGGAAACACTTCAGAATAAGCATACTTAATTTTAATGTCTCCTGGTTGTTGGAGAACTCAGTATCAAGTTTATTTTAAAATAGCTTTTTGCATCATCGTACTTAAATGTGGGACGCTTCTAAACACCACATGTAAAAAAAAAATATTTTACTTACACTCAGGACTGTTTGGTAGGGGGTTTTCATTCCAAATCATGTGCTATCTAAACTGAAAAAAGAAGTGTCATTAACTATGCAAAAAGAGTTTCTCAAGAAGGAATTCGTAACAAAATGTTCAGTATTCGTTGCATGTAATTTATAATCTGATTGTGCATTTCATTTACAAATTCCATTTCTTTTGGAATACAGAAATTCAAACTCAGTTAGCAAGAAGAGGGCTGGGAAGAAGGTATATAATTGAAGGTGATTTAACTGTAAAAGTTATAAAATTGGGAATATAACTGAAAAAGAGACTGTATTATAAATAAATTTTAATAAAATCTCCATACCATAACCCCCAGTTTGAAAGAAGTTCTCTAGAAAGTTTTAAAAGAGACTTTTCAAATTTTGGTGAAGTTAGTGAGAACAACTCAGCCAATAATGAGCACTTTAAAAAAATTCTGAATTAGTGTACAGGCAGCCACGGAACTGTGAACTGGATTTTAGTGAAGACATATTCAGAATTACTTACAGATTTATGATGAGCAAAAGACAATAATGCATCCCTTCTGTAATATAACTAAATGTCAGTTCAAGAGAAAAAGATTAATTTATTTATTTTGTCTAGGAAAGCTATCATTTCTTATTCAGAAAAAAAATTAATATCTGTCAAGGTTTACTTTCTACATATTCACCCTCAATTTTCTAGTGTTTGAATGGTTAGTAATTGTAAATGCTCAGAAGTGCATTTAAGTAGAAAATTTAATGCCTCACAGATGTTTAGCAGTGAGTGCTTTTTTTCTTTTAGCTTGGGGTCTTTTTTCCTTTTTTCCTTTGGTTGAATACTTTAGTTTTTCAGTTTTATTCCTGATATCTTGAGTTGGCAAAACTCCTATGCATGGTCTACTGAGTATATTGTGTGGTTAAAATTTACCTGTAAAGTTTAAATTTAAATGAATTCCAAATGATTCAAACAACAACTTTTCTATGATTCTACAGAACTAATTTTGTTTTTCATTTACAATACTTGCCATAATACCAGCAACATGATTAGTGCATTCCCAATGGAAACATAGTTACCAGCTAGACGTGAATCAAAGTATATGTTCCAGCCTAGTTTAACACAATTACTGATTTTCAAGGACTATGAGCTAATCTCTGACTCATTAAAATATTGTAAAGCATGAGGAATAAATGAACTTCATTTGAAGTATTCATCCATGAATTCTTAATTGCTTTAGCTTGACAAAATCCTGGCTGGTGTCTAACTGAGCTTAAGAACAGGCTTTTAACAAGATCTATCAGCCAGTGTTAATTTTTGGCTGCCTTCATGCCACAAGTCTGGAAATTTTGCTGAGAGACACTTGACTCCCTGCCCAACAGCTGATCAGCTGGGTCATGAACCAGGTTGATTTTACCATGAATAGGAGAAAGAGAATAAGCATCTTCTGAGCAGTAGAAGCATACTGCCAAGCAGAGCCTTTCAACAGCAGAGCCTGTTGTCTTGGAAAACTAACTGCAGGTCCAAGATATGAAAGGTGCATAGAAGTAGATGAGTGCAAAAGGATCCCGTGACGTGGAAAATTCTTATTTCTGAATTTTGGATGGCAAAACGCAGATTTCTCTTATCAGCTGGAGAGCTTCTAGCATTATGCAATGTCAGTACACAGAAAAAAAGGATTTTTGGTGTCAAGTATTTTACTTTGATATTCTCATTTTTTCTTAAGATCTGGCATTGATTACAATTCAGATCAGAAAGCTAAAATAAAATTAAAATAGTAAATAGTGAACAATGTGTGAACAGCAGGTCTCTGGGTCCTTGAAATTATGAGAGAAAAAAGGTTAGAATTGACCAGAAATTACATTTATTGATAAAATTTGCAACCAAACATTGCTTATGCAATTGTTAAAAATTTTTTCTGAATTAAAAGAAACCCTGAATTCTTCCAAGTCTACAGATGATATAACCGCTGTACATAACCACTGTTATTTCCTGTGGTTTTGAGTCTGTTTTGTCTTGAAGAAGACAATCCCAGTACTATTGATCCCTTTCCCATCCTGCAGATGAAACCTACTCCCTCTGAAGTTAGGAATAAAACTCCATGTGATTTTCTACATATATCAAAACCTATCCCAGTGAAATTGAGACATAATAAATAGAAAACAAGTGGTTTAACTGGTAACTATTTCTTCAAAGGTATTACACTGTTCCCTTATCCCTGCTCCAATTTATTTATTAAGCAATATTAACTACTAAACTGATAAATGGATAAAAATAGGCAGCTTGTGAAGTTTATTTCCTTCACTCCTCAGCTATTGATACTTTCAGAGTCATCTTCAAAGTATAAGCAGCATGAGAGGTGTCTGTTTTCTGTGCCTTGGAAGGAGCTTAACATCTCTGAAGTGCAAAGCTTGGCACGGTTGGAGGCAGAATTGTTCTAAAAATTATCTCAAAACATTACACTAAAATGCCTGTAAATTCTTTAATGTATATCACTAGAGAGAAGCTGTAATGCTTATATAAACTCTACCACGTAGGATGTAATATTAGCATACTGCTTTTTCACTGTATAAAGAAGTGAGAGAGGCTTCCGATAATAAATTATTATAACTTCTACAGAAGCCAAGCTGCATGCTTGGTAACATCACTACCAAATCAGAATATTTGCAGTTTTATGGAAGGGTGTCCTGGGTTCGGCCAGGACAGGGTTAATTTTCACCAGAATCCAGGAAGGGGCACAACCCGGGAGGCTGACCACACCTGGCCAAACAGAGCAGGGTATTCCATACCATGTGCCATCATGCTGGATTTTGGTTTATTCCGTGTTTATTGGTTGGTGTGGATTTGGTGGCCTGGCACGTCAGATCCACAAGAGTATAAAGCTCTAGTGGACACTGGTGCACAGTGCACTTTAATGCCATCAGATTTCAAAGGGTCAGAGTCCATTTGCATTTCGGGAGTGACAGGGGGGTCCCAAGAGCTGAGTGTATTGGAGGCTGAAGTGAGCCTCACTGGGCAGGAGTGGCAGAAGCACCCCATTGTAACTGCCCCAAGGCTCCATGCATCCTTGGTACAGACTATCTCAGGAGAGGGTATTTCAAGGACCCAAAGGGGTATCGGTGGGCTTTTGGCATAGCTGCTTTGGAGACGGAAGAAGTTAAACAGCTGTCCATTTTGCCTGGTCTCTCGGAGGGTCCTTCCGTTGTGGGATTGCTGAGGGTTGAAGAACAACAGGTGCCAATCGCGACCACAACGGTGCACCGGCGACAGTATCGTACCAACCGAGACTCCCTCATCCCCATTCATCAGCTGATCCACCAGCTGGAGAGTCAAGGAGTGATCAGCAAAACTCGCTCACCCTTTAATAGTCCCATATGGCCAGTGAGAAAATCTACTGGAGAGTGGAGACTGACAGTAGACTACCGTGGCCTGAATGAAGTCACACCACCACTGAGTGCTGCCGTGCCAGACATGCTAGAACTTCAATATCAGCTGGAGTCAAAGGCAGCCAAGTGGTATGCTACAATTGACATCGCTACTGCATTCTTCTCCATCCCTTTGACAGCAGAGTGCAGGCCACAGTTTGCTTTCTCCGGGAGGGGCATCCAGTACACCTGGAATCGACTGCCCAGGGGTGGAAACACAGTCCCACCATTTGCCATGGACTAATCCAGACTGCACTGGAAAAGGGTGAAGCTCCAGAACATCTGCAGTATGTCGATGACATCATTGTATGGGGTGACACAGCGGAGGAAGTTTTTGAGAAAGGGGAGAAAATAGTTCAGATCCTTCTGAAAGCTGGTTTCGCCATTAAGCAAAGTAAAGTCAAGGGACCTGCACAAGAGATCCAGTTTTTGGGGGATAAAATGGCAGGATGGGCACTGTCAAATCCCAATGGATGTCATCAACAAAATAGCAGCTATGTCTCCACCCACCAGCAAAAAGGAAGCACAGGCCTTCCTGGGTGTTGTGGGTTTTTGGAGGATGCAGATCCCAAATTACAGCCAGATTGTAAGCCCTCTGTACCACATGACCAGGAAGAAGAATTATTTTGAATGGGGCCCTGAGCAACGACAGGCATTTGAACAAACTAAACGGGAGATAGTTCATGCCGTAGCCCTTGGTCCAGTCCGGTCAGGGCAAGATGTTAAAAACATGCTCTACACCGCAGCCGGGGAGAATGGCCTAACCTGGAGTCTCCGGCAGAAAGCACCAGGGGAGACTCGAGGTCGACCCCTGGGGTTGTGGAGGCGGGGATACAAAGGATCTGAGGCCCGATATACTCCCACTGAAAAAGAGATTCTGGCAGCATATGAAGGTGTTCGAGCTGCTTCAGAAGAGGTCGGCACTGAAGCACAGCTCCTCCTAGCACCATGATTGCCGGTCCTGGGCTGGATGTTCAAAGAGAGGGTCCCCTCTACGCATCATGCCACTGATGCTACGTGGAGTAAGTGTGTCGTGCTGATCACGCAGCACATCCGAACGGAAAACCTCAGTCGCCCAGGAATTCTGGAGGTAATCATGGACTGGCCAGAAGGCAAAGATTTTGGAGCATCGCCAGAGGAGGAGGTGACACATGCTGAAGAGGCCCCACTGTATAACAAGCTGCCAGAAGATAAGAAACAGTATGCCCTGTTCACGGATGGGTCCTGTCGCATTGTGGGGAAGCAGCGGAGGTGGAAGGCTGCTGTATGGAGCCCTACACGACAAGTCGCAGAAACTGCCGAGGGAGAAGGTGAGTCAAGCCAGTTTGCAGACATGAAAGCCATCCAGCTGGCTTTAGACATTGCCAGTCGAGAGAAGTGGCCAGTGCTCTATCTTTACACCGACTCCTGGATGGTGGCCAATGCCTTGTGGGGGTGGCTGCAACAATGGAAGAAGAACAACTGGCTGGGCAGAGGCAAACCTATCTGGGCTGCCCCATTGGGGCAAGGTATTGCTGCCCGTCTGGAGCAGCTGGTTGTAAAAGTCCGTCACGTGGATGCCCACATCCCTAAGAGTCGGGCCACTGAGGAACATCAGAACAACCACCAGGTGGATCAGGCTGCTAAGATTGAAGTGGCTCAGGTGGATCTGGACTGGCAACATAAGGGTGACCTGTTTATAGCTCGGTGGGTCCATGACACCTCGGGCCACCAAGGAAGAGACACGACATACGGATGGGCTCGTGACCGAGGGGTGGACTTGACCATGGACACCATCGCACAAGTTATCCATGAATGTGAATCAAGCCCTGCAATCAAGCAAGCCAAGCGGGTAAAGCCTCAGTGGTATGGAGGACCATGGCTAAAATATAAATATGGGGAGGCTTGGCAGATTGACTACATCACACTGCCACAAACCCGCCAAGGCAAGCGCTATGTGCTCATAATGGTGGAGGCCACCACTGGATGGCTGGAAACCTACCCTGTGCCCCACGCCACCACCCAGAATACCATCCTGGGCCTTGAAAAACAAGTCCTGTGGTGACTTCGCACCCCCGAAAGAAATGAGTCGGACAACGGGACTCACTTTCGCAACAGCCTCATAGACACCTGGGCCAAAGAACACGGTATCGAGTGGGTGTATCACATCCCCTACCATGCACCAGCCTCTGGAAAGATCAAGCGGTACAATGGGCTGCTAAAAAACACTTTGAGGGCAATGGGGTGTTGGGACTTTAAAAATTGTGATACTCATTTAGCAAAGGCCACCTGGTTGGTTAACACCAGAGGGTTCACCAGCCGGGCTGGTGCTGCCCAGTCAAAACCTCAGCGCCCCATAGAAGGGGATAAAGTCCCTGTAGTGCACATGCGGAACATGTTAGGGAAGACAGTTTGGGTTAGTCCTGCCTCGGGCAAAGGCAAGCCCGTCCGCGGGATTGCTTTTGCTCAAGGACCTGGGTGTACCTGGTGGGTAATGCGGAAGGATGGGGAAGTCTGATGTGTACCTCACGGGGATTTTATTCTGGGGGAGAATAGTCCATAAATAAATTGTATAAAGTTAATTGTTAAATAACCCTGTCACTGTCTGTTATCACTGTTATAATTGTTATATGTTATACCAGTAGTAGCATAGTAAGAATCATCCAGATTAAAGAAGGATGGACTTTTTGATGAAACCTAGCAGAGCACAGCGATGATGGGACTGGACCTGGTTTTCAAAAACTGGCATCCAGCAACTTCATCAAGATCAACAGCTCCTGCAGACTGTGGGCACAGGCTGCACCAGATACATCAGCCGTGAGCTCCGGATGCAGCAAGGGACCGCCCATCACCACACATCACCTCTCTTGCCACGGAAGACCATTACGACAGATGGAGCCTGAAGTCATGGATTAAATGAACTCAACGGACACTTTAGAGTGATGATCCATAGACTAAGGGAATGGTATCTGGAGACAGGAGAAGTGGTGGTGATCACCTGGACAATGGGTGACCTGGGCATGTCGTAGATGGTATGGAATAAGGGGTGGATAATGTCCTGGGTTTGGCCAGGACAGGGTTAATTTTCACCAGAATCCAGGAAGGGGCACAACCGGGGGGGCTGACCCCACCTGGCCAAACAGAGCCCGGTATTCCATACCGTGTGCCATCATACTGGGTTCCGGTGGGGGGGAGCTGTGCAGTGGGAACTCTCTCACGGCTGGGGAGAGCGCGGCGGAGGTCATGGAGGGCGGCTCTCTGTGTTGTGCAGTTTGTGTTGTGTTTTCTCCTTATCTGTACCATTGTTGTTACTGTTCCACTTGTGTGCTGTTCTGTTAAACTGCCCTTATCCCGACCCACCAGTTTCTGCCTCTTTCTTTCCATTCTCCTCCGCACCCAGGCAGGGGGAGGGGCAGCCGCCTGGCACTTTTGTTGCCGGCCGCAGCCAAACCAGAACAAAGGGATATTTAAAAGGTCTTTCCATCACAGGAACAGTAAATGAAGAAGTAGGATATATGATTTCTGTAAACACATCTCTATATCTGCAAATACATGTCTGTCTTCTGAAGACTGAGTTAAGAAACAAGAAGGAGTGACCAGAATATATCTACGCCGTGGGACCGTGTGGCACAGCTGGAGCAGACACAAAGACAGTAGCGTTGAATACTGAGGACGCACTGACCACATTGTACATCTTTCAAGGATTTCACGAGGCCGGTCCCCTAAAGTTATTATGGAATAGTTGCCCATTTGACAGCACACCAATTCACAGTCTCTAGGACCACTCCACAATGTGAATGGAAGCACCAGAAGCGTCACTTCAAAAGGCCACTCCTGATCCAAACTAAAACATCACATTTACCTTGTCATGATGTGGTAAGGAATCTCCGGAAGAACATGAATACAAATTGGTTACTTTGGGAATTTTAAGATGGGCAGAGACTAGATAAACCCTGGAAACTCAATGAACATAAATTAATCTCTTAAGAGTGAGTTTTTCTCTAAAGGAATGATAAAATGCTGCAGTGAGATTAAGTCTTGAGGAGCTGGATTAAAATACAAGTTATTCAGAAAAGAATCCAACATAAAAACCCTGCCCATGTCAGTTCTTTAATTTGCCACTTAATGAATAGCTAGTAAAGGACGTGACTCCACTGCTTTGGTTAGTAAAGGAAATTTGTTATTTATTTATGTATTTCCTGGAAATACTGGCTTCTGGGCTAGGACACGTTAAGGACAGTGTCCAAGTCAACTGCAAGTGGGTTTTAAGTAGGTGAAATCTTATCACAGATTAGCACTGAGCCATTTTCAGTGTCTTTCTCACGAAAGAATTTCACTGACTAAAGGAAGAAGCTTTGTTCTCTATTGAGCGTGCAAGCATTTATTTCACAATTGTTTCCTACTCCTTATAATTTTATTTAGCATATTTATACTTACCACCCAAACATCAACATGCATAACAGGGCTTACAGAAATAGCACCAAAAAGTAGAGTGAAGTGAGGCATATTTAAAGTAAAATTTTTCCTTTGAGAATATTATAAAGATTTGGTTTTTCACCAAAATAACTAAAAAATTGAGACAGGGAAAAAACAGAAACAGTCTTAAAATTTTGGTAGAAAGACTAATTAACTTCTTCAAAATCCTGGTATCATCATATGACCAATGCTGTTTCATCCAAAGCCAATGGGAAACTTGCTGTAGAATTCAACAGTAGTGAAATCAGTGTTTATTTATTATCAGGTTTTCCTTCACTTTTCAGCTCACCTGTTAGCTTTGCAAAAGCAATGATTTCCTCAAGGAAAAGCATCTGATGCTGCTGAACTTGGTAAGATTTTTTTAATGATAAGATTTTCTGTACCTTCTTGCTTAACTAAAGTACTCTTCATTTAAATAATTGTTATGACTTTTTTATTATTATTAAATATGCTGAATCCCTCATGCTTCAGAAAATCCACTGGGATAAAATAGCTGTAGACTATCTAAAATTAGATAACTATTGAGTGATGGAAATGACTACCAAATTGGTTAGAAGATAATAAATATAAGGGAGACATTAAGACCATAGCAGTCCTATGATATTGACTGGGAGATGGGCAATGTTTCTTTTTTCTTCTTCTTTTGGAATATGAGTGAGTTCTAGGATTTCCTGTGTATTTTCTCACCCTTATAGTCTAATTCCTAAGATAGTTTGTTAGGGTCTTTCACTACTTGAATTATTTTAATTCTGGAGAGGAAGAACAAGTGACAGCGAAAGAGAGTAAGAATTTGCACAGCAGGAGGAGAAAATTGCTTGAAGCTATGCCAGCTCCAGCTGTGAGAAGACAGCATCTGCTTGGCTAAGCAAGTAGAGTCAGATCAGTATTTAGATTGGTGTCTTCAAAGAACAAGACTTGAAAATTTGGGGGGGGGGGGGGGTGAGGAACAACTGAGCTCAATGGTGAGGAATATCTGGTGTCCTCCCTTTGGAACTGGCTAACACTTTTGAAGGACAGCCAATCAAAACATTTGAAAAATACACAAATCTCTATCTAACCTGTTGTGTTCATCATGAACTTTTCCATCTACCCCTTATGCCGCAGAAACTTAGTTTTGGCTGTTTCCTTGTTTTTAGAAAGCAACTCTAATGACATCTGATCCATTCTTTAAATCTCTGAACATAAGAAATAGTCACCTACTGGTAGTAATACGAAGTTACTAACAACCAAATGAAATAATTTGTACTGTAAGTTGATGGTTCATAACTCTTAACCCATATACAAACTGAATGGTGCTTCAACATACATAACTTACTATGGTCTCCTGAGGAATGTGAGTGTTTGACATTGGCAGTCATTTCACTTATTAAATGGTTTATGTGTCCAATGTATTCATTAGAGGAAATAAAATTATCATAAAAAGACTGTTTGAAGACACAATTTTTAGTGAAAAACCACTCTGGAATTGAAGGATTTTTAACAATTCTTTTCCTCAGTACAGATTGTTGAGATAGTTAATACTGATATATTAGATAGCGATGCTTTTCGAACACATTTCCTATCTGCATGTGGAACACAATTAATTCAGCTCAGCGGTTTAAATCAGTGCAGAAAATCCATGCAAAATACTTTCTAGTGTGGCACCCAGTAAGGTCATACCTGACAAGCAAAAATAAATAAGTGTGCAGTTCCATGAAGGAAAGAGCAGCTAACTTTAAAATGACGCGAAGGATTGCTTTGTTAGAGAGGACACTCAGAGGCAATGAGTGTCTGAAGATAACCCAATAAGACATTCATTTCATTCTGCTTTTGAAAGAGGATAGTCCAAGTGGAGCAGAGAATTGGTGTGAATGGAGAAATCCAGCAGGTGACGCTGGCACACAGAATGAGAGCTGCTGCCACGGGCTTGCTCAAAACTCACTTTCAAGATGGGAGAGAAAACAAATTTAGAGGCAATTAGAAAACATATAGAGAGAGTTAGTCAGCTTCTCTTATCTTCAAAATGGCACCAGACAACAGTAAAATGAAAAGGTGAGGCAAGGGATTTAAATGGAATGAAAGGAAAACCATTCAAAATGGAGGGAAAGTAGAGCCAAAGTCTTAATAAAGTCAAAGTTTTAATTCAGTTGTGTGATTTTTCACAATTTCTCAGAAATCATATAATGTCTGTTGGGATTTATTTAGCACCTGTTACAGAAGTAGGTAAGTAGTGAAGCATGAAATTTTCATTCCCCTGAATTCCAAGCCCCTGGTCTTCGATCTGTGGCTGAAATTTAATATGCTGTTTTCAAGACTCTCTGATACTGCTCACAGTCCTACATTGAACTTCTGATTTCACTTCTTTCTTTGGTTTGTTGAGAAGCACAAAGCGTGATGTAGAAGTGTCACACTGTTACAGTACAGGTGTCGCTGGGCTGGAAAAGGTGAGGACTTCTGAGTAAGCTTCCTGATATGTCTGAATTAGTTAACAACCTTAATTCATTTATCCTTCAACATTTATATGGAAGACATTTAAAATCACATGCTTGTAAACTGACTTTGAGATACTCTGGCAATATTATTACTCTAATACTGTCATGAGGGATACAATTTTTTCTCCTAGACCTGGTGAATAATTCACTATAGAAAGTTTTCAACATACTTAACTATTTTTCCAGTCTCAAATTCAGCCCAGTTTTGAATGACCCAATGATTCATTCCTATGGGTAACCTCTTGATCCGTACTTTATGACCGGTTTTCAGTATCTCACCTTTTGAAAGCTGATTCATTTTGAGTAGGGATATGAATTTTTTTAAAAGAGATTGAGAACTACACATCTTTTGTGTGGAGACTGAGTTGTTACACCTTTCCAGAGCAGACTTTCATGTTCAAGACTCTCATAGAAAGTAGCTGAAAGAAGAATCCCAGTTTTCCCAAGAATAAGATAAAATTCGAGGTTATAAGGCCTTGTAAAATCACAGTGTTTCTGTTCATGTTGAACAGCAAAGGGACACATTTATAGGAAGCCATATAGGCAAAGACGAAGTGTGTATAGAGCTAAAATTCCTTTAGGAATGAACAATGGCTGAGTATGAATTCGCAAGGTTTTTTAAAAATCCTATTTTCTATCCATTTCACATTTTAGGAAATTGTTTTTATTTGGCCTGGATAAATGCCACATGCCCGCCAAAACTGCTCTATCACTCACCCTCCTGGGCTGCACAAGGAAGAGGAAATATAATGACAGGCTCATGGATCAAAACAAGGACAGGGAGAGATCACTCACCAGTTACTGTCATGGGCTAAACAGACTGAACTTGGGGAGAAAAGGGAGTTTAATCCCTTTCATCACCAATCGAATCAGAGGAGGATAGTGAGACATAAAACCAGATCTTAAAACACCTTCCCCCCACCCCTCCCTTCTTCGTGGGCTCAATTTCAATCCCCTTTCTCTCCCTCCTCCCCCCGAGCAGCACAGGGGGACGGGGAATGAGGGTTATGGTCAGTTTACCACACTTTGTCTCTGCAACTCCTTCCTCCTCAGGGGAAGGACTCCTCACACTCTTCCCCTGCTCCAGCATGAGGTCCCTCTCATGGGAGACTGTTCTCCACAAACTTCTCCAATGTGAGTCCTTCCCACAGGCTGCATCTCTTCATGAACTGCCCCAGTGTGGGTCCTTCCCACGGGGTGCAGTCCTTCAGGAACAGGCTGCTCCAGCGTGGGTTGCCCACGGGGTCACAAGCCCTGCTAGCAAACCTGCTCTGGCGTGAGCTCCTCTCTCCACAGGTCTGCAGATCCTGGCAGGAGCCTGCTCCAGCGCAGCTTCCCACGGGGTCACAGCCTCCTTCAGGCATCCACCTGCTCTGGCGTGGGGTCCCTTCCATGGGCTACAGGTGGAGATCTGCTCCACCATGGACTTCCACAGACTGCAGAGGGACAACCTGCCTCACCATGGTCTTTCATCATGAGCTGCAAGGGAAGACTCTCTCCTCCGTCATTTCAAGCACCTCCTCCCCCTCCTTCTTCACTGACCTTGGTGCCTGCAGAGTTGTTTCTCTCACATCGTCTCACTCCTCTGTCTTCACTGCCATTTCACCACAGTTTTTTTCCCCCCTTCTTAAATATGTTATCACAGAGGTGCTACCACTGTCGCTGATTGGCTTGGCCTTGGCCAGCATTTGGTCTATCTTAGAGCCGGCTGGCACTGGCTTTATCAGACATGAGGGAAGGTTCTTGCAGCTTCTCACAGAAGCCACCTGAATAGCCCCCCCACTACCAATACTTTGCAATGCAAAGCCATACAGAAATTAATTTTGAAAAGTCTCAAATAATCATATAGTTCTTTTTCTTCCTTGATACTGTTCTAAATTTACACTTTGGTTTAGCTTTACCAGAGTTAACTCTGGTAGATAGCAACTATGTCACATTTCTGAGGCTGCATTTCAGTGATAAGTGAAGCTATTTTTTTGTACAGGTTCTCTTTATTTCCATTCTACCTCAACTTTGCATGTATGATTTTTTTAAACAGTTTTAAAACAGTATATTGTAAAGAAAAGAAATCCAGCTAAACATTTGCAATCACTTACTTTGAGACACCACAGTTCTCAAAGAAGCAAAGATGATCAGCCTTTGACATGCAGACCAGATAGACAAATCATCTATGTTTGGTGATCCATGTTATCAGCCGGATACCATTGGTCAGTTGGTATTTCTCAGAATCAGCATGTTGCATATCAGATAGGGACACACAGATGAAAGACAATTACTTAGAATTATCAGAGGTGAGCTAAATAGTTGAAGTGCCCTACCCATCTTTTCCCTGTCCAGTAATGCCTTTGTCTTCCCTCTATACAATCAGAGAACCAAATCAGAACCAGAACCAAGCCAAAAGAACCCGCACAGATTCGCATAGATTACGTTCTTGTATTAGCAATAAGACATTTTTAACTCTGAAGTCCTGAATCCTAAATGAACACGTGTAGGATATTTTACGCTTTGCTACATGCTCTTAATGGAAACTTTCTTAGGATGATCTACCTGGTATTTATTTACAGTACTTTTTTCTTCTGGGGACTGTAAACAACTCAGGATTACTTATACTAAATATTTTATATTTCCTCAGCTAGAAATATGTTACTTCAAGTACACGCACTCTTTCAAATCTTTTCTGACTGCGTGAAGTGAATGCCAATTTATTTGCTACAGGAATGACGCCCAAAAACCACAAAGCAGTGAGACACATTTACAGCTCCAGCACCAACACCAGAGGTTACTTGAACACACAGACCAATCTGTTCTATTTTCTTTCAGTAAACATATTCTTCTAGGTCACTTCTAGGAAAAATAATGTGAAGGCACCTTTTGGTGTTTCTGACACTGGGACTGTAAAGTGAATAAAATGAGGATTTTAGGCTTCACAGCATAAATCTGGTATATCTGGAGAGCACTATAATCAGTTCTAAAACTTAAAGAAATAACGTACTTCCATATTTCTTCACTCAAAGTTTACATATGTAGCAGGAACGAATAAAAAAAGAGCAGTGGGCTTCAATAACTTTGACACAGATTTACTCTAGGTAGGTTCCTCAAGAAATTTAGAAGAAAAACAACAGTAAGGAACATACCACCATTATATCCTCTGTAACAGATTATTTATGGTTAATTTTCTTTACCTAGGAGTCAAAATGTTCTTCCTCTACAACATGTTTTCTCTTTAACTAAAGTAAGCTCATACAACATATAAGTAGCCCATGAAAAAACGTTGGTTTTACTTCTCTCGCTGACCTGCCCACAAGCAGAATGAGCTGTTTCGCCCCATAGGTAGGCAAAGTGGATATATATTCTGAATTTTCCTCCAGCCAGCTACACTGTGTTTCGCTCCAGATGTGCTAAGAAATCCTTTCCTATCTCCCTTTCCCACTAAGCCTGCTGTGTACAGTACATAAGATTCGTTTCTTAGTATCTTTCCCTCCTTTGGCAGTGTTATTTGAAAGTAATACTATGATCAAAGTGCAATAGCCTCGCAAACTTCCTTGACAACTTTGTTACCACTGCTGTAAACAATATGCCAAAATAAAATTGACTTTACAGATTTGTCAGTTTACACTATCTGTAATGCAATTGTAATTGAAATGCAAAGTAGCAGGTATCCAAATTCAGAATCCTGTTGCCAGAATCACTGACTTTATCGTAGATCTGTTTCATCTGCCACAGTACTAGAAATCAAGAAGTACTATAAATTCAATTGGATTTCAAAAAAAAAAAAGGCATTAGACTTAACTGTAGCACCAGAAAAAACTGTAGCACCATTTTTCTGTTTTATTGTCCTCCTTTTCAATGTAAAGAACTGTATTTCACATGGTAAAAAAGATTTTCCTCTTCTGCCTCAGTCATGCGTACTGAATTTCGTTTTTAAGTTAGCAGTCTGATAATTACAATCCACTTAAGGTGTATTTGCATGCTACTCTCATATTTCACATGAGTTTAAATATGCATCTGCAGCTAAGAATATGGATAAAAAGGTGTAAATTCTCTCACCTCATGGCTTTTACTGTGAGCCTATTCAGGTTGTTTAATATTCTCTTGAATTCCCTGAAAATGTGCATGTCTATACATAAAATCTCTTAACATCAAAAAAAAAACACCTGAGATTTAGTGTCAAAGTAGCGTAGCTCATTACAAACCAGTGAAATTAACTTTCTGTCTGAGGTTGTGACAGAAACCACTCCCATTTGGAAAGGCTCAGCTGGAGTGTAGACATTGCTTTGACCTAAGATGCTTTTGTTTCTTTGCATTGCTTGGAAAAGAAATCGGTCCTTTTGTGACAGAGTGCTACTGGCACAGACGCTCTCTACTACCTTATTTTCTTGTTTCCCCCATCTTGTCTCCTATACATGGGCAAAAAAAAAGGGTGTCCAGACATTTTTTTATGAGCCTGAATAAATCTTGTTCCAGGAGCTGCCAGAAGGTTATTCAGTGTACTTTCAGTAACAAGCTGTCTCCAGTATTTTTTAAGGCTGAATAGCTCAACCTCTTTTAAATGCTATTTTAATCCAAGCTATTTTGCATAATCTCATTGGATCACATGTCAGATGTTTCTTGTTAGAGGGACCAATTCATTACATGCAGATAACGAATATCCAAATTCAGAAATGGGCAATGCATAGGTACAAAACGCCAGTACTCACAGCTTTCAATCACTCTGATGAGCTTTGCATTTAATATTGTGCACAGTCTTAGAAGAATATATTCCAGCACCAATAACTTTCTTTTAAGCTATTTAAATGTCAAAGGATTTGCAGGATGAGAAGTTTTTAGTTGAGTGGGTCATTCTTTTTCCCAGAAGTCACCTGCAGATAAATGTACGAAGATATGCTGTGTGATGAGATATACCTCATGTTGGTGTTCCATAATTTGAAGTTATTGAATCGTGATGATTCAAATGACACAGTGCTGATGCCAATGACAGTAGAATAAGATAAAAATCTCTGTCAAAGGAAATAGAATTTTAGTTTGCTTTTGGCCTGTTTTCATATGGGAAATGTGTTTGTGCTGTCATACTGTCCGTCAGGAAACCAGCTATAATAGTTTAAATAATTTTGGTCATACTCAGCTGAATTATTATTTCAAAGATTAACAATTAGGTGGAGGAAATCTGTTAAATTATTCGAGCTGAGGCGAGGCCATTACATGGTCGACCTGATAGCAGCTGGGCAGAGAATTGTTGTTGACATGCTGGTGACAGAGCTCTAGGACAGTGAAACTGAGCCCCTTGTTGTCCAGTCAGCGCATCTTAGAAGATCTGTGCAACAGGGAAGCTTGGAAAACTGGGGCTCATTGAACACATACCTGAAAGAAATTAAGCTTTTCCTGGTCGAGGATTGACTTGATGATCTGGGAGGGTTAAAATACCAAAAATTTCTTCAGTTGAAGTAATGCTGCACATTTAACATATAGCTATGTTTGAAAAGGTGCAAAAATCTTTGTTTGGCATTAGATTTTCTTTTAGACCTCTGAGCACACGTAACTGAAATGTTTAAGTAAGACTCACAAGACTTAGGCTATAACAATACAAAAATACCTGCAGAATGGTTTAAATTCTTTTCTAAAGAGTTTTATTTAATGTTCGTTTGGGGTTAGAGAAAGATACCTGCTAAGTACAACCATGGTTATCAGTGAGGGAAAAATGTTATTTATTTCTTGTAGCTGATGATTCCCAAAGTGTTTGCTTTTCACTTCAAGTGTATCTATTAAATAATCTGGAGACTCAACTGATGATGCAACATTGTCTCGTCTCTCCATTCTAAATAAGAGACTTTTTAAAAGACAGTTGTTGATTCAAAATTATTCTGAAAATAACTCGGATTTTAGAAAATCTACTGTAAATGGAATGTTTTCCTACATCTTGCAGTAGGAATTCCAGCAAATCTTATTCAGGATAATTTAAGCAAGTAACCATTTGGCATACGACAATTTTAGAACCACTGTGATACTAGAAACATATAGTAAAATTTATAGCAAGGATCTGCCTGATGCTCTTATTTTCTTTACACTAATGAAACCAAAGTTTCCATGATACCACGCATCTGTTAATTGTGGTTGCATGCAGAGGACAGACAACATGTGCTAGGCAGGTCTCCACTGTATCAGTCTAAGAATGGAAAAGTCTTTTAAGTAAAATGTATCAAGTAGAAACTAAATCTGCAAGAGGTCAGAAGGATTGATTCCTGTAGGCACTTTTGGTGTGAGACAAAAAGCCCTTTTATTTTAAGGAAAATTCCTGTGTGATCTTCTTTCTCAAGTTGATTTAGACTTCTCAGAAACACAGAATAATCAAGACTTGGAACTGTTCCAACTGTCTTTTAAAGGTTTTTGTTATCCGTTTTATATCATGGGAATTCCCCAGCTAAAGACAACCGCCCTAATGAGTGTGGGTGCTGTTGTCTTTTGATTTTATAGCTATTGAACCCAGAAGGATTCCATTTCTCTAATGTTGCATTCACTAGGCATTTGCAACTACACATTGCTACCGGCTGAGTCCCTGTTTACATCTTTCAGCTAGTAATATAATCCTGAGCTGATATTAAGCACTTGCATTCGTTTACCCACAGAGCAAAGTCAATTATTTTCTTGGATCCTCACAGGGCACATAAGCTTTATTACTGTTTTGTGAGTTTACTTGCTATAAAACTCCATACGGAAAGTTTTGCGTATTAAAAAATTTATGTATCAAATGTCCCTCAGGAGTGATATTTGTACTGAGTAGGTGGGTGCTAGTACGAGATAGCTCTTGATCACTACGTATTTAATGTCAGGTGACCTTTAAAGGTCCCTTCCAACCCAAACCATTCTATGATTCTATGATTCTACTATTCTATGATTCTATGATTCTATGATTCTATGATTCTATGATTCTATGATAATGTGTCAGAAAGTTGGTTCAAGATATAAGACACTGTCTCAAATTCTACTTTGTCAAGATTTAATCCTCCCTGTTGTGAATTAAACATCTAGATAGAGATGAAGCTTGTGCAAGGTACATATAGAAGTCCATGGAGCAGCAAGCAGCACAGACCTTGGTAACAGCACCAAAAAAAGAGAGACAATTAGCAAAAAGTTTTGTAGAACTACCTTTTCTTAAAAATTTTAACACACCCAAAGCAAGGCTGAGCTTCTACCTAAAATTTTCAATCAAATAGTATAATAATTTACATTGGATGAGATTTCTAGAAGTCATCTGGTCCAACCTCCAAGGTCCAAGATCTAAGGTCCCAGCTGGCCATAAGGCCAGCCATGAATTTAGATCCAACTGCAGAACTGGGTCGTGCTGCTCAGGGCCTTGAGTTCTGAAGGAGGGATGGGGATTCCACAGCTTCTCTGGGCCCTTATTCCAATGTTTTGCTATCTCAGAGTGAAAAAGAATTAATTTGTCTCTGCAAGTGGAGGTTAAGGGCTAAAAGTAAGTCATTGTCAAGTACTCTGTAAGTTCCTTGTATGTGATTTTATTCACAAAGGGAACTACTTTCTTGGTAGAACTCTATGCCTACATGTTGTGAGAAAGTTGCCTTTTTTCTGTAAAAACCTAACCTCTCTACAGAATCAAATTAGAAAGAATTTTTCCAGAAGAATTCACACTGTTATACAAATTGCTGTTCTATGTAATGGAAGGAATATTTCTTTCAATGGATCCTTAAAGAACTATTAAAAGCCCTCCACTCTGTCTGGAAAATAATTAAAAGGTAATATGTGATAAAACTATCTAGGACCGTTCTGAAAAGTAATCTACAGTACAACCAATGGAAGAAATTTTCCTTAAATTGAGGTTTTACTTTTATAATGTTAATTCTTCCACAAAAATACTTCTGGTTTGTTATCAGAAAACTGTATTAAAACACATTAAAAAAAAAATAATCCAAGCACACCAAATAGGGACATCCTAGAATTTTTATGGCGGTTAGAAAGTGTGTGTATGCCTTTGAATAAAAATAGCTAAAGAGTACATTCTGCAATGCACAGCAGAAAGATCAACAGCAAAACAGTAGATCTGCATTAATGACTTCTCTGTCTGTTACTTCAAATATCAAATAAATAGTGTCATACTCCTCTGATAGTAATTAGCTTCATTGATTGATTGACAGGTTAATTGAATCATAAACAGTACAGAAAATTTGAGTGCTGTTTAGCACATTTTTATTGCAAGGTAAGTGACATTTAATTTCTGAATTCAATATACAGCCATTATTTCTCCAACTACCAAGATGTCCAGGGAAATTCTTTAGGCTAAAGAACTGTGCAGAATATGAGGAGAAACTAGGTTTCCTCTCATTTAGAACTATAACCCTTGATTAGATTTACCAGCTGACATATGAAAATGATTTAAGGACTGAATTACTTCAGATTAGATCAGTAGTTAGAGTAATTTTAGATATTATCATTAACTGTTTGTGATGTTGTCACTGTGGTCAGAAAGATATTGTACATCATATAATACCACTATGTTGAAATGTATTTCTAAACTTCCTTTAGAAATGCTGATTTTTACCAAGCAACTAAATACATTTTATCTCCAATTTTTAAACGAACTTGAAGTACATATCTTGATGGCTTTCTGCATATGATTTCAGAAACTGAAGTAATGGAGATGAGACGAAAGCAAGGGAGGTATCCATATATACTATTTTTGTATTCATAGGAAAATAAATTTGTGGTCCAATTTCTAAAGGCATTGAGTGCTGATGACACTGTCAAACAACCGGTCATCTTCTGCTGTTCCTTAAAGATCATAGGATTTTTCACTATGGTAGTTCTGAAATTTCATATTTGTAAGTGGCAATGCAATTTGTCTAAGTACACTAACTCTTTCACTGTTTCATATTCAATCAGTATCCCCAGTAGTTTCAATTGACTACATAAATCACAAGCCATTTCACAATTTGACTGCTTTGTATCTGAAAATATTGTCATCTCTATAAAAATTGGAGTTTGGGTTCATAATGACAGCAAGTTCTTATTCACTTGAGCATAAACTTCTTTTTTTCTTTTAAATCTGTTCCTTCTCCTCCTGTGTTACACCATAGTTTTGAGGGGTTTGGTCTTTTATTTTAGAAGACTTAAGTTTTTCATAGTTCAATATAGGATTAAGCGAATATGTTACAATCAAGTCCCAAATCAATGCATAACAATGAACTTTAGTCCTTGTACTGCTTTTGCCTGGTGAGACACTATAAACCAAAATACAATCTCTTACACTGTGTCTTAGGTCCATAACCGGACACTATTATAAAAGCTGTCTCTTTCATTCCTTCTTTTCCAAAGTATACCTTGCAGTTGATGCACAAATAGGATTGGTGAAATTGCTTACAATACCAAGGAATTCAAATTCTAAAAGTACACAAAATTATAACAATTCTTTCTCTGTGTACACTTTGTCTTCCAAAGACTGCTACATTTGTACCAGTGGAAATCAAAGATGCAGTCTGCATCTGAAATAATTTTGTGGGTTTCTCGGCTGACTTTTAGAAATCAGAATAAATGTGTCTTTCAGTGGATAGTGAGGGCGGAGAGGTTTCAGATTTTTGAAAGCTAGGATGTTTATGAGTTCGGGCATTTAGCTTTGGGTATTGGGGATTCAAAAGTATGGTTTTCACTGGTTGATAAATATAGAAGTTAAAGATCAACGCTTAGAATTCCTTTGTTACCATGACGACTATATTACTAGCAACTGTGAATGTTATTGTTGTAACACTAAGAAATATTTTGATTCTTAGAGTTGTTTCTAAATTACACAGAAGCCATGAAGTGATAAGTCAGAGGAGAAGGTGTTTTGTTCCTGGCCAGCAGGAAGATAATACCAGTTCTGCTTTCCAGGGCCTTAGAAGAGGTAATGAGGCAGACCTGATAACAGCAAACCAAAAACATCTGCTGTTCAGATGCTCTCTGCAGATGATTGTGCTGGCAGTGCTAGCTGGAAGGAAGAAGAAGCCTGAACTCACATGATCTGTGTGCACATGACAGGTGAGGAATCTGAAAAGGGAATACTAGGTACTTGGGCACTGTCACAGAAATGGTTTGTAGTTGGGCAAATTGCAGAATCATAGAATCATTAAGGTTGGAAAAGACCTCTAAGATCATCATTTCCACCCATTGACCCATCATCACCATGCCTGTCAGAAAAGAGTAGCAAATAAAGAAAGGTAAGTTAGGCCTGACTTCAGAGCTGACTATTTATCTTACTTTAATTTAAAATATTTTCTAAAAGAATAAAATGGTTGCTACCTTCTAGGCAGGATTACATCACAGCCACCAACCACAACAGAAAACTCTTCAGCTGTGTGACTTCATCTGTGTCCTCTCCTACCTCCTCTCTCTTTTCTCAGACCTGGCTTCACACTGTGTGTGATCTCAGTTCTGATCTGTATTCCCTACTTTTTCAAGCTCTAGTTTTCAAAGGATTCACTCAGTATCAGTACTTGGCATTTCATGGGAAACTGAATGAACATGATTTTATTTGACATTGAGCAGCACACAAGCCAGGTTCAAAATTGCACATGAAATGAAACATTGCAAAGAAAATGACATAAGTTCTGAACATTTGCTGTAGTATTATTCATGCTTGTAATTTTGAATACAACAATAAGAAATTATAATTGAAAATTTACTCAAGCAAAAACTAGAATATTCCTCTTTAAACAAAGTCATCAAATATTTAAATCTTGTTGAAGTAGATACTAAAAAATAATTTTTTTCAGATTTTTAAAAATTCATTAATAAGTAAAGATTTCAAAATAGAAGCATATGGCCTATAATGCTTAAAGCACACACTGCAATAAAAGAACTCTCTCTAAAACAGCATCATGATGTGTTTCTTGTCTGTTTTTTACTAGAGAAGCCTCAAAACAAAGAATGACAGCATACTTGGTTGTGATTTTTCAAAAAGAGAATGAGAAAAAGGGAGCAGCTAGAGGAAATCTAATGTGTTTAAAGACAAATTAATTCTCTTCTCTAAAAGAAATCAGTGGTCTCATCTCTACTGGAAAGATTCTATATCAAGCTTGAGGTGATTTAAAATATCAGTATGACATTAAAAAAAAAACAAACTACATCTTCCCTCATTAGAATACTTTATTATGTATTTGTCTTGAGTGGAAAAGATGAAAAATATTGAATTAAAGTAGTTCAGCAGGAACAATGCAACTTGAAGGGAAACTGGATTTATATTTAGTTCTGTCAAATAGTTCTGTTCTGTCAATAGTTCGTTCTGTTCCCTTAGAACACAGTAGTTCAGTCTCTATGCAACAATTCACCCTTTCCTGAAACATAGAAGAGCTCCATAATGCTGACAGCTGATCTTGTCTTTACTCTATACTCATGATTTGCCTGATGCCCCTGCCCAAGAAACAAGTCTAGAAGCATGCTTTGCTCTTGTGTGTGTGTCACTTGCGTCCAGATGGCCATTACTAGCAGTGGAGGAGAGTCCCAAAATTTGATTCCAGTAATCTGAACCACCAATTACTTTGCATCCTGAATACAGGATACAGAAACTTAAGTGCATGACAAAGTATTTTAGAGTTATTTTGCTCCTAGATTTTACTGGGACAACTACCATTCATAAAATTCGTGCTGTCCTTGAAAGAATCTGTTAACAATTCTCATTGAAATAATGTTGATGTGACATTATCAAACAGACTGCTCAGAACTGTCCTTAATCTGTTTCTGCTAATAAAATCTTGCTGACTATACACAAAGTTAATTCAATAATGAGCATAATCTGCCCATTGAAACACTTGGATGTATATAAAAGGTGTAAATCTTTGTATGATTTTTTCAGCAGGTAATCAACTTCTGTGTCCTGGAGCACTCAGAGGAACATTTTTCTGATCCATGACAGATGCTTCCAGTACCATGAAAACAACCTTCCATTCTTCTGTCGACAGGATCTTGGACAAACTTTCTGAAAAAGACAGTGGGAAAAAGCCTGATTAATGCACCATCATGTGCAAAATTCAGTAGTAGCAGCCTATAGGTTACAAACAGTCAGTCGATGTCGAATATTGCACCAGAGATGCAGAACCTAATTTGAATAGCCTGTAAAAATGATGCCAGACAAGTAGTGCTGTTAATATTCAGATAAATAAGAAGGAATTTGCCTCTGCTGCAAAGAAGGCAAAGGCTATCCTTGGTTGCTTTAGGCAAAGTATTGTCAGTCAATTGAGGAATATACTCCTTCTGCGTTTTTCAGCGCTGGTGTGGCCACACCTGGAGTACTGTGGCCAATTCTGGGCTCCTCAGTACCAGTGAGATGTGGACATGCTGGACAGAGTCCAGCAAACGGCCACAAAGATGATTAAGAGACTGGAGCATCAGACACATGAGGAAAGGCTGAGAGAACTGAAACTGTTCAGTCTGGAGAAGAGAAGGGTCAGAGGAATCTTCTCCGAGTATCTAAACACCTGATGGGAGGGAATGAAGGAAAGGGAGCCAGGCTTTTTTCAGTGGTGCCCAGTGACAGGACCAAAGACAGTGGGTTCAAAATGAAACACAGGAGGTCCAGTCTGAACACGAGGAAACAGGTTTTTACTGTGAGGGTGACTGAGCACTGTCACAGATTGCTTAGAGAGGTTGTGGAGTCTCCATCCTTGCAGTTATTGTGAAGTCATCTGGACTTCCTGGGCAACTGGCTTAGCTTGAACAGGGGTCCTGCTTGAGCAGGGAGGCTGGACCAGTTGCTTCCAACCTCAGCCATTCTGTGATTCTCAGAATCTATGATAGTTTTGGCAAACTGTCCAAAAACCTTTAATGAAGTAGGCATCCCAGGAGGCTTCACTATTCAAAACTTAATTGTTTTGTCTGTGTTCTCTAACCTCGTTTACAAAATGGAGTAGTTTTGCTTTTCCTCCTACACATCAGTATCCTTAGCAACTCCAGAAATGCTTGCTTCATGTAATGAATAAATAGGCCATACTGACCAAAGCTCCTTTATGAACATTTATCTAGGCAGCTGGTACCTCCACAGATTGTCATAGTTTACTACGGAGTCATTCTAGCGTAACACTGCAAGAACATTTCATTGATGTGAGATATAAAAAGTAATTGCTTCTTCACTCAACCATAATTTATTGTATCTCCACTGTGTGATTTGCAGTAGTTTCAATTTGTTTTAACAGCCAAGTGAAAACCTTGGCTTCATGTCCCAGTACGTTTTCCTTTCACTTCCAATAGGATGTTTCCTCCCAAAATACTGTTAGTCGTTTTAAAACTTGTACTTCAGTGGTAAGCCTTCCCTGTTTTGATAAAATACTCTGGAGACAGAAAACAAAGGCTCTTTCATCTGACATTTCCTCTGGTATGTCATTACCCGATGAAGTAATGTCCCTGATGGGCTGAAATAAACACATCTCAAGTGTATTTAGCTTATTGAATTTCCTAGAGGGTGGGACTTCTTTTTTGTTGCTATTTTTTTTTGAGAAGACTGAGGAACTGGGAAGACTGAGGCACAGGAAATGCACACTGGACATTTGACTAGGGGAGACATCCCAAGGTATAAATTGGTGCAGCCTACATACTGCTGCATGAATTGTCTGGTTATGTACCAAGAACACCATATAGACACATCTGACAGAAATGAAATAAATAAAACAGTGTGGACACTAACAAACCTGAGAATTCCACTCAGAATTTTATTAAAATCAAAATTATCCAATCAATAATCATCTATCTTGCAGAGATCCAACTGTTTCACATGCTAAATATAGCATTTAGCGTGTGTAATGTTAATTTTTATCACAGCATTGCATTAGAGTGCTGTATCTCCTCCATCACTGCCTCCTTATGCCAGTAAATTAAGTTATTGAGTCATGTGCCTTCCCTGAAAGACTAAGGACATTCTTCAAGTTGACTACGTAATATTAATTATATTTAACATTTATACACTATGTTTTGCGTGGTTTCTTTTTTTAATCTCTAAAATGCTTTATCAATATCAACCGTGAATTCAGAGCCAACTAGAGATAACTGAGACTAAAGATTAACCTTCGGCAATTATACCTGGGGACTGGAATGACTTCCGAGGAAAGATTATGCACTTAAAGAGACAGTTGGGGTTTTTCTAAGTCACTTGTTATTCAGTTAATTTCAAGCCATAAATATGTAAATTTTTCTTACTTTTAAGCCTTGAGACCATCACTAGTAAAAGATTACTATTAATATTAATGATAAAATATTTGTTCAGGTCTTCCACAGCATCAGGGAAAGAAATGTGTAAAAATGCACAGCACTAGTTTTCCAACTTCTCTAGTGAATATAAACGTATAGTGCACTTAGGAAGTCAGATTTTCTAGAACTTGTGTTCTGCAGTCATCAACCTGTTTCTATATATTATGGTCTCAGAGGTTATGGTCCTCAGGCTTCTAGCAATAAATTGTCACTTTAATTTTGCCAGTCGAAAATGTTACCAAATGAGGTTAGTCTGCCTACTTATCTCCCATTATTCAACACCGAATACGTGCATCAAATATTGAAAAGCCAAAAATCATAGAGATTCCTTTGCAGGACCAGAGAAACAAAGCAAAACAGATACTTTTATTATATTATAATAATGTTATTAGAACATTTTAATACCTAAAGTGTTTTTTTTTCCTTGTGGGGCTTATATTCTATATATAAGAATAGAGAGCCCCAGTAGAGCAGACACAGCCTTGCCAAGATCACTGACTCCTTGAATACAATGTCTTCCACAAGTCTTCCAATATACCTTTACAGACCAGCCAATTCCCTACCAGCTCCTTAATGCCAGTGCTTATGTAAATACACAAGGATAAACAACACTTCACCATAAACAGTGAAGTGGGCTACCGAACATCATTAAAATAGGCTAAATTGGGCACGTGCATTGCACTCGTGTCTTCAGAGTGCTGCTGGCCATTAACTTCATTCCGCTCACAGACTTCATTGTCAGAGTAGCAGTCCTTTTCCTCAGAAACATTTCAGATCTTCTTCTGTCCACAGTTGTTTGTCTCTGCCCTCATATGCCTCTTTAACCAATGCCTCAACTCCTGCACGTGGCTGTAAAGCAAAGTGAGTATTCAGATGGAGAGCTGCCAGATCACAGACTTGGTGAGATCACCTGAATGTCAGTGGAGCAGATGCCATATGCATCATCCTCACTTGCAGCAAGTCCAGCAGCATTTCAGTGGAAATTGGTTGAGCAGGACCTTCTTTTGCTGGATTAATTTCTTCGTCCTGAGTGACATCACAGTATGTTGTAACACCTACAAAATAGCTTGTATATTAGCAAATTAGAATGGAACAGTTGCTTGTGAAGAATTACATTCATTTAGAAAAACGTCCAGTCTGTGAAAAGGATAAGCTTTGCTGTTTATTCAGTATGGGAAGTTACGGCCGCTTTTATTGTTTTGATATCTGGAGACTAGTCACAAACGACGTCTAATCTGTCAAGCTAATATGATAGTACAGGGTATTATGTTACAGACAGAAATGTGAAAGAGTTTTCTAGAAAGATAAGACTGAAAAAAATTTCCAAGTTACCCACGGTCCTGTTGTGTGTAACACTGAATGCTTTACAGAAAATATTTGAGGGATTTGAGAAGATTAATTAGCAGACAATTTTACTGTACTGCATCCAGAGTTAGAATTCAGAGAGTAAGCAATCCTAAGTTAGTTAGGAAGCAAATTTGGTATTTATCATACTATATTTATAAGTAGTTAACTTTTTTAAAATCAGTCAGTGCAAATGCTAGTATTGACTGTTTTTCCATTCTTTTCCTTTTTGCGAAGACAAAAATTTTTAAGGTCAGATTGTAAGGAAAAAACAATGTTGATTTTTGCATTTTCTTTGTCAATAAGTACAGAATCAGCTACACTTCTATGTATACTGCTAAATGTTTTAGGTATTACTTTCTGTTATTTTTGAAAATCCTTAATGAGGAAAGACATCTTTCAGAGGTTACCTTAAGTACTTTTTGGCTGCATGCTCATTCTCTCCTGGAAAAGTTCAAATCTTAAAAGTCTGTAAATCCATGTTTCTCCTGATGTAAACATGGACATGACATTTACCTTTATGTGAATTAGTTGCAAAGATAGTTAATTCAAATTTATAGTGACCTAATGATAATTGCCTTCAATTGAAATATGTATCTTGAGATTTCAAACTGATCAAGTTCTCACTGAACTGGAATCCTTCCAAAATCTCTGAAAAAATCCTTTAAAACACATACAAAAGGTTCCAGAGATTATTCAGTTCTTTCCGCCAGACTGAGCAATTAGTACACTTCCTTAGGCATATTCATTTCAAGTGAAGGCCTTGTTTCCATTTTGCATGTATTTTTCTTCAACTTATTAATTTCCTGTTCTTCTTATGTGTGAAAGGGTTGATCAATACGGCTCAAAGATGGTTATTCTCTAAATGATTCCTACACATTGGTTTTCCCTATTTAAAAGTATTTGAGTTGCTGTTTGGTTTTTTTTGATTTTCTCCTGGCCTTCTGACATCTATGGTTACATCTTAACAGTCCCACAGTGCCCCTCAGTCTTCGTCGTCCCCATTCCTCATATCTGCTATAGTGTCATTTATAGCATATGTTTTCATCTGACATATATTTTCAACTTGCACTTCCTCTACTACATTAGTAGCACAATAAGCAAAAAAACAGGCACAAAAGCTGCTGCACCAGCTTTACTCTTAGTGATCTATAGTAAGGATTTAGGACACAGTAATTCATCATGAGAAGACCTTTCATGATATGATGTTGAACTCCAGTGTCCTCTTCTATCAGAGGCAGAGTCACATCTTAAAGGTTTGATATGTATTCTAGTAACTTAGTTAAAACTCTCATAGACATAAGAGAAAATCCCAATTATGTCAAGATTGCACAATGGATTTGATTTCTCTCACTTCTTTTAAGATAGCAAATATACGAACTAAAGCCACGCAGTTAGAACTGCATTTCTGTAGTCTAAATTTTAAGTGCTCATAGTATTATCAAAGTAGTTCTCTAAATCTTTGTTGAAACATGCAGTTTCTGAAAGTTCTGATTCAATAACACTCATCAGCATTCGGCAGTCTCTCTCTGCAACCGCTCAAATGAATTAAGAAATAGAGACGTATTTCCCTTCTTACCCTCATCTTTCCTCCAGAAAAGCTCTAAACTGCATTCAGAACAAGAATGGAAGAAAACAAGCATATGCATTCCAAGAAACACAGTATGCAAGCTTTATTTGTAATAACGTGGTGTTAGAAAAAAAAAGTTTTACAAATATTTTCAACAAGGTGATTTGGAATCTGTGTAAGCTTTGGGGGCGGGGGGGGGGGGGGCTGTATACATTTATGACTTTCAAAAGTGCCTAGCTTATTCTTTTCTCATCCCACCCCACCACACACCCCCATTCCTGTTGAAACCTGTCCAGGCGTTCCCATTCTGCAATGAGGTGAAACAGGTTTTGTCACATTGGATGAACCAAGTCCTGTCTGAACAATGGCAAGATGCACTCTTCAGTTCTCTAGGAAAACAGCATGTAACACTAGCACAAATACCTAACTGTGCAACCAGCTCTGGGAATATCATACATACAAGCTGTTGGCCTTCACTTTCCTTGTTAAGGAAACTCTTTTAACCAAGAGCCATTTAAAACTCATTCTCAAACATGAAGTTAAAGGGCCTGTTGTGATAGGACAAGGCGTAATGGTTTTAAACTAAAAGAGGGTAGATGTAGACTAGATATAAGGAAGAATTTTTTACAATGAGGGTAGTGAAATGCTAGAACAAGTTGCCCAGAGACGTGGTAGATGCCCCATCTCTGGAAACATTCAAGGTCAGGTTGGGTAGGGCTCTGAGCAACCTCTTCTAGTGGTAGACATCCCTGCTCACTGCAGGGGGGTTGGACTAGATGACCTTTAAAGGTTCCTTCCAACCCAAAGCATTCTATGAATCTGTGATCCTATAATCCTATGATATTGTGATTCTATGATTATATGACTGTGCTTAGTTCCTAAAACAGGTGCTCACTTATTACTGATGATTTTCTGGGTGTTAACAATTCTGCAAAGGTACAAAAACTGTGTAAAGCTGTTTAGCAGAGTGTTATGTGTTTGCATGGCAATGTTTTGGTAGTGGGGGGACTATTCAGGTGGCTTCTGTGAGAAGCTGCAAGAACCTTCCCTCATGTCTGATAAAGCCAGTGCCAGCCGGCTCTAAGATAGACCAAATGCTGGCCAAGGCCAAGCCAATCAGCGACAGTGGTAGCACCTCTGTGATAACATATTTAAGAAGGGGGGAAAAAAACTGTGGTGAAATGGCAGTGAAGACAGAGGAGTGAGACGATGTGAGAGAAACAACTCTGCAGGCACCAAGGTCAGTGAAGAAGGAGGGGGAGGAGGTGCTTGAAATGACGGAGGAGAGAGTCTTCCCTTGCAGCTCATGATGAAAGACCATGGTGAGGCAGGTTGTCCCTCTGCAGTCTGTGGAAGTCCATGGTGGAGCAGATCTCCACCTGTAGCCCATGGAAGGGACCCCACGCCAGAGCAGGTGGATGCCTGAAGGAGGCTGTGACCCCGTGGGAAGCTGCGCTGGAGCAGGCTCCTGCCAGGACCTGCAGACCTGTGGAGAGAGGAGCTCACGCCAGAGCAGGTTTGCTAGCAGGGCTTGTGACCCCGTGGGCAACCCACGCTGGAGCAGCCTGTTCCTGAAGGACTGCACCCCGTGGGAAGGACCCATACTGGGGCAGTTCATGAAGAGCTGCAGCCTGTGGGAAGGACTCACATTGGAGAAGTTTGTGGAGAACAGTCTCCCATGAGAGGGACCTCATGCTGGAGCAGGGGAAGAGTGTGAGGAGTCCTTCCCCTGAGGAGGAAGGAGTTGCAGAGACAAAGTGTGGTAAACTGACCATAACCCTCATTCCCCGTCCCCCTGCGCTGCTCGGGGGGAGGAGGGAGAGAAAGGGGATTGAAGTTGAGCCCACGAAGAAGGGAGGGGTGGGGGGAAGGTGTTTTAAGATCTGGTTTTATTTCTCACTATCCTACTCTGATTCGATTGGTGATGAATTAAACTCCCTTTTCTCCCCAAGTTCAGTCTGTTTAGTCCATGAGAGTAACTGGTGAGTGATCTCTCCCTGTCCTTGTTTTGATTCACGAGCCTGTCATCATATTTCCTCTTCCCTGTGCAGCCCAGGAGGGTGAGTGATAGAGCAGTTTTGGTGGGCACCTGGCATTTATCCAGGCCAAATCAAAACACAGAGTCAGCGTAATGTTCAGCTATGGTCTCTGAAGTGGCGCTGCGTATGATTGAAGCCTTTTCACATGTGGTGTTTCAAGCAGTTTGGCATCACACATTGTTGATATCTACTGAAAGCAACAGACAAATTTCCCAGCATGGACTGCAGTTTAAATGACCTCTCTGAACAGATCTCCAGTCCAGATTCCAAGGGCCATATATTAAGCTATTCATGACCACTTATTCATTGATTTTAAGCAGACATCACCCTGAAAAGAAGTAGAGAATTAAACCTGATGGTGTAAGAAGTCTT
Organism: Opisthocomus hoazin; assembly: GCF_030867145.1. Lineage (NCBI taxonomy): Eukaryota > Metazoa > Chordata > Aves > Opisthocomiformes > Opisthocomidae > Opisthocomus > Opisthocomus hoazin. Next base: position 63,682,018 of record NC_134415.1, on the reverse strand, counting down.
ATTTACCCTCATCACTTGTGAACTGATTCTTCTATATTAAAGATGATTCTCAAGCAGCCACTAAAGGGAAAAAAAAAAAAAAACAGCAGCTAAGTTATTGGGCGTAGGAACGTTCTGTTTCTTTTTGCAACTGCCTTGAGCTGGAATAAAAGATATATCCAAAAAAGATGGAAATAATAAAAGCTCACTTCCTTTTAGATTATGTACAAGGTACGGGTATCATTTTAATTTTGAAAACAAGTTATCTTTCGTCTGATTAAGTTATACTTCCAAACTATTTTTACTTTCAGGATCACAGTATTTATCTTATGTTTTGAAAGTCCTAAAAGATCTGTATTTTTATCTGGGATGCTTTTTGCATAGCTGACTTCCTCTGATTCCTTGTCTGATAGATGGTGGTCACCTCTTAGTCCTATAAAAATGTAGTCCCCTTTTAAATTCAGTGATATAAGCAATATATAGTATTTATTGCTATCATGCTAACATGCAGCTAAACATATTAATTTCTTCAGTCAACATAACAAAAAGTTCAAGTTGGAAAAAATATACAGTCCAAAGGACAGTAGAGTCAAAGTGTTAGGGAGAGTACAAGTGCTGATAAAGAATTTCTCCATGTTGGAGAGCACTGCACAGAAGCCAGGCACACATTACTTCTGTGATAGGCTAAGCATGCCACTTCATGTCAGAGACTTAAATTACTTACTCACACAGTTCCTAAATGCACACCCTTGCTCCCTAGGGACAGGTGCAACCTCACACCTCTGACTCCTTTCACAGCTTCTCATTCTCATTCACCCTAGTTGAATGGTATCTTGCTCTCTTTCCCCTCACTGCACTTTCTTTTCCTTGCTCTGGACTTTGTGCACTTTCCAGAACCAAGTCCTTTCTTGTCACTGTTTCATGTACTCTGCCTGCATGAGGATCTTTGTCCATGCACTCCTACTCTTACTCTCTTCTCACTCCACATACCAGCAGTTTTGTGTGTGTCTTTCCAAATAATCCTTTTTTCCCTCAATTATTATTCATTCCCTTGATTAGATTGAGTGTCGATTTTTCTCCCAAAATAAAAGTCCATATTCATGATGGAACATGATGTGTTTCATTTTCTTTCTTCCCTCTCTTAGGCTGCTGTGAGTCAATGGCCTTGCAGGACTTGTCAATGACATGCTCAGACTCAGGTGCCAAGAGCGGAGGAAAACAATTGACTTGTGCTTATCTTATCAGACAAGAAGAAAAGAGGAATAGCTAGTCATTGTAAATCAAGTAATCTCCAGGACTGCTGGATGTTGTGTAGCCAGAGGTTGCTTCAGATAAAAAAACATTTGGTCCCCTTGAGCACATATCAAGATGCACTGTGTGTCAAACTGCCGAATCCCACTTGTGACCACACGACGTTCCGTGCCAAGAACCAATTGACACAGAATAATTCACTTCGTCCAACCTCGCCAAAAGATTTTCAAATGTATAAAAAGGGCACTTGAAAACTCTGTTTGGGAGGAGGAGCCAAGTGAGAACCTTACCTGACAGACAGGTCAACGGGCCTGAATCTCTCTCCCCCCCCAAGAAGGGATGTGTTTTTGTTAAGAGTCATGCCTCTGACTTTGTCAGACCTATCACTGGGAATACCTTGTTATCTAAAGCGCTAAACGATTACCTGGAGCTCAACATTTGTAGACATTGCCTTTATCAACCGCAATCCCGAATCTGTGATACCTGTGGCTTGAATAAACTACCTAGTGTTTCAGCTTTTCGAAACTAATTCAGTGAAAGTCCTTGGAGGAGCTCTGACAGGCAAGATGAATCTGATGAGTGGCTACACACTTAACCCTTTAGACATGAACCGTTGACGAAGTCTGGGACTAGCAGTGGATCCAGCCACACCTAGACTCCTCTCTGAGGGAGAATTTGGAAGGCAAGGGGGTCTGCTCTGAACCTCGTGAGTCAATGGAAGGGCTTTCCTTTTGCCACTTATCAAACTCCTTCACCCCCTTTTAACACAACTGTTGCACTCTGCAATCTGTCTGCATTTATTTCTCCTACATACTGGGAGCTGGTACGTCCACTTATCAAACTCCTTCACCCCCTTTTAACACAACTGTTGCACTCTGCAATCTGGCTGCATTTATTTCTCCTACATACTGGGAGCTGGTACGTCCCACTTTCCTTAAAATCACTGCATGACACTTTCTCTCACATTCTTCACACCCCTCTTTCTGTCAGGGAGATATCTTAGGCTAACAATTTCCTCTGCTGAAATGATGGATAAAGGCAGCTTCATTATGCTGGGAGTTTGTATGAAATATCTTTAATCAGTTCTTCTGTCTGAAGCCAATTACAAAGATGACTGAAATTATGAGTCTGTTCAAGATATGTCAGAGGTTCCCTTCCAGTTTTTGCAAAAAACTACTGGCATCCAGGGTTTCTCCTGATATTCTGAAAGTGATTTAACATAGATCTTCTTAGTTACATTTTTTCTTACCAATAACAAGAGTAACAGGTAAATGATACCAAGTTTAGCATATAAACTGTAAGTTTCAACAATTTAGAATTAATCTACTACATTTAATGCTGCACTCATGTCTTTGACTATAAGTTTATTAATTTTGTAATATTCTTCTGGTAAATGAAAATTTTCAGCTGTTGCCAATCTAATTCATTTGAAGCACAAAGTAATCATTATAGATTTCGTATTTGCAGAGCACTACAAGTGTAGAGTAAATTTCCTTTAGACTAGCAATTTGTTGCTAACAAACTTAAGAAGATAAAGCCTTCAGGAAAAAAGTCAGAAATTAATCTACTGTGCATAAACTGTCAGCAAAGAGCAGGGAGGTATTGCCTGAAATTAAGTAGACCTCTCACTAGGTGAAAGAATCAATACCTGATTATGTTCCTTCTCTTGATCTCTATTTTTTTCTCAGATTTGTTTTTAATGTCTGTGATTCTTCACAAATAGAACTCCTTCTCTAATACCTTGTGTATGTGTACTAAGCTTTGCAAATTTTCCCTTGGAAGTCAGCCTTTCAGTTTTCCCAGTCATCGTGGTGCTTTCTCCAAGATTTCCTCCTTCTTATGACTTTATGACATTACTGACTTTACGAATCAGTAAGGTGAGTGTTGTTCTGAAGAGGAAGCAGACTGCTTTTTACATTACAACTATAACTCAGTGGCTTATTCCCTCTAAAATACTCAGTGCAAAGGCAGAAATACAGTTGATGATTACTCTTCTTTTGTCCATACTATTATTTGTTAGGAAAGTTTCCCTTACTCAGCAGCTGAAGTAGTCAAGGCTAAAGAAATATTTCTTTTTATTTTTTTCAGAAAAGAGGCTAAAATACAAGATCAGCAGAATACAAAATTCTGAGAAAACCTTTACTATTAAAGACTGTTAAAATTCCCATATTTGGTGTTTATTAATAATTTGAATTTTTAAATTTACTAGCAGGTATTTGAGACTCACACAGCACAAAAAGAATGAGGTCCAGGCATTTAAACACCTTGTAATCCTCTAAATTTGTATATGGCAATTCCGTGGGTGTTTCGAGGTTTAAAGTATCTGAGGTATAGTAAATAATGACTGTCAATATCTACTAAAATATCTTTTCCTAGGCATGTGGCTGACATCTTTGAATCTCTGCTTCAGTTCTCTGGGAATCCTTTAATAGCTTCTGAGAGAAAGACAATGATAAAATGCATATTTTTTCAAAATAACTGAAAAAAAATTACACAGTAAATTTATTTATTTCTCCGAGTAAAGCCAAATTTCCTAAAATTAGTTGTATTAATATTTGCTTATTTTGGTACTCCAGCTAACTCACTGTACTAGTTTGCACGTATGACTGCCTGAATTTATCAAATTAACATTGAGGTCATTTGTTTTCAGACACATGCTGTGTACTCACCTATTGCACAGACAAATACTATACTACGTAAAATCTCAAAACATAGGCTCTCAAACTATGTCACTATGCTCTAACAATTGTCAGTGAAACAGTAATAAACAGAATATTAGTCTGATGAAATGTCCACAAGAATGCACTGTGTTTAATTTTATTGATTAATTGACATTACTGCTTTATTGGTATGCTCCCTTAAGATGATTAATCTGAATAGTGGTGGTGAATGCCATTTACAACTAGATATGATCATAACAATAATAGTGAAAAATGCTTTTGAGTGAGCTTATTGTCAAGAGGCTAATGTGATATTCTAGAAGTGTTATCTGCATTTTATTAGTCAAGGTAATCAGCTGAATCACTATGAAATGTAAAGATCTCTGCATCCTTTTACCCTCAAAATGCTTACGTGTTTTTCAGTTACATCTGAGGATTAAGGACTACATTCCTTGAAACAAAGGATTTACAATTCTCCTGTTACTGCTGTAAGAGAGGTGGATGGCTGTCCTAAGTAATGACAGTAGAAAGAATAGTGTAGTCTGGGTGTGGATATTCTTGCATGCATATATATTATCTTAATTATGACCGTGATAGAATAGATATTATTCACGAACACATTTTTTGTGTTGGTACTTACTATCATTTCATTTGACACTTTCCATTTTACTTGTTTGCGATATTTTTTTATTTCTTCAAAATAGTCTAGTTCCCGAATTTGCTTATGGATCAGATGTCTCTGCTTTATTCCAGGTTTCCACTGAAATGGAGGCAGAGGTGATTATGACATTTCCAAGAGCATGTGAGCAAAACATAAAATGCACTAGTATGAAATACACCAATGTAAACATGAAATAAGACACATTAATATGAAATGCTAGTTTCCATTAAAACACTATTAATCTCTTGTACCAAATTAATTCCCTCCGTGTCAGATAGGACAATGAACTGGAACTAAACCAACATTTTTCAGGTCTTACTGTACGTTTAACCAAGAAAATACATAGTAAATTTTCCAGAGATATTTTGTGTGCTCATTGCAAACTTCTGTGAACCCAAGCTTGAGTATCAGTGGATGAACAACAACATTTACATTGAAATTTTGAAGATCCCCAGCAGCAGTTTCAAAAGCAAAGAGTAAGACACTTCATTGTTAGGAATTCTTGAAAATTTGTTTGATAGAACCATGCAGCAGCCTTCTCCACCTATGAAGATGGAGTAGTCAGTTTTTGCCAACAATAAATCAGTCTCATTTTTCACTGATAATGACCTATATTCATTTTTCAATTGTTGTCTTTTGCACACTAGCTGACACATGGCCTACCAAGATAAGCAATGATTTATAGACTATGAAGGTAAAACAGAACCTTATAAAGACCCAAATTAACCTGGAACTATTGTATTAGTATTCCAGGTGCAATGTTAGATGTAATATTAGGCAGCACAGCATTAAAACAAGCAAATGGTGTAACGGTTCCTCTGATGGAAAACTATTCACTGTTTGCATTCCAATGAAGCAAACAAATAAAGATGAAAATATTTGCCTCCTACAAGGAATTAATATTCACCTAAATTTTCAAAGAGTTATCGTTAAAATTCTCCCAGTCGCTACATTTTGCAGGAAGTTGCAAAGTCTTCTCATTTACATGGCTGCCTCCATTCCCATCCCTCAGAAACCTAGAAAATATTTTCTGTGAAGATTGTGACTGCTTGGTTGTTGTCTGTTTGCAGACTTTAATGATGTGGAAGATTATTTTACAGAAGCAGAGTTACTTGACTATATGGAAAATACCATATGGCTTTGGAACGTTTTAAAGCACAGTCAGACTTCTCAAGCTGCCTTTACTGCCTGTCACACAGTTTTGTTTGCAGTCAGCACAGAGTATCTTTGATGTGCTCTGTTATAAAATACTGACATAGGTGACATCTGAGATGCTTTGTGATAGAAGTGTTTTCTTCGAGTTTTAAATGTGTAAGTCCCAGCACTGTAGATTCTCCAATAGCAATAACCTGTGTGAATATTGCAGTAGAATCAGAGCAACTGAAACACTGAGGACTGCCTATAGACTCAGACATCTAATCCAGTTACCACAACTCAGTAGAGTTGCCATGTGTCCCCTGGGGAAGGTAACAAGCTGCATGCCCTCCATTCAGCCACTGTAGATGCAGGGCTAGCACTTTCACTTAAATTTCTTTAACTAAGGTTTATGTCTTCATGTTTATTGCAGGCTGACCTATACGACTAAGCCAGCACAACTCAGCTGAACTGAATCACATATCTGAGACCTAACTCTACTCAACTCAGCATGGTTGCAACTCTTTAGAATGCATGATAGTAATAATGTCAGTGCTTTCAGACAGGTAATGTATACAGTCATGTAGAATTTATATTCTCTGGACTTTGGACCTTCCATAGCAGTCTGTGGTGACAGAAGACTGAATTTAGTGGTCCCATGTTTTGTTCTAATCTTAGGTGCCTGTCTATATGATTGCAAGTTTTCATCCTTTTTTCATGAGCTGCGAAACATCTAGCTTAGTGACGTTCACAAGTATAAAAGTAGTATAAACAGGAAAAAGCTTTTCAGTTGTGTGTCCCAAATGTTTCATTTAAGGACAGGAAGCAGTTACACACACACTGGAAAGAAGAAGTCTGTTGGGGATTACAGATGACACAACAGTCCTACATATGAACAGATTGATCAAAGAACACGTGGAAAGTAAAGTAACTGGAGTAACCTAAGAGCTGTACATCCATCTGTCTGCATAAATAATTTCTCTGCTGCTGTCTCCTACAGTTATAGTCCAAACAATTTTTTGTTTTCTACTAGGGTGTAAGCTTCAAGTCTTTTGTATGCATATATTCAAAAGTTGTGGTGGGAGAAGGGGAATGAAAACCATTTTTAGGAAGTCAGTGATATGATTAGTTACACCCCCCAGCTGCTAAATCAGAGGGTAAGGAAGAAAAAAGTCGGTCCTTTAATTTCGAAAGAAACCATTCAGGAGCAGAACATTTTGGATCAGGATTTGCAAGTAAATGCATTTATATGTGATAGGGAACACTCACTCTTCAATGACAGCAAAACATTAAGTCCGGCACGTCTCTGATACTTTAGTGCTTTCCATCTGAGCTGTTTCCCAAAGGAGTATACAGCTGGACTTAAAAGGCATGTCAGGAAACAGATATCATTATGTTTTTCAGACCTGAAATGGCTCATGGTCTTGGAAAATAGTTGCGAGATTAGCACTAAAGTGGGTATTAAGATCAGAGACTTTTTAAGAGACACTAAGATCAATGCCATAGCCACACACACCTTGGGTGAAACTTCCAAACAGTGCATCCAATACGGAAAACAAAAGTGACACTAGTAACCGGTCTGATAAGAGTTGCTAAGCTGCTAAGCATTTGAAAACTCATTCAAGGAGTTAGTGAAATCCACCTTGGTGATAGAGTCCCACATATGAATCTGAAGGCTTAGACAATTATGAGTTATGTCTTCCAAAACCATCCTATTTTCAAAATACATTCTTTTGCAAGGAAGATGGAATTCTTACCGTATCACCTAATTACTAAAGCCAGGGACTGAATCCATCAAAAAACTGTTGTGAAACTCACTGAAATTAATATCTGTGACACCTAGACATGTGATTGTTCATAATTTCAATTATAATTGTTCATTTTATTTTAAACTATAAAACAGATGATTCCTTATTGCACAGAAACCAGTGTACCATATGGTTAGGAAGGCAGGAAGTGTTAAGGTGCTAAAACAGTTAAAATACAAGTAGGTATCATGTAGGTAGTGAATGCATGTATGAGATTTATGTATTGCTTTGCACCAGAGGTAAAATGGAGCCCTTCAGAGAGAAAAGCACGAGCTTTACATCTTGTTCGGAAGTGCCCAGGTTTGACGGTTGAAGAGAGAAACAGTAATTTTCTCTGCAAGGTGAGCAGAGAAGGGCACTGAAAAATTTTCAGTATGTAGTAGAATCTTCTCTAGTTTTTCCAGTATTTTTTCAGTCACTACAAAAGTCTAAGTCTTTAACAGTTACTGTCTTCAGGAACTTCCAGACAATATATGCATTACCGCACAGAATCACAGCATTGTTGAGATGGAAAGGGGTTTCAGGAGATCATCTAGTCCAGCCCCCAGGTTGCAGGTTCAGCTATAGGAGATAGCTCAGGGCTGGATCCACCCAGGTTTTGATCATGTCCAAGGATGCAGTTGCCATAGACTCTGGCTTTTCTTACCCCATCACTGCATGCTCAGATAGAGTCTCCATACTCCTCCTCGGCCTCCTGCCCCTGCTTCTGCCTCTGGTATGCTTTCTTTCCATGGTTGAATTTAGTCAGGAGAAACCTGTTCCTCCATGAAAGCCTCCTGTCACCTTTGCTTCACTTCCTGCACATAGGGCTAGACCATTTCTGAGCTTGGAGGAGGTGATCCCTGAAGCTCATCTGGCACTTCTGGACCCTGCTTCTCTTTAGAGCTACACACAGACCTCTAATTTTTCCTCTTTGTTCCCCATGCTTAAGTACTGAAAGGGAGAAATTTTCAAGACAGCAATGTTGCCAAGGTCATAGAGTAGAAATGCTAGTGTTAGCAAAGACCTCTGAACCTAGTTTCATTACTGAACCAGGAGAAATCAGAGAATGGTTGGAATTCAAGAAGTTAGACATTAACTTGCCTTTGGCTTTTTCTGTTTGTTTTGATGTTGGCAGAAATGGACTTGGGTCCAAACTATTAACTTCAATCAATGGCCTAAAAAGATAGCACTCCACCGAGAGAAGAAACCAAGTTTAAAAAATGAAATTGCACTCTTTAACTGACATTTTCTGAGAAATGTGTTTAAATTCTGTAGTAAAACAGAAGAATCTTGGCAATTTAATCGTGACACATTCAGTAAAAGCATTTTAGAGTGTCGAAGTATTTTAAAGAAAAATCATACAGAATTTTTTTTTCTCTATGACAAATGTAATCCACACAATATGATCCTTGAGAATTCAACTCCATTTCTCCAAATCAAAATAAGAGAAACACGGCTTCTCTGTATTTTTATTCCAGAGAATAAGACAAATCAGAAATTTCATATCTTTCTTAGAAATCTACCTATGAGATGTGTTCAAAAATATGTTCTGTTCCTAGTATATGAGTGTTGGTCGGCAGGTCAACCCCATTGTGACAAAGAAGTTCAAGCTGCTTACTGATTCAGTGTTAATCTTCTGGTCTGTTTACGATGCAGGAAAAGAAAGAAGGGAAGATACGGATTTTTCTTCATTTTTTTTTTTCTCAAAGTAGTTAGTCTGATAGTGATAGACCAGTACTGTTTTTGTTACGGTGATAATCATAGAGTCCGACTAAGACAAAGTCCCATTTTCCCTTGTGCTACCTAGTAAACGATATCTGCTTGTCGTGGTGCACTTAGGCTGAAATCAAAGATTTCTTCAACTGTCAAACTGGAAGCCAGGTTTATTATTTATAAAAGCCGATTAGGGCACATTTGTTCTCAATGGTAGATCACACATCCCAGAGCTACTGGAAACCAGATTAGTACTAAAACTCCAACAGTGCAGTGCCAAACTGTAAAGCGGCATGCCAGTGATTCAGATGTCTCACCTTGGGAGCCAATATTTCTGTATAGTACTACAACACACAGTTATATAGTGCAGTCATACAGGTTCTCTCCTGAAGAACTTTGCACTCCATTGCCTCTGTTTGGTGTCTCCATAGGCTTGTACCTGTTGCTGAAGAAAAAATCGATGTAAGAAGATGCCAGGGCACACAATAGTCACTCTTTCATTGTTTTGTATTTTTATAGATGTATTATTGAATAAAAAAACCTCACAGTTGTGAGGCAAAAAACACATGACACAAGGTCACGATCCACATTCCTATTCCGTCACCCCTGACATTTGCTTCTACACAAGGCCAAAAACAGTGCCTTGACTACAGTAAAACCTCTTTGTTTTTATAATAAAGCATCTTTCTCTTTGATCATACTTATTTTCCTGTTCTTTGAACATCTGATTTCACTAGAAATGTTGCTTAGAACTCAGTTAACATTTTTATATTATTTTTTCTAATTATTCTCCATCAAATCATCCATCAGTAAACTGTCCCTCATCAGTGGCCTGTATAAATCCTAGTTTTTGTTACCTGCTAAGTACTTTCTCAGACATGTTGCAGTATCATTTCAATAACTGTGGTTAAAGCTGGGGGAACTTTGAACTGCTGGCAAAGTACATGTGTTTAACTAGCTTGACTTAAACACCTGCTCCAAGATTACAAGTGAAGACTACAACGATTTTCATCTCACCTATGCTGTGAGGCTAGTAACTATTGTGAAGAAGGTTTTTGTGATATAACATTGTGGGACTAGAAACCGGGAACTTGATTTAGAGAACCAGTCTCAACTTTCTATTGTTACCATTGTTGGCATGATTTGACCATATCTACGATTGACTACATCACAGGTTATATTTGCCTGATCCACAGTACAGATATAGTTTCTGAAAGGTAAATTCATTGAGATTTAAGAAAATAAGCAAAAAAAGAGAAATACCTTCAAAGCTCAACTCCTTTGTGTATTACATGTAACACAGCAAATGTTTACACTTTAAATGCAAATGAAAAATGCATAGTAATTTTAAAAGATAAACCCCTTGATTTACAAGCATTCATTTCTGCATTAAAATATCACCACAAAAGGCAGAGAGATAAGAAGTTTTTTTAATGAACTGGACAGATAATGGAGTCATTTTCTCACATGATGAGTTCCCTCATTCCCACAAGTGATATAATCATCAGGTTCTTTTAGATACTGTACTTATTTCGTGCACACAAATGAAAAGTATATTCCTCATTTGGATGCTTTGTGTCTCTTCAGATAATAACAGCATTGTGGAACCAATTCACTTTGTAAGATGGATACAAAATTTAGTGCTATTTACTGTTGTTATCTAGGGCTGTTAACTTCAAAATATCTCTGACTGATTAGTTTAGTTCATGGCTCAATGAAGAATTATAATCCAAATATGTTTCATGGAAGTATAGGCAAAATAAATCTGTATTATAGTGAGTGGTAAAATTAGGTTTTGGAAGTACCTTTCAGATCTTCTAAACTTTATACATCCACAGCACAACACTTTACAGAAGTTTTTCAATCTATTTTTTAATGCACTTAGTGTAGGACTGCTACAGCAATCTGATATTCAAAATTTTATTGCGAACGTAGTTGTTATATACAAAAAAAGCAAACATTTTTCCTTCATCTTTATATTTGTGATATTACAGGTTAGAGTGGAGAAAGGTGAGACAAGAATATTTCTCTCCCATACTTGCTATTTGTGCTAAATGGGCTTGAATCAGGGGTATTGCATTCCATAGGGAAAGCAGGAGTTCTACTGTTCAACCTTTTACTCCGTAAAATACTAGAACAATCTCTGGCTTTTAGACATCTAAAAGCAAAGTCCTTACTGATTACAAAATACTGGTACGTTTCATACCCAGTCTTTTTCTGAAGTTTTTCTTTACCTATATTTGGTTTTCACTGAAATATGATGGCGTTTTATGTATGTTTTTTCTTATTTTTACAATAATAAACTCCAGAGTATTTCAATGTTCAGTACTGTTATAGAGTGGTTCACAACTGTAATATTCAGCAACTGAAAAACAACTCCAGTTCTCACCTACTTTATCTATAAAAAGATATATCTCTATAGGATTGTACCCTATTTGTATATTTGACAAATGCTGTTTGGTGAAGGCTGTCATGCAAAACTAATGATGTATAAGAATCTGTTGCCACCATGAAACAGAACTAGATTCTTCCAATGAGGTCATTCCCACTCATGGATATACATGTTAGGTCTATAATAGCCAGGATGTAAGACTAGGTAAACCAATTAATTCAGTAATTTCTTTCAAACTCTCATCATCATATCATAGACTTTCATATATTTTACTTTATGTGTCCACCTCATCTGGGTTCTTGAAGCCTTCAGACTCTTCTGTGTATACATACGACCCGTGAAGAGTCCTTAAAGGATGGTCTCTTGGAGCTAGCAGAACTTGCTGGGGTGCCTTACGTAAGCCAAGCAGTTTTGGTGAACATTCCTCACACAATAGACTTTCTGTAACAATAATTTTTTTTTTTATGTTCCAGCACACGATAACTTTATGTGCCTGAAGCAGGGACTTTGAGACGACTACATATCATGGAGCCTAGCAGTTTTTGAACATACACTGGGAGACAGCTCTGAAACAGAATCCAGAAATGCTGATAATCCTAGATCCCAGTCTCAACGTTCACAGTTTCCTTAGTGTGTAATTGGAACCTATAGCACTAACTGGAATTTAATCCAGTCTTGGGAAGCACAAAAACTATCTCTGTGTGAAAGGCCTGACATTTCTGAACACCCACAGATGCTACATTCCCAAATTGCCTGAACAGAAAGCATAAAGAACTAGCAAAAAGTTTCAGAAATTGGGATCCAAACCAGAGTATTTTAGAGCAATTTCTATTCATTAAAACTGGGGATTCTTTTGTAGATTTTTTTCTTATTGGTTATTCCAGACTGACTTCACACACCCCCAATCTCAACCACGTATATACATGTTCTGCAGAATTTCAGAATCTCCTGCAAAAGAATATTATTTTTAATAAGCTTCAGTTTGAGAGTTATTCAGGACATAGAAAATGAAAATGACATTGTGTGGTCAATCACTAAACAGACTGCTTATTCTTATATGTTTATATTTAGCTATGAACCAGTGGTGAGTGATACTTCTAAGGAGGTAGAACAATCTGAATCAGGTTTTTTTTCTGAAGCTTAGTAGAGCTTTTCCTAGATGGCACTTGAAGTGAAAATTGGATGTTGAGTTTTGTGCAGTCATCTTGTGCTACTGATATTCATATTATATTGCTGAAATCATCTGCACCTTTTAATATCAACACTTTTTCTGTGGGTTTGCACTGTTACTTCTGTTCAGCTAAACAGTGAAGATGAAAGATTTCATGGAGACCTTTCTATATCAACAAAGAAAATCATTATAAAGTACAGATCAAAATACCATTTTAGCCTTCATTCATCTCTTCAGTTCATTAATTTTCCCCCTCGGAACTACCTCCTCCCTAAATATGGAGAAATACACCACAACTGTGATGATAAAAAGAGGCATCTTACCAGGCATTTTACCGGTTGATAATGTTGGCTTTGGTAATCTAGCACTAAAGACAAAAGAAGAAAGCTGGTAAATCTGATACAGCGTATGTCCAAGCAATTACAAGTAAAGAAGCTTTAAGGCTGAGAGACGTGTAAGGTACACCTATGCTTAGGACTGTCTACAACTCCTTCGATCACATGTCTCTTGCTTAAGGTTTTTAAGAACACAGAGAAAAAATATTCTTAACACACAGGGTAAAGCAACTGAGAAACTCCTTGATTTGAGGTTTAGTTATACAGTTCGGTGTGCAAGAAATTATCTTCATGAACACGTTATGCTGTCATTGGATATGAATTTGTTAAAATGGAAATGTGGAGATTATTCAAATACAGAACAGATCCAGCCATTACATGTAGCTAAAGGTATCAGTGAAGGACTTTGTCATCAGAAGTTAGTACCAGGAATCAAAAAAAGTTCATTGAGCTCAATAATCTTTAACCTTCCTGTGAAAAAAATATGCAAAACCATTCATGTGCATGTTTGTCTGAATTGACAAATCTGTTTGATATTTAGTGAAGTAGTAGAGACAGAGAAATGGAGAAAGAATATTGTCTCAAAAAAAAAAAAATTACATATTAGTCCATCACAACAGTCCAAAATAACAATTTAAGAAAGTGTGAGGACTAAGCAAATAGCAGCCTGCATCACACAAAAATAGCCTAGGCCAGCACACACTGTTGGAGGCACGTCTGGACCTCCTGTACTGATATTCCAGGAGGCTATTTCAACAACTACAATACAGAAAAAGAAAAAGAAAAAAATTACTTATGAAATCCAGTTATGTCTCTTCCTTCTTAATTGTTGATTGTATAGGTATTAGCAATAGTTTCAAAAGCAGAGAGTTGTGTAAGCAAAAATCCTGTACAAACCATAGGATTCCACTTCCTGAGATTTCAAGAAAAGAAAGAGGAAAATCATGAGGTTGTTTCAAAGACATAATTAGTGTGAGATTCAGGCGCCCTAAGTTTCAATAACTAAACTTTCGTTCTGTCTAGTCCTACAGCAGTAGCAGGGTGGTATAACTCACCTGCTGGTAGGTACCTATTTCTCTTGCTTCACTGTGAAGTTGAGAATGACTGTCTTTATATTTGACATTATTCCTTGATTAGTGCCTATAATACATTGAAAGACTTCTGGTTTGATCAATCTGTTTTTTGAAATTCTTTTTAGGCAAAAAATATATCAATGATACAGAGCAGAAAAAACATGGTCATTTGGAGATAGTTCTGTCACCATAGAAAGGCCTAGTATTTTCCAAATAAGTCATCCATCATCACTCACTGCCATACTTTACAGTGAGTGGAAGTCCTCCATCTTCAGAAATTTTCTTACAAAATGGAAGCTACAATTAATTTCCTAAAACCTCTGAGTCAGATACACTGACTCCTTTAATTAAACACAATGGGAAAGAATTCATGAAATAAGTCCATCTGAAGGGTCATCCTTACATCATCCATTTTCTAGGTAGTATGAATGTCACCTAGAAAAGTTTTTTTTTCTTCCTTTAATCCAGTACAGATTTCTGTTTGTGACATTTGTTAAAAAATTGTTAAACTCACTTGTGTGAACTCTTTGGTGTTTACCTTACAAACATAAATTTTATATCTACAATTTTAAAAATACCTTCTATAGTGTCAAAATCACATCATTTTCTCATTTTTGCATAATGCAGATGTCTTCATGAGTAAGAGTTACTTAGTTTCTTCTTGGTCTTGTGACAGTAGTGCCAGAAGTAGATACACAATTTCACTGGCAGATCCGTGGGATTCAGGAGCTTAAGGAGGACATTTCCTCTGAATTGCATGTTAACAGGATCAACAATAAAAGGGACCTCTGAAATGATCTGTGATTGCAATCATGTTAGCCCTTAACTTAGCATGCTTTATCACTGTTGCGTGTAGTCATTTTGATTATTTAAAATCATTTCTGCTAAAAGATATTTCTATTTTCACAGATTTTTTTTCCTAAATAAAAAGTAACACATTTTGTTTTTCTTTGCTCTTCAGTGAGGTATTCACTTATATTTCTTTCTGCCACCACTGTATTTCCATCATCTCTGATCTTTCAGCTTTCACAGAAGCATCACTTTGTGCTTAAACCTACTGATCTTTATTTTTTTCTCCCTCTAAAAACCGATAGTTCCCATTTTTGTTTTTGCAGTGACTGTACATCATGTTTCCAGTACACACATGCCGAAAGTGCTGCAGATTTGACTTTTCTGGATATTGGTGCCACAGTAGCCATGTTTATGAGCTCCAAGAGCCACACCTCTTATCTAGAGATAGTAAAGAAACAAAATCATCCAGTCCTATCGTATCATTCAGAGAAGCAATGCAAATTGATATGGCATTAAGTTTTTTTCCTCCATTGATGCAGTAATTCTGCTTTCATGGTGGGCATATAATGAACTTATGCCTGATAAGTATTTAGGCTGTTTCTCTGAGATTGTTTTGTCTTTTAACACTGGAGCTTTGTATAACATCTGACTTGGGAAGATGTAAAAAGGGACTGAACTGCTTTCTTACACCAGTGAATCTATAACTGCAGCTCATAACCTAACTGCCAGACTCATTTGCTCAAGTTGCCCATACAGACTAATCAGGTCTGTTTCTGTCATCTGCAAGGTCTTGTTCCTACATGATACATTCATTCTCCCCACGGACAGGAGAAAGCTCTTTAAAGGTTATAACAGAAAGGCAGTTTACATTCTTCTGTCATTCTGGAAAACACTTCTTAGTAACAGTTTGGCAGAACTAGCCTCAATATCATATTGCAGAAATTCAGAGGTTTTTGTGAGAAAAAGCAGAGAAGGATAAAACCTAAAAGAAATACAGTACTTCAAAGTAAAAATCCAAAAATCTCACAGGTCATCATGAGGCTTCTATGAAGCCCACCTGCCAGGGGTTCAGCACGATGTGATCCAAGGTCTGGTTTTGATACAGCACAGCTGCATATATCTGGCTTCAATTTCTGAGGATTCTGTTCAGCTGAGAAAAAGTTGGGAAAGTAGGTAGACAGGAGCCATGCATGCTAAGAAAGGCAGAGGTGAGACTGTTGATGTGAAGAGAGTTAGTAATGAACGGACGGAGGGGGAAAATCACGGATTCAGAAGATGGCAGCTCAGCACTGAAATAACTCCTTTGCAAAGAGCACAGGAAGGCAATCCCTGTACATCTGGTAGTGATTGTACGGCAGGCAAAATGTCACTGGCATCTCATCGGTGGCAGTGAGAATATTAATGCTTACCTTTGTAGCTTATTAATGATATCTATTCTGCGCATTAGTCAATAAGTATTTACTTTGTACATTTAAACTGTATATCAAGCTTAGAAAGTCTCTTTGCAAATTGTAAAAATTACCTGAGCATGGGAACCCAGAGGGTAAGTGTTATGTGCCCACTGGTATCTGTAAGAACATGTTTCAGGATCACAGGACATATGGCTCAATCATAGGCAGTGTGCCTGACTCCCCTGTGCTGCACGAAAAAGTGGCTGAAGTATCTGTATAAATCAAATAGACATAACAAGGATGTGAGGCTGTAGAATGCCTTACTGATAAATTAGTAGAAGACTATTTTCTAGATGTAAAAAAAAAATTCTGGTTTTCTACCTACCATTATATTAGTTCCAACTGTTTCCTGGCTCACACGGCAAGTGTTGTCAGACCCCCTCTAGACACAGGAGATTCTCCCTCTTTGTTGCCTAATCATGCAGTTCTACAAATCTTGTTTCTTTTCACTGTATAATGTCACATTCTTGTCAATATTTTCTGTCAGGCAGGAAGGGATTCATACCTCTCTTTGACAAGAATCTGTTCAGCTTTGAAAATGAGTCTCCCAAACACACCAGTAATTATGCACCTACTATGTTTACAGAGTGCCTGGAGGACCAGCAAAACAGACACCTGTAAACAACATGCCAAAGTCTCAGCCTTGAACAGTATCTCAGAGCAGACCTATTGTCTACAGTTCAGAAGAAGAAATAACAAACACATGACACAAAACAGATCTGGGCCCAGACTGTTTCAGCTGTTTGAGATCAGAAGATCTTATGTCCTTGCTGTCAGAATTAATGCATTTCATCTGCCCAAGTTCATATGGAAAGCCTGAGGATTCAGAAGCAACCACAAGAAATTCCTAAGAAAGAATAAAACTAGCCCTATCCTCATCATGACTGCTCTGCCCAATATTTCTATCTTTGTCAATGTTACCTGTATTTCCTCATGAGAATAAAGGTCAAATCTAACATAATTTCAGTGTGACTATTAGTTGGATGATTCTCATTAAGAAGGATGCTTCACTGAAGCTAAAAGCAAAAGAGTAGTAAAACTCTAGTTGACTGGAAAAGAGTTCTTTCCTTTAGAAACTTAAGCACACTGTGTTCTAGACTGTGTGCTTTCTAAAGCAGTCAGGATTTCCTGTTAGGGCACATTCTGAAGCAAAATGAAGGAAAAGCTGTGCCTCCCCTTGACAGTATCAGACTTGGACAGAAAGAAATACTTTGGGTGATACTGAGTATTTTTTTTTAAGTTAACTCTTCTTAAAAAGTTAAGAAAGGTTTCTATTTCCAACTGAAATTTGTAATTATTTTGGTTAGAAATCAGAGATGTAGAAGTATTAGAGGACTGCAAAAGAGTGGGCTCTAATTGCCCAAGCTTTGATTTCCCAGTAAAAGAACAACATTGAAATATTGGAGCATTACTGAAGATAGCGGTGCATCTACATTAAATTACCATTAATCTTGCCATTGTTGTTTCAAAATATCTGAACACTCCACTGTGTCTTACTACTTCAAATCTGTTTCTAGAAAATTGAAATAAAATTGAAAAAAGTGCATGCAAAAAAAGATAAGCACCAACATATTCGATATTCTTCATCTGCAGCACCTTCAAGAAGCAGCCCGCAACCCCAAAGGCACGATAACCTGATTTACTGTGAGGGATACTGTAAAATACAGTGTTTATGTAGATTTCAGTCAACAAACACTTTCTTGCTGCTTTTCTATTTCTCACATTGTGGTGAGAAATGAATCAAGAAGGAATTTTGCAAAACATTATTGATAACTACCTCATATCAGCCAACTACTTAAAGGCGGTGTTTTACAATAACATACAAGAGATTTGGGTTTACTTCCCTCCTGTGGACTCATTTTATGGGGCAGATAGCAACAGGGGAAGCTGTAGAAGAAAAATTTTGAATTTTCCTAGGTTCTATCATCTCCCTGATAAAGTGTGGCCTCATTAAGTTTTTTCAGCAGCTGAGAAAGAAGCTGTGTCATGAAGAATTACAAGAGCTGGCACTGAATACTCTAATGTAACAAAAACTACTAGTAGTTTTTCTGGGTGTCTTTAGAGATGTCTTCTTTAAAAGTTACATATTTATGTATATCTTCTATGCTCCTGTCTGTGTCATAACTTGATATGTCCATACTACCACAGGGCAGCACGCATCTGCCGATTCCACCTGTGAAAATGCACAGTCATTCCTGGTACCCCAGTGATCCCTTTCTATTCTAATTTGGAGATATGATGTCCTTCAGGTGTATTTTCAAGTATTTTTGGAGATAAATGTTGGATTGTCTATACAGTGAAGACATTTGTCTGGCCTTCTAATACTGTCTGAAGGATATCCTCCCACCATACCCTTCCATCATTATTAAGGTCTGCTTAGTGCTGTGGCACTCTTTCAGTAACTCTGCTTACTATTGCATTTGGACTCTATTGGTGATAAAGGACAGTTAACTCTAGACTTTTTTTTCTAAATGTCCACAGAAGCCTAAATTGCAACTCCCTTCTCCAGATGCTTTGCAGAGTTGCTATCATCCTGTTGTACAATTTCTACCTCCACTTATCACTAAGGGTGTTTCAAATAATAACCGACTGGTTGCTGCAAGACTAAAGGGGCAGAATTTTATGTGTATCTGTAGATTCCAGAGATCAAGTGGGAATTTAAGCTTTACTCCAAGATGCCACTTCCAGGTGAATGTATTAATAAAAAGATAACTGGACCTTCCAAGTGGCAAAACAATAGCCAAATAAACCGGCCACCTACAAGGTAAGCCAGACTACAAAAAGTGATCTACTTTGCATGCTGCTTGGCAAGGCCAGCTAGTATCTAGTCTGGTTGCTGTTGCAGTTTCTAAAGTCTAAAACATTGAACAAAATTACTTTGCAGTATATTCCTGTTATAGTATTATGCCTGATATAGATGTAAAGATGTAACTTCTATTTAGGTTTGAAAAAATAGTGGAAGAAAAGAGAATAACGTGGGAAAAAAGATGAAAGTAGACTTTTCTGTCTTGGGCACAATCTGAATTTTTTTTTTTTTTTTAAGTTATGATAGGTTATTTAAAGAATCTAAGTAAATAAAGGTTATCAGTGAAATACATGATTTATGTGAAATAGCTGTCTAGCTTCATAATAATGATGAAAAATACCTATATGTATTTTGCCAAATTAGTATTTTCTATTTTAGCTTTTGAGGTTAAGGTTATTTTCTAGTAGTATACTAGAAATGAACATAAAGAGAGGTTAGGGCTAAGAGATAAGATGTTTTTATGGGGAAAAACTGTTATCTTCAGCTTTCTTAATATGACTAAAGAAAAAAATAGGCCACTCTTTTCACAGATGGCTCGTTATGAATTTTTTTGACTCTGCCTGCAAGTAGAGTTACATTTTCTAATATCACTGGAATGGCTCTGCATAATCTTTGCCTCCCACTGCTTAGCTATTTAGAACTAAAACCTCCTGAAAGAGAGACTTGAATGAACATCTGTTTCACAAGAATGTTCAATACATCAGCAGGAAAAAAATACACTGACAGTAGCTAGCTATATAGCAGTCAGCAACTGACAAATAACTATGATGTGGAAGTATCAGGCCGAAAATCATTATACTAGTTTAATTGCAATTTTTAAACTTTCAAGACAAGAAAACTGCTGTACAGAGCCCCAGTGAGTTTTGTTAAGGAAGCTTTTGCTTGTTTGATTTTGTTAGCCCGGTTTCCTTCATCAATTTTCCAGATGTTCCATCAGTGAAAACATCTTTTTCTAGTGTAGAGAACATTGTTCCTAAAGACTTGTTTCCTGCCATCCACCAGATTATTTTCAAAACATAGTCATATTGCCTAACATAATCTTTGTCATCTTTTCTTGAACTTTTACACTTGTCAAATTGAGTGAAATCAACAAAATCTAGCCCTGGGCCCCTATGCCCATGACTATCACCCACAGATCTCTGTAGTTGCTTTTGATACTCTTCATGTTGCCCCTGGCAGTATCATTAGTCTCCACATCGAAGAACAGCAGAGGGTAACAGCCAAGGGGGTGGTCTCTCAACAGCATCCCAGATCTAGGCTACCAGAAAGCAGCAAACTTTTCTAGAAGACAGGTAAGGTCAGTAGAGGGGGAGCAGAGTCTTTCATTACTGTCACTCACCACATCTTCCTACTAACTTCGCATGGCTCAGCGTTAGCTGGCCCAAATGCTTTGCTTGAAAAGGCAAAGCTCGTCCTTGTCTTTGATTGCAATGAATTTGAAGGCCATCTCTCCCAGCCTCAGGGATAGGCTCCAGGCGCTCCCTGTAGCCTAGAACCTCGAGGGCTGCAACCACCATCAGAAGTTCTGTCTGGGTCACTGGGTCAAAGCCTGTGCCTTGGCAGGGGCAGCTGCTCCATCACCCAGTTGAGATGTTGCCCTGTGGCACAACAACACTGTGCCTGACACTGTTCAGGCTGGTATGAACCCAGACAGGACCCCTTCTGCAGACTTTGCTGTGTGTGTTAATTGCACTCCGGGCCCGACTCTGTGCAGATCTGTCCCTAGCACCAACTGAAAGGATGCTTGACCCTCCCTAATCAGGGGGAAGCTTCAGCAAAGGCCTCAGGTACCCTCAGTCAAGGGTAGCTGGCATTCTTGTTAGAAGCTGCTAGAGCTTCCTGATGCCTGCAACCCCGTGGCTCCTTTTACCTTGTCCTGACCTTGCAGAAGCAACATTAAAGCTACAAATGTTTAGGAGCTCCATCCTTACCCTCACACATGTTAATACCTTAAAATTATCTAAGCCACTGCTTTAAGAATGGATAGTCTGTTCTCAGCAATGTCAGTTGAGTTTACATAGTTCAACTCCCACTTTATCCATGCGATTGCAAAGTGTGTGTTACTGCATGTAGCAGTTGTTGTTTAATGACATTAAGATATTACCAGCTTTTTCAACTCAGTTTTAGGCTGTCTTTATGATGATACGGTGTCTTTACTCATGGTAAAATCCTAGACCAGTCAAAGAAGACTATAGTTTGGCATGTATTTTAACGGAGCAATAATTTTAATCTCTATCTTCTATAATATCTCTGTTGTATAAGAACTCCTCCAATTTCTGCCTTATTCTATAAAATATTATATCTGAAACAGATCAGAAATATCCTTCTGGAAGACCAAAAAAAAATTTAGGAGTAGTGAATCCATTTGTCTAAGTATTGTAAATCTGGCTTCATGATATTCAGGATGATAGTGGGCAAAGGGGAAGGAATGCTTGCTGTTGAATAAATATATGAGCTAAACATACCTTTTTTCTGAGAGACTGAAATGGTAAAATGACTGTGATACTTCACAATCCATATAATTTCAGGGGTTTATGTATTATCTCAGAGAATCTGAAACATCAATTTTCTTATGTTGTCAATAAAATATGTTTTTAAATTAAATTTTGAAATCTTAAGATTAATTTCTGCACTTTCATTGAGGATAAGTTATCAAGTATGATTGCTTAAAAATATTCACAGCTCTCAGAAATTTTCTGAATGAAAAATAAATCTTCTGCAAGCAAGTGACTTTGGAACTAACTTCAGGTGGCTGTTACAGCTCTTAGTGTTTCGTGATAAATTCATCCAAACCCAACATTTTTGGAAAAACTTTTTTTTGTGAGATATTTGCCAGCAAAGATATGTCAATAGGGACAGCAGTACACTATTTCAGTCCTTTCATTTTGTTTCTATCATGCCTTCTAAAATATTGTTAAAAACTCTTGGTTTTATTTTGAAACAATAGTCAACCGAAGCAAGATCACACAACCAACCGTTTACTTAGTGCCCGCAGGGCAAGTTGCCAGTCCCACAGATTTAGGGTGAAATCTCTGAACTTGGCAAATAGAACTGAAAACCTCTTGCTTCCTTCAACATCGTGGAGATGAGTCGCATCATGGTGTGGATCAGAAACGAGTGTAGAGCATAGCCAGGATCAGAGAATGATGCAATAATCTTTATTTGGCTAAGCAAAAATCTGTAGGGTGGCTTTCAGTGTATTCTTTTGACTGATAGAAGAAACTGGATTTTCAAGAAGAAAAGCTGAATGTTTAGGTATACATTTAAAAGCAAATACTTTTAAAGAGTTTTGGATTTTATTGTTCATTAGTTTTATTTCTAAGTAATTGAAGGGTATTTGGTCCAAGCTGTAAAGGAAAATAACGCTGATACCTACTATGATGCCATCTAGGGCAGACTAAGCTATAGGCAAAAAATTAAGGAAGGAAAAAAGTGCACTGAACTCTCTTAAAAAAACCCCTAAATTCTAGTTAGTTCTAGATAAATCTTTGTTAGTGCAAGTCAGGGATAACAATTACCTCCTTCATATGACCAAAATTCTTAAACCAAAAAATCTGTTTCTATGGGAAAATATTTTAGCTTACAACATCTCTGAGGAAAAGACTTTGTTTTGTTCAGAAGTTATTTTAAATTTTTTAGAAACATTTTTGTCCTTATGTACTATTCAGATAATCATCCCAACTTCTTACACCGAGGTCTGTTTCGGAGCCACTGAACTGACTTTGTGTCTATGTGAATATAATGGAAGCAGACGGGGACAGGTTTTAAATGTCAATCTCTTCCACTCATACTCTGAGTACAGTTCTAGCATTTGTTCTGTAACAGAAAAATGAAAAATTCCATGTGTGTCTTCACAGAGTAGCATTAGGTTGCATTTGGACCAAACGCAGTAAAATCATGTTATTTTAGCCTCTGTGATGATTTTGAAGTGTCTGTTTCTCCACCACTGACAAAATAGTTGCATAGTTTTTTATAAAGTTTTGTAATTAAAACCAGTCTTTCTTTTTAACATTTTATATGATGCCCGGTGCAGTACATTCTTCTTCATTTACGTCCCAATTGCTGCATTCAAGTGTGTCATTGATCAATAGTCGTGACAGTTATACTGCAGCTAAAGGGGTGGTGGAGGTAGAGAGATTTCTTGTGCCCTCAGGTAAGAGGCAGGAAAGACTAAGATCCAGCATGCTGCAGAGTGCAGGCTGCCAGAAGAGAAACAGCAGCGCTGGCAAGAGCTCTCGGCATTCGGATTCATTTAGTCGGTCTGACAGGACTTTTCCAGGCAGCAGTTTAATTTAACCTCCCTAGGTGAAGTTTGGCTGGGTGCAGGTGAAAGCTACTTGCTGAGGCTTCACAAGACACCATTCCTTTTTGCTCTTTCCCCTCTGTACCAGCTAAAAGAAGGTAGTTTTATCTCCACAAAGTATATTGAGTTGAGTGCCTTACAAACACAGAGAAGGTAGAGCAGCTGATACAGAAATAACACACTATGTGCTTCTATCCTCTCTCCCATAATTTTATCAAGTGACTTTTCCCTATCAGTAAAAATAGAAGTGTCTACAAATGGTACACCTTGTCTTGGAGGGCAGATAAAGTGAAGCAAGTTCTTTAACAAGACAAGAAGCATGTGATACATCATTACAACAATTAAGAAAATGTAAACATGAGACAAAATACTTACCTGGTATAAAATGGCAGAGCTGCAGAAACATCAGAGGTTTCCTGTCAATTTGTACAGCCAGGTTCAGACACCTAAATAAAAACAAAAATTTATAGCAATATTTTAGAAGGCATGATAACAACAAAATTAAAGGACTAAATTAGCATGCTGGTATCCCTGTTGACAGTTAAAGGCTGACATATAACTCACATAAAAAAGGTTTTAAAAAAACAACCCTGTGTGCTTGAGCCCGTATCACCTCACAACTCGAGAAGGAGCCATACCCTCCTCAAAGCACCACATTCAATACAATGAAGTCTTACTGGCGTAAAAAAATATCTATTGTGGAGCTAGCCATCAAAGAAAGTAGCAGACAGGGAATCTGAAGCAAATTCCAAGCCAAATTATTATTGACTTAACAATCTGCTTTACAGCATTTAATAAAAAGGGTTTTTTAAAAAAGTTCTTATCAAAGTTTCTTGGAAATCTGTAGCAATTCTTGTAGTAGAACTATGCATATGAGTCATGTGTGATCAATAGCTTTTTCATAATGACACTGAATAGCATTCCAAGGGTAAAAGCTGGACTTAGATTTAAAATGTATAAACAAAATATACTAATGTCGGAGTTGAGTGAAAAATTAGTTGTGAAATAATTGAAATTGCAACGATATTCCCAATATGTACAAGGATAAAAACAAGAACTCATGAAGTTTTAAATATTTTTTTAGAAAGTAAGGAATAAAGAAAGAAAGCAAAAAGAAAGAAAACAAGAAGGGAAGAAAGTCAAAGCACTTGTTCAGCCAATTCTCCTTCATGAGACTTGGTCTGGATAATTCAAAAACATCTAACCTACTGAAATAGTCTCAAGCAGTCTCACATTTTCCTTCCCATGTCAGAGGTTTTGTTTGTAGTTTTATGGTTTGGGTTTGTTTCTTTCTTGCTGTTTTTAAACAAAATGCTGTCTTTGACTAGAGAAAACTGTTTTTCATAACAGGTTTTGGAAACCAAAAAAAAAAACCACCTTTGGAAAATGCAGTTTTAGTCAATCAATTTTAAAATAAACTCATAGTGCTTATGGAAGCCTTGTGAATTTCTGTAGCATTTTCTCACTGTGATAGCTGCCAGCATACAATGTTAGGTTTTACTTTAATTCTCCACAATTACCACTCCATTCCAGGACAATGATACCAAAATCCTTGATGGCAGTTACTATTCTGAACACAATTTTTATTGTGCTTGTCGCCTTTTGTGACTGTTGTGTTTCAGAAAAAAAAGCAATGAAACCCTCATACCTGCTTCTCATTTTATTTTTCCACAATAGATCTGTGTTGCTTAGGGGAGGTACAGATGTTAAAGCATTCTTTTCAATCCAATGGAATTGACTAGAAAGATAAAGAACCTACAGGAAGCAGGAACTCCAGGGAAATATGCTCCACACATTCTTCTTTCAAAGCTAGAAGTACTGTTACAATGGGTTTGTTAACAGGGATGAAAAATACTAACCACAAAGATATACTACAACAATACTCAGAAGAAGACATGTAGCTACAGAGATTTTACCAGAGAAGAAAATACAGAACAATTCCACGTCCTCCCAGTCAGGAATGAGATCTTTTTTTTTCATGATTTTGGTATTTTGGGTTGTCTTAGAACTTTGACTTGAAATTCAGTCATTTTAACTGGGATTTGTGCTTTGTAGGCTCCTCATCAGGCTTCGTTACTGGATTCATATCTTTAGTTCAGTAAATCAGAGCTGTCATGCAGCAGTTTTAGCATTATCACCCTTCCTGGTTGCATTTGCAGTGTTTTATCACAGTTGGAAGCCAATCAATGGTTCTTATCAGACATTTTGGTCATTACATCGAAGGATTAAAGTGAAAGAATGTATTTGTCAATCCATTTGTGTACTTGAGCTTCTTTTCTCCCGTGTATCAAATCAAATTAAAATGGGTATAAAACATATGTCTTTTGTATGCAATAATTTTTGTGTCAAACCAACTGGTGTATAGAATCACAATACTGATCACTCCCTTTCACCCTTGCATGCTTCTTTGTGCAATTTCCTGACCAAACTCCCAGCTGGAAAAATATTGTTGACTTTTACGATTTTGATTCATGATGTTAACAGTGATCTGTTAACTACAGAATTTACATGAAGAAAGCCTGTAAGGACTTGTGTGTAAGACATTGTTATGGTGCTCAAAGATCAGGAAGATAGAAGTCCCAAAAGAAAAAATTCTGTACAGGACAAACTGAAGACTTTATTACCATCAAATCACTGTAAGACCTACTGAATCTATAATTCTGCCCGATGCAGGACTAGCCAGATATACAATTATTGAGAAAGCATTTTTAAGCTTCTTAAATACCTTCATTTTGGGAGATGCTACAGTCTCCTCATATGAACTGTAGTATGCTTGAGTCTCTTCGCATCAGATAATTATTTCTGCACCTCAGCTGAATTTCCTTTCCTTTGGTGTAGTTTAGATCTTTGAGAAGACAAAGCAATAACTTTTCATGCCCCTAAAGACTATTATCAGATCATCTTTATTCAATTTCCTCTTCTTTCTGCTTACATGCCATTTAGTTCATTGTTTCTGCATGGGTCATTTTAATGCCATATGCCAAATCCAGTAGGTCAAAGAAAACTTCTGTTTAAAGTAGTAATCACTTTGAGCAATCATATGAACTTCTGTGACTCCAGAAGTAAGCCAAGTCTTCTAAAAAACTCTTTATTTCTGTTCATGTAATAATCCTATGTAGTTGCCTTAGTGTCAGGCAAGGAAATGAATGTGCTGTACTCTTAACTTCCTGCCAAAGAATACTTACTGATAATACTGTAAATAAGGGTAACATAGAAAGATATAAAGAAGTCAAAGTACCATGACCTGTACCTATTTATAGATCTTTGGTACACATGTAATAGAGACACCAGCTGAAGTGTGGACCTGTGCTGTACCATTGATCATGATAGAATTATTTTTGCTGGTATTTTTTCAGGCTTAAATATCTAAAGAAAAAACACTATTGTACTTCTTTCTAAGACAGTTACACAGGGTGACAAGTAAAAGAGTTTTCAAAAAACTAGTGTCTTCTGCTTGTCTTAATAAGTCCTCAAAGAACCTTTCAGAATGATAACAGGGAATAATTTTTAGACCAATCAGACTTTGGTCTCCTTTATTTCACGTGGCTGTTATATGATTAACAACTACAGAATCAGGACTTATACAAGTCAGTGTTCATTTGGCCTGCCTAACGAAATAGCTCACCACAAGCCAGGTTAGTCATTTTTAAATTTCAGCGAACAGCACTTGGTTAGGAGAGGAAGAATATAATGTACTTGGAAGTAAGAGTTCTGAATTGCAGAGTAGATGCTGATTCTTGAGACAGAGTTAGTACAAAATGAAATGTGCATTACAGAAATAAACCTCTGCATTGTTCTTCATGTTATCTTTGTGGCATTTTTTACTGTGACTGTCATTGTGTCGTTTCGATGCACTATAAATCCCAGTGTCTGTTGTATAAAACTTGGTGAGTTGACAGTCATGTATCTAACTAAGTGTTCATAACTAATGCTTAATGCTGAGCTACAGAAAAAGTTCTTTTGAAATTCACAAAACCATCCTGCACAAAATATAATGGATTCATTATAAAAATAATTTACAACAAGCACTGGATTAAATCCTGCTTGCAGATGAACTTGAGAGTTCTTTTATTGACAAGGTGATCTGGAGTTAGTGCTACTTGGTTTGTTTTTCTTTATTACACGGAAATAAAGGTATCCGACCTTTTGTAAACCTAGTCCCCACAATGTGGCTCAGAATTTGTATATAATATCATTCAGTCTTGGGAAAGTAAGCTAAACAGAGAGACCTATAACTCCTTTTTCTGCCTTTAACAATAAAAAAAAAATTAAATATATGATGAATATATCTTGATAACATATTGTGTTGCCAATATACTCACTGTGTATAAAAAGATACTGTTTATAAAAAGACATGTCTAACAGCATTTCATTGTAGAAAACATTCCTATTGCATCTGCATATTAGCTGTACCATACTCATCAGAAAGATGTTTCCTAGAATGACACAATTGAGTGAAATTAGTTGAAACTGCTCTTGATTTTGGTATAAATGAACAGTGAAGAGTTGAATACACGTACTATGGATGCATCTGTTTATTACTGCATTTAACATACAAAAAATATGCATTACAGAAAGAAGACTTGTATTTCTTTGTAGCAGGTCAGTGAATAGCTGAATCAAGGCTGAAAAGGGATGAAAAAGAAGGACAGTTCATCCAAAAGTCAGCTTCATAGACCATCAAATACTCACAGAATCACAGAATCACAGAATAGTAGGGGTTGGAAGAGATCTAGTCCAACCCCCCTGCCAAAGCACGGTCACCTACAGCAGGCTGCACAGGATCTTGTCCAGGCGGATCTTGAATATCTCCAGAGAAGGAGACTCCACAACCTCCCTGGGCAGCCTGTTCCAGTGCTCCGTCACCCTCAGAGGGAAGAAGTTCTTCCTCGTGTTCAGACGGAACTTCCTGTGCTTCAGTTTGTGCCCATTGCCCCTTGTCCTGTCACTGGGCACCACTGAAAAGAGCTTGGCCCCATCCTCCTGACACCCACCCTTCAGATATTTGTAGGCATTTATTAGATCCCCTCGCAGCCTTCTCTCCTTCAGGCTGAACAAGCCCAGTTCCCTCAACCTCTCCTCATAGGGGAGATGCTCCAGTCCCCTCACCATCCTTGTAGCCCTCCGCTGGACTCTCTCCAGTAGCTCTTCATCTTTCTTGAACTGGGGAGCCCAGAACTGGACACAATACTCCAGATGAGGCCTCACCAGGGCAGTGTAGAGGGGAAGGAGAACCTCCCTCGTCCTGCTGGCCACACTCTTCTTGATGCACCCCAGGATCCCATTGGCTTTCTTGGCAGCCAGGGCACACTGCTGGCTCATGGTTAACCTGTCGTCCACCAGGACACCCAGGTCCCTCTCCGCAGAGCTGCTCTCCAGCAGGTCCACCCCAAGCCTGTACTGGTGCATGAGGTTGTTCCTCCCCAGGTGCAGGACCCTGCACTTGCCCTTGTTGAACCTCATCAGGTTCCTCTCTGCCCAGCTTTCCAGCCTATCCAGGTCACGCTGAATCCATTGCAGTTTTAAGTCCTACAGTTGATAGATTAACTGATTTATATCGGTGTATCAAGTGTCCATGCCCAGGTTCTGTCAGCGGGGGCTGCAGGGGTGGACTCTGTGAGGAGAAGCTAATGGCTGCCACACTGCAGCCTTTAGAGAGCATCATGCTGGAGCGGGGGAAAAGTGTGAGAAAGATGGCGCAGCAAAGAGAAATCTGTAGGTACTGAACATAACCTGCCCCATCCACCCCTAGACTGTTTGGGGCAAGGTAGAGAGAAGTGGGGGTGAAGGACTGAAGTTGAATTGGGAAAGGGAAATAGAAGGGTGTTATTTTAATGTTTCTCTTTCTTACTACTCAAATCAATTTTAATCGGCAATATATTAAATTAATTTTCTCCAAGTCCAGTCTATTTTGCTCATGACAGTAACTTGTAAGCAACCTCCATGTCTTCATCCTGATCCATGAGCAGCTGCGTGGGCATTTGGTTGTTTGCCAAGGTTAAGCCTCTCCGCCCCTACACATCCTCCCAATCAGAGACGCTAACTATGGGATTTAGTCTCACATTTAATACCATAATATTCCTAGGTATACTACTTAGATATCTTACTGTTAGTATATTTTTGAAACAAATATGATCTGTTTCAGCCTCGCTGATTTTTCAAAAGTAGTAGACATTCAGAGCAGAGACCTTCAGCAGAAACTCAGTCCTGCAGATTTTCCACTGTGAGTTGTGGGGCCCATGTAAACCGTACTGAACTCTTCATTTGCCTTGGAATCACAGAGATAAATAATTATCCCTGTCACAGTGAAGACAATGCAATCGAATGCAAATCCTGTATTATATGCTTACTAACTGTTGGCAAGCCTGCATTGCTGGTATATGGATGTCAGAGGGCTTACAACAGCTGAATTAAAATCTAAGGAAGCTTTAATGCAATGCAGAGTACTGAATTGTGCTGTACTGCTATACAGATACAACCTGTATTTCCTATGATATAGTCCAATATATTACATTATCTAGAACTTTTAACTGCGTCTTTAGTCTAAATGAACTTGATTTATCCTTCAGTGGTTTCTGGATGAAATAAAACAACAATTCCTTGGATGGAAAGTGTGAGGAGAGGCTGAGGGACAGGGGCTGGTTCAGCCTGGGGCAGAGAAAATTGGAGGGGAGTGGGGGAGCAGCTGATAGCAGCCCCCCAGCACCTGCTGGCAGAATTAGTAGGATGACAGAGCCAGATTCTTCCCAGTGGTGCATGGCAGGAGGATGAGAGACGATGGGCAGAAGTTGAAATGAGAGAGGTTCAAGCTGGGGTTAAGGAATCCCTTTCTCACCCTGAGGACAGTCAGGTGGTGGATCAGGTCACCCAGAGAAGCTGTGCAGTCGCTATGCTTGGAGGTTTTAAAGACCTGACAGGACAAAGCCCTGAGCAACCCGGTCTGAGCTCACAGCTGAGCCTGCTATGAATTAGAGGTTGGACTGAGACCTCCTGAGCTCTGCTCCAGTCTGCCTGACATAGACATCCCATGCCATGGTCTCTACAAGTCAGGTTTACCTACATCTTCAAAGATCACTATGCTGTTCAGTATGCCATGAACTTACTGAAAAAAGCCATAAATCCTTTGAAAAATATATGCAGTGTATTTTGGTCCCTCTAGAGCAAACTCTTCAGTACATTTCCAAATGCATCAACCAAGAACTTCAGAGCTGTAGTAAAGTCTTCAGTTGGAAACTCTCTCAACAGTTTCCCAGGTATTCACTCCTGGTTTTCAATCCCACTTGACTTCTACCACATCAGTCTGTCTCAGCTGCAATTAAAAGTGTCCAAAATAGTAAGATAAAAATAATATTTTCTCCTCCTGCAGTACTCCAGCTGATATCAAGGACAAGTCATCACTGCAATCTAGCTTCACAATTCAGGAAGTATTGAGTAAATAAAAAAAAAAAAATTAATACTTTCTAGGTTATGCACTTAAACCAGTAGTATTTCTTTGAAATTACAAGAAACAGATGAACCTAAGAAAAACACAGATTTCTCTACAACTACCTTGCATTACAAAGTAGGCGTCACAGCCACCTCTTTGGTTTCAGACACTGTGAGGGCACAGCACACTGTTGAAATTCCCTTCACAAAACCAACAAGCAGAAGTTTACTTTCTCAAGAAATGTAAGTATTTTCTGAATAAATAAGTTGATCTCTAATACTGCAATCTGAGATAAAATGAGGTGGATGCCTAAAATCTCCTGGATGCATTTTATTGTCTTACAGTTTTTGTTCTAAACATATCAGATTTTTCTTCTTCTGTGAGATATCCTTCAGTTGAGAGTATTTGAACCAAAACATTTGCAGCAAATTAATCATAACACAAGTACAACCAAGTAAATAAATTACCTTTCAGATTACAGCTCTAGTACATTCAGATGAGCATCCAAAACCACAATTCATCATTTATTTAATTTACTTCCAAAACCCATGAGATTGCAGCCAACATTTTTTTTGCTGCTGACACAGTAAGAAGTTGAGATTGTTGGCCAGCTAATGCTGATACCTTCACTCTAGATGCTTCAGTGAAGTTTGTTAAAACCACATCAGGATTACTCTCAGCTGAGGATACCAGCAGCCTCAAAAATAGGGTATGGGTTTTGGTTTCGTGCTTCCCTCCCCCAACCCTTAAAAAGCTGTTCTGGTTCTAAAGCAACCCAATATCCAGAACAGTTGCTCAAAGATTCAGAAATCTTTATGAGCATTCCTTTCACTCTCTTTTTTGAGGGATTTGAAGTGACAATTATTACAGAAAGTTGTCCCCTCAGGTAAGGAAAAATTCGTGTTTTCCCCACCACTGCCAGACACTTCAATTTAGGCTGCAAACATTTAGGAGCTTTAATGTCAAAATACTCTAAACCAAATACTCGAATTTGAAGTTCAGATATGGTTTAGGCGTACAGGTTTCATTCTATTGCACTGAGGTTGCAAATCAGGCAATGTTATTTTGTGGAAGTCTAGAACTCCACCTCAGATTTTATCATTTTCCTAGATGAAAGCCAAGCAGAACATTTCCATCAGCCAGGTGCTGAGTCGAAGTCAGGATATTCTATGACTCAACAGATTTTCATCTTAGCAAAATTAACTCGGTGAATTCCCAAGGTCCTTTGTTTTGGTAGCAGCTATCCATTTCTCTCAATTAACACAATCTTCAGCCTGAAGAAGAGAAGGCTGCGAGGGGACCTTATAAATGCCTACAAATATCTGAAGGGTGGGTGTCAGGAGGATGGGGCCAAGCTCTTTTCAGTGGTGCCCAGTGACAGGACAAGGGGTAATGGGCACAAACTGAGGCACAGGAAGTTCCGTCTGAACATGAGGAGGAACTTCTTCTCTCTGAGGGTGACGGAGCACTGGAACAGGCTGCCCAGGGAGGTTGTGGAGTCTCCTTCTCTGGAGATATTCAAGACCCGCCTGGACAAGGTCCTGTGCAGCCTGCTGTAGGTGACCCTGCTTCGGCGGGGGGGTTGGACTAGATGACCCACAGAGGTCCCTTCCAACCCCTACTATTCTGTGATTCTGTGATTCTGTAATCTGTCCAGATTTCTCATGTGTTCCATGCATATGAAAATCATTCTTGGTAATCTATTTTTAAATAGTTATAGTCTGTCTTTATTCTACAACCTGTAGTTTTTTAATTAACAAAATATTTTGATAGATATTTGACATTTGCACAAATTCTTGTCATAACATTTTTAGTTAAAATGATGGATCTTTATTAGAGTTCACTGTCACTGATGACCCTAACATCTGATTGCCTTCCACATAAATAATCCTTGAAGAAGGATAAAAATTACCTCCACTAACTTTATTTCAAGAAGACTTTTCCAAATATATTTAATTGTGCTGAAATAACAGAAGCTTGAACCTTAGAAGTGATTTTTAAAACTATATGCAGTTATACTCATGAAATTTTTAGTTACTTTTCCATTTTATGAATTAAAACCTTCAGTTCTTTAAAAATTTCTTTCAGCATTCTACCCAGTGGGCTATGTAACTGATAACAGACTTCATCGAGCTGTATTTTTTTTTCCAGAATCTTTTCCTACAAGCATCTTAATTTTCTGTGTACCATGAAATCTGTCATTCTTACTGCATGCATAATGAGCACTGTTCACACTCTGTATCGTACCCACAGGATTCAATGGACTGTCATACTTTAATCAGAGTTGTTTACAGAGACTGCCATATATTGATGTAAACCATTAAAGCCTTTTGAAGTATTCCTAATTCTATATTTTGTCAAGGTGCATCACACTTTTAGCGACACTTTAAGCTTTCTGTAACTGCTACTGGTCTGATTTCTTGAGAGCCTCTGGTTTTCCTGACAGCTTTCGAATAGGTTTTTCCAAAGTGCTCTTGTGAAGCAGTTGGCTTTCTTCTCACTTAACCTGTATGGAATGGGTAACTGAATGAAGTAAAAAAAAAAAAAAAGGAAAAGTGAAAGAGCACTTACCTTTCAATGTTGAGGTGGTAGGTTTTGGGATTTTTTTGAATCCTTTTTATTTCAATCTCTTTTTCATAAGAACTTGACAGCAGTTGAAAACTTACTCTTCTGTAAGCGAACATCAAATCTTCCACTGGTTTCAATAAGGAAAAGCTTCTGTTCTCCTCTGAAAACGTCACAGTCGGGTCACTGATAATATCAGCTGCCTAGCAGGAAAGAGAGGGAAAAAAATCTTGCATAACACCAGAAATTGCCAATGCACACCCACATGAAGCAGTTTGTTGTTTACTTAATTTTATTAGTTAACCAA
The DNA here is from genome assembly GCF_030867145.1 of Opisthocomus hoazin. Classification (NCBI taxonomy): domain Eukaryota; kingdom Metazoa; phylum Chordata; class Aves; order Opisthocomiformes; family Opisthocomidae; genus Opisthocomus; species Opisthocomus hoazin. Next base: position 63,648,209 of record NC_134415.1, on the reverse strand, counting down.
GTTTGTATTTGCTAATACTTGGGTGAAATGGTGGAAGCACATTGTGATTTCCTTCTGATCCTTTAGGATCTAGGCCATCCTACACTCACATCATGAGGTGGAGGATTCACGTTGGAGTTACAGATTTAGAGCTGTGTGAAGTAAACGCATCTTGCCAAGATGGTAGTGAGCAGGGCAAAAAGAATTTCAGAAGAAAACAGCCATGGAGATCAAAATCAGGCCTCAGGTAGAGGACAACTAGTAGAAAATGCAAAAATTTGGAAGGGTGCAGTGAAGTCTAGGAATGTAGGTAATTGCCAACAAGCAGCAGCATGGCTTAAGTCTGAAGGGAAGGTGTCCAAATTGCTGAAGATTGCCAGGAGCTAACAGACCTCTCTGCTGTGATATCTCCTGGAGAAAGCAAAGTCTGATGGAGTGAGCAAGTAAATGATTTACACTGATAGTAAAATAAAGTGGCACGGTGAAGAAAAGATAAAAAGGAGAAGCTAAGTCAGAACAGGAGGAGCTAAAGCTGAGGTAGAGTGAAATGCTGTAAGACTGCACTGTGTTACGGGGTATCTTCTGCCACCAAGTCCTGGTATTGTATTTGTTTAGTGTCCTGTAGACACCTTGAAGGAACAGCTTTTTCACACTTAGCCTGACAGCTACTTAGCCCAGTGCCTGTGCCACCATGCGTCCTGGAGGCAAGGAGAACCAGAGTCAACATCACCGTAGCTCTCTGCCCAGTTTGCCCCAGCAGCTACAGCCTCAGACAAAAGCTTGCATATTTCAAATGTTCACTAAAAGGGGAAGCATTTTGCCTCTTTGTCGTGTCTGAAGTATACTTTAACACACATAACAGACAAAAATGCTAATTTAAACCAAATGATTTTGCTAACCAGCATTTAAAACTGCAGGTTGCTGTGTTGTGCCACTAGCTAACTTCCTAGATATTAGCCTTATTAGCTAGCTAGTAAATGTAGCATAAACAATGTTATACTTCATTGTTCTATTATACATCCTTCCTTACAAGTCCACTGATTGGAATGTTAACCTTTTCTGAATCCTTTCTGATTTGAGACAGTGTTATTAGTTGAAGCAACATTGAAATTGACAGTAGGAAAACTTCCTCTGATTGTTTTTACAGCCCATTTTTTAAACACTGAAACATCACTATGATTCCTGCATATTAGCAAGATGGCCAGAGACAGTAATGCAGTTGAAAGTGAACACAATGCAGTAGTTACATGGATGATCATTCATCATGACCTGAAGAAATACCAAAGGCTGAAGAACTAAGGGTCGATGAGCCTCTGCTTTTCACACTGACAGATGACTACAAACTATAAAACAGTGCACAGACACATAACAGATGGAAAATGGCTGACATATGAGATGGCTCAAACCTATAGAGACATCAAGCTATACATTCCTGTCAGCTTTTAAGGCTGAAAAAAAAAAAGAAAAAAAAAAAGGAAAAAAAAAAAGAAAAAAAAAAAAGAAAAAAAAAAGGGTTCTATTTCCTTGATTCAGCCTTTGCCTTGCCTTCTGCTTATATTTCCTAGGAGAGCTAACTAGTGTGTCTCACTTCTTCCCCTGTTTTTCTGATGGTGTAATCTTGTAAGATAGGTCTTGGATATGTATTCCTCTATGTATATAGAGAGAAAAGTGACAACCTCCTATTAGAATAATTTCCTGACAGAAAATACCATTTTTACTACATCTTCTTTTCCTCAAGAACAGGGAAACTTTGATTTTAACCGAATTTTTGGTTCCTTCAGGAAGAATAAGCATGAAACACATACTTGAAAAAAAGCAGCACATTCATAAAGGAAGAAAAATGTATGAATGGCTTGTAGTAAATATTAAGGGAAGAATGAAAAATATTTTGTACGATTAAAACACTCTTCTATTCAGCCTTATAATGTAAATCGTGGTCTTTCTGATCTCTGTCATACAGAAGCAACTGATAGCATCTTAACCTTTTAATTTCTGTACTGTTTTCCAGATGAAACACTTCTTTATACACAAAAACTACCTTTTCAGTCCTGCTTACAACCCATGCTCCCAAACAGCTCTTTTTGAGGCTTTTTTTGTATCCCAATAGATCAGCAGAGCCCTTGGTTTTTCCTGTTATTTGTCTCCGTGTTACTAGTAGAGAGTTCAAAGTTTGAAGCTACCAGTGGAGGGATGTCTTTTACAAAACATTTACTCTATACTTGTGTAGAATACTGCTACGAACTGTTTTCGTCTTGACATTGCTGTTGTCATCTCTTCCTGGCCTCCAAAAACCGCCACAACCGCCTGCAGGAAAGCGCTTGTGCACGGACTAGCAAGCGGACCGGCAAGAGAGGACTTGTCTAAGCGGGCAGCATGTATGGCATGAACTGCACGTACGGCACATGGGCAAATGCCCCTACAAAAGGACAGCACATGCGCCTCTGAGCTGTCTTGCTCTCCTCCTCGCTGCCTTGCTACCAGACTCTGCCCTTGCCAGAACCTCCATGCCTGCATGGAAACTGAGCCAACCGGACATCGCTGGACATTGCCGAATCTGTGGTGGGGGTAACCGATCCCTCCTCCCTGCACTTCTTTTCCTCGCCCACTGGGGTTGCTCGACTTTACTCCTTTCTTTCTTTCTCTCACCCTTTCTTTCCTTTTTTTTTTTCTCCTTTCTTTCTCACATCCTCCCCCCGCTGCTGTCCCCGCCCAACCTCCGATTCCCAGTTCACTGAAATAAAGTTTACAAGGTTGCATGGCATCTGACTCCGTTTGCATCTTAATCTCGTCTCCTGGGATTGCATTGAAACCTCCCTGATATTGGATCAGGACAACTTGTTCTAATTTTGATCACCAAAGAACTAAGGAACGTCTTCCAAAAATGAGATTGAAACCAAAATTTGTAACTCTGCTGGATACCAAAAATCAATAGAAATACCACTTTGTGTTATATCACAAGCCCTCTGACCCTGACTTATCTTTCTATATTCCAAAAGCAGCAAATAGCTTTTCTTTCTCGTTTTCCTCTGGCGAAACCACTGCATTGTGTCACTTTCACTCCCTGTTCTCTTACGTAGCCCAGCAAACTGTGTGTAATTTTTCTTCTCTTGAACACACCTTTGGAGTCTGCTGCTTCTATTTCAGATGCACGAGTTGAAAAGTTTGCCTACTTTTTACCATGACATGTCTTTGTCTAATTAAAGCTCTTAGCTCTGCCTATGAAGACAGTCCGGTCTGGAGCACAGAACTTGAATGGCACAGAATAAGTAGCGGAGATGAGAAGGGCTATGCCATGTTGCCTGCACTAGTATTTTTTCTTTCTGTGTCAGATATAAAGGATGATACAAATAGTGCCATGATGTGGTTAGGTAGCTGTAGTACTGGTTAAAGTAGTAGTGGTACTTTGTAGCTCCCTAATGTGAATATGTAGTGCAAAGAGTAGTAGCTGTAGTAGTGGTACTGTCAGATCCCATACGAATTACAGGTACAAGTGAAAAAAGAAGTATTAGCTATTAGAGCGTGCAGATGGAAAAAGCAAACTATATCAGGTAAAGATCTTACTACTCGCTGAAAACATTAAAGGTTTTACTTCACAGTGCAAATGTAGTTTCTCTGATTTGAATTCATAATTTGTAATTGTCTTTCTATAATACCTCTCAAAACCTCATGGCAACCCAGAAAAGTGACCAGAATCAGACTTTTACGTCCATGTCCCACAACAAAGCCAGGTGAATTAGTGCTGTTGAGAGGGAAAAAATATACTGATACAAACAAAGCTTGAATCAATCCTACATACACACCTTTCACCTAGTCAATAAGCATACCTTTTAAGACCATGACTAGGGATGTAGCAATAAAATATGAGTGTATACAAAGTTTTTACTGACTTCTCTGTTTCCTATTTGTTGAGTAACATCTCAGAATATCTGATTTTTTGATAGTTCTCCTTTTCCAAAAATGTTACTTCATTTTGCTTCTCCAGAAGGAATTAAACTCAAGCCTGATACTGTAGATGGGTTTGTGATCCACAATCTATACATTTAACCAAACTAGGAAGGAGGATGAAATTTGTGTGACACATTATTTCCTCTTAGACATTTTGAAACCTCTGCTTCAATACATCTGCTGTTTTTTGAGAGTGGATGATGAAGTCAATGGGACTGCTTTGGTATAGCGCTGTCATTGTCACTAAATAGATAAATTAAAATAATCCACAATTATAAATTACAACAATCAATCTTGCAAGAGGAACAGATGAAATATCATTAGATGGAAGTGAAAGTTTTAAGTTAATGTGTCATTTTAAAATTAACTCCCATTCACATTGATTTTCTGTCTCACTACCATAGAAATGGGATCTGCCAAGATATGCTTTTTTGGACCAGCTGTCTCATTGCTTATAAAACATATGTTCCATTAAAAAGCAGAATGTCAAATTTGGCTCTAGAATTGTCGTGTTCCTGGCTGCTTAACAGAGGAGCTAGCAGCAGGCTGTGAGCTTATTTCTTCTCCATCTTCTATAGAAGAGATCATTTTGATCAAGCACTACTATTCTTCTCTACTAATGTCAGATCAGGAGCCAGCTCAGAGATTAACTGTCAACTTAGCACAAGGCCCTTGTACAGGTAATAGTGCTGCACTGGTACTATGTCTATTTTGTTCTGGTATCCCGAGAGATCTCACACCAAGAGACAGACCCTGTCAGCAAAAGCAAAAAAATTAACCATCTAGTGATGGCCTGCAGACCACCTCTATTTCAATCTAGTGCTACAGGAACACTAGATATCAGTATAGGTGTCAGTGCAGGTTGCTGACACTGCTGATCTGTTGTAACTAAGTAAACATTTCAGAACAGAAAACACTGACATTCATAAAAGAACTCTCAGGGTTACCAGAAACTGTATTTGCACAGTTCAGATTCCTGTTGCAGAGAGGTGAATGTGTCCTACTGTCCTCAGGCTTAAATTATGTATAGATTATATATATAGCTAAATTCCAGTTATTAATCATGTAGGTCTGAAGTAGAGTTTCAAGATGGAAATAGTGTATAACCGTACTTACAACACAACTTTTTATAATCTGCCATGCAAACTTCATCACCTAGATTGTCAAATTTGCTTTGGCTGACTTCAAAGTGACTGAAGTTGAACTACTTCATTTTAGCAAGCAGTGGTTAGATCTTTTTCCATACCAGTAAGTTTTCTACCCTAGAATATATCAGTGCATTTATGCACTGTGTCATTTTCCATATTGCGTTACAGCTCACAGTGACATATCCTAGTCTGGCAAATGGACGATGGTGAAAAGAATTCAGTACAGCTAAGATAATTGTGATTTTTTTTTTTATTTAAAAAGTATATATTCAGGTTGGTTTATAGCTGGCTAAGCTGGCTGCAAAAATGTATAGGGTTGTAAACCTGCTTTAAACTTTCATTGCTCTCATTATTTATAACTGAGAACATTAATAGGGCACTGTAGTGAGACACTCAAGTGCCAAGAAGCCAGGGAAAATTATTCATTTAGTTGTTGCACTGATTTGGTTAATTATATTTTCTTTGCTTTACGTATTTTTTTTTCCTGAAAAATATTTACTTTCTGGTCAAATGAAGTCTTTGTATAGATATGTGATAGTGAGAAGAGAAAAAAAGTGTATTTTTCATTAAAAAATCATATTCAGTGTTAACAAAAATGCATTTTATTTCACTTAAAGAATAAACCATGGTATTTGCTGTACTATCATGATCTTACAGATAAGTGGGTTGTAAAAAAGTAATCTGTTGAATAAACAAATATAAAATGAGCAGTCTCTCTTCTCCCACTTTATAGTGATATGCGCTTAGCCTATTAATTTACAAAGCTCATTTTTTGTTATGGAAGAATTGAAAAAAATAACAATTTATCAGCATTGAAAAAAATAACAATTTATCAGCTTACATTTTATCACGTTTTACAATTTAAAGTGTAATGTTCATAGTGTAAAACACAATACCAATAGACTTGCATATCTTGTCTTTTGATTTTTCTTTTGGGCTAGGTGCTAATATTATCAGTCAAATTTTGGCTTTTTTGATCATGGGGAGGTATACACAGCACCGGGCCTGCTGGCAACAAGTGGAGCTCAGCTATCACAAAGGGGGAAAAGAATTCTTGGCCACGAGCTGGCGGGGCTCATTGAGAGGGCTTTAAACTAGGTTCGAAGGGGGAAGGGGATATTGCCCAGCTCACTAGGGATGAGCCTAGGCTTGGAGTGCCAAGGCCAGGGGTGAGATTGACAGCCCAGCTCAAGTGTGTTTACACCAATGCATGTAGTATGGGCAATAAACAGGAGGAGCTGGAAGCCATTATACAGCAGGACGGCTACGACTTGGTCGCCATCACAGAAACGTGGTGGGACAACTCGCATGACTGGCATGCTGTCATAGATGGCTACAGACTCTTTAGGAAAGACAGACCAACAAGGAGAGGTGGGGGAGTTGCTCTATATGTGAGGGAGCAACTGGAATGCATTGAGCTTGGCCTGGGGGCAAGTGAAGAAGGAGTTGAAAGCTTGTGGGTTAGAATTAAGGGACAGGCTCATAAGGGTGACATTACGGTGGGATTATACTATAGGCCACCTGACCAGGAGGAGGAGGTTGATGAGGCCTTCTACAGGCAGCTGCAAGCAGCCTCACAGTCACAGGCCCTGGTTCTCATGGGGGACTTCAACCACCCTGACACCAGCTGGGAAGACCATACAGCTAGGCAGGCGCAATCCAGGAGGTTCCTACAGAGCATCGATGATAACTTTCTGATGCAAGTGGTGGAGGAACCAACAAGGAAAGGCGCGCTGCTGGACCTCGTGTTAACAAACAAGGAGGGACTGGTGGAGGACGTGAAGGTTGGAGGTAGACTCGGCTGCAGTGACCATGAAATGGTCGAGTTCAGGATCCTGCGTGGAGGAAGCAGGGCGATAAGCAGGATCAAAACCCTGGACCTCAGGAGGACTGACTTTGCCCTCTTCAAGGAGCTACTGGGAGGAATCCCGTGGGCCAGGGCTCTCGAAGGCAGGGGGGTCCATGAGTGCTGGTCGCTTTTTAAACCACACTTCTTCCATGCACAGGAGCAATGCATCCCCCTGAGAAAGAAATCGAGCAAAGGAGGCAGGAGACCTGCATGGTTAAACAAGGAGCTTCTAGCGGAGATCAGGCAGAAGAGAAAGGTGCATAGAATGTGGAAAGAGGGACAGGCCACTTGGGAAGAGTACAGAAACGTGGTGAGAGCATGCAGGGATGCGACGAGGAAGGCCAAGGCTCACGTGGAATTGAAGCTGACAAGGGATGTCAAAAACAACAAGAAGGGCTTCTTCAACTACATCAGCAGCAAAAGGAAGGCTAGGGACAATGTGGGGCCGCTGCTGAGTGAGGAGGGTGTCCTGGTGACGGAGGATGCGGAGAAGGCAGAGCTACTGAATGCCTTCTTTGCTTCAGTCTTCAGTGCTAAGACTGGCTCTCAGGAATCCCAGGCCCCGGAGGGAAGAGATGAAGCCTACAAAGAGAACGACTTTCCCTTGGTCGAGGAGGACTGTGTGAGGGATCGCTTAAGCGATCTGGATGTCCACAAATCCATGGGCCCCGATGGAATGCACCCACGAGTGCTGAGGGAGCTGGCGGATGTCATTGCTGAGCCACTCTCCATCATCTTTGAGAGGTCCTGGAGGACAGGAGAGGTGCCCGAGGACTGGAGAAAGGCCAGTGTCACTCCAATCTTCAAAAAGGGCAAGAAGGAGGACCCAGGGAACTACAGGCCGGTCAGCCTCACCTCCATCCCGGGAAAGGTGATGGAGCAGCTTATCCTGGAGGCCATCATCAAGCAAGTGGAAGAAAAGAAGGTTATCAGGAGTAGTCAGCATGGATTCACCAAGGGGAAATCATGCCTGACCAATCTGATAGCTTTCTACGATGACATGACTGGCTGGGTAGACGAAGGGAGAGCCGTGGATGTTATCTACCTTGACTTCAGCAAGGCTTTTGACACAGTCTCCCATGATATCCTCCTAGGGTAGCTCAGGAAGTGTGGGCTGGATGAGTGGTCGGTGAAGTGGATAGAGAACTGGCTGAATGGCAGAACTCAGAGGGTTGTCATCAGCGGCGCTGAGTCTAGTTGGAGGCTAGTGACAAGTGGTGTCCCTCAGGGGTCAGTATTGGGCCCAGTCTTGTTTAACTTCTTCATCAACGACCTGGATGAAGAGTTAGAATGTACCCTCAGCAAGTTTGCTGATGACACCAAACTGGGAGGAGTGGTAGATACACCAGAAGGCTGTGCTGCCATTCAGCGTGACCTGGATAGGCTGGAAAGCTGGGCAGAGAGGAACCTGATCAGGTTCAACAAGGGCAAGTGCAGGGTCCTGCACCTGGGGAGGAACAACCTCATGCACCAGTACAGGCTTGGGGTGGACCTGCTGGAGAGCAGCTCTGCGGAGAGGGACCTGGGTGTCCTGGTGGACGACAGGTTAACCATGAGCCAGCAGTGTGCCCTGGCTGCCAAGAAAGCCAATGGGATCCTGGGGTGCATCAAGAAGAGTGTGGCCAGCAGGACGAGGGAGGTTCTCCTTCCCCTCTACACTGCCCTGGTGAGGCCTCATCTGGAGTATTGTGTCCAGTTCTGGGCTCCCCACTTCAAGAAGGATGAAGAGCTACTGGAGAGAGTCCAGCGGAGGGCTACAAGGATGGTGAGGGGACTGGAGCATCTCCACTACGAGGAGAGGTTGAGGGAACTGGGCTTGTTCAGCCTGAAGAAGAGAAGGCTGCGAGGGGACCTTATAAATGCCTACAAATATCTGAAGGGTGGGTGTCAGGAGGATGGGGCCAAGCTCTTTTCAGTGGTGCCCAGTGACAGGACAAGGGGCAATGGGCACAAACTGAGGCACAGGAAGTTCCGTCTGAACATGAGGAGGAACTTCTTCCCTCTGAGGGTGACGGAGCACTGGAACAGGCTGCCCAGGGAGGTTGTGGAGTCTCCTTCTCTGGAGATATTCAAGCCCCGCCTGGACAAGATCCTGTGCAGCCTGCTGTACGTGACCCTGCTTCGGCAGGGGGGTTGGACTAGATGACCCACAGAGGTCCCTTCCAACCCCTACTATTCTGTGATTCTGTGATTCTGTGATTAGTATTATTTTATTGACAAGCATAGGAAAGGCCTATGGTCTCAAAACTTTAGAAGATTCTTCAGAAGATGAGAAGAGAGGTATTTAAATATAGAGATTAATAATATAATAAATTTATTTTAAGCATTTTTAATGTGGCTTTCCTGGTTAAGTGTAAAATGAAAAAAAAATTTTTTTGGTATCAAAAACATGTATGACAAACAAGAATAAATCTCAGTAAATCCATAAATAAAATTGATTAGTTGCCTTTAATAGTAGAAGATGGGACCTAATGATGATGACGAAAGCTTTCTTAGTCCAATGTTCTTAGCTTTACTTTCAGAAATGTTGATCATATTTCATTACCTTTTTTTTTTTCCTGAATTAAACATAGCCAAGTTATGGAATATGAAAATAAACGGTTTTTTACATTATTAAATTTGTGAAATGCTATGTTAATAAATGTCTCAATAGAACATTTTTTTGTTTTCTAGGTATTTTTGACAAATGAGTTTGGCCAAATCAGTTTAAAATCATAAGCAAACTATTTCCATGAGGAAAAACTGACTTTATTTACAAACAGAAAATCAGATTTTAATCTATCTACATTTCTACAATGTACTCACTGGGATTGTTTCTAAGCATCTGTCTTTACTGTGAAACCAGAATTTGGTTCAGGTTAGCTGAATCAAAGTCACAGTGAAGAAACAGAGTCCTGATTTTAAAGTTTTATTAGCAAATCAAGTTAAATATTCTGGAGATAAATTCAAGCGGTAATACAACATAAAGGCCAGGTGTCTGTCTCAATTAGTTGCTTCATTTCTACCTGAAGTATCTTCTATTACCACGGAAAGCATGCATTAAATAGGATCACTAATAAAGCAAAAACTAATACAGACTTACAGCTGTGCTGTGCTTGCAAGTGTGTTGCTGATAGGGCAACAAATCTCCACCACGTGGGAGCAGGACTTCAGGGAGAAAAAGATAGAGAAAAAAATGTAGTTCCCCAGTTGCCCAGGCCAGTCTGCAGCACCCTTGTGCTGAGTTTGTGAGGGCATTGTTGACACTGGCAATATCCTGTGCAGAAGATGCCAACCTGGATAACCAAGCTTGACAAGTTTTGGCAAGTTCACCAAGAAGCCCCTTGGAAACCCAATCTTTTCCACAATTTTTCCATCACAGTTATGTATAGAACAAATTAATCAAGGAAGACAGACGCAGATCAATTTTTGCAATTATTTTTTAATATGGATTAAGAGAAAGAGATAAGATTTCACTGTGTTTTATTTTACAGTTTTTTCTTTGTCATTTTTCTTTTTCTGTCATGTTTCCTGCTGGCAATTCTGGCTGCATCTTAACTAGTAAAAACCTTTGCTTGGGAATGTCATTGGCTGGTTGGGCTACCTGGGAAAGAATGTCTCACCCCTATGCCAGTGGACTTCACTAGTGCTGGAAATGGTGTGTCTGCATGCAGGGTGCTAATTGCAGTTTGTCTTTGCATCATGCAGATCTGTGAGCAGCACCAGCAATCTGCCGGGAGAACACAGGGATCAAAAACATGCCAGGCAACGTCTGCACAAATCACTAGTATAAGAAATTGTTTCAATACCTAAGAACATTCCTGGGAACAATTGAGTTTACTAATATAGACGTACCCTCAACACCCATACAGCTGTAAAGTCTAACATAAATCTTTGTCTGGAATTTATAGATATAGAAACAATAACTTGTTTGGTGAGCAAAACTGAAATCAGCAGAAATGTTAACATTTCTTTTACTGAGGTCAGAAGTAGGATCTCTATTTTGTGCCAACCCAAGGAAGTTGATACAGAAAAGATAATAGAAAGATGTATGTATGGTATTCATTGACTGTTTTGATTGTTTACATTCTCTCATTCTCTTTCTGCCCAAACCAGAGTCCTTTGGTGATAATTAAAGTGTGTCTGAAGACTGAAACATAGTGATATATGTGATGCACATGTGCATGTGAAGAGGCTTTTTCTTCGCTCTGTATTATGACAAGTCATACAAGCTTTTGTGTAAAACAAATCTGCAATTGCTAATAAAATGAAGTTCCAGACCTTCATGCCTCTCAGTGAAGTACCAGTAAAGATTAGGCATTTCATTTGGTGGAATCAATAAAGAAAAAACCTATATTGCCACATTATCAACACTAAGGTCATCACCCTCTTTTATAGCAAAAGTCTGAAAAGAAGAAAGTTGCCCTCTCTCTGGAATTCACTTTGTTTATGCCAAGAAAAAGCACATTTAACATCTTACCCCAGGGAGCAGGAAGGAGCTCCAGACTGTTAAAAGATGTGGGCCTGCTGACATCCTTTTCAGGTTACGGGACTTGGAGTAAAAATGCTCCACTTGTTTTCTTACAATATTTTAATTGTTATTTGATATCTTACATGAGTTGTCACTTGTCAAGCAAGACTGGTGGTTTCAAATTTTTAATCTTGCTGATTTTAGATGTTGATAAACAGCATTAAGACTTGTTTTTTACCAGACAAACACAGTTGCTATTTAAAATCTCTTGCCATGGTGTGCTTCTTGATTAAAATGGAAGAGGAGGGAGGTTTGGTTTGTGCCTCCGTCCTCTTTTCCACTTAGGGGTCAAAACAACCGTTTTAAGGTTTCATATGCATTGTCAGAACACAGTAATTTAATGGGACTTTTGAAGCTGCAGCAATTGTATTGAACATGAAGGGAAAAAATTGAAAAAGAAATGCTAAAGTAAATACAAAAGAAATAAAAAAGTGAAAAAGAAACTAAAAGTGAAATCCACAGGTCAGAGATAACTGAAGGAAATTATTTCTAACACAACATAATGCAGAGAGGAAAAAAAAGAAAAAAGTATATAAAGAAAATTTTAAAAATATGTCAGAAGACAAAAAACAGTGACTTGGAAGAATGGTTCCTGGAACAATAATATGAAATAATATAACTATCTGAAAGCAGACAGAAGATCTTTATCACCTGGACCCGTCCTGACTACAAAAAGTACACAAAACCCATTTCTATTCTGAGTTTGGAAAAAGCAGACAACAACCAAGAACATATAATCTAGTAAGAAGAAAGAAAAAAAAACAGTAGAGAAGCAGTATGAGAATGTATGTCAAAAGCATGAAATACTGTTTACTTCAGCACAAATTAGAAAAATCAAAAAAATGTTTTCAGTTTGCTTTCCCAGGTTCTACTATGAAAATAGAAAAGAAAAATTGTGTCTGTAATGATAATACTATAAAAAGAATGAGCAAAATGTGTTATTCTGTCCTGTGAGTGATTCAAACAAGGCTATAAACTGCATAATTTTTAACATTCCAAGAGGTCTGATACTCTTAGACTGTCTAGAAGATAAAAATTAAAATAAATAATCATCGATATCAAGTATTTTATACTGAGTAAAACACATCTAGTGACTAGAAAGGTACGCAATCATATTAGATTTGTCACCTGGAGTCTATGTCTAAGTGTGGAAACAATCAGATCGAATCAAATCTTTTGGGATTTAATCAAAAGGTTAAAACCTAAAAGTTAGAAATATGAAAGGGGCAAGTATGACCATGCAAACAAGGTGTAAATGGTGAAGACTGTATTTCTTCAGCCTTCTCTTCAAAGCAGATACATATTTCAGGGTCTTATAGGTTGCTCCAATTATAAAAAAAAATCAGTGCAGATTTGTTTCTTGGTTTGGTTTGGATTTTCACAGACACTATAGAAAATTCAGCTTCTCTAGGTGTGAACAAAAGCACATACTCTTGCAAAGATTTTCCAGCTGGCAAGTGATCCTAAAAGTCATTCCTCTATTCTGTACTGGACTTCTCCAAGCTGTATCTGAATCTTCACATCTTTCTGGTTCTGCTTATGTCTCTCTCTGACAGATGTCACGTGATAAAATAAAACTGAGAAGGAAGTTTGTCTTCTCACAATACTTAATTTATATTCTTCTTAATAGTGTACAAGTAATCCGAATTTCAGAAGCTGTATTCTTGTTTGTTTTAGTTTTAGCTTTCTGGAAATAGGAACTGCAAAAGGATGAAGCAAATTTGTAGTATGCTTGATTTGCAATTGAGTCAGCTCAACTTCGTCAAAACACTAATCTTCTAAAAATAATTGCTAGTCCAGAAGTACCAGAGCAGAGAGGATCATACAGCCAAGGGGCAGTGAGAAATGCTCCTTTTAGTGCTATTGCTGGTTCAAGTCGGCTTTCTCTGAAGAGGGAACTGGAGTTATTCCTGGAAAACAATGTTTCCCAAAACTCTTTTCAAATTTCTGTTAACAATGAAGACAAGTGTTTTGCTATTCCTAGATCTGCAGATCTGTGAGCTCTTGACAACTGTACTCAGTCAACATAAAGCCAAGAATATATACTTAAAATCATCACTCTGTAGAATCACATCTGTGCTAATTAATAAATAAGCTATATCCTTATCTATATAAAAGATCTATGTAACTCTTTAAAAAAGAGATATCAAGGACTGAAGAAATCAAACATTGCTTATATACTTCAACTTTGATATGCAGCATATTAATTACAATTTTATCCTTTGAGGCACATCCTGACTAAATTTTGCCATCTTAGTTTTGAACAGGATGACATGCCTCTCAGGTCATCCCTCCAACTAATAGGAAAACCTGCTGAAGGACTTCCGATTTTCCCAATTTACAATGTTATAGAAAATTTCCAGAAGTTATTTTAAGAATGGAGTATTCATGACTATCAGAAGAGTGGGAGCACAGAGTTTTAACTTGCAGCAGAAACAGCTTTGTTGTCTGTGTTCTATAAATTCCTCTGTGCAGTTATTTCTATATACAAGTGAACTTTTCCAGTATTCATTATTTTTATTACAACTTGAAAAATCCATATATTCTCTTTTGTGTTTTGACGTGTTGTGTTTCTGTGCATTAGATTCCCATTGCATGCTCATTGTAATTTTTTATTTAGCTGTTTGTTAGCTATTTTGATTTCTAACCGAAGCATATAAATTATTGGCATCTTTTACTAAAAGGTTTTATTGACACGTTAAGATAAATTCCTCTTTCTAATAGTCAGCCGCTCATTTTCTCTTCCTTAAGAAAAAAAAACTCTGCCATTTCACGCCAAGATGATGAAAAATAAAATAAGGTGACACAAAGGCTTTCGTAATAATGAGGCTTTATTTTTGTTTTTTTTTTCCTGGCAATGATGGCTGATATATGATTTGTTATTTCTTTCGTGACTGAAGAATCCAATCTGCTGGAATATTTTGCCCTCAAAGTTAGGGATGAATCTCACAAGAATGTTATCTTTGTGAGAGGCTCATCAACAAATGAAGTTGATGGTCATTGTGTCTGAAATATCAAAAGTGATCTTTTCTTAAATAGTTCTATTCTAAGAACCTGTGATTTTGAAAAAAACCTGCACAATATGTAAACCCCTGGTCCCTGGACTTGCATGAGGTGTGCCCTCTCAGTCAGATAAGAGCCTGATAAAACTACATGCTTTTGAACAAATCATGGCTTGAAAAGCCACTGATTTGAGGATTCTGTCACTGTACTCTCCACTGCTACTCTCTCAGGGTAGAATTTTGTAAGAACCATCAGGGTACAATTTTACTGTCCTTGCACAAAGCTTGAGTTCACCTTGCATCAGCACTGCTGTCTCAACAAAACATCAGGCTGGAAATCTCACATTTGGCCAGAGATTGCCATAGGAGACAAAGAGCATGTGTCAAATTAGGGCATCAGCACACTTTTGCATCATTAACTGTGTCCTTGGGTGTTAGCAGTCAGTTTCCGTGCAAAACATAGGTTAGCTTCCTTCCTTGAGTATATAGGAGGCAGTTGCTTTGGGTTACTTCCATGACTGAGAAGGGTAAGTAAAGATACAAAATGAGCTATCAACAAAAGCACTCTTTTTTTCCAGGCCACTTGTCTGAATGAAGCTTGATTTTTATTTTTTATAGGTCTCCATCACTCCTTTTTTTCCATTCTGCAATCAAAGGGGTATCCCCAGGTAAGCTATTCTGGGACAGGAAATTCTACTGATCCACTCAGGTACATACACAAGATCAAATTCCACCAATGAGCACAGTGAAAGGGACTGATTTGAGGGGTCCCACCTCAGGTGTTGAAGATTTACTGAGCTTGGAGGATGATACTTGTTTAAAATCTTTAGGTACATTCATGGTTTGAAATCTAGTCATTTATGTGGTTAAGAAGCAGCTGAGCAGTAATTTTAAGGTTTTACTAGTGCCTGAGTAATCGAAGCAGCTAGAAGCAGGCACTCACCAGCATCCCTTTAAGGGTCTAGTCCTTACATATTAAGGCGATGAACACTCACAGCATGTAATATTACTAATTCTCCATTATCCATCAATAGATTATCCAATTTATGGATAACCTGATTTCTCCCAAGGTACCTGGCTGTAACTCAGTATTGCCAATAAAGTAACATAAAGAATATATTGCTGCAACTAGATCCTGCTCTGTTCAGTTTGTGACTAGCATCTATTACACTTAGTTCATGTAGCAAACATATCTATTGTTAAGTGATTAAGTCTGACAGAAAATATGTTTAGCTTTTAGCATTACACATCTTTAATACCACCATTAATACTAGTTCTTCTATTTGATTTCCACCTCTTCTTTCAGAGTTGCTGAGTAGGTAGATCTCCATCACTTCAGACTAGGGCTAGGGGTTTATATTACTAAATAGCCAGTTCAGAATCAGCTCCTCTCCTGTATTACCTAGGGATTTCAAAGCATTTTTCATATAGGAGATGAGGTAGAAATAAAAAATTATACAGGCTCCAAAGATAAGACTGTAGATATTTTGCCAAAACAAAGCAGAACAGGGAAGAAATAATAAACGGAAGTAAATGCTACATCCTAATGTTTTTGGCCATCATGAGTCTTACACTCAACTTAAAATAATTCCATGTAACTTTCTCATTGAGTAGCACATTGAGTTTAATACCAGTTAAAAGATACATGCTTTCTAATGAGATATGAGGTAGATTTTTTTTCTTTCAAATTAACTGTTTATCTTTAAAACAAAATGTAGGTTATTATTTTTTCTTGTCAGCTTTATTTGGAGGATGCACAGGTATGTACCACAATTTTCAGACTAAACAGTACATTTGCTGTTTATGTGCATAGATTAGCACATATTTTGTTGAAATCTGTAAAGGCTTTACTACTTTGGATTTAAATGGGTTAAGACATTTTAAGACTAGCTGTATTCTCTAATTCTTCCCTGAATACACCTGGGGTTTCTTTGGGACATCTTCATTTACTTAATGAAATTCTTTCTTGCAAGAGCTGACACAATTCATCATCCACACCAATTTCCTGCAGATGTTAACTCAAATGATTTAATGGGAATCTCTTTTAAAAATGCAACAATAACAGACAGTGCATTCATTATCAGTACGTGTTTAAAGATTGTCCTAAACTCACTGTCCTGATTTCGGCTGGGATAATTTTCCTCTCAGTACCACAGAAGTCTGGATTTAGTACAAGAACAATATTGATAACAATGATGTTTTCAGTTGTTGCGAAGAAATTAGGGACTTTATCTAGTCCCATGTTCATCTAATGAGCAGGTGTGCAGGAGCTGGGAGGGAGCACAGCCAGACAGCTAGCCCAATATGGCCAATGGAAATATGCCATGCCACAAAAATCATGCTTAGTTTCTAAATAGGGGTTGGCTGGGGGGCAGAAATCTTGTTTTTTCCATGAGTTTAACTCCTCTCTTGTCCAGAACATCAGTCTTTTTCACTAATTTAGTTAAATTCGTGAATCCCGCAAGTTCCAGCTTCCCTGATCAGTGCTCAGGGACTGGCTGCAAACCTGTCATCGTGTGGTGAGAAAATTGCATTGTTTATAATTTGTTTTGCATATTCAGTATCACTAGTAGTATTATTTCCTTTGTTGTCTTATTAAACAGTCTTTATCTCAACCTATGAGTTTTACTTTTTGTCAATTCTCCTCCCCGTCTTGCTGCACGGAAAGGGGAGGGGTGAGCGAGTGGCTGTCTAGTGCTTCGTTGTTAGCTGCCAGGTTAAACCACAACACTCACAAAGACATGCAGAGGGAGTGCTGAAAATTCAGGTAGATATTATTGTCTATAGAAATCCTTCAAGTGTTGTCCTTCCTCCCATTGCAGAATGCCAAATGCCAGCTGCACCAGTTCAAGCTAGCAAAGCTGTCAACAGTTTGGATTGGATGAGTCCAACAAAATTCCTGCGATATCCGTCAAAGCCATGGCAGAGCAGCAATTGAGGCATTTCTTAAGGTGAGAGGGCAAACACATTGATTATACAACTCTCCTCCTACATGTGCTGTGAAACACAAAATACAATAGGTAATCAATGCAAAAGTGACCTATTCTTTTGTAGATGCTTGCTAAGAGCTGATATTTTCCCCTGCAGTGGCAAGCCAAATGCATAAACAGCCCTGGGATATTAAGTACTGATGTTTCCTAGTTCTGCATGGTTGGGACTGTTTTTACGCTTATGGGTTTTTTCATGGGCCAACAAGTGCAGTTATGTTATGGATTCAGTGCAGTCCATGGGAGTTGTTGGCACTTTGCTCTCTGTCAGACCTGCCAGCATCATTCTTTAGCACTTAGTAAAGCCTACAGGCTTTTAGAAACTGGTAATACGGAGTCCAATGTAATGGAAAGATACTTCAACAGACTCGTGCTTCTGTTTAGTGCCAGATTCTTTCCCTCATAATACAAATAGGAGATATTTTTAATGATGACAAAAGACATTTCAGTCTGTACTAAATAGCATCTATCTTTAATGTTTTTCTCTAAGATAAACTGACAAATAAACAACATCATGATAGTCAAAATATTTTGATGACAGAGTATACACATGCTCTATGTTACATATAGGTTTAGCCCAGGTAAGTTTGTAATGTACTTGGATAAATGTGAATATCATATCCAAGTAAGCACAACAACCAATGAGATACTATGAAAAAACGGAAAGTAGAAAGCTGCTTAATTTCTAACCAGTCATTTCTTTCCAAATTGCATTCTATGTTCATATACAATTTCCAAAACACATTTTTGAAAAATGACAAATTTGATAAGTTTTTTGTTTGAAGTCAAAACACTACTAATGCTAAGTATCTTTTTTCGTGTGCCTCTTGTTTATATCTAAGACAAATGTTGTACCTGTTTTCCTTCAAAAGCTTGTGCGAAATATAGAGAAGTATTTGAATTCTAAACGTATTTCTAATCTGTAGGCCAGTCAAATTTAATATATCCTTTTATCCAATAACTCTCTCACACTAAAGAGCAAAAATCCATCATTACTTGTGCTAAAAAACAACAGATGTTTTAAATCCCTGCGGCAAGAGTTTAAACTTTCAAATGAGAACCAAAAATAAAGGCAAAACAAAACAAAACACTTTAGAGGATTTAAATTATACATAAAATATAAAGCCAAGGCTCATGGTCGTGCAGACTAAACAAAGTCCCTTTACATTCTGTTGCCTGTAGATGAAGACAGGTTACAGAACCTTTTCCAAGCATGTCAGCTTTCAGAAATGGAATCACAGTGTGGAACTAAATTGAACATCCTTATTTAATGTCACTATGCTGAAGGCAAGTTATCCGAAAGGTCAAATTCTCTCAATGCATAAAAAGTGCTAGTATCTTCTAAAGATAAATACATTGTGCATTGACCCCAGAATTTTCGTCACTCGGTGGAGCTCTGCAAAACACTGCAACTTAGTCCCCATGAGGGAAAGTTACAATAACAGCTCTTACTAAGATTTGTATTTGTGCATCCACTCATGCACATTTCAGCCTATCTTGGGGTTGTAGGTGGGTAACAAAGGTTAATAAGACAGCAACCAGTATTTGTAAAAAATGTCAGGACTTCTATTTGGTAGTTTGCCAGAAATTTATTTTTGGTCTTGTAGCCACTACAGAAAGACAAAATGGTGTGTAGAGCATCAAAAAAAACTACCTACACTTGAAAGGGCAATAAACTAGGGTCCTTTCCGTATGTATATGTAACTGTTTTAAAGTCACGCATATTACATAATTGCTATTGTGTAATACACATTTCTTTATGTACATTATTAATGTATATTATCACAAATGTAAATTTTCAGGGAAGGAATTTGTACACTTCTCAGTACTCTTACATTTTCTCATCATGTCCTTCAACTATGTCTGAGGGGTTTGCCCGCATTACTTGCAAGCAGATGTAGGAAAGAATAGCAGTTCTCTCTACCAAAGACTCAGAGTGTGAAATACGTAAATGCATTTTTCAGATCCTAAAAGTAATTTTTAGGGTTCTTGGTTCCATGTTTAAGTGTCAAGGATATCTCAAAAGTGGTACTTGAGGGACACTGACACAAATTGTCTGTGTAAGAAAATCCAGGTAATATATCCTGGTAGGACATAATTCACAAATCTGCTGGATAGTACTTAAATAGCATGAAAGAAGTTTGGTGAGGTAAAGTAAAAAATGATTGCCATATTAGCATAAGGGTAAGGATTGATTAGGAGTATCAGCCGTGGGTAAAAGAATGGAGATACTTTGTACTTTGCAAGGGAATACATGTTTCTGGGTAGTAGAAATGCAATAGAATTCGGTATATTCAGAGAGGTATCTACTGACTACCAAAGTGAGGAAGGGAGTTGATTAGGTTGGGTTTTTTCTTTATAGCTAGCAGAATTAGCTAGAGTACAACCCCTTGGTGTGTTAATGAGATGCTTTTTACCTAGATTTCAAATGAAGGAGAAGTACAGGGCAAAGATTGTTTGACAAGCCCTTGGGTTGTGTCGCAGATAATATTTTGACTGACACATTTCACAGATAGATAGGGAAGCTGAGCTTGGATGAGTCTGGACTGTCAGCACTGTAAACAAGTGACTTGAGAAAAGTTCATGCACTAGGAAGATAGAAGAATTATCAAGAGCACATTTTAAAGATACTGCAGTAAGCAGTAAAGTTATCTAATTCCCTATGTTTAGAGGTCTAGATTAAGTTAGACCGGCAATATTACCATTCACAGAAACACTGCTACATTATGCATCTTATTTCCATATGGACAGTGGTATACCACACAGAGGCATTGGCTCACATGGTTTGTTCTTCCATTTCTGACATGAAGCTCATGTTAGATGTTACATACTTAGGGCTGGCATCTCTTTTTTTATGTTACTCTTCAGTGCTTTTCCAAAGAGTAGTGCTTCTACTAATGCAGAGTACTAGGTGGCAGCAAAATGCTTTCAAGTACCTGCTGGGCTGTCATCACAGCCTGTATCTGTTTATCACACCACACCCTGGCTGTAGTCTCACTCACAAAAGACCATATTACTCTTATTGCTGCATTCTTGCCTCCCTGTCTGGTGGCCCCTCTATCCACCTGCATCACCCTTAGAGCTGTAGGGGAATCATAACCGGAGTTTGAATCATCAGGATCTCATTGCAGGAAAAGCGTTGGATTGTATGAGAGACTTCTGAAGTGACTTTTTTACGCTACCATATTAGGCCAGCCTCAGCTGGCAGTTTCAGACCCTGCATTAGAAGAAAATGTGTAAGACAGCAGAAAAAGAAGTCCAGAAATCAGCGTATCTGGTCAAAATACATGATCTTAAAGGAAAGATTAAAGGCATTAGGTGGGTTAGTGTGAGCTGCAAAGGACAAGTACAGAAAAAAGTAACTAGAAAAAGGAAAGGAGCCCACTTTCTCCATATCCACTCTGAATACAGCAAGAAGCAACAGGATTACAGACCAGCAAAGCGGAAAATAGGCAAAGCTTTTTAAGTACAGCAATAACTTAGCACTGGAATACTTTGTTTGGTGAGACCATAAAAACGATGTCATTCAAGATTAGACAACTGTGTACTGTCATGTTTCAGAAATATATAGCTTGAGATCTTGGAGGAATGTGATATCTACATAATGCCTTGAATACTATATCCGTTCTGTTGAGGCCAATCTATGAGATGTGGCTGGAGATAGCTAAACCCTTCAGTGCCATCTGCTTCTGACAGAGGGGGACGGCTAAGGCAATATAGGTAATTTTGTGTTAGACTGTCAGCACATGAAAATTGCAATGGAGAACAAGCAATCAATACCGAACCCCCACGGCTGTAGATTTTGCAATTGATTGATGCATGAAAAGAAGGAGGGCACCATATGATTGTACGGCTCATGCCCATCTGTTTCTTCTGTGTAAACAAACAAATGTCCACTGACAGTTGCTTGTTTTGAATTTGTGATTTTGGAGGCAGCAGAGACTGACAAGACATTCTCAGCTTTATCCCTCATGGGATCTTGCAATCTGACGATAGCAATGAGAGGGAAATGGCAAGCCTCACAGGTTACTGAGCTGAAGTGCAAAGGCTTTGAAATGCACAAAACACTTCACACCATGCAGGCTGCTGGTGCAGCCTAGTAACATCTCTTCTACTTTTCAGTCTTATTTCACGTCATGCCATCTGTATCATGGAAGTTCATCCAGAAGCTGGCAAACAGCACAGCAAGTGCTGGAAAATCTGGAATCTCTTTTTGGTTTATTGCTGATTTGCTTCAGAAAGAAAATCTTTTATATGTAACTGCAGCAAGGTATGAGAATTCATGTGTAAGGAGGTTTAAAATCCTAGCATGAAAGGAGCTGCAGAAATCACAACAGAGTAAGTGAGATGATGTGTTACTGCTCGCTGCAGAAAGGAATCAGGAGCTGCCCCTCCATGTTGTCTGAGACTCTTCCCTACAACCAAGGGTCATTCTTTAGGGCCAGTAGCCAGGGATCCTGGTGTGAAAATGTTGTTGTACTTTCATACAGTGGTGGTTTCAAATCATACTGCTGTCCAGGCTACGGTACAAGCAAAGGCCACGACTATAGATCAAGTTTAATATACACAATATCAGTGACATCTTGCTGTCTATGAAGTCAGGATAATCTTTATTTTCATCTCCCCTATCTTCATATTTTTTGCATAGAGAAAAAACAATGACCTTCAGTGGCTCTCAGAATTCAGGTTGTTCAAACCCACCTGAGATTAGGTAGCCATGCCTGCTTGTAATTTCTAAGACTCTTTGCTGTTGAAACACTTTACCAGCCTGGGAAAATACAATTCAATTCTCAAATAGTTTCTGAGTAATTCATTCAATCTGTGCCCATGTTTCATCTGTTTCATTAAATAACCATATAAGTCAAAAGTAGTGGAAAGCAATTTTATCTTCATTTTTTTGCTATACATTTCTTGCCAGTTTCAGAAGACTTTTTACAGTGTTGTGCTAAGAGCAGAAAAGACAATATGGAGGAAATTGTCTTCTTTTCTTGCAATGGAAAGCGACTTCCTCTGTGCATCAGTGTCCCAAGCTGCAAAAAAAGGACCCAGGGCGGGGGGGGAGGGGTTGCAGGATGATGAATACTCTTCACTTTGATGCTCTATTTGAAGGTCATGTTGGAGGGGTACTGTCTGCAGGGACAGTATTTGTTTGCCTAAGTGCTTATTTTGTGTTGTGACTTGGACTCTCCTCTCACAGATGCGTTAAACCAAAAGCCAGTAGGAGTCAGCAGTCTTATTTGCTTGCAGTGAGACTAGACTGGATATGAAGTCCCTAGCATATAACATGAAGTAAATAACTCTCGTTATCTGGGCTCAAGACCAGATGGGATGCACCCACGAGTGCTGTGGCAACTAGCACATGTCATTGCAAGGCCATTCTCAATAATCTTTAATCAATCATGGCAACCGTGAGAAGTGCATAGAGACTGGAGGAAACCAAATGTCATCCCCATCTTCAAAAAGGGCAAGAAGGAAGACCGAGGTAACTACAGAACAATAGGCCTCACCTTGATCCCTAGGAAGGTGATGGAGCAGCTAATCCTAGAAGCCACTTCCAGGCACATTAAGGATGAGAAAATCATCAGGAATAGTCAGCATGGCTCCACCAAGAGGAAGTGTCATAGTTTAACCCAGCAGTTGGCAACTAAGCACTAGCGAGCCACTCGCTCATCTCTGCCCTCCCGTCCAAGCAGGATGGGGAGGAGAAATGGACAAAAGGTAAAACTTATGGGTTGACATAAGACAGTTCAATAAGACAACAAAGTAAATACTAATACTACTACTAATAGTACTGCTAATAAATAAAACAATAATAATATTAATGGATATGCAAAACAAACTATTTACAGTTTTTCTCACCACCCATTGACCAATTCACAGCCAATCCCGAAGTAGCAATCCCAGAAATTGCAAATTTCACTAAATTCCAAAAAAAGTTTGAAATCCTGGACAACAGAGGATTGAAACTCATGGAAACAAGAAAGCAAGATTCCTAACCCCCAGCCAATCCCCATTCATAAACTCAGCGTGACGTCTATGTTATTGAATACTTCCGTTGGCCACCTTGGGCTATCTATATGGCTATGTTCCCTCTCAGCTCCTGCACACCCGATCATTAGCTGAACATGAGAAACTGGAAAAAATTCTTGATTTCTGAGCAACTGAAAACATGAGTGTTATTAACATTGTTCTCATACTAAGTCCAAACCACAGCAGCTACTGGGAGGAAAATTAACTCTATCCCAGCCAAAACCAGGACAGGAAGTCATGCTTGACCAACTTGATAAAATTCTATGATGTAGTGACTGGCCTGGTAGATGAGAGGAGAGCATTGCATATTGTCTACCTGGACTTCAGTAAGGCCTTTGACGCTGTCTTCCATAACATCCTCATACAGAAACTGTTGATGTACAGGCTGGATGAGCAGACAGTGAGGTGGTTTGAAAAGTGGCAGAATGGCCAGGCCCAGAGGGTAGTGATCAGCAGGGCAAAGTCTAGTTGGAGGCCGGTAGCTAGTGGTGGACCCCCAGGGATCTATGTTGGGTCCAGTCCTGTTTAACTTCTTCATTAATGATGTTGATGATGGGGCAGAGAGCACCCCTAGCAGGTTCGCTGATGTCACCAGACCAGGAGGAGTGGCTGATACACCAGAGAGTCGAGTTCTGTTAACTACCAAATTCTGTGGATTCACAAGGAAGTACATGGGTCAAATGCCTAGTAATATCTCTAAATGTATTATTTATAGAATGTTATATGTCTTTGCAATTTACATGACATATGACATATAATTTAATATCTTTACATGGAGATTAAAGGAAATAATTTCTTTTGGGAGTTTCTTCAAAAGATTAAGAAAAAGATAGCTAAAGACTGAATGCCATGTAAGACAATGTAAATCAATATTCTGTAGTTAAATCTAGGAACAGTTCCAGTATGATTATTTCATCTGCTACTTTATCTTAATGAAAGTATTTGTATTTATTTAAAAGGGTATAAATTAAGATTAAAATAATGCTTCATGTTTTCTGACCAGGTTGTCTTTGAGCCATTATATCATTAAGTCAAGGGTAATTTTTTTCCACTTTAGAATTGATTAAACTATTTAAAACTGGTATTTCAAAACACAGCTAAAGACAAACATTTATTATAAATCAGACCCTTCTTGGCTACCTTAGAAGAAAAGAACTGCAGCGCAGACCTTTATCTCTGAGGGATTTTGTACCTTTTTTAATCAACATTTATCAAAAGCAGCATCAGTTTTGTTTCATGTAACACTAGATGTGGTATATTAATCATAAAAGGACTTTTACAATGATGTTTAGCTGAATAAAAGGATGTTTGTTTAATATAATGATTTGTGTCACATTTATGTCACAGAGACTCAAGTTTATCCTTTCAGAATCTCCACATGAAATAACCTGCTTTGAACCAAAGAAAGTTAAAAGAAATAAATACTTGCAGGCCTTGTACACATTCCCAAGACTCAGCCACTCAACCAGACACAACTACTCCATATAATTTCTTTCCAAGTTGGGACTACTACAGCAAAACAAATTATTTCCCTGCCAGAATTATATCCTGCCAGCTCTATATGAGAGACAAAACCATTATTACAGAAAAACATTTTTCTACAGCATCATCAGGATGGTTGCTATGAAAGGTAATTCACAAAGTGCAATTATCTTGACATGAGAGGAACTCAGACTGGTAGGTGTGAGACGGCATGTGGAGATGTTGATCTGAAGGGAAGGCTGGGTTATAACTGGTGGAATCTGCTTTTAACCCAGATTGTATACCCAGAAATATACTCCAAGTCAAGCTTTTTCTTTCAAGGAAGCAGAAGCGGAACAAGTGCACTCACAGTCAGGAATGATGTCTCTGAGTTGTAGAGAAGAAATAAAGGAATGGGTTCATAACCCTTCAGACTTCTATTCATTTAAAAGTTATCATCTTCTCCGCTTTTGTGAAAGAAGCCATTCTTAGGTGCAACTTTACTTCTGGCAACTTAAAACCGCTCAGTGCAGAAGACAACCGCTTACTACTGTAAAATTACGTATCATCTGCCATTTTGGCCGGTGGGGGGAGGGAGGAGGGTTGATATTTGTTTTGTCCTCACACTATCACTTGAAATACCAGGACAACATTTTCTCTTTTGAACAGAGAAGAGACTATGCAACATGACATTCTGCATTCAAAACCCTAGCCATCAGAAATTATGCTAGTTTGAAAAATCTGTCTTGTCTAAAATGTTTGTCCCTTGACCCATGTGCATGTATACATTCATTGTGAACTGAACTTTTCCCTTTAACAGGCTGATTGATTGAGGCTTCAGTAGAAAAGGAGATTTATGAGTCATTCTTTAAAAGTATAACTCAAATTTAAAAAATGAGTTTGAAAGCCTGTGAAAAATGTTAGCTAAAATGTCATTTACTCGTAGAAAGTCTCTTTTTGAAAGCTGAAAAGCTTTTGAAAAGCTGAAAAGCCACCTGATAAATTCTCAATAGTCTGGGTCTGCTTCGATTCATGTGGTTTTTGTAGTGTATATATATTGTAAAATCTCAATTATTAGTTAAATTTCCTAGACTAAACCAAATTCTAATTATCCACCTGTTTTCAGGTAAAGTTAGAGGGAGAAAAGGTAGAAAGGAAGAGACGTTTTCACTCTATTTCACAATATTGGCAACTGAAAGAATTTTTGAAAATATTTATTGGATAGAGAAGACATACTTGGTATGTCTAATGTTCTCCACATTTCTCTACAAGTTTTTCTCCAGCAATGAAATAGCACAATATCATATCACAAAACACAGTCTAGTAATAGACCCTATAATTCATGAAGGAAGTAATTTCAAAAGTTACCTGTACTTCAAAGGTAGACGTGCTTCCTGGGAATGAATATGATGGAGAGGAAAAAAAAGGTATGTTGACAAGTATTTTTGTCACTCACTTTTAATTCCAGAGCCTGGTAGAATAACTATGTTTGTTTACTACAAGCGCAGTATAAAAATAAGGATGCATTTAGTAATTAATTGCCCTCTTTTTAAGTGACTGGATTTATGGGTCTCAAGTCTAATTGCTATGCCATCATTTGGTACTCTTCATTGGATTTCTGAGCAAACTTTATAAGTTTGTGTAATTATTTTGGTTTTGACATCAAACAGCTCATTTTTTCTCAGTTAATCATCACTACAGTTCCTAAACAAACAACAGCAAGTGCATGATGATACCACTGCACAATACTTTACAAGCAGAAGCTCAATTTAGACCAGCTCTTAGCCAGCAATAATATGGGGGAGTGGTTCCTATTGTAAACAACTGGATTAGCATGACAATAAATGACATATTGTATTGTAACTGCAGCCCTGGATAGAGGAGATAGAGTTTTATCTTTAAAAATGAACTTAAATTATAGAATTTATAAGTATTTTAGAAAGTGGATATATGAAGAAATAATTCTTTAAATCTTGGGTATTTTGAAAGTTCTACCACCAGAAAATCCTGTTCTCACTGCAGGTAGAGATTCATTTCAGGGGCTTGTGTTTCTAAGGTCCTCCAACAGCTTTAGACAACAAGGGACATATGGATTTCTTCTACTGTCCCTCTACACAGACCCTAACTCAGATGTACAAAGAAGGGAGATTTCTGATGTCACAGGGAAAACAGAAACAGGCTCGTGAGAATAGAGTTACAGATCCTAAGATTATTTCAGATGCTGTGATTTCAGTCACACATGAGGAGTTACACCTTATCTAAACTGAGGTAGGTATAGCCATATCTTTTCTAACAAGTTCCACACTCCACCTCCAGTGCCAAGTGATTGCTTTGCAAATACTAAACTTCATCTGTATCAATTATCTTCCTAAGAAACTGGTTACATGGTTAGAAAAAGTATATATATATTTAACGGGCTGCATCTGCATCAGCTTCTCCATTATGCTACAAGAGAGGAAGTGTAACATATGCAGGTGACCAGCAAGGACTCACCTTCCCATTGCTCTGTGATGTGTCCTGGAGGAGTACACAGCACTGTCCTGGTACTGCCAGAGGAGAGGTAAATGCCTTTCCTCTGTTTTCACCATCCTTTCCTGCCACCCCAGCATCCCATACTGCTGCTATGACCCTCTGTGTGGCCCTCTGTGCTCCATCACTGTTTTCAGAAGGACTGGACACCAAATGAAGATGTGCCCTCAGAGAAGCAGTAGTTGTAGACATCAGCAGGCAGCACCTCAGAGCATCAGATTCCTGTTGGGGCTAGTAAACTGCAGTGCAAATAAATAGCATTTGAAAATAAAGCCATATAAGAGATGAACGCAGCTTACAGCAAAGGGGTGTCTTTTACACCTGCCTAGATGACATACTAGCCACCAGCACCTGTGTGTGAAAAGTGTAGCCAGACCTAAAGCAGGTATGTCTGTGCCAACTTCAGAACCAGCCATAGAGACAAAAACAGCTTAGGTAATAAATTCCCTTACATTTCCAGGGTTGTGACACTTTGCTTGTGACTTCTGGTATTTCTGAGCAAAGCCACTCAACCTGTTACCCTTTGAGCACAGTCAAGAATGCACCTGGGAGGCGGACCATGTGAGAAGTTTGGCTCACTGCCTACAGTATTGAGTAAGAAATGCCTTGCTGATATCTACTTGCCTCAATTTGTGCCTAATTTTATCAAGTGAAGTGCAAAATTCAGATGAACACTTTCATTCATATTATGCAAAACAGGCAACACTGATAACAAATGTTCATAAAAAAGAAACAACAGAGGAACATGCAAACTATAACTCGTGTAATCACGCCATAGTAACACCACTAATATCTCTGCTTTCCACATGCATCTGATTTTTTTCCTTATTTGTATTCATCCAATGATCAAATAGAAAATTTTCATTAAAAACCTCAATTTTATTGTAAGTCTGTAATATGCATTGCAGTTTCATGTAACTAAGTGATAAGACAGTGCAACTAGAAGATCAGACTAGGGGGGCTTTCATCAGAAAGGAGTTCTAGTACTTCTCTTTGAATTTGCCATTTCCTGTGTTATCACACAGCAAAAAATAGGTGGTTAGTGGTGCATCTACTTTATACAAGCCAGTGGTTTCTCATCAAATCAAGTGTTAGCACATTACAAGTGAAGCCAAGTTTGTAGAATGTAAATCCAGAGTAGAAAGCACAGGTGAGTAAAGTCTAAGTGATCAGGTATGCAGTTAGCCAGAGCACCCTTAGCAGGTTAGCTCACATTCAAAACTAACAGAAGACACACAGGAATAAAAAGAAGCCATAAAACTTCATGGCAAGACACATGAAGACACTGGTCTGAGGACTGTGGGCTGAGGGGGAGGTGATGATGCCCCAAGTCCTGTGTGAGGACTGAGCAATGACCGGTTTTCTCAGGGTTAGCTACAGAGAAGGTAGGGAACTACTCCGCTGAAATCTTTGCATTCCACAGAGTGATTAATTTTGAAGATCATGCTAAGGTTAGTTCTATCCTCCATCTTAAGTTTTGAACACTTTATTATTTATTTTTAATGTGTTTGGCTGAGAAACTTCTGGAATTTTAGTGTAACTCTCTTCAGAAGTTTTTATTTTACTTCCTTTGTGATCGGTTTTCTTGCAAATGACTCCCCACTTGCTCTAGTCTTTAAAATTTCTTTACTTATTCTCAATATAACTTTTGAGGCATTACAGCTGGCACTGTTTCTTGCAAATTCTCTTTTTAGAACATAAATTTCAGACAATTTTGCCTTTTATTCTGGACAGAGTTTCCAGATTTGTTTTGGAGAAATTCCAAATGTTTTATATACTCCAGCATGTAAGTGCTTTGTTCCAGCAGGTTTTACTGGCTTGTTATTTAAATTTATTCAGGTTTGCTCTTCCAAAATCCAAACATTAGTTACAAATCTAGCTTTGCTTGCTGCTTTATTTAAAATAAGCCTGCTTGTGATCATGTTTTTCTGAGGGTATTTGGTATCATCAGTCCTCTGTAATTTCCTCATTTCTTTCCAAAGCTAGAAGACAAATACCATCATCTGTTCTGACTGATTTGGTGATGATTTGATATGGAAAAGTTTTAGCTAACACATCTGAGAATTACCGGACACTAGCACTACTGTTCATGTTCATTTATCAAGCTGTACCTGGGAAGTGAATGTGCCACATATTAATGCTATCCCTGATGATATCTATCTTCCTGATCTCATAGACTGAATTATCCACTACCCTTCTATCCGTCTATCTGCAGACAGACAGAACTAAACCTGAAGTTGGAGGGAAGGGCAGCTTTTATCATCCTCTTCTAAAATGCTTTGAATCCAAATAGGTCTTATTTGATCCATGCTTTCGATTTTTCCTTTCTCTGCCATCCTTTAGGTCATTCATGTCTAATGAAACATCACTCTTTCATGTTTCCCATTTCCAGGTAGCAATAGCATAAAATCTTTAACACTTTCAACCCAGACATGGTTGTTAATTGCCTCAGCTCTAGAAAGATCAGAGAGACAGAAGTACCTTATAGACCACACTAGACTTTTACTGTCATATGACTACCCAATTAATCATTTTCTAACAAATTAAAAAAAAAATTTGTGGCTCCATTTCTGCCACTGTGCGACTGTATCTGTTTTCATCTAGGTCAGGGGGCAGGGTTGTGCAGAGGATGTTTGTTTTTTTCCTCCAAATTAAAGCCTATGTTCTGGTCAATAATAGCAAGAAATCGAACCTAATAAATTTATTTAGTGAGACCATGTAATAATGTAAGTGAGTGTAAGCTCTTTGTTGCATAAATGGAGGAATCCTGTATCTATTTTTGTTTATTACTAGTTAAAGATGTATGGAATTTAATACACCCCTTTAAAGAAATTCTCTCTCAGCATGGACATAGTAAGAAGATTATCTACTTAAGAAGAAATACAGCACTGGAGGAGGTGAGGGACAGAGGACACAAAAATATCTCTAAATGGGACTTCCTTAAACATTTTACTGGATGTTTCTGGTACAATCTTCCAATTATCATGTTTAGTTACATGACTGATGCTCTTATGGAAATATTCTGTCTGTTATTTGTTAATATCACAAGGTTTCCAGCACCATCAGAGTTGGTAGCCCTTAATCGTACCAGTGATCAATACTCCCTGGATATTGTCCTTTTGAGCTACTGCAAGGAGGTTTTCAGTTTGCGGCTGAAACTCTTATTGGTATTTATGGATGCAGTCCTGTTTGGTTTTGGTTTTGTTTTTTTTAATTTTTTTACCTCTCCTGTTATTCCCCACAGCAAAGTACAACACAATACTTACGTGCGAGAAACGTTACCTATTCCTTTTTCTTGAAAATTCTTTGATTGATCATGCTAGAGTTTCCCAGTATATCTATTTTTGTATAAAGCAACAGTTTTCAAGACACAGTGACTTTCCCTCACTGGCTTTCAACTTGGCTGTTATAGTCATTGAAATGATTCATCAAAATTCACAGTGAAACTTGAACAAATTTACCATAACTTCCTTGATTATGGCTGGATATTAGAAAATACCGTCGCATTTTTCCCAACCTGTTGGAATCTATCAGCACAGGTTTGGGCAAAATTTGTCTGCTTAAATATCTTAAATTTCAAAGGGGGAAAACTAGTTTAACAAACTGGTCACATATCTCAATGGACCTTTTAACAAAGCTGTACTGAGTTACAGTTTTGCACACAAAATCAAATCTACTTTCAAGTTGTTCAGCTTTCTCAGGGGGTAACTAGTCGCAGCAGTGAATAGGTCTGTAAAGCAGTTGTAGGTTTGGTTTTTTCTTCCTTCAGCAGTCCATAATTTTCCATTTGATTAATCTTGTGTAGGTGCATATCAGTTTTGGATTTTGTTCTTATGTAACAATATGTCTTAGCAATTTAAAGCAAAACATCTACTTAGATAAAAGCATCTACATAGCTAAATGCTTCTTGTACATACAATTTTCAAATGATTTCTGCAGTGCAAAAATCTTCTCTTTAATACAAAAGTAAATTTTCTCTGTTCAGTGGGTAGAGATGTCTAGAAAAGAAATGGATCTCACAAGTTTTTAAGTAGCTGTATATATAGTAATATTTCTCAGAAAGCTTATGTGTAGATCTCGTTTCACATGAAGTAAAATGAAGGAAGGGCTGGAGGATTTTGTTATACCTGCCATTGTTAGAATAATTACCTTCAGCAAATCAGATAACTTGCTCCCTTCACAAAGGAATACCTACTATCCAAATGCTTCTAACTAATAGCAAGACCTGCCACTGCTAAAATATGGTCCAGGGGAAAAAAATGTTTAAAAAAATCACTCAACTAACCAACACACTGAGCATAACAAAGTCCAAGATGTACATTCACATGTCATTCAATACAGTTCCAATCCTCTTCAAACTCATTTGAGACATTCGTCTCTGATGTTTCAATGATACAAATCTCTTCCAAGTTCTTTCTGACCAGAATAAATAGACCATTCAGTGTCCAGTTGACGCTCTGCAGGGAGAGCAATATAAGAATATGAGCTAGAAAGAATTTGAATTCAATACTAGAGTAATATTTCAACCTTGAAAAAAATAGCATACATTAATTAATAGCTGCATGTCAAGAAATTTGTAAAAGAATTTGTCAACTTAAAAACTTTAAGACAGTTTATGGATTATGTTTTGCTTAACTTATGCTCACAATTTTTGTGTTTTAATAATCTTGAAACTTTGGTTAACTCAATTTTATTTTAGTTTGAAAGAAAACATTTTATTTTATTAACAGTGCAAATCTTTGTAAAGTATGTGAAATTAAAAGGAATTTATAAATTACTTTTTTTGTGTCAGCAAAAGTATTGGACTATGCTGTTTAGTTATAGTGATTAATTTATTTATCTATTTCAGCTTTTTATTCTTTAGTTATTTTATTATGTTCCTAACTGGTAACAATAGGAAGCTGCAGAGGAAAGGGAAGAGAGCAGTTGAGTTGCACTATCCTAGGAATTTGTACTATGAAGTCAGAAAATGCACACTGTATATTTAAGTAAGGATTGTTTGTATACTAGTGATCCCCACTTTAAATTGACAGTAGCTAGGATTTGAAGATGAATGCTGGTTGTGATATTTTATTACCACATTGATTTTCTGTACTGTGACAAAAGAAAAATGAATAGCGATACGTAGTACAGAGGATGTGATATTTCATAACTGATGAGGGAGCAAACATCTTTGCGGAATAAATTAAAGACACAAAACACAAACAAAAGGACAAAATTTATACGGGAAAAAATAGGAACTGTGACACAAAACTCTTCAAGGAAAATTGCAGAAACACATCTGCTCTGATCCGATCAGTGAGAACAAGCCAAGACAAAGAGACTTCAATTACAGTTTTTATTCAGAATCCTTTTCCAATCTGAAAGAAAACTCTTTCCAGGGTGATATGGCCTGTAAAAAATATTTGAGTTTTCTTTTTCCGTCTCTAGTAATAAATACATTCACAAATGGGAATGTATATTTCTGCACATGTACATAAAAATGATCTCGTTGGAATGGAATGCTGTCTAACTATGTGAGAGCTTTAATTGCTGAGTATTTGGACACTACCATGACCATCTCAGTTGATACTCTTGTTGTCATACAAATACTGCGTGACATATGGTTTCCTTTGCAGTAGTCTAGTAAGGCTATCAATTGCAATATGCTTGTGACGTACGAGTCCACTTAAAGTTTTGTTGTTGTTCTGGTTTGGCTGCGGCCAGCAACAAAAGTGCCACGTGGCCGCCCCTCCCCCCACCGGGGTGCGGAGCAGAATGGAAAGAAACAGGCAGAAAATGGTGGGTCGGGATAAGGGCAGTTTAACAGAACAGCAAGCAAAGGGAACAATAACAACAACGATACAGAAAAGGGGAATACACAAAACAAACCAGCCGTACAGAGCCACTCTCTCTCACGGACCAAACGGCCGCCGTGCCCTCCCGAGCCATGAGTGAGTTCCCCCCGCGCCGCCTCCCCCCACCGGAACCCAGCATGATGGCACATGGTATGGAATACCCTGCTCTGTTTGGCCAGGTTGGGGTTGGGTCAGCCCACCCGGCTGTGTCCCTTCCTGGATTCTGGTGAAAATTAACGCTGTCCTGGCCGAACCCAGCACATTATCCACCCCTTATTCCATACCATATACGTTGTGCCCAGGTCCCCCATTGTCCAGTCGATCACCACCACTTCTCCTGTCTCCAGATATCATTCCCTTAGTCTATGGATCATCTCTCTAAAGTGTCCGTTGAGTTCATTTAATCCATGACTTCGGGCTCCATCTGTCGTAATGGTCTTCCGTGGCAGGAGAGGTGATGTGTGGTGATGTATCTGGTGTGGCCCGTGTTCACAGTCTGCAGGTTGGAGACGTCGATCTTGATGAGGTTGCTGGGTGCCAGTTGTTGAAAACCAGGTCCAGTCACATCATCGCTGTGTTATGCTAGGTTTTCATCAAAAAGTCCATCCTTTTTTAATCTGGATGATTCTTACTATGATACCACTGGTACAACACATCACAATTATAACAGTGATAACAGACAGTGACAGGGTTATTTGAACAATTAACTTTATACAATTTATTTATTTATGGACTATTCTCACCCAAAATCAAATCCCCATGAGGTACACATCGGACTTCCCCATCCTTCCGCATTACCCACCAGGTACACCCAGGTCCTTGAGCAAAAGCAATCCCGCGGACGGGCTTGCCTTTGCCCGAGGCAGGACTAACCCAGACTGTCTTCCCTAACATGTTCCACATGTGCACTACAGGGACTTTATCCCCTTCTACGGGGCGCTGAGGTTTTGATTGGGCAGGACCAGCCTGGCTGTGGACCCTCTGGTGTTAACCAACCAGATGGCCTTTGCTACATGGTTGGTCAAGCAATTTTTAAAGTCCCACCCCCCATTGCCCTCAAAGTGGTTTTTAGCAGCCCATTGTACCGCTTGATCTTTCCAGAGGCTGGTGCATGATAGGGGATGTGATACACCCACTCGATACCGTGTTCTTTGGCCCAGGTGTCTATGAGGCTGTTGCGAAAGTGAGTCCCGTTGTCCGACTCATTTCTTTCGGGGGTGCCATGTCGCCAGAGGACTTGTTTTTCAAGGCCCAGGATGGTATTCTGGGCGGTGGCATTGGGCACAGGGTAGGTTTCCAGCCATCCGATGGTGGCCTCCACCATTATGAGCACATAGCCCTTGCCTTGGCGGGTTTGTGGCAGTGTGATGTAGTCAATCTGCCAAGCCTCCCCGTATTTATATTTTAGCCCTCGTCCTCCATACCACTGAGGCTTTACCCGCTTGGCTTGCTTGATTGCAGCGCATGTTTCACATTCATGGATAACTTGTGCGATGGTGTCCATGGTCAAGTCCACCCCTCGGTCACGAGCCCATCCGTATGTCGCGTCTCTTCCTTGGTGGCCCGAGGTGTCATGGACCCACCGGGCTATAAAGAGTTCACCCTTATGTTGCCAGTCCAGATCCACCTGAGCCACTTCAATCTTAGCAGCCTGATCCACCTGGTGGTTGTTTTGATGTTCCTCAGTGGCCCAACTCTTAGGGATGTGGGCGTCCACGTGACGGACTTTTACAGCCAACTGCTCCAGATGGGCAGCAATATCTTGCCACAATGGGGCAGCCCAGATAGGTTTGCCTCTGCCCAGCCAGTTGTTCTTCTTCCATTGTTGCAGCCATCCCCACAAGGCATTGGCCACCATCCAGGAGTCGGTGTAAAGATAGAGCACTGGCCACTTCTCTCGACTGGCAATGTCTAAAGCCAGCTGGATGGCTTTCACCTCTGCAAACTGGCTTGACTCACCTTCTCCCTCGGCAGTTTCCGCGACTTGTCATGTAGGGCTCCATACAGCAGCCTTCCACCTCCGCTGCTTCCCCACAATGCGACAGGACCCATCCATGAACAGGGCATACTGTTTCTTATCTTCTGGCAGCTTGTTATACAGTGGGGCCTTTTCAGCATGTGTCACCTCCTCCTCTGGCGATGCTCCAAAATCTTTGCCTTCTGGCCAGTCCATGATTACGTCCAGAATTCCTGGGCGACTGGGGTTTCCTATTCGGGTGTGTTGGGTGATCAGCGTGACCCACTTACTCCACTTAGCATCAGTGGCATGATGAGTAAAGGGGACCCTCTCTTTGACCATCCAGCCCAGGACCGGCAATCGTGGTGCTAGGAGGAGCTGTGCTTCAGTGCCGACCACTTCTGAAGCAGCTCGAACACCTTCATATGCTGCCAGAATCTCTTTTTCAGTGGGAGTATATCGGGCCTCAGATCCTTTGTATCCCCGCCTCCACAACCCCAGGGGTCGACCTCAAGATTCCCCTGGTGCTTTCTGCCAGAGACTTCAGGTTGGGCCATTCTCCCCGGCTGCGGTGTAGAGCATGTTTTTAACATCTTGCCCTGACCGGACTGGACCAAGGGCTACGACATGAACTATCTCCCATTTAATCTGTTCAAATGCCTGTCGTTGCTCAGGGCCCCATTCAAAATAATTCTTCTTCCGGGTCACGTGGTACAGAGGACTTACAATCTGGCTGTAATTTGGGATCTGCATCCTCCAAAAACCCACAACACCCAGGAAGGCCTGTGCTTCCTTTTTGCTAGTTGGTGGAGACATAGCTGCTATTTTGTTGATGACATCCATTGGGATTTGACGGCACCCATCCTGCCATTTTATCCCCAAAAATTGCATCTCTTGTGCAGGTCCCTTGACTTTACTTCGCTTAATGGCGAAACCGGCTTTCAGAAGGATCTGAACTATTTTCTCCCCTTTCTCAAAAACTTCCTCCGCTGTGTCACCCCATACAATGATGTCATCGACGTACTGCAGATGTTCTGGAGCTTCACCCTTTTCCAGTGCAGTTTGGATTAGTCCATGGCAAATGGTGGGACTGTGTTTCCACCCCTGGGCAGTCGATTCCAGGTGTACTGGATGCCCCTCCCGGAGAAAGCAAACTGTGGCCTGCACTCTGCTGTCAAAGGGATGGAGAAGAATGCAGTAGCGATGTCAATTGTAGCGTACCACTTGGCTGCCTTTGAATCCAGCTGATATTGAAGTTCTAGCATGTCTGGCACGGCAGCACTCAGTGGCGGTGTGACTTCATTCAGGCCACGGTAGTCTACTGTCAGTCTCCACTCTCCAGTAGATTTTCTCACTGGCCATATGGGACTATTAAAGGGTGAGCGAGTTTTGCTGATCACTCCTTGACTCTCCAGCTGGTGGATCAGCTGATGAATGGGGATGAGGGAGTCTCGGTTGGTACGATACTGTCGCCGGGTGCACCATTGTGGTCACGATTGGCACCTGTTGTTCTTCAACCCTCAGCAATCCCACAACGGAAGGACCCTCCGAGAGCCCACGCAAAATGGACAGCTGTTGAATTTCTTCCGTCTCCAAAGCAGCTATGCCAAAAGCCCACCGATACCCCTTTGGGTCCTTGAAATACCCTCTCCTGAGATAGTCTGTACCAACGATGCAAGGAGCCTCGGGACCAGTTACAGTGGGTGCTTCTGCCACTCCTGCCCAGTGAGGCTCACTTCAGCCTCCAATACACTCAGCTCTTGGGACCCCCCTGTCACTCCCGAAATGCAAATGGACTCTGACCCTTTGAAATCTGATGGCATTAAAGTACACTGTGCACCAGTGTCCACTAGAGCTTTATACTCTTGTGGATCTGACGTGCCAGGCCACCGAATCCACACCGACCAATAAACGCGGTTGTCCCTTTCCTCCACCTGGCTGGAGGCAGGGCCCCTCTAATCCTGGTCAGAGAATTTGCTACTCACCTGCTGTAAAAATGACTTGGATGTCCCTTCCAGAGGATCGGAATCAAGATCAAACTGCCTACCTGGTCTGGAGAGCTGGCTGCTGGAAACTGGAGCGACATTTTTCCTAACAGAATCCCCTTTCATGATTGCTTTACCTCGCAACTCACGCACTTGTGCCTCTAGATCTGAGGTGGGTTTTCCATCCCACTTCCTCATGTCTTCTCCGTGGTCACGCAGGTAGAACCACAGGGTCCCCCGTGGTGTGTAGCCTCTGTATTCTTTCTCCTGAGCAGAGGAACGCCTGCCCCTAATAGCTGAGATGCTGGTCCATACAGGTGGGGAGTAGGATATATTCTCTTTGATTTGCCGCACCTCCCGGGCCAGTTTCTCCACAGCTGAAACAAGGGAGGAAGAGAGACTTTCCTCATATTGCCGGAGTCGGACAGCCACCTCATCCACTGTTGGTGCCTCCTTACCTTTCCAGTTTACAACTGCCAGTGAGTTGGCACATGAGGATGGTGCGCTCCGCACAAACTTCCTCCACATAGATGTTGTGCACTGGACTTCATCTGGATCTGTGGGTAACTGTTCATCATCTGGTTCATAGTAAACCAGCTCCCACACAGCTAATTCCCTCAAGTACTGAATACCCCTTTCCATATTGGTCCACTTGCCAGGATAGCATACAAAATCGTCATTGAAGGGGTACCTCTCCCTCACGCCTGACAGAAGCCTTCTCCAGAGGCTGAGGACTTGTTCCTTCTTCCCAATGGCCTTGTCAATGCCCCCATCCCTGGCCAGGGATCCCAGCTGCTTGGCTTCCTTGCCCTCTAACTCCAAGCTGCTGGCCCTGTTATCCCAGCACCGCAGCAGCCAGGTGACAATGTGCTCGCCTGGGCGGCGGCTGAAATCCTTCCGCATGTCCCGCAGCTCGCTCAGGGACAGGGACCGGGTGATGATCTCTGTCTCTATCTCTCGCGATGACCCTGGCTCATCGTCATCCCTCCCGGAGCGATCTGCTCTCTTTGCATCTTTCTTTAGTTTTACAGGGGCGACTGCTACTGGCACAGGTTGGTCATTGGGCTCAGTCACTGTGCCTGCAGCTGGAGCTGGGGCTGGAGCAGCTGCTGTGCCTGCTGGGGAAACCGGGGCCACCCCTGCGGCTGTGGCAGCGGCAGCGGTGGTGCCGGTTGGGGGGGCTGTGACTGCCTGCTGGGCTGGAGAGGCTGCAGGGCCGGCTGGGGGACCAGCGCCAGTCGCAGTGCCTGCCGCTTCGTTTCCCCCCTTTCCCCTTTAAGGCACTGAACAGTGTTGAACAGGGAAGCTCGGTAGGCATGGGCCAGACCCCAGCACATTGCGCTGATTTGTGTCTCTCTGGAGTTCCCAGGGTGGCAGTACACTTTTTGCAGGTATTTTACTAGTCTGTCGGGATTCTGCACTTGTTCAGGGGTGAGTTTAAAAAACACCAGGGGTGCCCACTGCCCTAGGTACTTGCCCATGCTGTCCCACACACGCAGCCACTAACAGCTATCCAGCCCAGGGGCAGGTCTCTGCACGATGTTCTTAACTGCTTGCTTAACCCTAAATAAAACCTGCAACCCATTCAGGAGGCAGAACAAAAGGAGACTGCTGGCCTGAGCATCCCAGGGGTACTCGAAATTCTCAAAAGCCGTAAGGACTAGCCTGAGGGAAAGAGGGGGGGGCGAAAGAGTGGGGGAAGGTGTCCCCTTCAGTTTTCCCCACAGACTGGGTTTGATTATTAACAAATTCTAAGACATAGGATCCGAGGTACGGAAATGACCACAGTGTCGCATGCAAATACAAGCCTAATTTCATGCGCAGTGATGTTATCACGTCATAAGTCGATATCATACAGTACAGCAAAATCGTCATCCTGATCTTTTTCCCCGAGGTAACAAACAGCACGGCGGCGAACACATACAGCAAGTAAGGATTTACATAGTAGAGACATTTGATCAAAGTCAGAAACATTTTTACCGGCAATTTTAACTAACACAGTAAATGCGTATAATAAATTTTAACAAAATCTAAGAAAGCTGTTTTAACACTCACTGCTCAGCCCTGCCTTTATCCCTGCCCCATGCTTGGGCGCCAATTTAAAAGTTCTGGTTCATCTGCAGTTGGCAACAAAAGCGCCACGCGGCCGCCCCTCCCCCCACCGGGGTGCAGAGGAGAATGGAAAGAAACAGGCAGAAAATGGTGGGTCGGGATAAGGGCAGTTTAACAGAACAGCAAGCAAAGGGAACAATAACAACAACGATACAGAAAAGGGGAATACACAGAACAAACCAGCAGTACAGAGCCACTCTCTCACGGACCGAACCGCTGCTGAGCCCTCCTGAGCCATGAGTGAGTTCCCCCCGCGCCGCCCCCCCTCACTGGAACCCAGCATGACGGCACATGGTATGGAATACCCTGCTCTGTTTGGCCAGGTTGGGGTTAGGTCAGCCCACCCGGCTGTGTCCCTTCCTGGATTCTGGTGAAAATTAACCCTGTCCTGGCCGAACCCGGTACAGTTGTAAATCTTAAATAGTTCATGATTCGTCTCTCTAGGTTTATTTCAGTTTATGTATGTGGGCTGAACTGTAATGTATTATTAAGATAATCTTGAAATTCATAGTAGTTTTTCATAAAGGCAGAATGTGTTCCTATTGCTCAATAATTATACTGATAATGTCCTAAATATTAACAGATATAAATTATTATCCTGTCATTTCTTTCACCACAACTCTAGCCTCATCACAAATCAAAGTAGTACTACGTGTAACAGGACTGTAAAAGAAATAATATCAAAACGCCAAATTTCCTTCACAAACAACGATGCCAGTAGACCTGTAGTTGGAGCATTAAAATTTTACATTTAGATTAAAATAATCTATGCTGAATCAAAGTGTTTTGCACTGTGACGTGTATTAACATTCCTAGCATACAGTTCCTGTGGCCTTCGCCATGCCATCATACAGTTTCTAAAAGGTTCTTCCCTTCAGAGAGAACCATCCCATGTTAGGAGGCAGTTTGAAAGGACTTTGGAGGTCCAGGTTTTGTAAAGGCATTGAGCCTAGTAGGTCCAACATTGTTCAGACACTGATTATTTCTGTGTTTGAAAAAGATATTTCCA
Source organism: Opisthocomus hoazin (assembly GCF_030867145.1). NCBI lineage: Eukaryota > Metazoa > Chordata > Aves > Opisthocomiformes > Opisthocomidae > Opisthocomus > Opisthocomus hoazin. Next base: position 63,607,869 of record NC_134415.1, on the reverse strand, counting down.
CCAGACCTGTCAAAAATTTTCCCTCAGCAGTATTCACATGGGCAGAAATACAATCCTAAAAAAATCACCAAAGTGGTGAGAACACAGACCCTTTGGATGATTTGCTAAAAAGGAAAATTTGTAACTGCAAAGTAGTTCTTGAACATGCTGTAGTCAAAAAGGATCTAAGTATAGTCAGGCTTTTTCTTGGCACTGATTTGTTCAGGGTTGTTTGGTGGTTTGGGGGTTTTTGTTGTTTTGGGGTTTTTTTTCCCCTGAAGTCACAGGAATTATTTCATCTTGGTGTTGCTCATCTGATTTTAAGTTCTTTCTAGATGTTATCTCTTTATAATGCATAGTGCAGAGATGTGTTTGATGTAACATTATTTTCCCAGTTCTTCGTGGGAGTTCGAAAGTAGTGTATTAAGTATTTATTTTAACTACTTACCTGTGTAGTTTATCTATTTGCCATCACGCACATGCTTCCTAGGGGTCAGCACCATCTGGAAGAATTTAATGTCAGAAATACCACCTTTTCATAAGTTTTAGAAGCTAATGATTGTTATAGACACTCCAGTGAAGTTGTATTGTCTCCTGCATGAAATGTTAAAAGTTTAGAGCAGTAAAAGATAATTTGTAAGAATCCTAGTCTCCAAGGTTAAGAAATACTTCTTATCAGTGAAGGGATGTGCTTGACACATTGGTTCTGCTCCAGGAGCTGGGTTCAGTTCCAGGTTTTGTTTAGGAATGCACAAGCTTGTGGTGCTCCTTTGGGCATGGAAACCTTTGGTTTTTTTGCCACCCTGAAAGCACCCGCCATGCTGTGACCTGATGAAGGGGACAAGTTGGGGAATGGATCTCAGGTTCCCTGGCCAGCTTCTTCCAGGGAAGCAGCTGGAAAAGCCGGACATGAGAGAAAGCACAAGAAAGGAGACATACTCGAGCATATCTGCTACTGAAGTTTAAAAGATTGGCCAGGTCTTCGAGTCTTAGGCAGATCTGAATCACGTGTGAGGCTAACTGCTGGAGAACATTATGTTTCTATGCTGGCTCTTGTCCAGGGCCAGAGCAGTGATATCCTCTTACGAATCCTGTCCAATGTTTTACTGTGAGATGACATAGCTCAGATCTTATAGAGCAGCAAATAAAGTGAGGAAATTAAAAATTCAATGGCAAAATTTAGCTTTGTAGACAGACCAGTAATTAAATAAAAAGGCATTTCCAATGATTCTTAAGATATTCGATACCACTCATTAAGTGATGAGTCATGTAATAGGTAGGCTACACATAATTATAAAACTTCAAAAGAACTTTGGTCTGAATTTTGCACAGCAAACCACTTTCTCTTTCTTCAGTACTAATAAACCTAAGGGATTAGTCTTGGTTATGTCCTTCTAGATCTGTTACTGATCATCACTCCATCAGTCCACTTTTGGTTTCTGCATGAATCAAACAAAACCAGATGAGGTTCAAAGCAGGTCTTCAAGCAGTGCTTCCAGAAATACAGAGCATCTGAGTGTTCACCTGCAACATAAGAACTGCTAAAAGTTAGAAATGGCAATAATATGTATTAATCTTCAGGAACCTTTTATGAATTCATCGTAAGAAAAACGAAGCAAGCTTTTACAGTTATCATAAATAATGTATCTGAGGAAAGGGTAATAGATTCTACCACCTTACAGAGATGTTCCATTGCAAAGATAACAAGCGAAAAAATATCATCCATTATGTAAGAAAACTCAGTGTGATTTCCCCGTGTACTTCAAATAAAAAATGTTCAAACTGTACACAGTACTTAAATGCAGTTAATCATGTGTTACTACAGATAAAATCGAAATGTCTAACATGAGTAAAACAGATTTTTGCGTTTGTGGGCAGGAAGAAACAGTCCGATATTGTTACTGTAAAAATTTAATGCATATGAAAAATACTTTATTTAATTTAGACATACCATACTACAGTGGTTAGATTTGGGTTCTTTTTTCCCTCAAAGCACAACATTGTCTTTGTTATCCTTTATCACACAGAATCTCAGAATGTTAGGAGTTGGAAGGCACCTCTGTGGGTCATCTAGTCCAACCCCCCCGCCGAAGCAGGGTTGCCTACAGCAGGCTGCACAGGACCTTGTCCAGGCAGGGCTTGAATATCTCCAGAGAAGGAGACTCCACAACCTCCCTGGGCAGCCTGTTCCAGTGCTCCATCACCCTCAGAGGGAAGAAGTTCTTCCTCATGTTCAGACGGAACTTCCTATGCTTCAGTTTGTGCCCGTTGTCCCTTGTCCTGTTGCTGGGCACCACTGAAAAGAGTCTGGCCACATCCTCCTGACACCCACCCTTAAGATATTTATAAGCATTTATAAGGTCCCCTCTCAGCCTTCTCTTCTTCAGGCTGAACAAGCCCAGCTCCCTCAGCTTTTCCTCGTAGGAGAGATGCTCCGGTCCCCTCATCATCTTTATAGCCCTCCACTGGACTGTCTCCAGTAGCTCCTCATCTCTCTTGAAGTGGGGAGCCCAGAACTGGACACAATACTCCAGATGGGCCCTCACTAGGGCAGTGTAGATGGGGAGGAGAACCTCCTTCGACCTGCTGGCCACACTCTTCTTAATGCACCCCAGGATCCCATTGGCCTTCTTAACAACCAGAGCTGCTATTGCAGCCTGACTTTCCATTCTGTATGCAAAAATACATAATACTTCATGCAACTGTTCAAAGAACCCCAGTATGGTGTTTGCATGCAGGTCAGGCCTATGTCTAGCCAGAAGCATATCATTCACTTTTGTGATCAGAATGCTTTTCAGATATGCAAGTTTTAAAAGGTTCTGCATTTCACGAATTCATGAGTGGTTTCAGCCACTCATGGCAGAATGAAAAAACAGGAATTAAGTTCGCTCTGATCATCTCAAAATGTGGGTTGCCTGCATAGATTAGTGACATGCTTTGTTGTGTTGTAATGACAAGATGTCATCATTAAGTAATTTGGTTGAAGTACTGCAAGTTCTGGTACTTCTAAGACTGCTGAATAGTTGACTTAAAACCCAGAATCAACACAGTCATTAAAAGCAGCTTGTATGTTTGCATCATGAAAAGATTCCTACTGAAGCAGATATTCTAAAACTTTTTAAGCAACTATATATGCATTGTGAAATAAAGTAAGTGGAAAAGTGAACTGTCTTATAATGTGTTGCCATTTCCGCGAGTAGCGAACTGAGTAAAACAGTTTATCTGATGTTCAAGCAAACTAGTAAGGCCATTTTCATGTATTTAATTAATGCTTTTATGAAATCGTGTAAATGGCAAGCATCAAACAATGAAATTGAATTCACACCCTCCAGAACATCTGCCAGAATTGCCATAATTGCCCACAACCAGGGAAATGTATCTTACTGCATGGTTTAATCTCAGATCAGCGTTACAGAAGGTAGCCAAATTTATTCTTTCTTCAATCTATACCTTTCTAAGGGGAAATGTTTCCAATGTCCCAAAATGTGACTTTTTGTTATGTCCAGTCTTCCTTCTCTTCCCAATATGTCTGATCGCATTCCAATTACCAAACTGTATTTTTAACAGAAGACAATTTTGAAGAATCTGTGTGTCATTTCAAAAGTAAAGAGAAATTTAAAAACCATTGTAATAAGGACAGTCTTTTAAACTTTCTTCAAGGCAAGCAGAAGTAATTTAATTGTGACATGTGCAAAGAATTCTTAATGAGACTAATTAACACGTGTTTAGTTCTCATTTTTCCACTTTTCACCCATTCCCAAGGGAACTTTTAAAGACTTGTTACTTAGCAAGAACAGCTAAGAAAACAAACATCACTTAGAATTAGCAAGCATCACTGCTCACTCGTCTGAAGAATCAATTACTATGTCTTTGCCAAGACTGCAGAGAGGGGCAAAACTCGTCTTACCCCCACTGCTAATCTGCACTGAAGCATTTGTTAATCTTTTTTTCTCTTGTATCTTTCCACAAGAAGTGATCTCGTTTTCTTTTATCAGCATAATCTTCCCGCGGAAAATTTTCACCTGCTTATAAAGTCAGTAATTATAATATCAGTAGGCATTTGGGAAGAGCTGACCAGAAAGAGAACTAGACCACAAGACATTAAACAACATCAGTTTCCAGGATATAGAATTGTTGGAAATAACCAGCTACCTTGTTCAATTGCTGCTTTAGTTTGGTCTGGTTTTCCCTGTTCAGAGGCACAGACACCAAAGCAATAGAGTATGAACCTTTATCATTTCCTGGCTCTTCTGTGCAGGCTGGAGACAAACCCTTTGCTGGAGTAGAAGGGAGCCTTGGTTTACAGCCTGGATATGATGGCTCTTCTGGGCTTACCTTCTGCCATCCCATAGATGGAGAGGTGAGAAGGGAGCAAAGTAAACCTCAAATTATTCATGGGTGAAACAGGGATATTATTCTCTTGATATACACAGCATTTTTGTGTTGGAGAGCTGGGAGGAAAAAATGGGACAGATGGTGTGTAAGTGTATGAGAGAAAGAGAAAGTATGCTTCATGTGTTATCCCAAATCTAAATCTTAAAAGAATGATTTTCTTCAAATTTTAATCATAAAGTGATTTAAAATATTGCAGGCTGAAAAATCTCTTTACCTGGAAAAAGAGAACCAAGTAATTAAAAACTTGCTAAGAATTTAGTAACTGAGTCCCATGCTGCTTAGCATCACTAAAGCAACCATCAGACTGCGTAGGCACCTTGAATAATGGGACATCCAGAGGGTGTGAATGTAAAAATCCTTTACATTGGTGTCAGGATTGGCTTAAGTTTGTAGCTGTCTAAAACAGGTCTCTGTGCTCATATGCATCAAATAGACATCTGCTTTTTCTCTCAAAATCTGATAGAATGAGTCAAATTGCTATCTATCAAACCTGTTAGACTGACTTAGCACAGATACCTACAAAAACCATTCTCAGAGCACAGATGCACAAGGACAGTGTTCTATGTCAAGCAAGCACAAGAAAAAAACCAGACAAGTCATGTGGAAGGACCCCTACCTAATAAATGTGAGAGGAGAAATCAGGACCTAGAGGAATGGTATACATTTATCAGAAACTCAGCTTCTGCTTAGTAATCAGATTAAATTGCATTTGCAAGTGGACCCACTCTTAACTATATACAGCAACCAGCTGAAGGTAAGGTTCCTCCACCAAAGCTGATTAAAACAGAATGATTTTTCTAACAAAATAGCGAGTAATGGAGCAACTACAGATGAAAATGAAAGCAAGCACTGTGCCAATGATGCTACCTACAATTATGTTTCAAAGGATAATGTTTATGAGAAAGGTGTATACACAGGCAAAATATACTGCAAGGGTGAAAATTAACCCAAATTGGGAGTAGATAATGTCTTTGAAAATAAATCTGAGGTGGCAGAAAAATCAGTCTTAGCGTTCTATCTCATACAGATGTGAATATGGATATTGTGTTGGATTTGTGTTCCTTGGCAATGGAACATATGAGAGGGAACTCAAAAGAGAAAAATCTGCCTTTTCTGCAAAAGGCCAATATAGAAATTAGGAGCAGGAGAATACCAGTTGATGTAGCATGGCATGCACAGACAAGAAGTCACAAGAATGAATATTTCAACCACTTTGAATGACAAAAATATCTACAGCAGGTAAGAACAAGTTCACTTCTGAATTTTTTAAAAAGGAAATTTTAAACCTTTCTGACACATTTGTCATTTGACAGCTTTTTGTAAACAGAACTTCTGATCAGATAAGTATCCTTCTTGCTAAAAATGTTGGTCTCCTCTCACCCCAAATAGGGGAAGATGAAACCATATCTGATATTCGGCATATTTCGGTTGGCTATGTAGTAATTGTCTGGAGACAGAAAGTCTGACCGACATCTGTTTTATTCACAGTCTGTTTTCTCTCTCTATTTCTCCCTCCTTTTACATACATACATGGATACATGTGTATGTATTTGTGTACATGCATACCTGTATGCACAGATATTCATACAGCAATATCAGCTTCACACCAGAATAGCCAGTTCAGACCAGACTGCCTCATGCTAGGGTGTCCTGCATCACTCAGAACTTCCATCCCAGCACATTTTCCCGGATGAAGACACCAATGGATATCCAAGATAGATGGTCACACTTCAACAAGATGACTTTACAAGTACACTACACCTTTTCCTCAGTTTAAAATAGTCTCCTGCAGCTAGGTACTTACACTGATGATAGTGGTCCTTACATCCTACTTCAGCATCAAGCACCCTAGTAATAGAACCAGCATATTTCTACTATAACTAGGAGGCTGAAGCAACTAACTAACATCTGTAGAGACCCAACCTGTTAGATGCTAGTGGAGCTGAAAATGAAACAGTGTTCAGTTACTCAGCGCTGTCAACTAGGAGGGCCTTTGTGCCCATTGAAGAGAAAACCCTCAACAATGCAGTACATGGAAAACTAGGAGCCATAAGTATCTGGGGGTTTCCTGAAAAGCTGTGGTGGCCTTACTAGGGATTTGGAAGTCATCATTTTGGAATCCAGTATCTACCATGGCAGTTAGAAAGGACTTAGCCATTGCCTTGAGCATAAGTCATTTTGTACCTAGAATTTTTTTTTTGCCCAAGTTCTCCTGTTGTACAAAGGGGTGATAGACTTTTGTAATGCACCTCAGCTTTGTGACAATAAAATTTTAGAGGCAGTAATACAAACAGATTTTGTGATAATTGGAGGTAAATAAACTGAGACTACAGGAATCCTAAAAACTACTGTGTTATACACTTAAAAGAAGATGTCAGAAAACAATGTTGAATTAAGAAGCACCTACAAGAAAAGGTAGGACTCTCAATATATGGAATTATTACTGTATCCATAGTATTGCATAGTACAATATATTTCTTAAAGATCCCAAGCAGGAATTAAGACTCAGCTTCTGTGTAGTGGACTACATATGTTCTCCTAATCACAGAGGAAGATGAGGAGGAGAAAGGTAAGCAGATCGCTGTTGCAGTTTAGGAAGGACAAGCTACTAGCCAGGAGTCACAATACTGTCAGTATTCATGTACAGTACAATTACTAGTCTGAGCAGCAATGAACAGGAATAGTTTGAACATATCCCCCATAACAGAAGAACACTATGATGGTCTGTGAGGAAACACTAAAGAAACTGTGATGACACAGAGATTCATCCACGGCAAAATCTCCAAGAGGCACTCTCTGCATCAGAAAAAGCTGCAGGTTACTTCACTAGCAGAAGACTCCTGGGGTTAGTGGGATCTCAGAAGTGCAAGCAAGAAAAAAAAAGAACATAATCTCTTCACTTTCCTGATGTTTGAAAATGTACACATCAAAGGAGAGCAGCACACAAAAAGGAAAGAATAAAGTATGGGAAAAGCAACAGAGATAAAAGTAGAAAATAGCCAGGTGAAAACCAGAGGGCTGAATCTGACATGGTAATTTTATTTCTTCAGTGCATTCATTTGTAGCCAAAACTCGGTGAAAGCTCTTAAGATGAGTTTTATGGAATGGATATTTTCTGAATTTCAAAGCCATTCTATGCTATTTTGTGTGTCTGTCTCAAGGAATGGCTAAAATCAATATGTTTAGATGTAATTACGTATTTATTGTCCTTTTCTCAAAGGGGGCATGTATTTGCAATTATTGCAAAGGCTACAGAGAACCCTAGCTGATTTTCTCTAGGAGAAGCTTTTGCAACTCAGTCTAACACTAGCAAAAAATTATTATTGCTCCGTTTAGGAAAGTGGAAATGAACTGTCTAATTTGGTTTTGTTTGCCCTTCATTTTTACGGACATCCAAACTGTCCTACCTCACTAAGCTGGGTGCAGCTAACCAGGGAAATTAGTACCGTTAGTGGATCCCAGTTTGACCTCCCAGGCAACGCATTTAGTATTGGAGACAAAACTGTATATTGCCAGTGCTGTTCTGCTCACACCCATGGATAGTGCATTTGTTTCTGTAATCTCATTACAAACCGCTAAAAAGAAAGCAAAACTTTTTGTGCCTGATGAAAAAAAAAAAACCAACCCGGACCACATGCAACTCACTTGCTCTTCTTGGGTGCTAAAAGCTGTGCTTTCTTTAAAGCTATAGCAGCACAAGGAGTTAGAGAAAATCAAGCCTATGTATGTCAGCAAAATGCTTCTCATGGGGACATAATTTCAACATCAGTGGCTCCAGAGGGGCACCCTTACACAGGCATCTACCAGCTCTGCACAAGAGTCACAAACGGGCTTGAGCAGGCAGGTGCAAGATTAAGAGATCCAAAACACAGGTCTGGATAAAGCTGCTTCAGTATTCTTTTACCAAGCTGTGCTGAGTAACATCAACTATCTCTGCTTTTACTGAGGTGTCTTGCTAGGAGGATGCAGTATGTCAGCAGGCTGTCCAGCTTTCATCATGACCTCCAAAGGCAGGAAGAAAAGTAAGAAACACAGAGTATCCTTCAGGTGTGAAAGACATCAGGTGTGTGGGATCATAACAAAGTCTAGGCAAAGGACTTTTGTTGTGAGGATCCAGCATTGTCCTCTATGTACGAAGCCTCTATATAAAGACATGTACTTGGACTTCAACTGAATTCAGAGCAACCTTTGTTATACATCCTATGAAGGAGAAAACAAATTGCTTTAAGAAAGAAAAGGCAAAATTTTCAATGCCTGGAGAATCCAAAACACCAAAAAAGAGACACATTTGGAAGAAAAAACAAATATAAGAAAGGTATGTCTATAGATGTCTATAATCTGTCCAAAGTAATACTTCTTTTGACTGTGAAGGTAATCGCTCTTGTTTTCGTGTACCATCGCATGTTAGAATTTCTTTAGTATATTTTATACTCAGTGTTGTTTCTTTACAGCAAACAATGTATTTGTTAACTTTAGCAAAGTCTAGCTACAGGAAAAGGCTAATAGTAACTAAGAATTCAAACATACAGAAAGTAGGCAACAGGATGCCTAGAAAACAAGCACTTGAATAGGCAGCCATAAGAAAGCAAGTTTCTCTTTGTTTTGCAGTTCACTTTCTGCAGAGTTCTACAGAGCACAGCTTAAAATGGCGTTCATGGGATGCAGAGACAGAAGATTAATCTTCTATTAAAGAGGCGTTTAACACAAGATAAAGCCAGGAGATCCATCTCCCAACCCCAGATCCACCACAGCTTTTCGTTTACCCTAACTCTTTTGTATCATGGTTTCCCTTCTCTAACATGGGAATAATGACACTTAGACCCAGTCTTTTCTCTCTCTTTTCTGTCCATTTTTTTCTATTCAGATCATAAGCTCTTTAGAGCAAGAGTTATCTTCTATTATCATTCACTTACAGCACCTAGCATAATTGGTGGCTGGCTTTGGTCCAGTGATTTTAGCACTACTGCTTCAAACAAGAGTAGCAACAGAAACGACATTTCCCTCCAGACAGGAAGATCCAGACTGGCAAACTTTGTGACAGCAGGGGCAGGAGGTACCACTGATGCCAATGATTGAACTGGCTTTTTATGGACACTTGTGGACACTCTTGATGGTGCTGTCTTAATCCTATTGAAATGTGGAAGCCTCACACATCTTATGAGTTTTAAAGGTTTAAACTTACTTACCTACTGTGTCAGTAGGCCTCAGCAAAGTTCCTGGTCCATAACCTTCACCTGTTTCTTTTGTTGTTACAGTAACATCACACGACCACTATCAGTTAGACAAGATGTCTAGGTTCCTTCCTACATGATGAGGCTCTCTACAAAGACAAAGTGAAATCAGGATGTCATGCCTCAGGTCACCCTGAATTTCAGAGACTGGACAGAGATTTTCATACGGCTTGAAGTCATGGGTATGTCTCAAACTTGTCAACTGTTGTTCATCTGCAATGCAAACATCCCACTGCATGCTTTCTTTGGTTATCCCCAAGATGGAAATGGACTGTGATCTGTTTTCAGCATGAAGATTGAGATCACTTTTCCCTTTATCATTCTATTCCCCTCTCGTTTTGTCTAGTTATCAAACCTCCATCCCAAAGCTGGCAAATATCTGTGACAGCATGGCATCGATTGAAAGATCATCCTCTGTTGAATGTCCTGCCACCTAACAACCAAAACTGTGCAGTTCCAGTCCACATTGCTAGGAAAAGCCTTCTCACTATACCAATATCAAAACCTTAACACACAAACGAAAATAGAATAAAAGTGTTTCATCTATAACAAAACTTACAAAGATTTTTATACAAATTTTAAATGGTTTTAACAATAGATGCAATAAATGTGACAGACAAACTTACGGCATTTGAGAAAGAATCCAGAGTAGAATTTAGAGATTAAATTTCATATAAAATACAGGTGCAAGTAGCTATGCTTGATTATTAGTTTTTATGCTGGTAAAAAGTATTTGGGACAAGGTATTTACTCTTTAAGTAATATGATACAGGTACCATTACCATATGAGAGAGTTTGAATTGATAAAAATGCGTTATTATAACAGCTGTATAGAGGATTATTTGCATGTAAAATCATAAACAATATTTGCTTGTGCTTCAGTTTCACTCTCAAATAATATATATGCTGATTAATTTTCAACTGAGCTCACCATGCCTCTTCATTAACAGTAAAGAGAAAGATGACATCAGATAAAGAATATTTTTTTCCCCTGAAAAATAGGTATTTCCTACAGAGAGTTGACAAAGACTGCATAGAAATCCAGTCTTTTTTTTTCAGCATAATCGCACATAAGATATGTCTTAGCTTCTCTTGCTTCTGGAATGATTTGACAGGAGTGGTGATGGATGATAATAACACAAATTTTGTGAAGTTGAGAGTCACCCCATACCACAAAAGATATCAAATGCACTTAGTGAGCTGACAGATACAGAGGCTTTTCAGACATAAAGAAACAAAATAATCTGCAGTGTCTTCCAATTTTGTAATGTGAGGGATCTACAAGTGATTGAAAGAAAACCTATTTCCTGTGCCTATATGTGTAAAAATATACATGTGTAAAAATATATGTGTACACACATACATATTTTGAGAAAGTAAACTACTAATAAATATTTTACATATTTTCATCTACAATTACAAGAACATTTCTTTAATTTGTAAAAAATATTTTCTTAATTTTTTTATTAAAACAGGAATAATCTGACTGATAGGTAGACTATAGGTTATTAAAAAAGGGTTTTTTAGTTGACTTGTGTTTTCGAGACAGGAATCCTAGTGTGGAGGTGGACTGATACTCAAGTTATGTTTCTGAAAATCACATTCTGAGATGTCAGCATCAGATTATCTGCCAGTGCTGTCCCGAAGTCCTGTGAGGAAGCACTAAGACCCTGGATAAATTATGTTTCATGAGCCAGCAGTGAACCAGCAGTAGGTGGCCTGTTACAGATGCACTGAAAGGATAATGGAAATACACTGCCCTGGGTGGAGCCCATCAGATTTATCACAGGTATAGTTTCAGGTACTTTTCGGTATTCAGTAGATGTTCTCTTTCATTTAAAAACTTCTCACCGAGATGATGGAGAAAAGTTAGATCTTCATGAGCCTTGTCATGCCTTGCAGAGTGGTGGTCAGAGTCCCTTCCTTACATGCTCTTTCGGTTTAGTAGAAGATTTTGTATGAAGACCTCTCCTTTCCTTCCCATTCTTGTTTCTAGAGAGACTTGGAGCCCTGCTTTCTCCCTCAGACTGAAATAAAGATTATGAGGCAGCTCTGAGGACAGTGGGCTGTGTTTTTTTAAAAATACATATCACTTACTAGGTCCACAAAGTCCTGACATAGACAGAAATGATAGTGAACCTCTTCTCTTGATATAGCCCAGTATGCCATATGTACAAGTCAAGGCTGATCTGTGTCAAACTGTAAGGTTTATGTTATAATGCCTCTGATTTCTGGGAATTTACAGACTGTAAATCTAGGTGTGTTCAGCAATATAAGACAATGACAGGCAATATGATCTGTAATTCTTGCAAAATAAGTCAATATCACTATGCAGACTTAAATCAAAGTAAGAATTGGTCATTTTTGGAAATCCAGGTAGGTTTGGCATAGTGAGATATTAAGAGATCTGGATGCACTGCATCCTCTTCACGATAATGCCCAGGATAAGGCAAAACTGTAGGGTACTGCCCTCAATGTACCCATGCATTTGGACTTGCAAGGGTCCTTTGGAAAAGAGCTGTGCTTGTCTCCACACTTCCTGCACCAACCACGTTCTCCATCAGCCAGAACTCAGGGCCATGCCATCACTTTACGTAAAAGCAGGAAAGGAGCAGATTTTCACCCTAAACATGTTATGAATTTTACCGGTTGATTCCTCAATGCAGATGCTATCAAATTTCATAGCTTACCTCTTCCACATCACCCCCAGATGTGGGTGGGTCCAACAGGCCCAGCTGCAGTGTGCCAGAACAAAGGTCTGTTAGATTTAACACTCCCTTTGCTTTTACACATACTGGATTATAAACTGCATAAAAACGTCCAACTGGCCCCTGAATCTGTGCTAATTGAGTTTTGTTAGACACTTTATGGTCTAAAAGATAATCCCATCTTGGAATACATTAGCTTAGGAAATATTTTATGGGCAGATGAATGATGTTTGCAGACTCCAGAATGCCAGAGATCTGAGATAGCTCATACATCCTGATTTCATTCCCACTAGTGAGCCTGATGTCTCACTGTTCCAGGAGGTATAAGGAACTCCAGAGAAAACAGTTTCATGCAGTGCTCATACATGTACACACAAGATTAATTACTTATTTGTGTTCAAGTCAAATAACACAGAGTTAAGCTTCAGTTTAATAGCAGGTGGCAATCTTATTTCTCTCCTGGTTTCTGATTTACCTGTGGTTTAGCAGAGAAATTTTTTCCTGTTTAGTAAGATTAAGATTTGGAAGTGGAGCAGGTCCCCAAACATGCATGGAAAAAAGTCCAAGAAACACAAAACTAAGAACAATGTTAGAATATAGCTCAAATGCATTTTAAGATACCAGAAGCTTTGCCTCCAGCTTCTGATGGTTGTGGTTTGACTGGCTTCAAACCACACACCTGATGGGAATGTTTGGTACAGGGGACCACACTAAATCTACTCGGAAGCAAAACTTGCCAAAAAAATGTGCTGTATTGGTATAGGGGCCCAAACACTGACTGATTTGATATGCTGATCCGTTCCCTGTGTGCCCAATTACTTGCTCGTAAACGAATGGGAGAGGAGAAATTCCTTCATGAAACAGTTGTCTATTTCTCACTGCATAAACCATAACTTAAACCTGCATGGATTGGTAGAAATGTGTGCTCCCACCACGTTTTCAGGAGAGGAATTTACCCCTCTGGGCACAGGAGCTGCAAGTTGCTGGCCATGTCATGCGCGATGGGAGAAAGCATTGCTCCAGTCCCTGTAAATGAGGCTGGGGCTGAGAGGCCTTCTGCCCTGGTAGTTTCTCTGGCAAATGTATATCGGTGATACATGTGCCTTGGGTGGCTTTAACCAGCTTCAGTACTGATAGGAAGCTAGATGTGGCAGCTGAGAAAGGACGCTTGAAGTGTTCATTCACTGGCACTGTGCCTGACTTAAAAATGTACGACCTTGAACGAAAGATGTGTTAAATGTGATTATGGATTGTTTTTTATAACTTATGTCTGCTGTGGTGTGCGATGAAAGTTTCACGCTGGGAGCTGTAAGAATGCTTTTCTAGTACAGCAGATATTTAAGTGTAAGAAAGATACAGGAAGCCTCATCAGGGAATAGCCTGCCCAGAGGGAAAACTTCCTTTCCCCTCTCAATAATTTCTACCATAATCTTATGCCTCAAACTGAAGGAGTATTATTACTTCATAGTTCCACATTCTTTACTTAAGACTGAGTACTTAATTGCACATGGAGGTGTTAGATACATTTTTATTCAGACTAAGCAGCTGACCTCAGGAATGTCTGCTGACAACGGATTCCAGAAATCATTTATATGCTGTGCAAAAATCAGAAATGGGTCTGGTTCTGAAACATAGACGAAGGCATACTGAGCTCTTTCTTCCACCTGAAAAGAGCAAGAAAGTGCACAGCTAGAAGTCCTCTGTCTTTTTCAGTCTTCACTTCAAAAAGTTGTAAGAATTGTTATGTGTCCTGGAAAACTAACTGATTTGGTGGCTACCCAGATACTTTCTCAGGCTTCAACCTTTCATCAGGTTTCATTCTTCTTTTGACTCCCAAAGGATGTAAAACAGAGGTAAAAATACTTAGTGATTTGTACTGGAAAAAAAGACTTTTGCTCTTGTCATGCTGCACACTTCACAAGTGGGTAAAGCCCAGGGTATAAAACCTACTTGTACTTTACTTTGCTGCTACTCCTATTGCATAAGGTTTCCTGGTTAGGTTAAACTCAATCTACTCTTTGTGCTCCCTGGTAAAGGTTTAGCTCTTCTAAAATAGTCATAATACCAGGTAATCACCACATTTCAAGAAAAATGAAAAATATTCTGGGGGGGGGTTAGGAGTTTTTGTCTTGATAACTTCTGAATGCTTTGTTATCTGTGTGTAACAACAGGAGGGACATGAGAAAGTTTTTGATCTTTCTGTGGCTAGACACAGTGGGGAATCACTGCATATTTTCCCAAAACATCGAAGTAATAAACCCAAATTCAATGAAAGCCAAATCTGAGTGGCAAAAACCCAAATCCTTGTGACAGCCTGTAAGTTAGCATAAGAATGTTTCCATTGTTTAGTAAGAGGGATTTTAGAGTTAAGTTAAACCAGCAAAGGGTATAGTTAATAAAACTTGAGAGAAGGAAAATAAAAATGGAAGCCAGCTGGTATTTATGTGTACCATTCTCAGGGAAAGTCTTGAAACAAGTACAAATATTTTCCTGGGGTAACCTCACATAAGTGTGTTGGGTTTATGGGATATCAAGATGAAGAATTACTGAGAAATGTTGCTTCAGATCTTCCTCTTCCACTCAGTGGCTCCCATTACTCTGTCCATGAGGGTTGCACTCCTCCTTTTGCCTCCAGTTTTCCTCATGAAAAATAAAACAACCCATAAAACAAAACGCTTTTACTGTAAGTCTTAGGTCTAATGGTTTAGCCAGCAAGTCACCATCTACAATCAACCTGTTTTCTTTATATGTAATAAATCCTCCAGGTTTCTCATGAGAGCACAGAAATGCTGAGCACCTTCCATGCTGGGCATGGGCTGGTCCACGTATGCTACATCCATGACGTGAATGGATAACCTTGCTCTTCCAAAGCACCACAAGGACAGCTGAAGCCTGACCTGTGTAAAGCAACCAGCTGCCTGCTTACTGTCTCGCATTCACGTTTCCAACACCTCCATGTGATTTTCTTGCCTTTAAAACTGAGTTTAATTGGGATTGTGCTACACTTCATAATAGACTGTCAGCAACGATTGGATTTTTTGACTGTTCCCTGCTATGAGTTCCCTGAGCCTCTCCAGATGTTACAAGTAGAAGATTCCTATTCACACAGCAGAAAGTTTTTGCAGCTCACTGTGAAAGTCTGGGAAATCAGAAGCCTGTACATGTAGTTAGGTTGGCAAAATGCAGAAAACTTAATTGAAACTGCCATGCTTATTGGCATCTGCTAGAAATTAAGCTGCAAGATCAGCTATTCTTTCTCATAAATGTTTAATCAACCAATATTCTTATAGACTACAGTGTCTAAATACATTAGCGAAAATTAAAAACAAGAATAATTTAAGTTCACACCTTAGAAGTAGGCAGATTTTGAAGCATATAGCATCCTATAACATACATATGCATGTGTGTACATACATGTGTGTAAGCATATGTATACATATATACCTGTAAGATCCAGGATACTACTACCAGGTAAAATATTGCTTTATAAGTGTACATATGTCTGTGTATAAGTGTACAAACAAACACACATTTGTGTATGTGTATACACAAATATTTTTATGTGTGTGTATACGAAGACCTAGATACATACACAACATCTATGTATCATACATATAGGAGATATATGCAATATAAATTGCTGCCATTTTAGGAAATTGTTATAGAGAACAAGTTCATTTCGAGGTGCAGGAAAAGAAGCTAACTCTAATAATCTGTCTGGATGAGTTATGCTTATTCTTTTACTTTGAGATGGCTCCTTTAATCGCCTTTTAGTTTTCTATTGTAAAATTGTTGACTCTTTATGTTAGTTCATCCTAAAGCGAAAAGCTAGCAATGAAGAGTGAGCCAGTCTGTTCCCTATCACAGATAGCTGTTAGAAAGCTCTACTTTGGGTAAAATCAGAGAGAATCTTTATTCTGTGATATGATTTATCATTTATATCTTTCTTGGTTGGTTAATACATGTTGGCTTGCACAACCCTGAAATATCTGTTAAATCACGCAATCTTGCTACCGACAGGTACAGTATTTGAAATTTTCCAGGTTCCTTTGTTGCATTTTGGATTTTATCGTATGCTTTAATCTTTGAAACTGGCTTTTGGCTGCAAGTTAGAAAAGTCTAGTAGAGAATATCTATCAAATTGAAAACAGTAATAAATTTTTTCTGTAACATTTCCTTTACCTACAGAAATTCAAGTCAGATCAGGTATATAACACATACTTTTTGTCCCAGAGCCTTTAAATACTTTGTCCTAGTCCTTCAGCACTATATAAAAAGTATTGCATATTAGATGCTTAACGTGATGCTTTCATTATGCTCAAGAGAAACAGAAGATAAATAGTTGTCTAAATAACTGCTGAAAACTGAATCCAGAACTTTGGATATTAAATATTCTTATTCTTATTATGTTTTCATATGAACTATATTGTACGTAAGTTACTACTTACCTTTACTTACTTTGTTTAGAAATTAAGTCCTTATAAATGGACTCCTTATAATGACATCTTAAGATTGCAAACCCATTTCATATTCATGCATGGTATTTTGTCATGTCTTTCTTGAAAATTGCTTTCTGTGTTAAAACATAGTACTGCTATGAAGTGTTGCTGTTTGCAAAATTTCAGTGTCCTAAATTCTCTACTGTAGCCCTGCAGCTATGTAGAGTGGATCTAAAACAATATTGATTCAGAGCTCTGCATGGAAACCAATGGGAATTGAACAAACTTAAATCCAAGTAATAAGATTTTCTGGCTTTAGAAACAAAAGGTAAAAAAATAATCTCAATAAATCATTTCATTTCCTAATTACATTCTAGAATGGATTTTCATTAAATACGCAGTGTATTCCATCACTTGTGCTCATTTAATCAACAGTTTTTCCTGAAAGTTTCCTAGCACTAGATTTTGAAAGTCATTACAGAAATGTAATGACTCACAGCATTTATTTACTCGTCTTTTTAGGGAGAAGAAAATACCTGGGGGACCTCTAATTATCGAGAAATATCAGCAATTTCACTTCTAAAGCAATATAATCAAATGTGTGCTTACTTTCAATTATGGCAGCAATCTCCATGTGCTTTGTATTATTTATTAAATTTCACAGTAATTTAGCGAATGTTTTACTTAAGAACAGAATAATTACATGCCTTTTCAATAAAGAACTGCACCTACTAAATTTTTTAATGTATCATTTCATAACTCAGAAAACAAGAACAAGAAACTCTTTCCATTTTATTTGCTATCCTTCTTTTAAAGCACAATTACAAAGGGAGAATTCTACAAAAGTGGAGATCACATTTCTCATCGCTCTAACCAGCCATTTCTAATACGATATGCTAACTTGTATATTCAGAAATAAAATTGTTGAAAGGCATGTTCAAAACAGCTTAGAGTGTTTGTTGTATTTATTTTAAACAGCAGGTTTTCTTGCTTGCTGCTTTGCAAATGACTTAACTAACACTTATTAAGTCACTGGACCTGCACAAACTGAATAATTAGAGTAAGTCTTTCACAACACCCTGCAGGTAGGTACATTTGTATGGAACAGAGGGGAGGGAGTCAACCAGACTACTCACTCAACAGTTCATTTTATCTCTTTTTATTACTGTGAATCAACTGTGTATGCGTCCTACAGAAGCGCTGGAGACCATGTGCTGACAGCAGGCATTTCTCTTTGAATTTTCCACATCTACATTTATGTTTGGCATCTTTGACCTCCTGAGTCACAGATATATTTTTCTTTATTTTTTGGCCTCTAGTTTTCAGACATGAACAGTGTCTGAAGAAATCCTTTGGGTCTGTTTTTCTCACAGAGGTGTGAGAAGAAAAAGGATAGCAGGAAATGAACAGAGCTGAGACGCTTCAAGTAACTTCAAAAATTTATGTACTGAAAGAAGCTACACGCATTGGGTCAAGGCCGGGAAGGTAGCTGTCAGTTCCAGAGAAGGAGAAAAACAGATTTCACAGCTTCATATATAAAACTGATTTCTTGAGAATTGGATTTGTTTTTAACAATACTCCATTTCAATGGACCTCCCATTTGCTTTTTTTCATACGCAGGTAGCACTAGCTGCTGAAGCTTAACAAAAAGGTTTCAGGAGTCTACCAAGAGATATTTCACTCAATGAGAGTTAAGAGTCAGGCAGCTCAGCTCCAGTATTTGTTAAATTGGAGGTCCCTCTGTAAGTCTAAATCAGTTTCTTTTCCTTTCCTTAATACAAGACACATATCTGAGTGTACACCTTCAATTTCAGTTTATAATGTTCATGCATGTGACTATGTCACTGTCCAACATACAAACAACATGGACAGACTGTAATTTTCTGAAAGAAACAGCAAAAACACCTTTATGACACTGTAGCACAAGTGGGTAAATTTTGTCATACAAACTGACAGAATTTAACATGCTTTTAGAAACATGCTGTTCTCACTAAAATTATACTACTTGTTCTGAATAGAAATCAACCAAAGAAACAAGACAACCCAGATGATATGAATAGAAAAGGAATTCATGAACTTCTACAGATCACAAATGTGAAAAAATCTTAAAAATGAAGATTTTGGGTTTTTTTTAAATGAGATTATAATTACATATAATTTGTAAGTCCGCAAGGTTTTACTGTTGACAACATTCAGTAGATTATTTTTTTTTAATAATTAACCTTTTTTACTTTTAAAAAAAATCTACAGAATTTTTCCAAACAGCTAGCTTATCAGCTGCACAAAACTTAAAATAGAAGAGTATCCTCTTTATTCAACGGGATAATGCTTGGGAAACACATGATGGTGATCAACATTTTTCACATGAGAAAAGGCATCTTAGCCATTAAGTTCCCATCCCATGGAACTTTCTGAGAATGAGTCCTGTTTCGGATGTGAAGCTGTATCACACAACAACATGATGTTTGTTTATATGTACCATAGCACTGACTATACATTACCTGCACTGCTGAGCTGACCTCTCAGGGTTTTGTCACTGCCCTTCTTCTTTTGTCAGCCTTCTCATTTTGCTTTGTCCCGACACTTATTTCCACTGGAATAAGATCCATCTTCTCCGTTATTCTTGGTTCAGCATCACTTAATATTGTCAGCAGCAGTACAATACATAGTTTTTACATCAAGGTTTTCAAAAACATATCCTCAGCCTAAAGTCTTCCAGGGTAGTCTCCCACCCATCTGAGATCATCGATTGCACTACAAGTAATTTGTGTCATTCATTTTTCATTTTAACATCAGCACTTTGAAGGTGAAAAACAAAGTGCAAAGAAACAATGGCAAAATTTCCACTGACCTCAGTCAGGGTTACAATGATCAGTCAATTGCCTAAAACCACTAATAATATTAATATATTTGTATAAGTCCTTTTGTCTTCAAATTGCAACATTTTAACTGTCTACAGGAATATTCATGTAAATTTGTCTAGAAAGTAGGGTGCGGTGGGGTGTCAGAGCCCCTTGTGATGCGCTGATGATTCAATGCTGTCTGGTTTCCTTATTCCCTCATGTGGCATCCGGTGACTACATTTACTGTTTTCTTCCCCATTTGTCTCAGTTCTCATTCTTCCGCTTTCCTCATGTATTTTCTGTTTAACCATCTCTTGCTTTTTCTGTTCATATTTCTCTTACTCGTTTTGTTTCCTCTTTTCTTTTCTAAACTTCTTGCCAGATGTTATTGTTTTAACCTTTGTTCCGCTACTTCAGAAAAGGGAGGTCATCAAGACTCTGAGGGGAGTCATGCTCTCATACCAACATGCTCCCTAGCACTAAGGTACGTGTATCCAAGTGTTTTGGTCAGGATATCCAGAGCACAAGGAATACCAGCTCTCAAGTTCTCAGTATGTCTTTTAAGTTCTTCTTAGGTGGGTGACAAGATGCTGCATTTAGATAGACCTTCTTTTGGATGTTCCTTTTTTGTGTCACCCTTGTACATCATTAGGATTTTTTACCTGTCTACCTAGCAGAGTCTCCCACGTGTACACCTTTCCTGTCTCTCTGTCTGGATCACTTAAAAGTTCAAGCCTCTTCTTTATATTCACATCACCAGCTCTCAGCAACTGCAGTCTGTCCCTTGGTTTAAGCTAGTATTGGGATGTCTGCTTTCCTCCTGATCTGGGTGTCATGACAGATTGCTTGCAGATGTGCTGTGATCTTGATGACCTAGTGGTCAACAACACAACCCATTCATATACCTCTTCTTCTGCAATCCCTCCCGTAGCTTCCAGTCCTGGACCTTCCTGTTTGCTCTCCGTTGATGCCAGTCTTTCAATCACAGCTTTGTACAGAAGTACAGCACACTGACAGGAGAGATTATAAGTTGAAGTGGCCAAAATAAAGCATCCAGGAAAGATGCTTAATGAGCCCTGAATATGAGAGTGGAAATCATTCTGAATGTACTAGATAACTGAGTGCCACTTTCTCCTCCCCTTCCTGGGAAGGGAGGGATTGCTACACTGAAGTCCTCTGACACATGTGGGTTGTATCCAGAGGGAAACCAAGTAAGAATGACTTGCAAAACTATATGCAGACCACAAACAATACCCGAAGCAGCAGTCAGCTACCGATTGGGAGAGTTTGCCCTAGGAGGGAGGCTTGGGAATGGATGTTTTATACAAATACTCGTATTATGTTCACCTATACATAGTTCACATTATTTATATGTAATTGCCAATACAGAAATCTGGATGGGGAAGATTCACAGACAGCAGTTCCTGAAACTGAATCCTCTCTGGACAAAGACCTTGCATTGCTATCTCTGCGAACACTTACCTGCAGCTTAGTGAAGAAGTGCAGTAGTGCAAAGATGTACACATACGATTTATTTTATCCAAAGCAGAAGTTCCACTGGCTTACAGAAGTCTTACTGGACCTGGGCTCAGAAAAGGCAGAGGTGATTCTTCGCTGCCAATACAATATAAATAGAAATTAATAAAGCACATCTTCTCATTTATGCTATCAGAGAAGCTCTTGGATATTTTGGTACTTACCATTTTGATTACGAAAACAATATTTTAGTACATAATCCCTCTTTGTTTTTCCACTAGATTACTCTTCCTGCCTACTTGTTCTTAGTTCAAAGGAAAGTCTAAGATCACCGTCTTATTCCCTACCCCATCCTATCTCCAATTCTCCTTTTTCAGATCTCCCACCTTATAAGAAAGTTGCAAATGTAAGATAAAAAATTGTCATCCATACCAAAGACTAAAAGTCACACTCTGTCCCTAACAGTTTAGTTATCTCAAAATGTATGTTACAGAAGAACATTTGTGCTGCTTTAATCTATGTTATCATATCATATATTATTATTATCTCTTCAAAGGAATTGTGGGTTTCTGTCATATATTTCTTGTTGTTTAGCTTTTGACATGCACCTAATTAGCGTAAAAGCATTTACATTAAAAAATATATTTGTCTGTCATTTTAATTGACATGAATGGGGATGCAGCATTTAAAAATAATCCTGTGTTTTGTTCCATGCAGCAATCTGATGCCTCATTAAAGTCAGCTTTTCACTGTGCCTCTGTGAATCCTTTGTAGTCTTATTATACCAAACTAGGATCCAGGAGGCCAAGGTGAGGAGGACCCCAATGTGCTAGGTTCATTCTACTTGTATAGCAGAGTGCAATCCTTTAACCAACTATCTCACAGGGTTAAGAGAAAGTTCTGATAAAAATGGAAGACGAAAAACAACATTGAAAAATCAAGTAATATTTCAACATCAGAGCCTGGCATAGAACCAAGAGATCGAGGTTTGTGCCTGCTGTTAAGACTGGGTTGGTTCAGACCACAGTGCTGAATTTCACTTGAGGAAAAGGTTTGCAGAGAGAAAAATGTTTGGGTTTTTTGTTAGTTTGGTTTTATTTCACTTACCATCTGAATAAAGTCAAAGGGAAGTTTATAGGAGAAACTGTGGCAATCCTTCACACAATGCAAACCACAGCCCGCTCTAAGTGGACCAGCATTGAGCAGGAGGATGGACTAGACTTCTGCTAGTCCCTTCCAACCCTTCACACCATCTTCTGAATCTATGAAAGTGCCATATACTCCAACGATAATCTAAACGTGTTTATTGGAAACACAGCCTTGTCTATATTCACCTGAGTGGTATTGTGATGTTCCTGATATGGAGCTGTTCTGAAGGCCATTAGCATTATGTTCAAACTACCAGTTCAGCAAACTAGGGTTATCTTGTGAAGCCAGACTTCTGTACCACTAATATTGTGAACCCTTGTACTCACACGAAGAATATACCTTAAGGATGAATTTCTAAAAGGGAATGCCCAGACATAGTTTGTGCTTTGCCTGTGGTTCACATCATCTAGTCAGATTAGATACACATGTAGTCGTGCACACTGACTGCTAGTTCTACCAAGTTCAGCTCTTCCTGAATATAAAAAGAATGATCTGAAGCTGAACAATAGCCAGCAATGTCAGTAAAAGTTTCAGGAACGATCAAATTCAACATGCCAAAATATGCTGTAAAGCTCATTCTTTATGCCATAGGTAGACATCATCACACAGGAAAGCCTTAGAGACTAGCTTGTGAAGAATACTATCAGTCTCTTTTCATTCAGGTTTTTAATGTCTGAACTGTATTAAATCTGTCTTCTGAAGACAATCAGTTTCTGATCATAATTCATGTGTAGCCATGATGGAAAATACCATTGTGAATTTTACGTATGTCATCTCCTCATTATGAAGAGACTTTGATATTGTTGCTATTTTCAAGTGATTTCTTGTCTGAAAGTTAATAAAAGGTTGTTGCCAACAACAGAAAGTTTAAGACAAAGCACTGACTATGGAAATACCCACTGAGGCTATGCTGTCACCCATAATAGCCTCACAATGAACTGACAGATTTTAAGATATTGCGGGAATTCCAGTGGGTATTTTTGTGTCCTCTGGAAACCGCTTTATAATTTCACTGAAGTTTTCAGCCTCAGAAAGATGAAATGATACTAATACTGTGATCTACAACACCTTTGCACGCTGTCTTTTTCTCCTGTTTTTCTCACTAAGAAACTGAAAGAAGGAGAGCTCATATGAGGTTCTCTGCTGGCAATAAAAAACTTTGAATCAAAAATGCAGTAGTATCCTTAATTCAGTATCACATACCTAGGTCCTGTAATCATCATTTTGACCATTGGACACTATGAACAACATCTGAGCAATGTCTAAACCTGGTATCTACGCAGAAGATAAGCAGCTGGGTGGCTACCCTTCCTGCATTCAAACTACATCACGGTAGTATGGTCCAAATGCACATTATTCAGTTGCAACTGAATGTTTTATTCTAGAAATTGCCTTAGTTGTCTTGTTTTTAATTGTTGATCACATGCATGTGAAAAGACTTGTTGTATTTCACTCCTCTTTGTACATTTATAGAGCTAAATGTCAAAATATCAAGGCTCCCCATAATGAGCTTGTTAAATGTAACACGGATTGCATTTTAAAATTAGTAAAACTGTGAGCACCGTTTCAGTATAAATTAAATCCAGCTTTACTGCCAGCCCCCCCCCCCAAAGAAAACATCAAAAATACAAACTGAAAAAAAATTACTTTTGTTGATTAGGTTTTAATTTCTAAAAGTAATAGCCCTGGCTAGATAATTGCATGAGAATTAGCACTGAAATATCATTACCACTCAGGAACAGTAGCTCAGACTTTCAGTCTCCCTTAGCCAGTCATTCACTTCCACAGAATACTCTCTGTATTGAGCCACCTATTCATATAAAAACTACATTAAACATGACAGTGAGTCACACTGTACAATAAAATGAAAGACTTTCTAAACAGGTTTATATAAGTTAAGGCAGAGTTATATTTGTAATATTTTTATATAATCATATATAAATTTACACATTTGTACATATTTATATAACATCTGTATGTTTAGGCAAAGTTCTTCTTAAATTAATGATTATATTTTAATTGTATCTTAGCAGTGAACACCTGGAACAAAGTTAATGCTGTAGAGCCTTTTCTTTATTCCTGATTTCTGCTACAGGAACCAATAAGTTTACAGAGTTAAATGTGTCCCATAACTGGGAAGGAGAGAGTGTTTATTACACTGTAATACAGAGTAATAGAGTAAAGAGAGTAATAGAGTAGACCAAGAACTAAACAAGCACAGAACAAACAGTCTCTGTGTCAAGCAGACTACAGTCCTAATAGACCTCAAATTGTTCAATATTATGTGATTATTCCTGTCAAGCCACAATACTGAAAGAAACTAGCTGCTGGTTATCACTGGCAGAGATTAGCTGCTGTTGATTTAGACCTTTCCCAAACAGATGTTATTTCTTCTTTTTTCAAGTAACATTTTCCTGATTTTTTTTTTTAATCTAGTAGACAATATCTGTAAAGCGTTTACTCTGTCTTCAAGCCACCAGATTCAGTACCTCTATTTTTACCTCTTTGAAATGCTTTTGGATTTAGTTACAATGATGTTATTACTTCAAATCCAGCAATGGCTTTATCTTTAAAAAAGATTGCAGAAAGATAAAGCTGAGCGAAATCATACTGCCAGGGATCTGGACTGTAAACATATCTTTTAATCTCAATTAATTGATTACTTTATGATCATAATTTATGGCACAATGCTTCAGGAAAAGGAACTAAAAAAAAAAAATCTATCTGTACAACAAAATGAATATCCTAAAGGCAATTTAACCATATGCTACATGGTATACAGAGAAGCCATGAAGCATGCTTTGTTTAGATATATATTTTGTAAGAAAAAGCTGCATGGAGCGTTAAAGTTTCAGAGATGTGACAGTTTATGCAGCTCAGATGATTGAAGAGCCCTGTCTTAGACTTCTTGAATGACACACAAAAGATGCCAGTGATCTTATCCTGTGGCAATAAGACTCAGAACAATAAATTGTTGAAGTTCCACTCCCAGATGCTTCATTCATAACAACACAGATTGAGCACAGAGTGGCAATAACAATTAATAGTTCTGTCATTGGAAGGCATTATATGTTAAACAGAGGCACAACTGCCCACAGATTCCTGCTCATGCTTATGGGCAAATCCCAATGTATGGTTTTCATGTCTTTTCCATTAATACTAGCATAGGGGAACATGGATCTGTTTGCTATGCTTGTCTTCTTTCCTTTGCAGCAAGAAGCTCCTGTGATAGAAGCATCATAACATGTTCCCTCATGTCTGAGCAATTGCTCAGAATACTTTGTGCAAAACTGCATCTGACAAGGCAGCCTCCACACCATTTTCTCTAAATGAGAAGTTATATACTAGAGCACATTTGATAGCTGTAGCTACCACAATGAAATATACTGCTTGCAGTTTCCAAGAAAAATGTATAGATTTGGAGTAACTGAATATGCTCATTAGGCATCATGAGACTGTTTGTAATTATATATAGCACTGTAGGTATCAAATAGATACAACATTTAGTAAATAGCAGAGTGAGACAACACATTAGAATAGAGTACTTATCATCTTAAGATAAACACGCTCCACTTTCAAAGAGCTGCACAGAATTTTAATTAGGCAGCTACTATCACAGTGGGATCATGTGGAAAGGAGCCATTTGACAGTCTCTGGGAAGAGGCAGGAGTGTTATTAAGTAATTATTTTTACCATGATCACTGTCTTTTACTGCATCTATTGGGAGCTGAGTGAGGAACTTTTTGATTGATATAGAGAAGAACTCAATGAATTTACGAGTCACAGAGATTATAAAATTATTACTTAAAAAGTGTTCGGTCTGGAAAGTGAATTATGGGAACTGTTTTAGCTGGGAGTGTTCATACTGTGATTACTACAGTTTTTTGCATTTTGGCACCTTTTTCTCCCTTTTGTTATAAGCAGGAGACAACACTTCCATTTTTATCAGGTTCTTTCCCTTTCAGTAGAGTCCTGACATTGGCTTGGTCGGTACTGAGGGTGACTTGGGCCTGAGAGGGACCAGCTCTGAGCCTGCTCTCCCAAGCAGTCCCTGGTCGGCGTTTTCCCTCTTAGTGTCCCTCCATGCCTGCTGCCTGATTTCTACTGTAGCCTCTGCCCAGCAGTCAGCAAGAACAACTTCCTATCCTCACCGACACATTGGAAGAATCTCTGTACCGTATGGCAAGGATCAGGTGTTTCCAAGCTCAGAGGGTTGTTATCCTTCCCTGGTTCTAGCTCCTTTTCTGACTGTAATGACACAAATAGTGTTCCTGCGTCACTTTGACGTGGGGAGCCAGATGGCTGCTTTGCATCGATGATAACTTTCTGATGCAAGTGGTGGAGGAACCAACAAGGAAAGGCACGCTGCTGGACCTTGTGTTAACAAACAAGGAGGGACTGGTGGAGGATGTGAAGGTCGGAGGTAGACTCAGCTGCAGTGACCATGAAATGGTCAAGTTCAGGATCCTGCGTGGAGGAAGCAGGGCGATAAGCAGGATCAAAACCCTGGACCTCAGGAGGGCTGACTTTGCCCTCTTCAAGGAGCTACTGGGAGGAATCCCGTGGGCCAGGGCTCTCGAAGGCAGGGGGGTCCATGAGTGCTGGTCGCTCTTTAAACCACACTTCTTCCATGCACAGGAGCAATGCATCCCCCTGAGAAAGAAATCGAGCAAAGGAGGCAGGAGAGCTGCATGGTTAAACAAGGAGCTTCTAGCGGAGATCAGGCAGAAGACAAAGGTCCATGGAATGTGGAAAGAGGGGCAGGTCACTTGGGAAGAGTACAGGAACGTGGTGAGAGCATGCAGGGATGTGACGAGGAAGGCCAAGGCCCACCTGGAATTGAAGCTGGCAAGGGATGTCAAAAACAACAAGAAGGGCTTCTTCAACTACATCAGCAGCAAAAGGAAGGCTAGGGACAATGTGGGGCCGCTGCTGAATGAGGCGGATGTCCTGGTGATGGAGGATGCGGAGAAGGCAGAGCTACTGAATGCCTTCTTTGCTTCAGTCTTCAGTGCTAAGACTGGCCCTCAGGAATCCCAGGCCCCGGAGGTAAGAGAAGAAGCCTACAAAGAGGACGACTTTCCCTTGGTCGAGGAGGACTGTGTGAGGGATCGCTTAAGCGATCTGGATGTCCACAAATCCATGGGCCCCGATGGAATGCACCCACGAGTGCTGAGAGAGCTGGCGGATGTCATTGCTGAGCCACTGTCCATCATCTTTGAGAGGTCCTGGAGGACAGGAGAGGTGCCCGAGGACTGGAGAAAGGCCAATGTCACTCCAATCTTCAAAAAGGGCAAGAAGGAGGACCCAGAGAACTACAGGCTGGTCAGCCTCACCTCCATCCCGGGAAAGGTGATGGAGCAGCTTATCCTGGAGGTCATCATCAAGCAAGTGGAAGAAAAGGTTATCAGGAGTAGTCAGCATGGATTCACCAAGGGGAAATCATGCCTGACCAATCTGATAGCTTTCTACGATGACATGACTGGCTGGGTAGACGAAGGGAGAGCCATGGATGTTGTCTACCTGGACTTCAGCAAGGCTTTTGACACAGTCTCCCATGATATCCTCCTAGGAAAGCTGAGGAAATGTGGGCTGGATGAGTGGTCGGTTAAGTGGATAGAGAACTGGCTGAATGGAAGAACTCAGAGGGTTGTCATCAGCGGCGCTGAGTCTAGTTGGAGGCTGGTAACAAGTGGTGTCCCTCAGGGGTCAGTATTGGGCCCAGTCTTGTTTAACTTCTTCATCAACGACCTGGATGAAGAGTTAGAGTGTACCCTCGGCAAGTTTGCTGATGACACCAAACTGGGAGGAGTGGTAGACACACCGGAAGGCTGTGCTGCCATTCAGCGTGACCTGGATAGGCTGGAAAGCTGGGCAGAGAGGAACCTGATGAGGTTCAACAAGGGCAAGTGCAGGGTCCTGCACCTGGGGAGGAACAACCTCATGCACCAGTACAGGCTTGGGGTTGACCTGCTGGAGAGCAGCTCTGTGGAGAGGGACCTGGGTGTCCTGGTGGACGACAGGTTAACCATGAGCCAGCAGTGTGCCCTGGCTGCCAAGAAAGCCAATGGGATCCTGGGGTGCATCAAAAAGAGTGTGGCCAGCAGGACAAGGGAGGTTCTCCTTCCCCTCTACACTGCCCTAGTGAGGCCCCATCTGGAGTACTGTGTCCAGTTCTGGGCTCCCCAGTTCAAGAAAGATGAAGAGCTACTGGAGAGAGTCCAGCGGAGGGCTACAAGGATGATGAGAGGACTGGAACATCTCTCCTACGAGGAGAGGCTGAGGCAGCTGGGCTTGTTCAGCCTGGAGAAGAGAAGGCTGAGAGGAGGCCTTATAAATGCTTATAAATATCTCAAGGGTGGGTGTCAGGAGGATGGGGCCAAGCTCTTTTCAGTGGTGCCCAGCGACAGGACAAGGGGCAATGGGCACAAACTGAGGCACAGGAATTTCCGTCTGAACATGAGGAAGAACTTCTTCCCTCTGAGGGTGATGGAGCACTGGAACAGGCTGCCCAGGGAGGTTGTGGAGTCTCCTTCTCTGGAGATATTTAAGCCCCGCCTGGACAAGATCCTGTGCAGCCTGCTGTACGTGACCCTGCTTCGGCAGGGGGGTTGGACTAGATGACCCACAGAGGTCCCTTCCAACCCCTACTATTCTGTGATTCTGTGATTCTGTGGGTTTTGCGAGGTGTCTCCATAGAAGGATGGTGTCTCCCCATATTTATGAATTTACAAGAGAAAAAACAAGCAAAAAGGAAATAATTACCTTATGGACTGTGACAGAACTTCATGTGTTTTTAATGCACCTCTTTTAGCCCAAAGTTAATCCTTATATTTGAAGACATGTTAAGAACCTAGGATCATATCAAGGGAAAAACTAATAGTGGGATCTTCAGGTATGTAACTCTGCCTTTGGACTAGTAACTGACGGCAGGATTTTTAATTCGCTATCTCTCTGCTTGCAGCTGGGAATAGAAGGTGGTAAATTAATCTCTTTACTCCTCAAAGTTCTTGTGGTGGCGTTGTAGTTTCTTTTTCTGTTAAGTTCCTCATACAACCTATACTGTCGTATACTGTTTGTATACATACAACCTACATGTGTGCCTGCTGTTCTATTTCAAACACTACTTAGAAAAAGTTTACTTTCAAATGTAGCTAACATTACTGAACTATAAAAATCATGGAGTCTTTTATTTTGGCCTTTGTAGGAACTGTTTTAACTGACAAACATATCTGTTATCTATGTTCCTGAAATTACTCGTGTGAAGATTTCAAAAAAAAGCAGCTTAAAAGCTTTGAAAGACAGTCTTTTACTCCATCAGTAAAGGACTGGAAATACATTTTTATCATTACAATTGATAAAGAAAGATTTAATTAAATTTCTGCAACTGTTGTGAAGGGAGATTTTCACTTTAACTCCTGTGAAATGTGCTTCAGAAGAATTGGAATAAGTAAGATTGGTCATGATTACTACAGTAGTCTCAGGATCACAATATACCATAACATATTTTATCTCCTGACTAAGAATAAATATAACTCTAGAGGACTCTTAAATGGCCAGAAAATTAAGACTCATTGATAGTCAACAATATATAAGAAAGATGTAGTAGAGAGTTTGAAACACTTTACCCACCTTTGGTGTTACTTGGCTCCAGCTACAGAAGCATGTGACTAATACAAAATCGTTAATATTATGATGTCAAAGTATTCATTGATGTGGTGATGTCACTGTGCTAGGCAGCCAGCATGCTTCTGAGCACATGACAATATACACATCTGCATTCAATAAATAAAATCTTTTCAAAATCTGGCCCCAAATTTAAAATTTGTAGCTAAGTGAGAAATTCAATTCCCATTGAATTTCAGTAGGATCTGCGTGCCAAATTCTTTAACTTCTTTTCCTGTTTCCCACAGCTTTCAAATGACGATAATTTTTAGTTCCTGCACTCTCCTTTCATTTGTTTCTGGACTGGTATTAGTGAGTGATTTTTTTCAGGGTACGCATACATGTAGGCAAGCCATTGTGAGATTTGCAAGCCTTTAGTTAATAATCAGTTTTCTACTACTGCATTCAACATGGAAACAAGGCAGCTTTTTAGTTGCAGTGTTACAACTTGAACACTAGTGGTTCATAGATGAAAAATATCCTTGATGATGGGTTAACATTAGCTGGGGATAACTTGGATCAATGGTATCTTTACACAGGATAAAACACCAGATTGATATTATTGCTGATTTCACAGTGCTATGAAATTTACTTCAGCAGAAACACCTTACCCTCAGTCTCAGTTAAGCTGAAGTACATGCATTTCGACATACTTGAAATCACACAGCAACTTCTCGGTGTTCTGGAGCAC
Source organism: Opisthocomus hoazin (assembly GCF_030867145.1). Classification (NCBI taxonomy): domain Eukaryota; kingdom Metazoa; phylum Chordata; class Aves; order Opisthocomiformes; family Opisthocomidae; genus Opisthocomus; species Opisthocomus hoazin. Next base: position 63,577,293 of record NC_134415.1, on the reverse strand, counting down.
CGATAATCCAATGTCCATTTATTATGTTCTATGAGTAAAACTGAGAAATACGTTCAACACTCCCCCCAGAAAAGTCATCCAAGAGACAGACTAAAATATTTTTATTCATACTCTTGTCAAAATCTACAGTCCCCTAATACTTCAGAAGGTTATTGAGGAGTAGAATACAATATGCAAGGTCCACTCACAAACTTCCTCAAAATAAGCACTGAGAACACCTTGGCTCACAGTCAGGTATTCAGGCTTTTACAAATAAAAAAGGATTTGGTTTACCCTGAACTTCTTCAAACTCCTGTATTGGTATGCTCATTACACAAAAATCTTTGAAGAACATTTATCTCCTGCTATTTCATTTCAGCATCGCTGTTCATTCTGAAATGACATAGAAATGCTCCAAGTGTAGAATAACAGAAGTGTACGACCAGCGTAAGATAAGCAATGCAATACAAACAGATATTTAAGCTATTTTTATGTAATACATTTTTCCTTTCCAGATACGAAGAATTCTGCGTAAAACTTTAAGTACTTTTAAATTATTACTATTCTCCTCTGCATAGTTCTAAAAGTGATGAAGAACAGGCTTTCAAGGAGCTGGACTGAAATACCTCAGTTTAATCAAAGCTCAAGAAAGCCATTTTTGTTAAGTTCCTTTCCCACTTTTTATTCTTTACATTCACTCATTGCATTTTATTTCAGAATAGATTTTAATGCTTTTGGCAATATAGCTTACAAAGCCCAGGAAATGGAAAGTGCTGGAAATAAAACAGCCACAGTTGTAGAACAAGTTTCCTGAAGAGATTAGAACATGGAAGGGTGCGCTGGAAGATCCTGCTTTCTATGAAAAAACCACCGTTTCATTGGTTTTGAAATTTTTGGTCATATTCTCCAACAGTAATACATCTAAAATGAAGAAACAAAATGTAATATCCTTCTGCAGTACCAGTGGCCTCAGTGCTGCATAAACTATCAAAATTTCATTCTCTGTGGTCAAACTTCTTTGACCCAACAGATCCGACCTGAGACGTGCTAAGGTTCATGCTTTGCTCCCTGCCAAGGATACTTTTCTCATTTGTTACAGACATTTGTATGACAAGGAATGAAAAAAGAGATAAAATCATGTTTTTTCCTCTTAGTCAAGAGTAACACATAGTGCAGAAACAGCGTCTTCGTAGCAGCCGAGATACAGCTGCACAAATAAACACTGCTCTTGCACAGTGTGCTCCAGGCCCATTCTGGACCCAACAGCAAAGGATGACGTGCCAGAGCACTTGCCACAGGAAGATTTGCACAAAAGAGACACCAGTCTGGCACCAGCACTGGTCTCTGCACTTGTTTTCAGCATCCAGCTTACTAATAAGATCCAAAAGGTATCCATGAATGCATCTTTTACCCTCCCACCTGAAAGAGAAAGGTGTAAAATTTCCAGGGAATGCAGTTTATCATGTCTGGATACAAACTGTAAAAGAAATACATAGAGCAGGCATAACATACCCGATTCTTCCTTTTTTTTGCAATGTAAGCCAAATGAAAATCAGGGTTGTTGTGTTTTGAGGAAAGAACTGTCTAAAAACGGATATTCCTAATGTTTCAGGATGAAAGTGTTCACATCCAAGGAAAATTAAAATGATAGTTACTATTAGTTATATTTTTATTACAGATTTGTAAAATAAAGTAGTAATTAAAATCGAACAAATACAACAGTAGGCAAATCCTTCAAAGTAGAAGATTCCTTTTGTGTAAAGCACAGGAAAAAAAAAGATAAGCTGCCTCAGACTAATACCATGAAAACACAGGCAAGCACTTCATTTTTAGACATCTATAGTACACTGTAGATTTATCACCTGAAAGGAGAAAAAAAGGCATAGTACCTGAATAGGGAATGAATAGCCAAAACGTCATTAACTATAAAGGTGTGAAGTGTTTAACAAATATTTCTGATTTGTACTTGGAAAGAAGCAAGGAGATATTATACATGAATGTTGAAGGCTTTAATCACCTATATGGATGGTGGAGAAACGATATAAGCTAAGGAAGCCCAGACAGTTTACCCAGAGTAGAAAAAGTGTTGGCTGAGGAGACAGCTAGTCTGCTGATGCTTACTTTGAGTAAAGTCTGGAACATGGGGCACGTTCCCAGCCAGAACTACCAGCTTATTCAGCCTTTCTGATCCGGCCTAACTCATGAGTTGCTTCTATAGGGCCAGTGCTTTTTTTCAGGAAAGGAAAGAGATCGTAGACTCCCGAGCATCTATCAGGATCCCAAGCAGCCGTCAGGCTCCTGAGCATCTGACCAGTTCCCTGGCAGCCAGCACTCCCTGCACAACTACGTGCCAAACTGCGACAGCGACACGATGTGCTGCTGCCATCCGAAGGGGCCTTGGTCTGGGGGGTGACAGCTGCTGCTATGGGACCTTCTACTGAGAAAACCCAGATCCAGCTCTTGCAGCAGCTGAAGCTTTAACAGCCAATATCTGTTAATAATCATGCATCGGGCAGTCAGGCCATTAAGTCTGAAAAGTATAAAGAATTCAAATTATCTCACAAAGAATTAGAGAGAAAGCCTATAATGAATATCAGTCAGCACAGTCTTGTGGAAGCTAGATCTTGTCAAACAAACATGTCATCTTTGGAGGGCACTTCACTTTCAGTGGATAAAGACATAATAGAGACACAATACAGGTTGAACAAGACATCCATCTGAGTGCTGCGCAACGGTCTAATTAAAAAACGAGAAGCAGACACAGCAACTCTGAAGCACAGAGTTAATGGATTAAAATTTATACAGTTAACTGATGACAAATGTGGGGAATAATAATAAAATAGATGTATTTCTAGCACTTACAGAGCTTGATAATAGACTGAAAGCTCTCAGTACCTCAGTGATGAGAAGCACAAAAAGGCAATCCAGTATTTGCAAATGACACAGAGCTGACAGGTAAACACTGATCAGAAGAGTGCAGTCAGTGAGGTTGCTCTGAATTGCTCAGCAACTGAAACTTGCTTAACTGCAGTGTTTCAGTATAGCAGATGCAAAGCAACAGATCTATGACAGGAACAGTATTCTGTGTCCCAGAAAGCAACATACTGTTAGCATGTAGCAGTACTTCTGCAAAATCGGAACTTTCATGAGACGACGGCAGAGTAATACATCTACTTCTGGTTTCCATAATTTTAGAAGGGTGGTAGAAATGAGACAACACTGAGAACCGCACAGAAAAATTCATGAAGAATTGGAGAAAGTACCTACATCTCTAAAATTAAAAAGAATGATGAAAATATTTGTTTACAAGGTATATGTTTCTTTACAGGGAGAAACTGCCAGTCACTAAACAGCTCTTTAATCTAGTGAAGAGAGGCATAATAAAACCAATGACTGAAAAAACAAATTCAAACTAAAAAATTAATCATAATTTCTTGTGACAGTGATTAAACTATGAAAATCAGTTACCAGGAGTAATACTGCCACTTCTGCCTCTTGTTATCCTTAGACAACACTACCTGTCCTTTAAGAAGAAAAGTTCTAGCTAAATACAGTGGGATGAACTCAGCATGGGGGTAACTTTCTGAACGAGTCAGCCTCATTAAAAAAACCAGCAGTTCAGATGATCTTTTGTCCATTCTGCAACAAATTATGAGCATCTTAAGATCTTAATTAAGGTCATTCTGTGCAACATTGTTTCTTTTTTGCCTTTCAGTGTAGAATTTTATCCTTCCTTTGTGGTACATCTCATCTTAGGTCCCACCCAGTGCACAAGGCATATAGTGCAGCCTTTCCCTCAGTACTGTTTAATTTAGTTTTTAATGCCTGGACTGGTGCTGAAGCCTCCACCCACTGCTCCATTTATTTGAATATTGAAAGGAGAACTGGTACTTGAAAATGCCTGCACTGAAACACTTGTCCCTCCCAGGTCAATCTGGTTATGTTTCATTACTGTGTGTTAAAAGCTGGTGAGCAGCTTGATACAACCTACAAATGCATTTCTCCTTTTCTTACTAGTTCTCTTCTTTAGCCTGACCATTATTATGCTAGCAACCCATAGTTACAAGCACCAACACTGGTTGCTCATCTTATTCGGTTCTAGTGTTTTTAATACCACCCGCTGTTTATTCTGCATGCTGCTTGTGGGTCTGGGAGTGCTCTCCTTCAAAAGTGTGCGAGCAGGTCATCATGTGGATCTGCTCCCTTCTAAAACCGGAGAGTGAAGGAGGTGCTCAGGACCATTCACACACCAGATTTTGCCACCACCCTGCAGTGTTGGTTTTCTCGTCTTGGATAGTCTTCTTGCCTTCTTGCACAGAGCTGCAGTGAAATAATTTCTCATGGTCACCAAAAGATCTGCAAAGACCAAATAGCCTTCCAAGTCCTTCAGATAGCACTCAAAATATGGTGTTTATTTTACCTTTCTAAAATTTCCCAGATGAGATGTCTGGAGATACAGACTTCCCTTCATTCCATCAAAGCATTTCTGGCTGATTATAGCACCTGTGAAACATCCACTCCACAATGACTTAAATGTTGTGCACGCTGCCGGTGTGCTGACACAACACAACCAACCCAGTGCAGTCGGAAGAGGAGCACCGAAGATATGGAGGCACAAGCATGAATCTAGAAAACCATAGAGCTGCGTCACTGTTGTACTGTGTCTTATAGACTTGCAGTGTTGAAGTGGGGGGATTCACTGGTTTCAGCACAGTGCTGTAGCTGAACAACTTACAGTTTTGGGGTTGATGGGGTAGTGAAGCTGGTGTCTGGGGATCTCTGCATCTTGCTGTAGTGAGCAGTAGAGTGATCTTGCCTTCAGCAATCCTGGAAATTCAATGACAAGTACGCACTATTAGTATTTCAGTGTGCACATTTTGTAAAACTGCATATGTAGATTGAGTGTTTCCACTGGAATTTTGTGAACCATATTTGTTTTCACCACTGCACTGAAAAACTGCCATTAAATGGTCATAATATAAAACTATAGCAGAGAAACCTTGAGGTTGTACTGTATGTATATTCAAAAAGGCACAATCTTTTTTTTTTAAATTGCCAAATATCTTTATCAATGTTTACATTTCTTGCCTATCCTGCAAACCAAGATGGAGGGGGAAATGTGAAATATAAAATGTGGAAATAGGGGGGGCCTTTTGGACACTCAAAGGACAAAAAAATAGTATCACTCAAAATGGCCTTCAAAAGTTTTAATAACCTGCTCAAGCTGCAACAGGTATTTATTTATCCCTACTTTTCATCATACAAATTCTCTTTTTTTTCTACTAAAATAATATACCCAGCTGCTTTTACCTCAGAGGTTTTCTGCTCTTCATACATATATGAACCATTCTATTCAAAATCATCTAATTCTTTTACAAAGTTATAATATTTTTTTTATTTCAGTTTGTTTTCAACTTCTTCTTTTTGGTATTAAAATAATTTAATTAAATTTTAAGTGAGGAAAGATAAACAGGAGGAATGTACTAGCTGATCCATGTTATAAACAGACTTTACAGCTGAATTTACATTTTGGTATTCTGGTGTGTCAGGGCTACTATGGAAACCTGGGCAATGTTGGTTCCCTTTCCATGAATTTCAATATGGAATGTTATACAGCTTGTGGTGCTTTTGTTCATGTGTTCTAGGGTATAAATCTACAGCTTTATGATTTTTTAAACAATACTGACAGATACTTGCATTTGATTATTATGGTTACCTTTCTCTGCCTGTTCAGCACATCTATATTTAACTGTAGTTCACACTAGAAACTCTAGCAGAGCAGTGATTGTTTCTGTGTCTCCACCTCTCTCTTTCTTAGCACAGTGGGACCTTGGTGCACTGCAAAGGTGCATCAATACACCGTAAAACTTGAATGGTTTGGCTATGGCAATATATACGCTAAGGATATACTGGCTCACTGGAATGTTTCATTATCTACTTTGGTTAATTTCAGTAGCTTCACGGCTAAAAGATCTGTGGCACTGATCCATACTGGTATTGTTTTCCACAAAAGGCTTTATTACTTTACCACTCAGCTTATAATGATACATATAGCTAAATTCATGGAGTAAGAAATATAATGTTATCATTACTTTTTAAAATTAACAGCCTTTAAAGTTGAATTAGTATAAAGCAAGGGTAAAGCATAAGCAATTTTAGGTCTATTATAGCTAGGTAATTAATTATTTATTCAGTACATGAGCAATCCTTTTATTCAAAAGAAAATAAGAAAATTATTAGAATACCATACGTAGAAGTACAGTCAGCTAAAAGCTAATGGGAAGTGTCCTTAGTAATGCCTAGTGGCACATTGTTTATAATATCATGCTGTGTCCTAGCTTTATTGGAACAACAGTTTATGCAACCTTTGCAATCTGCAAAAATTTCTTCAAAGCTTGACTTAGTACAATGAAAGGTCATTTTCGCTCTGATTTGCTGCCCACAGTTTAGATAAAACTGCACAGATCCCTGTGAAGATCAGAGAGTTGCAAGCTAACATGGAAAAGTGCCACCAGATTGGCATTATTGTGCCGGGTAATGTTTTAAAGTCCCCTCCTTGACATCAACACACATTCTGGCTATGCTTGTGTTAATCAAAACCTAAGTAGATGTCACTTTCTGTACTAGGGCCAAGGACTATATTCCTAGTATATGAGGCAGACACTCATCAGAGGTAGTTAACAATTTTTAAGCAGAAATGGAACTTCTTAATCAGATATTGGCCAAGCAGAAAATCCGTTGGGAATGAGATGTTGGACCAAGTATTTATTTGCAATTGTTACTTGAAGTAAATTGTTATATTAAGATAAAATTTTCTTAAAATCAATTTAAAATAAACCCAGCTAGCTAGCTGCAGAACAATCCAATTAGTTTAAAACTACAGAAGTTAGTTGTTCCATTAAATTGTCTGGGTCACTCAGGAAATCACGTGCAGCATTCTCAATAAAATGAAAATAAATGTACTATCAGGAATTGTATCTATGCTAATTAAAAGATTAGAGAAAGATTGTGTAATCATGATGACAGATGTGCAATGAAATCTTTCTAATTGCCCAAAATTTACCCAAGTCCATTTTGTGGAAGACAATCAAAATGAAAATGAAGAGATTTGTAGCATTCATGGATTATTAAATACAGTGATTCTTTCAGAGATTTAAATAACTGATTAAAAACAACAAAAACTTTGGCTCTGCTTACAAGCACAGAGACACAGACAACCAGTTTAACTCCTTCTGTACACCAAATAAATCAGGATGCTGGTGTGCAGATACCCACTTTGGTAACACCTAAACTAACTGTGGTCTGGGTACAGTGTAGATATATTTGGGTAGTACATGCTATCCTGCAAGTACATAGTCTCTAGCCTGAAGCATAGTAAGTCTGCATAGTGCTGTTCCACACTACACGAGAAGGAAAGAGAGACAAATTACTACCTTAGATGATTTCTACCCAGTACAAATATATCTTCACCATGATGCATTTCATGCCACAGGCATCGTCCTAATTACTGTTCTTCTCTCTTCCAGAAAGACCTATTTGTTTTTCCAGATACCTGAGGTGATCTGTGAAGCCCTGCGCATTGTGCGTCTCATCGTTTGCTCCAGCATGAGCTGTGGGACTGCTTTATGACCTGGAGGTCCATCATGTGTTCCTGTCCTAAAAATACACGGTACTGGAAGCAAGAGAGAGACAGGAGGTATACAGCTATTTAAATTGAAGCTAGCCTCAGCAGTGAACCAGGAATCAATAATCCTGATGCTTAGACAGATATATGGGTCCAAATTTTCTAATCCAGTCGTATGTATTCAGAGACTGAATGACTGGATTTCTAGAGGTGTTGGACAGCTCTGCTCTCTCTGAAGTCAGATTCCAAGGACAGTTTTCAAACTATCTTTTGCTAGTATTAGCACAGAAATTTAATCTTACCTAACAATATCTTACAAAACTTTAAGAATGTCTATGTAATCTTAATTTATCCCTCTTGTGTATTAAGGTACAGTCTTTAATTATATCACCTCATTCAATTTTTTTTGCCTCAGGACTCTTGGTTCATTCAGTACTCCAGCTAAAGTCTTGAGTAGCATTATAAGATTTGAAAAGGAATTGTAACCTCAGAAAATACATTGGGTATGATCTTTGCCATCTACAGTAATCATTCTGAAAATCGTATTCATTCAGTCAGAACTGGGACCTATATTATACGGTATGTTACTGTCGTTCAGAATTAGGAATGACAGCGTACAGTTTGGCTTCATTCCAGAGACAAGGCCAGACCAAGCAGAAATATCTTACTCAGCTCACATACATGTAAGGTGGATCTTAGCGAAGTTGATGAATCTGATGTTCATCATTTAAGGTTTCATTTTTCTAAAAGGCAGTTCTACCCGTGAAGTCACATTGTATATTATTGCAAGTTATGGAATTAACTCAGGCATACTGAATTGCCAAAAAACTTGAAAGATGAACAGAAAAGTGATACTTCCTATCACTAGAAAAGTGACAGGATACAGAGAGGTGTGCCGCCATAACTAGTCATCTTGTAAAAGAGATCTCCTTAGTGGATTTCATTGTTGAAAAAGGTACAGTGATAATTTAATCTATATACTTACAGGCAAAGAATAACAAGTTTTGCAGTGGTCTCTCAGCTTTCTTTAAATCCTGGGGTGAGAAGGAGTAAGTGGTATATTCCTATATCAGGCACAGTATTATGCTGTAAAAGGCCTCTGGAACCGAAAAGGTTCCCCCAGAGAAAGAACTCAGAGTGAAGATTCAGCAATGTAATGATAAGGAAATTGGGGAAAAATAAGATATATAGAGGGCTTTTTTACTGTTTCATAAAAGGATATCGTTTCCCCTATCTTTCCCTCTCATTAACAGTGCAAGTGTGCCTTTAACTCTGGAAAGGTGTGACTAGGAGTCTGACTCACTTTGGTATAGCACTGGGATGCTCTGGCTCTACCCCAGGCTCTTCTCTGACAGTGTTGCAATGCTGCCTTTCTTTCACCCAGAGAATAACTTTTACTGTGAAAATACTGGATGTTATAACAGCACGATTCAGAAACAGTGGAAATGTGTCATGTCATGGATGTTTTAAAAACAGTTTGGGACAGTTATGAAAACCACACTGAAAATGGGAGCCCTTTAATCCTGAAAAAGAGTGCAGAAACAACATATTTTTGCTTATCCTGCTTCAGAATACTGCAGCATACTTCTGTGCAACACAGCATTACAACGAAGGAGCAGACTTGGAGGAATCGCAAGAATTGCAAAATTGATAGAAATCGCCACTGAGGGGGGAATTTATGTAAGGTGAGGAATCACGTAAGCCTTGCAAACAGGCCACACTAAATGCATAGGCAGTAAATGGCACAGCAGGTAGCAGGCACCTTACTGTGCCAGTCTGAATTTATGCAGCAAGAGAAAGGCAGAGCAGGGTGTCTGCAGCGTGGCTCTCCCACTGGAGAGGGTTGGGAGTGCAGCCCTTCAGCAGTCAGCTACTTGGTACATCTCTGTAATGACTGGATCAAAACCCATCTCTGTGCCATTTACAACTGAACTACAAGTCATTCTCTCCACTGTCTCCATTGCCTCTATGTATTTCATGTCCAATATCAAAACAGACCTGTTTAATGGCATCCACAGTAAACCTACTGACATATTAGCTTTCCTTTAGTTGCTGTTACTGGTTAGCAGCAATTTTGCAAAAGGTGGCCGTGGTTGCTTTGGTGGAGGATAAAACCTGTTCATTATAGAGATAAATTGTCACTGACATCAAACCTCTATTTTTTATAAAGCAGTTCTGCTAAAAGATTTGGCAAGTGTAACCCAGAAGAAGCAATTCAGTCATAAAGGTTTGGCATAACAGTTGTGGGAGAATTAAAAACAAATTAGTGAAAGCTGTCAGGAAGAAGCACCATGTGTGCCAGGAAAGCCAGGAGGATCGGAATAGCTCCATTTTTCTCTAGAAGCTATTTGAACAAAAATGTGCTCTTTTAATCCATTTTGCCAATTTGTAGGTTTATTACAGATTAAGTAACAATGGATGTTTAAATTGTTTTCAGGGTTTTTTCTTTCCTTTTTTTTTTTTTTGTAGAAATCTTCACTAGTCGACTTCTTGGAAAAAAAGTAGGAGAAAGGAAACCTTTCTACAAATAGTATACTGAAAGCTGCTAATGACAGTGGTCCAAGAATCGCTTGGATCTATGAGGATTAGAGATTCCACCCAATGAACACATCAGAATTGTGCTTTTGGCTCAGGAGATGGAGCTGTTAGGGATCCTTAAAATAGTAAGTGCAATGAATGGGCAACTCAGTGTAGTAATCTGCATGGTATGTCAGAGATAAGCCATGTGGGTTTATGGATTTGCCAAGCTGGAAGGATATATGGAGTGAACAGAGGGGAAAGTGTATGAGATGGAGACAGAGAGTCTGGAACAGCAGCTGAAGGTCAAAATAACTCTGGAGAGAGAGAAGCTGTCTAGAGCTGTCAGGTCAAGAGTGTACCTCCTCCCTAAAGATCTTGTCTTTCATGCTGATGACATGTCTGTAGGTCAGGATTAAAATATTTGCACTGTGCTCATGAAAAGGCAAGTGCCAGATAGCTGGTCTATGGTAAGTCAAGCTCATTTATATCCACAGAAAAAAATCTCTGCTGAAGTTTGTGCCAGATCACTGCTTATGTGTAAGTGTGTGAATGACTGGAGAGTCCAGACTTGAGACCAAGATCAAATATGTGCTAAGTGATCAACCTGGAGTTTCCTGGGCACATAACTGAAAAATCTGGTGCATTTCCAATTACTAATTTTAATGACTGTGGACTTGGTGTGCGTTTGTGACTGTAGACTTGGTGTGCCCTTGTGGGAAACTACAACAAAAATAAAACAAGTGTCACATAGTTCTTGTTGCAAGCAGCTAGAGCAATAACTGTTTTGGTGAATTGATTAAGTTCCATCTTAAAACCTTTGAAGATTTTGCTCCTCTATACCAAAATGAAGGTCGACTTCTTTGGCAATTCTGGTGTTATACAACATAAACTCATTGGCTAATACATAGAAACCATCTGTTGTCTTCACTGACATGTAGATTGGTGGTTTTGCAAGTCTCACAATATCCAGTTACAGTACTTTTCAGCAATATTTCAATTTAATTTAGTGTCTTGTTTTATGAAAGAAGTTTAGAAGCATTACAGCTGTATTTGATTGATCGTTATCGAGTTTTTTAATCCCTATGGAAAAAGTCATATAGCTAACTCTATTATTTATTTTTCTATTATTCTTATAAAGATTTGCACCTTTTCCTGTTTGTTTTCCTGCTGTTTATTACTTTCATGCATTTCTTTTATATCTGATTTCCCTCTTCTCATGTGTCAGCATAAGTTCCCAAATTCTTGCTTCAGTAGAACTGCCCTATAATCATGTCAGATCTAAAAGGCTCTTGTTCCAGCACTAACACAGTGTTCATCTGCCTAGGGTAGTTCCTACTGTGAACATAGTCTAGTGTCGAACACCAAAACTTCCTTCATACTCCCAAAACTTCAACCATCTGATCATTCTTTACCACTTTCATTGTTTGGTTTTAGGAACCAGAAAACATCACTGAAGATCACCTGAATCTCTGTCTGGGAATAGTCATCCCATACCTAATTAAATAGGAACCTTGAAACAACATTTCTCATAGGATTGACAGAAAAAATATAGTAGTCAGGTAAAAACGAAAACGTTAATTAGTCCCCTGCCCATATACCCCTCCAAAAAAAAGTCAGTGAAGCAGGTAGAGAACCAGAACCCAAGGGTACCATATGGGAAGTATGAAATAAGAGAAAATATTTTTTAAAATGCACGCAGGAGGAAGAAAAGAAAGAGCAGGACTGAAGGTTAATATCAATGCCGGGAACAGGCAGATTTATGTGAGGAACCATAGGTCTTTTACTGCAGGAAATCCAGGAAGGGAGTATTTCTGCCAGGGGCAAGAACACCTAATTCTGAAAAGGAATGAAGAACTCACTCCTTGTAATAAATTTCAAGGCAATTGCTCTTCAAAGGCTCCTATTTAATTAGAACATGACTGACAATTCCCAGACAAGAGATTCAGATGATCTTCAGTGATACTGTTTAATTAACCCTTCAAGGAAGTGCTGAGAGCAGTAAGAATCAGGATTTTCATGCCTGACTGACAATGCTAACTGGAAGCCACTTACCATTGCCAAAGTACTTTATGCAGGGGACATCTGTACCATCATTCCATATGTTAATGATAAAAGACTATGAGAGATCATGGCTGCATAAATCCAAATGATACATTTTTCCTGCTCACTTGATATACCTTCTGTGTGATCTTTATATTTAAAAATGCTGATGAAAATGAATCAGGTTTCTATTGGTTTTGAATTTGCACTGCAAAGAATAAAAGTTTATTTTCTTTCCTTTACATCAGTCTCCAAAACATAATGTAACTTGCCCCTCTTCCTTAGATAGCAGTCACTCCAGAAATTAAATTACATTCATTTTTTACTAATTACATTTTTAAGCTTAGCACTCTAATATCTCCATTATGCATGCTATTCTATTGGCTCTTAACTCTGCTAAAAGCAACGTGTCAGTTCCTGTAATGTGCGACATGAACTGTTAATTAGGTTCAGATGTTCAGCTTTAGTTTTTCATTTTGAAGCTATTAGGAACATGCTAATTGTAACACAGCAGGTAAATAATAATCTGCAACTATTTCATAGCAATTACAAGGAACCCAAGATAAATGTGTGAGTTACAAACAGATTTAGAAAACATAGTGGGTTTAATGACTGCTGATGCATATTACAAATCTTGGCTGTTCCTAATAGTTAAACACTTCTTAATCTTAGTACAAGTTGTACAATAAAAGAGTGCATTTTGCTGAGAAGACAGGGAGATCTGTAATGTTACTGCATCTTCCAGCTGCACATATACAGGACAGGGCAAGAAATTTTTGTCCTTGCTCCAAGAAGGTGGAAGTATCTCTCTCCTGACATTTGCAGTTCTCCGGTGCCATGCAAGTACAGGTGTGACAAGAGCCGATGGGGGACCCACTGGAAGAAAGCAATCCTACGCATGGGTTTGACCAGTCTGATGAATGTTCTGGAAACGCATTAGAAAATATCAAAATGACTAAATATTTACACCTGGTGGAGTACTGACTGCTGTTGTAGTAAAGTGCTGTGGTAAGTGTGTGACATTGATGTGGAGTACCACTGCTTGCTACTGGCTCTAACAAATACAGTAACCAGCACATTTAGAAATAGCTCTGTCCTTCTTAAAATTGAGCATTAAAGTTGCTTTTTAATTAGTTGTAAACTGAAACTTGCTGAATTATTTTTCACTTTGCCATCTAACTTCTGCCCAAGCCTCCATTTTATTCCCAAGAGATTGTTTTAAGGGAAAGAGGCACTTCTGTGATGGTTTGGTAACTGCAATAATTTCCACTGTCTTTTATTACAAACCAGCCTTGACCCTGAACCTACATCTTTACAAAATAAGCTGTTATCACTACATATGAGGACATTTGTATCTCACCATACCTGAACAATATGTCTGCAGCAAAAAAAAAGGGCAAATCTGTAGCATGCTGACATTCGCTCAAGTCCATTACAAACACAGGACGGTAAAGCAGAGGAAACATTAAAATTAAACAAACATACAAATGCACACACTTCCAAACTAAGATATGTTTCATACAAGGGGCTACGTGAACTAAATACAAGCTTTTCCTGAATGATTATTTTTTTGGCTAGCTTAGACCCTTTGTGTTATCTTCTGATAGTCTATGATACATTATTGACTACTTCCTGTAGCTACCAATTTTTCATCATTCCCACTGATTTTTATGATGTCTTTGGTGAATACAAATTTCATTGGCCAGACAGTGCACACATGATAAGAAACACTCTAAATACTGCGCTATCTTTAAATATATAGTGGGCTGGCTAAGGGCTGGCAGGTCCAGGAAGGAAAAATTCAGAAAGATGTGACCAAGCGGTATAAAGGTCTTTGTAGAGGTGGACCTCAACATACCCAAATTAAGAGCCACACCTCTGACATTACCCATGCCCCAGAATGAAATATCACTCAACACTCTAAGAAAACCTACAGGAATTACTTTTCATTTGTAATTCCTGACCTTTGAAAGTAGAGTTGGAACAAGCTTTGAAGTTTTTTTATTTCCTGAAAATTTTTGAGTGTAACATTTGCAAATGTTATTTAGTTATCCCTTATTTACTCCTCTATATGAGGTCAGTGTTAACACACTTCCTCTAATTATCTGTTTAAATGTCCTTTTGAATTTCTCTGAAACTATGACTGATTCTCAGTTTTCCTTGGGATGTGGATCTTTCAAAGATGGCTCATCTGAGTCAGTGTCCCTGATATGCCTCTTGCCTTACAACACCCAGCAAGCAAAACTTCCCATGCATACTCCAAATTTTTTCTCTGCTAACAGACAAAAATTGAAACATTTGCCTTATCAGTCAAATTCAGTAAAGGTAATTTCTTTCTGCTTCTTGAAAATGTTTCTTGCTAAATAAAGAGTTGTAGTTTGCATAACTGCAATACAGAGAAATACACAAACTACTCACAGTTACATAGGATTATCAGCATGATCAAATGCTGTTGACATGGTTGAACTGAAACCAGATACTCTGACCTCATCCTTGATGGCTTGACACATTTTCCCACATGTCAGTATTTAAAACGCAACCAGAGGCCTGGTACAAGACCTTTCCATGTCTGCTCGGTGTCACCCAGGGCCCTGCACATTGATAGCTTCAGTCAGGATTAACCTGACTTAACTTATTCCCCTTTCCCATCACTTCTATGAAGATCAGCTCCAAGGCACCATTGTAACAGAAACTGGGATTCAGTAAGTGGAAATACACCAAACTATCCCTCCCCTTCCCATTCTCTTGCAGTGGTATTGGTAGTGACATTCAAGTGCAGGTCAATGTTACTGCTTTCCCTAGAGGATGCTGCCCTCAGTCTAATCCTTTCATTAGAAAATATGTCTGAAGATTAGGTCCTGTTTGTTAAATCTGGTACTTCACTAGAAAAGTTATCACAATGCAATAAATCTTTTTTAAGAAAAAAATATTGAAAAGACTCTCTTAAAATTCATCTCAAGTAAATTCTGAGAGAAAATAGCATGGAATGGGTGAGACAGTCGTTGCACAAATGTAAAAGGGGAGAGATTATGGAAGAAAAGTATATAATAAAAAGAGGCAGATTTTTTTCCCCTGTGCCTTGCAAATGGTAGAGCAACTAAAAGGAAGCAACAGAGCTTGAAAATCACAGACCGAGCACATGAAAAATGGAAACAGACAGAGGAAATTAATAATTTCCTGCATAACCAGAACAATGTTTTCAAGATACACAATAGGTTTACAAATGAAAACAACAAAGGGAGAAAAAAATTTCTGAGACCATTCTTTCTTCTTGAAATACCGAACAGCATAAATTCTTTGTATCTTCTGTAAGAAACCATTTTGAGAAAAAGCTTTGTGATTGGGCTAAATTTAGCAAATATATTTCCTTGTTATTTTTTTAAATACAATTAAGTGGATCTTAAATATACAACAACATTTATCCCAGAAGATATACCATAGTAACAGCTTTTCATGTGGATACGAAGAATAGACAGTCAGAATGCTCTTTGCATAAAATGATGTGTGCATCTTTATGATAATGTTATTTGCACTAAATAGCAAGTTAAGGATACTTTAAATTAAATTATCTAGGACGCTATTAACATATGAATAAAACATGCTTTCAGTAATGTAGAGCAGAGCAACACTTTCGGGAAGAAAGAGTCCCTAAAACAGTGTAGAGAAAAATACACTCTGAAGAGCAGAACACAGTATAGGCCAGCATACACTGCTACAGCTCTAGTCACATCAGTGACACTGATGTAAATCAAGTGAGGGTTTGGAATGAAACACTCCCTTTTCCCATTAGCACTCTCCAAGTAAAGCAGATGTAGATATGATTTAGAACAACTGAGTGATATGGTGCAAGACAGTTGATCTGTGGCCCCTTAATCTCCTGCAGCTTGTGAGCAGCTCCAGGACAGCTCCCACTGCAGGGCAAAGTCACACAATTAGCGACGAGATTTTGGTGCCTAAAGATTGCCAAGCAGTACAAATTCTCAGCTTTCAGAGTAGCTGACCCAAGCACAGGCTAATGAGTCTGATATCAGTGACTGCCTTGATGGCCAAAGGGAGCTCCAGGCATGCTCTGCAGAGCTCGTGAAAAACATACATCTTACAGTTCTTTGCTTTAATTTTAAGGTCACAGTAAATGGCCAACACAGTGTAATGGACAGAGACTCAGGTCAGTGGGACAGAGGCTCAAGGCAGACAATTTGTTCAGGTTTCAGATTTTGATTCTCTAGCACCACTAGAAAACTGACAAAACATGGTCCAAGCTTAATATTCAAGAACTGAGCATTCAGTATCAGCTAAAATCAGTATTTCTCCTTCTTACTAGGACTGTATCAGAGATAAAACTGCAACTAGTGCATAAGAGGACAGGAAGTGCAGGGTTTCTATTTCATTGTACTTTGGTACTTTTGAATGTTAACTTATTTTGACAAACACTACAAATTTTAAAAACGGTTGCAAATTAATATCCTGGACAGAGCAAAATGGCACATAAGTCGTAGAGACTATAGAGCCTCCTACTAGTCATGCTTGACGAGCAAGACATGATGAGGTTCTTCTGCTTCATTTCCCCTAAAATTTTCACACGAAAAAGAGGGAAGGATGCGATACGATTGCAATGTCTATGCAAGAACAGAAGGGGGAGGAGCTGATATTTCTCTGTTTAATTACAAACCACAGACTGACATAATACTGAATTCTTCTCTACTGTAGATTTTCTGTTTAAAAAGAATTTGAACATAATTTCTGTTTCAAAGGAATAAAGAACATAGAAATAAAGAACATACGGATGACAATTTTCTCTTGGATATAAGGGATATAAGGGATATCATCTATCCCTTTTACTGATTACACTATAATTACACTGAGCCTTCATATTCCAAAGACGTGTTGGCCCTAAACTCACCCTGTCAGTACTGTCTTAACATGCGTATATTGCTACTAGAAGTTCGTAATAGAACCAAACAATCTGTCCCAAAGGATACTGTGGATTTTAAGCTAGACCACCACTCAGTCCCAGCAGCTGCCTGAGTTTACTTCATAAAGTTAATAAGCTAAGGAGTTCAAGCATTACCAGTTATCTGTAGAATACCATAGCCACTAAAGGTTTTTACTGATCTAAGTGCATAAATTTTCTAGGCTTTTGCATTATTTATTTAACTACCAGCTCTGAGGGTGTTTGAACATCATCCATGGTGAAAGCCATTGGAGGTCAATGAGATTCTTCAGGGATTTATTAAGCTAATAAATCTGTTTACCTTAATTACGTAATGGAAAGATGACACAAATACTTTGCACAAACAGAACAATGTGTAGCAATTACAATTATTTGTCTTACTAATTAAACATCCCATCTGGCCTTTTTGCTACAAGTTTAATTTTATAAACTCATCATGCTTGTCATTCCATGAGTCATGGAGTAGTTAAACTGGTAGAATTTACCTAAATTTCATCTCCTAATGGAGAACCTTATTGGGATCTTCCTGTGTGTTTGGGGGTATGCTTTTTTTTGCTGAAAATGCTCTGAAACAGTGGTAGTTAATCAAATTTGAATCAAATGGGGTTTGATTCAAAGGTCATTAAGATCAGTAGAAAGTTTTCATGTGAGTCCTGGCTTAAGACCAAGTGACAACGTGAAAGGTTAAATGGATTTGGATATCAACCCACCAAATATATGGAATTGTTTGCATTCCCCAACTCCCCTGTTCAGTGGAAGAGTCGGTGCCGTCCAGAAGTGAAGTCAAAAGGGGAGTCCCCCCATGACATGAGCTCCTGAAAGAGACTAGGGCTATTCTTTGATTGAAATATATTCAGGTTTAGGGACATAAAACACATTAACAGAAATAAAAGTGTTACAAGTCTTCTGATCTCTGTGGTGGGTCAAATCAAATATTTTCCTGTGATTGAAAACCTGAGCCTCAATGTTCAATCCCATTCCTGCCTTTAGGTTTAAATGCATAACTTTTAGATCTTCCATTCTTAATTTTGAAAAAAAGTATGTTTTGGAAACAATCAAACTAGTTTTCAGTCTTGTGCAGACATGATCTCTATTGTACAAATGATTATTTTTTAGAAGCCTTCTATTTCGTGCTAAGTATATTTGTAAAGACCGCAAAAAACAGTCTCTTGGTGAGTGTGTCTGAGCTCAGTACTCCTACACTTTGACAAATATTCTTGTCTTTTTTAATAGACAAAGGCTCACTAAAGATTAAATTCTATCTACTCATGCTCCATTATGATCTATTGATGATGCAAACCAACTCTAGCTGTGTAGTTAAGCCATGCTCATGAATTGCCAAAGAAATGTGGTGAATCCAAGAATTTCTTTTTAATCATTTCTGTGCTGTAACTTTTTAGCTGAATATCAGACATGAAACTTCAGATGTGCACTTGAATGTGCTATGCCTGATGACAGTTCATCAAAAATTATAACTGTTACTTATTACATATTGTTTTGTATAAAGAAAACCAGACCTCTTACATCATATAAGTAAGCAGGTTAAATTTGAAGATATGTACAACTCCTTTATAAATTTTCACAAATGTATATTCAGTCTGGACTTGACATCTAATTCTTTATAGTGACTGTATGGTTACTGTAAGCAGGAGTTACACCATTTTTCACCACTAGAAAGGCTATTTGTATGAGAAAGGTAAGTATAATTTACAAGACTTCGCTTTAAAGTTTGTAACGTAAAAAAGATTCTTTTTATGACAAGTAAGGAATAGATCAAAGTATTTTGTTTTACAAATTCAGAAAATTATTCTTATAAATCTGTTTTATATGGGTAAAGTTATATAATATTTTACTCATGTAATAAAATGGAAAATAAAAATTAAATGACCAATCTATGTCTTCACAGTCTTCTTTACATTCATCTTGCAGAAAATTCCTAACTACAGAGTTGTAACTTGTGTGCATTGATTTATACATACATGCTTTATGTTTCAAAAGCAAAACTGAATTTCTTGTTACTTGGATCACATAGATTATCTGAAAGCATAGAATTTAAATCTCTAAGACACAATTTGTTCAGTAGCATTAACACTCAATAAGAGCTCTGTGGAACTTTCCTGTAAGAGAGTCCTCTTGGGTCTACACAGTGGTTTAAATTACGACTCTCCCTTACCTATAATGTTACAGTCAGAAAATAGAAGTGAGAGGTGTCAGAACAGTATTAAATACACAAAGCTTTGATAATTTCATGATGTAATTTTCGTTGGAGAAAAAAGTTCAATAAAACTGTCTTTATTGTTCTGAATTATAACTCTTAATATTCCTTGAGTATGAAAAAATAGAAAATGGTCTCTTTTTTCTCTTTGCGTAATTTTAATAAGATGAAAACTCTTCAAGAAAAATTAGAGTTCACATTGTTTTTCCTTACAGAAAGTAAATATACACCACTCTCACAGAAATCTGATAAAAACAGAGGATGCCATAAGGTGGGCTCATGGCCCTATTAGGAACTGCCAAGGGTGAATGACTATTTGCACACACCAAATGCAAATTTATTTTCATTTTGTTTTTGTTTTCAGTCATAGTATCTCTATACTTCTCGGTCAGGCACTACTGGAATGAGTGCCATGAATCCAGAAAAAAAGAAATTCCCTGGAGTGAGGAACTTGTAGGACACTTCATCTCACACCATGAACAAAGATGTGAGTCATTACAAGGGAAAATATAAAAGTGCTTACAGGAAAAATAGCACCATGAAAGTTGTCCTTTGATTTACCAAAGAAGGTGTAAAAGCAGAAAGAGAAGAAGACTCAAGTAAATAGAACACATATATTTTTTCCAAGCTTATATTTTCATCCCACATTCAACATTTTTTTTGAAATGCACAAGTATCTGAGAGGTCATGTAGTGGCAGTAATGAGAATATAACAGATTTTCATTAGTTTTGGTAGAAAAAGTAGCTTCACAGTTGTTTTTAAATAAAGTTAGGAAACAATAGAAATAAGAAGGAAGCAGACAGTAGATATAGGAAATTTTAAAAGTATTCCGGGTCTAGTGCTTCGTTCATAATATTATATATGGTTATATTTATAGTTGTATATAGTATACATATTTTATGTTTATACATAAAGTGTATACATAAACTATACACAAACATGCACGTTTATATATGCATACATATATAATTTGATTATATTACATGATATGTAACAAGCCACAAATAAATAACATGCTATTATCTAATATATGGAGAGAAAGACAGACTCCTTTATATATGTACTACATTTGTAACATATGACATCTTGGCTTTCATTTTGGTTTGATCATCTACAAAATTTCAGTCAAGGACTTTTCTTTGGAGAAAACTTGCCTCTGTATAGAATCCCTGTTTCTGGGGATTTTATAATGTTGGGAGAGACCTTCATATTTTTGTAATGTGTGCATGAGGAATATTTTTGGCATAGTTTTAAAGAATAAATTTAATTATCACTGGTGATAAATGTTTAGTTACTGGGGACACAAGCAAAGACTAAACTGATGTGCCTTTAAAAACTGCCAACACCAAAGTGAGCGACACCAGGCAGATATTGGCATCAAAAGGTTTCCAAATTAAGAGCACTTACAGTAATTTTAACTGTTTCCAAGAGGCTAAAATTATAGTAGCTGAATCCAGAATAATGAGCTTCCATGGATCCTTAGTGCTTCGGCTTCATAGACCTTTATTTTATTAAGATACATATAAAGTAAGGGGAAAAAAGTAACTTAAAAAATATTGCAATAATTCAAAATGCTAAATATCTGTGTGTTCAGATAGATGCATATAAGCTTCAGTCCCAAGTCTCCGCGCCAAACTTCTACCAGTTGCTGTAGAGAGAACATAACACATGAGAAGATGGCGAACCAGGTGAGAGAGTGAACTACGTACATCTGTTCATCTCTGGAGACTGGATTGTCTGTATCAGCTGTGGACAGATGAAGTTGAATATAGTTATCCGAAGTCAGTGTCTGCCAAAACCCAACACAATCTGGCTAATTCTTTCCTCCTGATACAATTATCTGTTTAGCTCAAGAGTTACCATATTCATTATAATTCTGGATGTCTCCTCAATCTGTATTAATTATATGGATAATATTGTTTGAAACACAGAGCTCATGCAGTCACATCGCCAGTCAGAGAAGCACATTTGCCTCAAGCTAATTGCTCAGGCAAATTGTTGTGCTTCTGCATGTATCATTTAGATCCTAATTCTGTTCACAACTTAAATAATCTCTAACTTGGCCTAAGTCATCCTTTCAGTAGAAGTTCCTATGCGTGCTTAAAAGAGGGAAGTCTCTCCTGTGTGGATAAAGAAAAAGGTTTTATTTATTTTCAGGTATCTCTAGTTGCAGCGGTCATCCCCTCAGCAGTGTCTGTGCCCTTTTATCATGAGATGGATGAATGATAAGAATGCAAGAGGAAAGAAGTATGCACACAGATTAAATGAGATCTCACTTCATAAATCATTTGTGACTCTAAGCAGCAAATGTATTCTACTGCATAAGACAGGATAAATGGCAAGTGATAAGGAAGTTCCAGTGCAAAAAGTGCAAAACTAAATATATCAGTCCTAATTGATAGGATAATAAGCACAGAAAAATGTGGATACATGTGGTTGGTTTTGTTGACAATCAACCAAAGCCACTAAATTAATGAATTTTAGCCTTTCAGAGAGGATTAATCTAGACCTGTTTTGCAGACCAGTGTTTTGCAGAGCAGACTGATTGACCATTTTCCCTTGCACAAGAAAAAGACAGCTGATATACCTGGATACTCCAGCAAAACATAAAGCAAATGGACATAAGTAGCCATCATTTTTGGTACGGTAATTTTTTTTTTTTTTAAAGTAAACCTAGTCTGGCAGGGATTCCTTCCTTTCCAGATGTGGCAATCAGAAGCTCTGCTTTGTAAAAGTTTCACGTTAAGACATCATGACTAAGTCATGTTGGCTCACAAAACGGTGTCAGTAGTAAAGAGAAATGTATTACGTCTGCTTTAGAAATCAATCAGGCTGTATGGGGGAAATGTGGGACTTTGGAACAGGAAAATTAACACTAGCAGATTCACCAAAATCAGATAAAATCAGATTTAATTCAGGATATATTTTCAGTGCAAAGATGTGTTAGGAATAAGATGCATAGCCATTTCCACCAGCAGATTTTTAGTTTTATAAAGAGTTCTTACCTTGTCACCTGTCACAAAGGAAAATTATTTCTGTCTTCTTAGACTGCTCAATACCATCCTAAATACACCTTCCCAAATATGACAGGTAATCTGCACAAATGAGCTGCTCTGCTGGCAAGAAGTATCCTTTTATACGGGGTATGACAGAGCCTGGTGCTGTCTCTGCTTGCACTTCACATCCCCTTTGTCAAATGATCCTTCAGCATAGGAGAAGGTTCATTTTGAAATGTTGTTTTAAAATCAGCACCTTAGAATGCTGCAGTTTTGCTTAAAAAAAAAAAAAAAAAAAGCATTGCCAAGGCTGGTCTAAATGGTCTAAAGGCATTATCTGGGGGAATAAAGGCTAACCCTGCATTGCAAATATTTTGATTAGCAAGCCACGGTCACAGAATTCCAGTGCTATAAGCAAGGTCCTGATGTCAGCTACAGTGTTGTTCTGGCTGTCCATCTGCTTGGGTTTTGGTTCTAAAAAATACATTTTACTGCATTTTGGAGCAGAAATTAGGAACAGTGGGGTTTATTACCACTCTCCAGTTTATATTAGGTATCGCATCTGTTTTTGAATGGATATGTGAAACAGCCTTGCCCCGTGTCCTCCAACATGTTTTATGAATTTATCAGTTGAACTGGCAAGCGCTATTGGTAGTTCTGACCTAAAAGCACTTTGCTGAGTATTATCCCTATAGGGCTTTCTTATCCTTCTAAGACAAATTCTTCTCTGTGTAAGCTTACTGTTAGGAAACTACCCTGAGAGTTTTGGAGACAGAAAGAAAAAAGAAAAGTATTGCAGAAGATGTTTGGAAGCAGGTTTTACCTTTCCACCACTACTCCTTTCTACACACAAACCCTTATGTCTGTTCCATGCTTTGCTACTATATACACAATATATTTGTTTAAAAGATAGACCTAGAAATTCTGATGCAAAACCCGAAAGCTGGGAAGAACTAACAATCTCTTTGACTTCTAGTGTATCTTGAATTTCTCTCAATTATTCTTGTATTAACCTCAGTTATCTGAATTTGGCCAACATGTTTTTCCAGAAATAATTCAAACCTCATTTGAAGATGTTAATAATAACTGTGATAGTAAAAGTACTGTTCTTGCTAATATTTATTGCTTATCTTGGTAGTTTGTATAATTGAGTACTTATGGTTTTTGTAAAAATGCACTTAATTTCTCATCCAAATTATTCAGCTTTAATTCCAGATCATTGATTTCATCATCTTTTATTTTTTAGTGAGCTGAAAAAATTTTTAATAAACCTAGTCTTTTCTCCTCCTGAATATACTTTTACAACTGAATCACTTCTCTTGTCACTCTTCCTTTCAGTATACTAAACAAAGTGAACCCTTCTACTCTTTAAAAGCAAGCCACGTGTTACAGACCTTTCATCATTTCTAGTCTTTGCATATCCCTGTGTGCAATTTTTCATCATCCTTCTAAAAATGTGGATAGCCATGGGATTCAGCATGTTCCTTCTGTAGGAAAAAATCTATTTGCAGAGGTAAAGCCATGTTTCTATTTGCTGATTCCCTCCCTTTATAAAGAAGCATAACACTAGGCTTTTTGCTACAACGTAACATTGTAATTTTAGTCTTGGCTACTTCTGTTTTTGGAAAATGCATTTTGTCATTACAGATGTGTAGCAGCAACTTCTGCATTTGGGTCTGGTAATTTTTATGCATCCCTTTGTCTGGAAATTATTTAACAAAACTTGTAAGCATAACTATCTGGCCTTCATTATTTGCCACTCAGAGCCATCTTTGTGTAATGTGTACATTTTTTTTTTAAGTCTAGTTCTTGATTACTGAGGAAAATATTAAGTCAAGCTACCCTGAAAATGGCTTCTTAAAAATCCTCAGTGGAAACTCCAGCGCTAGAAACTCCATTCACCTGTTATTTCCTATTAATGACAAGGTTTGAGAGCTTCAGGTCAGCTCTCATCTCACTGTCATGTCCATAAACTCTAGTTTTCAATCTGAAAGTGGTAAAGTATGAATCAAACTGTTTACAAGAGGCTTTATGTTTCACACACTGTTTATCAGCCGAATCCATTATCTCAATTTAAAATGATGATATATATCATAAAACAACTATGCTCCATGTTGACTTTTTTTTTCAGTTTCTAGGGGCATGGTTTGTTATTGTTTTTCTCCCCCACAGGAAGCTACAGGGGCTGCCATTACTAATATTCTCTCTACTTCTTTATGGATTGAATCCAGTCTGATTTTTTCTATTATTACTCCCAAGCAGACTGTGAATCTCCAAACAAAACAACATCTGGTCTGCAGGAGGAGTAAAACAGCATTTGATGCTGGTGTCATGACAGGTTGTCTACAGAAAATGATAAGGATTGTTGATAAGTGTAACGCTGGCAATGATAGCCAGCATGGCAGATTATCTTTCTAGTTCATTGAACCTCCAGGAACTGGAAAAGTTACCACCAAACATCCTACACACTGCACAAAGTCTTGCATTTCACAAGGCACTCTTCTAGATACTAGGATTTGTTATATCAGTAGAAAGGCAAACCACATATTTCAGATTTACTTATCTGTGACCTTTATCCCCGAACTTGTATGAACTCTGAATCCAAACACAAAACCTGAAGTATCTCATCTTTGCTTGCAAACTTTGAATACTAGTGATTTTGCTCTTTGTTTTTGTATCAAGCCTATCAATCAATTACAGCTTTTGAATGTATGTACTTATGTTGCTATGGTTCCCTTTGTTACCCTGAGCAAAACCCATGAAAAGAATTTGCATTTTGCTGAGAGAAATCTGTCTTTTGCTTCTTCTCACCAGGAGGTTATTCTTTGTGATACTTCAGTCTCTTGCTGAGCACATTGTCTTAAAATCTCAGAGAATTACGGCTTTATATGAGATGGCAATAACAAAACTACAAGTGATATTATTCTTAAAACAAATGATATTCTTTATCAAAATGCTGTGTTGAAACTTAGCAAAGATTATTTTATCAAGTTAACAAAAACAAGAAGAATCAAACAGAATTCAGGACACTGTACTTAATAACAGTTTATTATAAAGGTGCATTAAGAAGAATACCTCAAACTTACTTTGCTCCATTTTTTTCTTTACAGATAGAAACAAGAAGAAATGGACTAAGGTATTGGTATAGGTGCAATGAAATCCAGAAAGTTTTTAATTGCTTTTATTTTCATATTTCACTATTAGAAAAAAAAAAATCAGCCAGATAGCAAAAAAAACGTTCAAATATTTTAGGTTTTCACCCCCAAATTTAGCAAAAAGCAAGAATAACCTGTTGTTTCTACACAAATTTTGGAAGCCAAGATTTTGTGTTACTGTCTGATATACTTAATAGTGGTATAATCTGATATAACTAAAGTGTTTAATTCATGAGTTGGGGAATAACACCTGCAAAATGTCTACATGCTCTGAACTGATTGCACTTACAGAAAAGAACAGAACAGATATTTCAACTGCAAAAAGAGATGGTGTTTTGTGGTGCTATTGAAAATACAGAGATACGATTTTGCTACAGAGCACTGTGTCAGCCTAGAATAAAAAGGCTGCACTCCAGGAGTGTAAATGATGCTCACTGCCAGGATGCAGGTGAGGACGCAAAGGCATCTATATATGCTGAGGATGTACCACTTGTTCCTCCTCTCAGCAGGCAGAGAGGTGGCCAAATTTGGAACTGGAGCCCATAGAACACTCTAGGTTTTCTGTTCATACAGCCACACATATTGGAGTGCTGTTGCTAGGATAACTTCAGGCAATTTACAGACACAATGCTATGACAAACATCAGCTTGACAAGCTAATAGTTCCAGTAATGGTAGATATGCAAATGAGACTAAACCTCTGTCTTTTAGATGCACCAAGGTTGAGCTTCGTATTGTTAAGGCTTCATTCCTGTTAATCAATGGATGCACCATTATTTACTTGCAGTAATAATTGTGGGGTTCTTTTTCACTTATTTGTTGTTTTCATGTAGATGTTGAATAAAAGGACAGCTTATCCTTTTTATGCCATCTAAGATAGGAGGCAGCTACAGACGTGTTGATATTCAAACATGGAAGTAAAAGAATTGACTGATGTGCTCTGAGGAGTTGCATTCAGTTTTTAGTGTTCAATCATATTTTGACTGTACAGATTAACACACCTGCACTGTAGCAAATATTAGGTTTAGTTTGTAGTAAGTCACTTTCAGAGAAGAAATTATATTTGTTTAAAACAATACTGTAGGGAAAATTGTGTTAGTATGTGGAATACACATAGATCTCCAGTACTGTATCAGCCCAGAATATTGCCCCACAAATGAGGCACATCTTTACAACTACAGATGTCAAGCGATGTGAAGCCACACCTTTTCCATTCACATTTTAATCCCCCAAATGCACTAGCACACACTGCAGTTGCACCTAAAAGTGGTGGGATTAACAGTATGAGGAAGAAAACATGAGATAACCCTTCTCTTTTGCTTTTCAAAGCAGAAAGGAAGAGTTTAAACTCCCTACCTTAACAAAACATGGACTTTGGAGTGACAGGAGCCCACTTCCACTGCACTCCCCTTTCTTCCCCCTTCCCCCTTCCTCCTCTGGCGCAAGTGAAGCAAGGACTGGGTAGTTGTGAGGCAAAATGTTAGCACTGTTCCTGGTGTTGAGAGGTCCTAATGCCAGCATGTGGAGTTGCAACTTTTGACAAAAGAGGAGAGAAAAGTTATTTCCTACAGGCTACCTTGCAGAAGGAAGTAGACAGGTTGCCACAGGAATCTCCAGAATGGAGGAGCTGTTTTACTAAATGGTACTTTTTAACAGTGGGGAGAAAAGAACCAAATCTAAATATAATGTGGGAGATGCTAGTGCATTCCAAAATGTTCACAAGGTTTAAAACCATTCTTTATAGTATCTGCCTAGTAGCTTGTGAAGCTGCTTATTATTCCAGGCGTAGCCATGAGAAGATGGTGCTATCTTCAGATCAAAATGAGAAAACCTGATAACGAAATCATCCATGTGAGGTATTGAAATTAATTTTGAATGCTAGACTTAGACTCGTAACACCTGTAAGCCCTACAGTATTAGAAAGTATTGCTAGACTAGTTGTGCCTAAGACAAATTCTCTGCTCAGAAAGCAAATCAGAGAGCACGTTTGTGATCTGTTCTTTACACAAGCATCAGTAAGAGCAAACATCCACTTTAGCTTCATGTAAAAGGGCATTCTTCTTCAAAAGCTCAGTCACATGCCTGATCACAGCCAGCAATTATTCAAGCAGATAAATCAAGATTTTGTCATTAGCGGAGACAGTAATAGAACTGCATTGATTAATATAATTAAGTGTAATCCAGCATTCAGACTTGCAGTCTGAGTTGGCACTAGGTATTATTCGCAGTTTTATTTTGTAAGGAGCTCCACACAAACATATTATCTAAAAAAGATTAGAAAGTATTTTGCTGCTGGAGGTACTGACTCCTAGTGAGATAAAAGCCATAGTTGTTTTCATTATAGAGACAAACACAAATGCTGAATGTATTGGAGTAAGGAATATTACAGGTGATGCTATTTTCTTTGGTATTCCTGCCATATTATAGCATAAGTGTCTCAGAAAGTCATAGGTTTTAAGAGAAGAGCAAAAAGAGCACCCAGATAATTTGTTCTGTCTTCATATTTAACATGGTGATATGAGCAAAGCTTGCTTTTTAAAAGATAATGAAATATGAGAACACACGAAGATAAGCCATATCCCTTAAAAAAAACCCAGCAAATATGTTTCCCTCTTTCCTATGGTAAACAGACAGGAGTGTATAAATTTTATTTGAATATAATCTAGGTACAAGTACAGAGATCTTCATTTCCCGCCTCATTTAGGTAGCACTAGATGTGTGCCATCACAGAACCAGCTGGAAACCAGCTGGCCTGAGTCATGAACACCACAGGATGCAGCCTTTCCCTGTGCAGCTACCATTTGGATCGTCACAAATGTTGTTTAGGTTTAATGTGAGATGACAAACGTATGGTAAATCCATTATGACTTCCCTTTTACAGTCTGAGACACAGAAAATAATAACTCAGATAAATTCCTGTGCCTTAATAATCTTTTCTCCTGACCTTGTAGCTCCTGCAAATCCCCTTTTTATGATCTTGTGTTCGTTGTACAGATAGCCAGCAGCAGAGGGGATATAAGGTTTTACAGGATATAACTGTATCTGCAAGTACAGTGAAAGAAGCCCTGGGGAGTGGAAGTACATTTAGCAGGGCACTTCTCTGTCAGCGCAGTAAGGTGTTTCCAGTTTAAGCTTTTTTTTCTTTGCAAACGTGTATCTCCTCCAGGAGACCTGCATGAGGTGGTGGCATGGAGTGACACACTTTCCACAGCACGTAAAAATGTTTGATGGCTTAGACTGTGCTCCTAGCAGCACTTCAGCTACTCATAGGAGTGACTTCCAGAAAATCAAAATGAAAACCACTATGGGATCTTCTGGTGCAAAAACCAAACCATATCACGATAAGATAATATTCTTTAATTTCCTCTGAAATGCCTTCTTTTTTTTAGTGAAATTCAAGAAGATAGAAGAGGAGTCTAAGCCAACATTTTAATTAATATAATTCAGAAGGCTAACAATATTTTCCTAAGAAGTGACAAAGGAATCAGAGGGTTTTTTTAGTAGCACTTCTCTGACTTAATTCTTTATTAGAGAAAAAAGGAATGGGAGACAATTCTGACAAATGTCATGTAAATCAGAGCCTTAGGACAGGAGCCAGCTATTCTAGTCACTTCAGAGGAGAAAATAAGTTGCTGTCCTCTTAAGATACAGAAGAAATAGTCAGGTTAAATACCAGAAGGAAAGTTCAATAACCCCAGTGTACCAAACATGAAGTCTATGGTACTCATTGGCAAGGCAGATTATGGAATCACGATAACTGGAATTATCCTTTTATTTCAAGCTAGACTTTGTACCTCTTTATCAGAGACAAAATATCAGTGGTTAAACTTGCTTCTATAGAGAACTGACTGAGCAGGCCTTTAAAGTTCTTTTTATTTCATGTTATTTCAGGCTTCTTCTGTACATCTCTCACCTTGACAGATAAACAGTTTTATTTCAGGATGGGAAAGGTTTGCATTTGAGATTTCCTGACAACACTAACCATTCTGGAAGTTAGCAAAGTTAATTAAATGTATTTAAGCAAATCATTCCTCCTTGTGATTTAACCTTATGCCTGAATTTCCATAAAATTATATGTCCTTTAGCTGTGAAGGAGCTATGATGAATAGATAAAACAGGTAAAAGAGATTTTTAAAATTTATTTTATTTTCCTTTCACTATGATGATTCTCTATTTTATTCTCTATCCTTTTCCTGCTATTCTTCCACTTTCTTTCTTCTTTTTCTGTTCAATCTTGGCTACAATAATTGTAGTGTTAGTAACTCATGCTTTTCTGAAAACCACATGGTGTCCATGTGATGAATAAGGTGATTAAGAAAGTGACTACAACAACTGTTTTTTAGCATTTTAACGTACCTTCTAGAAGATTGCGCTGTGTTAGCAATGCATATAAATGACTAGACTTGCAGAAATGATGTTGTACTAATATGTGGGAAATAAAACAGAGAAAGGGATTAGACCAGTATTTACGGTGCCTGTGATTAGGATTTGCTTTCTTCCCTGCCAAAGAAATCAAATGCCTTTAATATTAGCAAGAACCAATGTTGTGCTGAAAATGCAGTACATTTGGATAACTCTTCAAAGTGGATCTACATATTCAGACCTAAATGAAAGATATTTCATTTATAATCATCCCCTCCTTTCTCTAATTGCATATCCATTAATTTAGCTCTTTCTTCTATAATTGAAAATGAGTTTGCCCATCTTCCTATCATAATTTGCAAGCAATTCGGTGAGAAAAGCAAGCCTAAATTCTTTTGTTTGAGTTACTGGTTCCTTGGGCCTTGTTTTCACCAGGAGAAAAAGGCATTTTCACAGTGTGGCAGCTGAAATACAGCAACTAATCCTAGTGAAGGAAAAGGACTCTTGCAGCTGTCATACGAGTTAACATACTGTAGTAAAGAATGATAGGAAACTTACAGGAAGCATACACCCTGAGCTAATAGCCTGATAAGACCTACTCACGTTACACCTATGCTACCCCATGCTCTTCAGTGACCAACAGCTGGAGGTTTTGCCTTAGGTCACAACTAAGTGTCCGCAAGAGTAAATAAATAAAATAGCTAGAGTGAAATAGAGCAAGGAAATGTATTTTCTCTGTTACTAGAAGATGTAGCCCATCTCCCACAAAGGCAGAAAGAATTCCTTGCAAAATCATTTATGCAACTCTGGGACAAGTAAATAAGTGGACTTAGTTCTGCCAACCAGCTACCTATCTTCTCTTCGGATTGGTTCTTTAAGGTTGGATAACTTTATTATGTTTTTTTTCATTTGAACCTTTGTATGAAGTGTTAAAATTTCAAAACTGAAATACTGAAGTCAGAGATATCAGCATCAATGCACTTACAGTAACTTACTAGGTCACTTCGTACCCACATATCATCTTTATGAGACTGTCATGGTCACAGATGACACCACCCATCAGCTTTGGACTGAATGATTTCAACACAATGGTTACACAGAAAACAATCTGCTATTGACACTTAGGAACTTGGTAGCTAGAAATTTTCATTATCACAGTATCTATACCCTCGTTTGTATAACCTGGTATTTAATTAGTCAGCTGAATTTTGTTGACCCTTAAAAATAATTCTATCTTTATCATACTCTTGGCTTAAGCAACAAGAAACAACTGTAGTTGGGTTGTTGCTAGTATATGCTACATATTTTGGTAATAGTAATTTCCTGACAATTTTTTGCTCTTGTACAGAATTGTTCATTCAGAATTCAGAGAAGGATGACTAGAAACTATAAGGTATCATTTACGGCTTCCTGTTGCTTTGAGTTGATCCCAGTTGGCCTTAAGGTTACATCAGGTAAGAACAGGGAGGACAAAACTATACTCCCTTCCTGGGCTGGACCCATACTTCACTGCAACTGGCAGTGACAGGGATGCTATCTAGAACAGGTTTAAACTAGTTTTCTTTTGAAGCAACTTTCTGCTATTTTGTACTGCCTCAGAAAATCAGCTGAAATGCAGAAGAGACCCTGCAACACACTGCCCAGAGATTATTAGCTAGCAATTAGCTAGCTGCATGGCAAGTGTTTTTAAGGCAGACACATGTACAAGGAAAACAAATTTGTTCTGTCTGAATAACTATTGACTCTGCTACTTGCAGTGATAGTGAGCAGCTGCCAGTAAGCCAGGATCTGGAGCTTTCAGCAAAGGCACACAGGGCTGCTGTCCAATTCACTATATGAACCTGCCTCTCCAAGGGGTATTCTCAGTGCACTTTCCTCTGTCTGCACCATGGACACCTGGAAGTCCCCTGGAGCATGGATCCTGGAGGATTTTGACCAGCTAGTTTCCATTGGCCATGTACGGAGAGAAGTCAATATTCCCAATGCTAGAATCAACATTCTTAATTACCTTAAGGTAATTAAGGAATCATGTGATTTGGGGTCAATCTGCAAGTTTCCTCCCTTTCCACTGTTTCCTTAACAAGGAAGACAAGATCTTTTCTCCAGTAACTTCCATCATTTCCCTCTGGTGCCTTGAATTCCTTTCTCTTTGATGGTTATGTGTCGAATTTCTACCATAAGAGCTCCCGTCACTTCTTCTAAGAGTTACTTTCTGACTGCAGGCTGCTTGCTTGACCCATCTGGCCATACAGAAGATTTTATTTCCTGGCATTACCCAGTCACCTTCAGGAGAAGAAGCCTCCAGAGAGTGCCGCAGGAGCCAGGCAGCATCATCTAGAAATAAGCAACCTTCCTCCATGCTTCCTAGCTAGACCTTTTTCACAGAAAACAATACACAGTAAATTGAAAACAAATCAAGCCATTACAGCAGCTGCCAGAAGAAGTCCCACAGGTGCTGCACAGTTTTATCACTGAGCTATCATGTCTTAGTGCCGCTGTCTTCCTTGAAGCTATGAGTTTCTGTATGGCCAAAAGGCATGCAAGACAGCAGCCTACTGACACACATAATAAGTAGCTTAAGCTTCCCCTAATGCAGCTCCCTGCTTCCCAGTTCCTGGCTGCCTCTTCCCCCTGCAGTGCCTTACCTCCAACCTGACCGATCCCAAGTCACTGCTCGGTCTCTGTCTGCCTCAGCTTTTCCGATGTGTCGTCTCACACCCCCATTGCCATATGGCACCTTCCTGGCATCCCCTTACTCTCCACAGCTAGTCTGTCTTCTAAGACCTACTCCACTCCACTCTAGGAAATGCAAATTATTCACTTTCTCCCTCTCCTTCCCCTCCCATTTTTGCTCGTCTTTTACTCCAAGGCAAAGATGGTCACGAGCAGATTGTCACCTTTATTCTAGTGGACAAGTCATTTTCAGTACGGTGCGTGGAAACTGCTGGTGGTCCACACTCTGCAAGGATTAATGGCTTCCCTGGCAGGCTTAGTGGAACATGTGCCTTAGAAAAGGTAAACCAAATGGGACTCAGATGGAAGATAGGATGGGAGTATATGCTGTGCATGTTAATCAGAAACCTAACTGGACAGCAGGGTATACTAGTGAATAAGATTTAGATGTTGAACCTTACCTCATAGGTTTCAGCTCCATGTCTACTTACCTCATTAGTATCCATAGCGATGCGTTCCTGATTTCTAAAGCCCCAAACATGGCACTCAGGGAATACTTCCTCTCAGGCAACACCATCCTTCTGTGTGTGGCTTGCAGAGTCGCAGCCACTTCACGAGCGTTGGACTGAGCCATTGCCACTTACTGTCAGTCACGCTACTGTAGACACACCAAAAGAGCACCCCTTTGCCCAAGAAAGAAAATTTTTCTCTTTTTGCAAGGTTGACTCTTCAGCTTCATTTTTTCCTCCCAAGAAACTTAAGTCTTCTCTGTGTTTATATTAACGAAACACCATCAGCATAGCAAAACAGTTGGTTTTAAGCAAACAGCTAGAGGATTAATTATTTGAGAGAGAAATATATATTTGGATAACTATTTGGTCAATTCCGAGTAGATGAATCCTTTGGAAAACCCTCATCAAAATGGATTATACTTTCTGCAGAGCCAGAATATCTGCCAAGAACTTGTACAAAGTAACAACACTGCTTAAAAGTATTATGTTGAAAACTTCTGAAAAATTAGGTTTGAGGTTGCATATTATGAAATACTCTTCTGGGGAAGTGAACTGGCAAAAGTTTGAGAGGCCAGTCATTAGGGGATTAAGTAACCTAACATTCCATTCAGCTGTGTCAATAAAGAGTCTAATCCATTGCAGCTTGCTGCCAAAATGTGAAATTCACACCCTTGGAGAGAAAAGCTTTAATTAGAAAAGCTACCACAGTATGTACTAATCAACCCTCTTCTTGGCCATCATTACAGACATGCCAACAGTTGAATGAACCTTAAGCCTGGGAACCAGGCGGCTGCTGAAAGTTTTTGGAAATAGGAGATCCACCTGAGACAAATTATTTATTATATGTGTGTTCTGGTTTAGTTGCGGCAGGAAACAAAAGTGCAACATGGCTGCTCCTCCCCTTGCCGGGGTGTGGAGGAGAATGAAAAGAAAGAGGCAGAAAACTGGTGGGTCGGGATAAGGGCAGTTTAACAGAACAGCAAACAGAGGGAACAATAACAACAACGATACAGATAAGGAGAAAACACAACACAAACTGCACAACACAGAGAGTCGCCCTCCACGACCGCCACCACGAGCCACGAGTGAGTTCCCACCGCGCAGCTCCCCCCCACCAGAACCCAGCATGATGGCACATGGTATGGAATACCGGGCTCTGTTTGGCCAGGTGGGGTCAGCCCCCCCAGCTGTGCCCCTTCCTGGATTCCGGTGGAAATTAACCCTGTCCTGGCCGAACCCAGCACATTATCCACCCCTTATTCCATACCATATACGTCGTGCCCAGGTCCCCCATTGTCCAGTCGATCACCACCACTTCTCCTGTCTCCAGATATCATTCCCTTAGTCTATGGATCATCACTCTAATGTGTCCGTTGAGTTCATTTAATCCACGACTTCGGGCTCCATCTGTCGTAATGGTCTTCCACGGCAGGAGAGGTGATGTGTGGTGATGGGTGGTCACTTGCTGCATCCGGAGCTCACGGCTGATGTACCTGGTGCAGCTCGTGCCTACAGTCTGCATGAGACGTCGATCTTGATGAGGTTGCTGGGTGCCAGTTGTTGAAAACCAGGTCCAGTCCCATCATCGCTGTGCTCTGCTAGGTTTTCATCGAAAAAGTCCATCCTTCTTTAATCTGGACGATTCTTACTATGCTGCTACTGGTATAACATAACAATTAGAACAGGGATAACAGAGAGTGACAGGGTTATTTGAACAATTAACTTTATACAATTTATTTATTTATGGACTATTCTCACCCAAAATCAAATCCCCATGAGGTACACATCGGACTTCCCCATCCTTCCGCATTACCCACCAGGTACACCCAGGTCCTTGAGCAAAAGCAATCCCGCGGACGGGCTTGCCTTTGCCCGAGGCAGGACTAACCCAAACTGTCTTCCCTAACATGTTCCGCATGTGCACTACAGGGACTTTATCCCCTTCTATGGGGCGCTGAGGTTTTGACTGGGCAGCACCAGCCCGGCTGGTGAACCCTCTGGTGTTAACCAACCAGGTGGCCTTTGCTAAATGAGTATCACAATTTTTAAAGTCCCAACACCCCATTGCCCTCAAAGTGTTTTTTAGCAGCCCATTGTACCGCTTGATCTTTCCAGAGGCTGGTGCATGGTAGGGGATGTGATACACCCACTCGATACCGTGTTCTTTGGCCCAGGTGTCTATGAGGCTGTTGCGAAAGTGAGTCCCGTTGTCGACTCAATTCTTTCAGGGCTGCCATGTCACCACAGGACTTGTTTTTCAAGGCCCAGGATGGTATTCTGGGCGGTGGGATGGGGCACAGGGTAGGTTTCCAGCCATCCAGTGGTGGCCTCCACCATTATGAGCACATAGTGCTTGCCTTGGCGGGTTTGTGGCAGTGTGATGTAGTCAATCTGCCAGGTCTCCCCATATTTATATTTTAACCATTGTCCTCCATACCACTGAGGCTTTACCCACTTGGCTTGATTGATTGCAGTGCATGTTTCACATTCATGGATCACCTGTGCGATTGTGTCCATGGTCAAGTCCACCCCTCGGTCACGAGCCCATCCGTATGTCGCGTCTCTTCCTTGGTGGCCCGAGGTGTCATCAGCCCACCAAGCTATAAGTAGTTCACTCTTATGTTTCCAGTCCAGATCCACCTGAGCCACTTCAATCTTAGCAGCCTGATCCACCTGGTGGTTGTTTTGATGTTCCTCAGTGGCCCAACTCTTAGGGATGTGGGTGTCCACATGATGGACTTTTACAACCAGCTGCTCCAGATGGGCAGCAATATCTTGCCACAATGGGGCAGCCCAGATAGGTTTGCCTCTGCCCAGCCAGTTGTTCTTCTTCCATTGTTGCAGCCATCCCCACAAGGCATTGGCCACCATCCAGGAGTCGGTGTAAAGATAGAGCACTGGCCACTTCTCTCGACTGGCAGTGTCCAAAGCCAGCTGGATGGCTTTCACCTCTGCAAACTGGCTTGACTCACCTTCTCCCTCGGCAGTTTCTGCGACTTGTCATGTAGGGCTCCATACAGCAGCCTTCCACCTCCGCTGCTTCCCCACAGTGCGACAGGACCCATCCGTGAACAGGGCATACTGTTTCTTATCTTCTGGCAGCTTGTTATACAGTGGGGCCTCTTCAGCATGTGTCACCTCCTCCTCTGGCGATGCTCCAAAATCTTTGCCTTCTGGCCATTCCATGATTACCTCCAGAATTCCTGGGCGACTGAGGTTTCCCATTCGGGCGTGCTGGGTGATCAGCACGACCCACTTACTCCACGTGGCATCGGTGGCATGATGCGTAGAGGGGACCCTCTCTTTGACCATCCAGCCCAGGACCGGCAATCGTGGTGCTAGGAGGAGATGTGCTTCAGTGCCGACCACTTCTGAAGCAGCTCGAATGCCTTCATATGCTGCCAGAATCTCTTTTTCAGTGAGAGTATATCGGGCCTCGGATCCTTTGTATCCCCGCCTCCACAACCCCAGGGGTCGACCTCAAGATTCCCCTGGTGCTTTCTGCCAGAGACTTCAGGTTGGGCCATTCTCCCCGGCTGCGGTGTAGAGCATGTTTTTAACATCTTGCCCTGACCGGACTGGACCAAGGGCTACGGCATGAACTATCTCCCGTTTAATCTGTTCAAATGCCTGTCGTTGCTCAGGGCCCCATTCAAAATCATTCTTCTTCCGGGTCACGTGGTACAGAGGGCTTACAATCTGGCTGTAATTTGGGATCTGCATCCTCCAAAAACCCACAACACCCAGGAAGGCCTGTGCTTCCTTTTTGCTAGTTGGTGGAGACATAGCTGCTATTTTGTTGATGACATCCATTGGGAATTGATGGCTCCCATCCTGCCATTTTATCCCCAAAAATTGGATCTCTTGTGCAGGTCCCTTGACTTTACTTCGCTTAATGGCGAAACCGGCTTTCAGAAGGATCTGAACTATTTTCTCCCCTTTCTCAAAAACTTCCTCCGCTGTGTCACCCCATACAATGATGTCATCGACGTACTGCAGATGTTCTGGAGCTTCACCCTTTTCCAGTGCAGTCTGGATTAGTCCATGG
Source organism: Opisthocomus hoazin (assembly GCF_030867145.1). Lineage (NCBI taxonomy): Eukaryota > Metazoa > Chordata > Aves > Opisthocomiformes > Opisthocomidae > Opisthocomus > Opisthocomus hoazin. The sequence continues at coordinate 63,540,218 of NC_134415.1, read as the reverse complement.
CAAATGGTGGGACTGTGTTTCCACCCCTGGGGCAGTCGATTCCAGGTGTACTGGATGCCCCTCCCGGAGAAAGCAAACTGTGGCCTGCACTCTGCTGCCAAAGGGATGGAGAAGAATGCAGTAGCGATGTCAATTGTAGCATACCACTTGGCTGCCTTTGACTCCAGCTGATATTGAAGTTCTATCATGTCTGGCACGGCAGCACTCAGTGGCGGTGTGACTTCATTCAGGCCACGGTAGTCTATTGTCAGTCTCCACTCTCCAGTAGACTTTCTCACTGGCCATATGGGACTATTAAAGGGTGAGCGAGTTTTGCTGATCACTCCTTGACTCTCCAGCTGGTGGATCAGCTGATGAATGGGGATGAGGGAGTCTCGGTTGGTACGATACTGTCGCCGGTGCACCGTTGTGGTCGCGATTGGCACCTGTTGTTCTTCAACCCTCAGCAATCCCACAACGGAAGGACCCTCCGAGAGCCCACGCAAAATGGACAGCTGTTGAATTTCTTCCGTCTCCAAAGCAGCTATGCCAAAAGCCCACCGATACCCCTTTGGGTCCTTGAAATACCCTCTCCTGAGATAGTCTATACCAACGATGCACGGAGCCTTGGGGCCAGTTACAACAGGGTGCTTCTGCCACTCCTGCCCAGTGAAGCTCACTTCAGCCTCCAATACACTCAGTTCTTGGGACCCCCCTGTCACTCCCGAAATGCAAATGGACTCTGACCCTTTGAAATCTGATGGCATTAAAGTACACTGTGCACCAGTGTCCACTAGAGCTTTATACTCTTGTGGATCTGACGTGCCAGGCCACCGAATCCACACCGTGCAATAAATGCGGTTGTCCCTTTCCTCCACCTGGCTGGAGGCAGGACCCCTCTAATCCTGGTCAGAGAATTTGCTGCTCACCTGCTGTAAAAATGACTTGGATGTCCCTTCCAGAGGATCGGAATCAAGATCAAATTGCCTACCTGGCCTGGAGAGCTGGCTGCTGGAAACTGGAGCGACATTTTTCCTAATAGAATCCTCTTTGGTGATTGTTTTACCTCGCAACTCACGCATTCGTGCTTCTAGACCTGAGGTGGGTTTTCCATCCCACTTCCTCATGTCCTCTCCGTGGTCACGCAGGTAGAACCACAGGGTGCCCCGTGGTGTGTAGCCTCTGTATTCTTTCTCCTGAGCAGAGGAACGCCTGCCCCTAATAGCTGAGATGCTGGTCCGTACAGGTGGGGAGTAGGATATATTCTCTTTGATTTGCCGTACCTCCCGGGCCAGTTTCTCCACAGCTGAAACAAGGGAGGAAGAGAGACTTTCCTCATATTGCCGGAGTCAGACAGCCACCTCATCCACTGTTGGTGCCTCCTTACCTTTCCAGTTTACAACTGCCAGTGAGTTGGCATATGAGGATGGTGCGCTCCGCACAAACTTCCTCCACATAGATGCTGTGCACTGGACTTCATCTGGATCTGTGGGTAACTGTTCATCGTCTGGTTCATAGTAAACCAGCTCCCACACAGCTAATTCCCTCAAGTACTGAATACCCCTTTCCATATTGGTCCACTTGCCAGGATAGCATACAAAATCGTCATTGAAGGGGTACCTCTCCCTCACGCCTGAGAGAAGTCTCCTCCAGAGGCTGAGGACTTGTTCCTTCTTCCCAATGGCCTTGTCAATGCCCCCATCCCTGGCCAGGGATCCCAGCTGCTTGGCTTCCTTGCCCTCTAATTCCAAGCTGCTGGCCCTGTTATCCCAGCACCGCAGCAGCCAGGTGACAATGTGCTCGCCTGGGTGGCGGCTGAAATCTTTCCGCATGTCCCACAGCTCGCTCAGGGACAGGGACCGGGTGATGATCTCTGTCTCTATCTCTCGCGATGACCCTGGCTCATCGTCATCCCTCCCGGAGCGATCTGCTCTCGTTGCATCTTTCTTTAGTTTTACAGGGGCGACTGCTACTGGCACAGGTTGGTCATTGGGCTCAGTCACTGTGCCTGCTGCTGGAGCTGGGGCTGGAGCAGCTGCTGTGCCCACCGGGGAAACCGGGGCCACCCCTGCGGCTGTGGCAGCGGCAGCGGTGGTGCCGGTTGGGCGGGCTGTGACTGCCTGCTGGGCTGGAGGGGCTGCAGGGCCAGCTGGTGGACCAGTGCCAGTCGCAGTGCCTGCCGCTTCGTTTCCCCCCTTTCCCCTTTAAGGCACTGAACAGTGTTGAACAGGGAAGCTCGGTAGGCATGGGCCAGACCCCAGCACATTGCGCTGATTTGTGTCCCTCTGGAGTTCCCAGGGTGGCAGCACACTTTTTGCAGGTATTTTACTAGTCTGTCGGGATTCTGCACTTGTTCAGGGGTGAGTTTAAAAAACACCAGAGGTGCCCACTGCCCTAGGTACTTGCCCATGCTGTCCCACACACGCAGCCACTAACAGCTATCCAGCCCCGGGGCAGGTCTCTGCACGATGTTCTTAACTGCTTGCTTAACCCTAAACAAAACCTGCAACCCATTCAGGAGGCAGAACAAAAGGAGACTGCTGGCCTGAGCATCCCAGGGGTACTCAAAATTCTTAAAAGCCGTAAGGACTAGGCTGAGGGAGAGAGGGGGGTTGAAAGAGTGGAGGAAGACATCCCCTCCAGTTTTCCCCACAGACTGGGTTTGATTATTACAAAATTCTAAGACATAGGATCCGAAGTATGGAAATGACCGCAGTGCCGCATGCAAATACAAGCCTAATCTCATGCACAGTGATATTATCATGTCGTAAGTCGACATCGTACAGTACAGTAAAATCATAATCCTGATCCTTTTCCCCGAGGTAATGAACATCACCACAGGGAACACGTACAGCAAATACGGATTCAAAAACTACAGTCATCTGATCAAAGACAGAAACATTTTTTACCGGTGACTATTTAACTAACACAATAAATGCGTATAACAGAATTTAACAAAATCTAGGAAAATTGTTCTAACACCCACTGCTCAGCCCTGCCTTTATCCCCACCCCACGCTTGGGTGCCAAATTTAATGTTCTGGTTTGGCTGCGGCAGGCAACAAAAGCGCCATACGGCTGCCCCTCCCCCTGCCGGGGTGTGGAGGAGAATGGAAAGAAAGAGGCAGAAAACTGGTGGGTCGGGATAAGGGCAGTTTAACAGAACAGCAAACAAAGGGAACAATAACAACAACGATACAGATAAGGAGAAAACACAACACAAACTGCACAACACAGAGAGCCACCCTCCACAACCGCCACCGCGAGCCGCAAGTGAGTTCCCGCCACCCAGCTCCCCCCCACCAGAACCCAGCATGACGGCACATGGTATGGAATACCCAGCTCTGTTTGGCCAGGTGGGGTCAGCCCCCCAGCTGTGCCCCTTCCTGGATTCCGGTGAAAATTAACCCTGTCCTGGCTGAACCCAGGACAATGTTATAGGTATTGAATATTGTCATTAGGGGAGAGGCAAATTATTGGACTAAGACTAGTGATTAGGCTTCTGATTTTTACCCTTTTTTTTCACATAATAACCACCTTTGTGCATATTGTTCTTACCTTTTTTTAACAACTGGATGAAACAGTTTTAGAGAGGGGGAATGAGGAATCAAGCAAATTACTTTTTGTCAGTTTTATCAAAAATATTTTCAAATGACAGCTAAGATGCATAGTTCAGACCAACATTGCTCATTCTAAGTAAGATTGTATTTATCATGCCAAGATAGGGAAAACAAAAAAAGGAAAATATTTCACACTAGAAAAGTAAACTAATATCTATAGAGTTTAATGACACATCTACTTGTCTGCTGAGTACAGCAGACAGTAAGTCTGAGTTTATAAAATGTTCCTTTAGAAATAAACCATAAGACCAGTAAAAATAAGGCTCTTAAACCTCACAGTGTTTTTGTCCTGAATGGTAAACCACTGAGGGCCACCAAGTATATAAAAATCAAGCATTTTACACATCAGCGTTTACAGAGAAGAGTAAGAGTTACGAATTAGATATTTTGAGTAGGATATAATGAAAACACTTGTCTAACATTACACCCAGACTTCAGAAACACATAACATGACAGTATTTTTATTAGCATTGGTTTTGTTATGCTAATGCTTAAAACACCAATAAAGAGTTGGCACCTTCAAAGGTACTGCATATACACATATTTACAGGATAAATAGATAAGCCAGTGAAAGAAGAGGAAATGAAATGGAGGACTATTTGTCTTAAAACACATTGTGTGCAGGAAAAGACTGCACTACTGTGATTGCCATGTTCATGTTCACCATCCCATACCACTGGAACGTCTTAGCAGTGACCTGCACTGTAACGCACCTAAACCTGCCTGAGACTGGATACATGACTAGGAGAGTGCAGTTGTGCAAGCACATAGAGTCAAAGCATAAATATTTTAAATTTATATCTCTTACTAGATTTACTGCTTATCGTAGTGTTCACCAGGATAATCCATTTAGTATTGATTCTTATCAGTACTTGTGTGTGCGCGTGTGTGTTAGTGGCGTGTTTGGACTCTTGTCATGGGCCATGATTCTGCTTTCCTGTGCCATACCCAGAGATAGGAAAGGAAGCCTCCCATATAAGGGAGTTAAGGGAGGTGGAGCATATCCATCCGCAGTTTCCAATCTGTGCATAAGACAAGATATAGAAGATGTATGTAGGGAGTGTAAGGTCTACTCAGCCTGCTCACAGAGCCCTGGGAGGGCTCAGAGAACCAGCACATTGCTGCCTTCTGAATGCCCTGAGCACAAGCTGCAACTCACACTGGAGTGCTCAGCTGATGGCCATGATAAGGCACATACTGCAGTTACCGATGATCCCAGGGCTGCTGTTTTTGGAGCAAGACAGGCTAGTTCGGTCAGCACAAAAGACGCATTCATGCACCAGGAGCCTGATGCTTCTCAGACTTCTGTAGGGCCTCAGTACCAGGAAGTTTTTGACTGTAAAGACTGGAAAAAAGATATTGAGATAGCTTTTGCTCTCTGCAATAGTTTGAGAATTATTCCAGATGTGATCTGCGCTTAAAATTTCCTTTATCTGCTTGGGGTGAGGTAGCAGTGTCCTATTTCAGTAAGGCTTTTTAAACAAATATAAGATTTCTTCTGTCAATACAGGATGCTGAGATTTATTTTTAAAAGCAAATAATAGTATTTTACGGTCCAATTCCTACCTTCTCAGCTACTTTTCTCTCTCTTTGCCGTACTTCTAATAAAGTGCTCATCCAAATCACAGCAAGAGTCCTACCACAAAGATCTACCATTCTGTTTTAAGATACTCAAAAAAGGAGAAGTTTCCTTTTTACTAAAACTCCATATATGTGGTAATTGTTTTAGAGACCAGCCTCAATGATGCTGTGTTCTTTCTTCCTGAAAGGCATACTGGTGCTGTAAGGATATGCCTGTGTTACTGGACAGTTTCCAACTTTCAGATCTGGGTGAATGCCCTACCTATATCCCAGCTTCATACCAGCACAAGACCCTGGCACGTGCTACTTTCCCCACCACATCATAGACAGTAGTCTATAGACAGCTTAAGTAATTTGCCTTCCCAAGCACTATAAACTTTCTGTAGGTAAAGTTAGTACTGCATAGTCTGTGAAGTCTCATATATTACCTCTTAAGACTTAAAGACTGGTCTCAGATGTGTCCTTTCCCCACTCCATGAAACTATAATCTTATGAGGACCATTGATTTTTCAAGTTAGTGTTCCATCTTCAACTCTCCTCTCGGAGAAAGTGGTTTTATCTTGTTATTTGCACCATGGAATTTTTCCCGAAGGAGCAACACTAACACTGCCACAGGAATGGGGAAGGAGAAGAAAAGCAAAATGTTATTTATCACCATAGCCTGGGGGCATGAAAACAGACTGAGAATATCATATTCCTTCTTTTTTTCTTTTAAGGCATTTCTATCATGATGTTACTATATGAAAGATCAATTTCTGGCTTTGGGGTTTTTTTCTTTCTCTTGTGGAGCTGAAAAACTCACTGAACTTAAATAGGAAGAGGAAAAATATCTCTCTTAACTGCTATAGCATGTGCTGCAGCATATGAAATTGTCCAGATATTTCTCGTGGCCCAAAATATCAGAATACCTGACAGAATGGAAAATCCTTGTGTATGCATGGCATTGTAATACACAATTAGAGTGACCACTGAAAGGGAGCAAGAGAAGCTCAATCTTTGTCCAAAATGCCTGATGAGGGATGTATTGCCAGATTCTTCCTCTTTGTTCATGCCACACTGTACCCGTGCATCTTCCTATAGAAAGGGCTCCCCTAACAGGAAGCTGTACGAAGATCTGTATGGCATTGACCTGTTCTACTTCTCCATAACCTGAGGAAATACAATGAGGTCCTTGAAGTACATGTCCACTTCTCCCTGGACTGTAAGTCACAGGATGAAACCAAGTCAGGTTTCCAGAGTAATGTCTCCTGTTTTGGGAAACCATAGGACCTTCTTCTCTGGTGCCTTCCTATCGTCTTCTTCCCTGTTGTTTCCCCATCCCATGTCAGAGGAACTCCTCCTTCCAGGTAAGCATGCCACTGTAGCGCCCAGGCAAGAAAAAGCCTGTGTAATGCCCAAGCTGTTGTTCATGCTGAGTCACTATTGAAAAGGACGACTGTGTACAGAAACCAGCAGGTGCTCATTTGTGACTGCCCAGTGAACACCTTCTTTTTAGTTGCAGGACTGTCTAAACCTCCAGGCATTTAGCTGTGCATTACTCTGGGTGAGGGCATAGACATCCACAGTGCAACACAATCAGGAAGGTGAGTTACACATCTATGCTAGGAGGATTGGATTGCATTTAAAATGAGTGCCAATTCTGGAAAATGTGTATGGCCTATATTTGGATGAATACTTACAGCCAGATGAAGTGCACTGTTCATATTTACACTAACTTCATTAACCTTAAATTAATATTTAATATCTTCAGTGGTTTATCTAAAGACTGACACCGGTCTGTTTTTGTGGGGTTTTGTCAAGTCCATTTTCCCTGTGAGTCTTGTGCTGTTAACTGTCCCCACTTCTGACCAGTGCCATAAGGCAACACACTCTCTGAAGGGTACAGAAGCCCTCAGCGGGCCTAAGTGAGTGTCTACTCAGTGTTAGCAGCTATGTGAATTATTCTGGTTCCCTGCTATGTATTTATGGCTTGTGAAGGTTTTGTATGTTTCCAAACTTCTTTGCCTCTTAGCAAAGAAAGTACAGAACAGATACACTGCAAAACCAGCATTCTCCTGTTGCTTACACAACCCAAAGTATTTTATGCTCTCTTGTTTACTTGCCATATTTTTGAAAACAGAAGAATTAAAATGTCACAGACTCAACAATTTCTCTTGCTCTTTATGAGCATTGTGCATAGTCATTGATGCAACCAGATTTCATGAAAGACAATTCACAAAAAAGGCAAGGTTTTAATCTATTTGACATGACTCAAGGATGTACCCAAGGGCTATATCTGCTGTGTAAATTTTTGCTTCAGTAAGAAGAGAAACTGCTTTTGCATTAAAACTTTCTCTTGGTTCTGCTGTTGTGCAAGGTCTGGGAACATGCTGCCAGGTTCTGAGGTGCCATGGCTTCACTTGTGCAGTGTCTGATACAAGATTTTGTCAGAAAATATCTTTATTTTCGCTTGACAGAGTAATGGAATAACCATTTTTATTTTCTGTCTTTCAGTCAAATTACTACATTGTGCTTATTTATAGAAATACCTATCACATGAAATAAAAGTCATATGTAATTTAGTTAAATATAAAGGCAATTCTCTAGTAAAAATTCTTTGTACACAGGACATATCCTTTAAAACTTGACTGTTTGCATGTATCACTCCTACATGGGGACTGTCGAACAGTTCCCTATCTTTAAAACTAGTGCCGGACAGTTTGGATTGGGAAGTTTGGGTTCTTCTGCTCCTTAAGACCAGAAAATCTCTCACGTTAAGTATAAAATCTGATTTTTCTCTGCTTTTTGCTTAGATTCAAACAGGACTGTCATTTTTCTTAATAGATTTTAAATTACTTTTTTTTTTTTCAAATAAAATGTGACTTTTCAAGAAAAAATTGGGGTTTTTTGTATAATTTCTTTTCTGGAAAGAATTTCCATTTTTCAGACAATCCCAGTAAAAATCATCACTCAGGACACCTGAGTTCCATTTGCAGTTATTCTTTGCTGGTTTTGTGCTTCTGTGGGAATTATAGAGGCTAAATGAGGTTGATAAAAGGGTTTTTAACAGGCTTATTACAATCAACCCCTGTAAACCTGTTCTCAGTTTGAAAAAAAAAGCTCTTAAGATTTAATTTTTCAGCAGCCTTTCTCCAAAAGTAAAATTTAATTAGAACCCAAAAATACATGAGGAAGAACCTCTTCACTCTGAGGGTGACAGAGCACTGGAACAGGCTGCCCAGGGAGGTTGTGGAGTCTCCTTCTCTGGAGATATTCAAGACCCTCCTGGACAAGGTCCTCTGCAGCCTGCTGTAGGTGACCCTGCTTCGGCAGGGGGGTTGGACTAGATGACCCACAGAGGTCCTTTCCAACCCTACCATCCTGTGATTCTGTGATTCTGTGATACTGAAATTGAAGTAACTGCTGAGGTAGTGCAATGAATACTTGATACCATATAGTCTGATTTACAATCCGCAAGAACTTTGAAGAACTACCTTATTGTCCTCTCCATATTCATATGCATTTCCTATTAATATCAGTAAGAATTGCATGGCTGCTTTGCATATAGCTGAGAATTTTTTTTAAATAAAGTCATACAAGAATCTCTATTTTACTATTTATTTATTATGGCTTTACACTGCCTACAATAAACGTGCACAAATTCATGTTAAATTTCAGGACCTTAAAGTTTCTGTTGGAAAGATAAAGAAGAAAGTAAAAGAATGTTTTAGAAACAGCAGTATCACCTGAATTCTTTGGTACAGAACACCCTTCCTAGAAAACACAGAGGAAGGTTCCTTTTTTGGAACCCCTTACACTAATGTAAGCCAAAAATAATGTTTCTGAACTCATGATTTCTAGTTATTCCAGACTTAAAAGGAGGTCTAGCAAACATCTCTAAGCTATATGGCAATCTGTAACATAAAAGTTTTTTTAAAATTAGCAAAAAAAACCCTAGAGATATTTTCCCAGACTATTTTCTTACCCTGCATCACTTTTCTCTCAGGGAATTCCTGACACTTTTAAAGAGCTTCTATCTGAGATTACTAGTTAATTACATGACCAGTACTTAGAGCAGAAAGCCTCTTCGTGCTTTCTCTACATAACGGACAACGTCAGGTACAAGACAACAGAGAATCAACAGGGTAAAAAACAGTGAAGAAACAGCTGATCTGCAGAAATGGCCACTCTTGACTCGTGCTCTGAATAATTTTTGGTCAAATTTCAAGCCAGAAGTAGCTGCAATTGCTTATCATTTAATGTCTTAATATGAAATGCTAATGATTAAATGGTAATTGGTTGCTTACACAATTACCATTTCCTATAAGACAATTTTGATGTGGACTTGGGGTAGCTTGTTAAGCTCAAGCTATTTTCTCCAGAGATCATTTTGTATTTCCAAAATGGTTTCTGTAACGTAATAACCTGTATTTTAAAAAAACATTTTCTGTATGGGCAGCATGATGATCAGGTTTTGCAGTCTAGCCAAATGGCAGTAAGATACCAAGTTGGTGTACTGAATAAGTGTTTTGTTAAGACCTAAAAAACCTTTTCTTTTTTGTAACAGAAACATCCTCTTCCTTCATCTCATTTTCTTACTTGCAAGAGGCTTAAAAATACCTTTATTGTATTTATTTTCTCCAGTTACATAGTCTGATTGCAGACAGGAATTGCCAACAGTTCTGCTTGTTAGCAGCTAAATGTCGCTGGATGCTGATACTGTACATCACCAGGTAACTTCTCAGATCACTTTTGCATCCACTACCCAAGCAAGGCCACAGAAAGCTAATGCCTGGTCCTAAGAGGAGCCAGGACTCCATGACCTCCTATGCAAACGATCATTGATCTGCAGCATTCAATGCTTGATTACACACTGTTTAAAGGTAGAAAACCCTGTAGTAATGTGCTCTTTTTTTGAACCCAGTTCAGGTTGCTGCTGTCATTATAAAATCATCATAAAACGTCTTTACATCTTTGAAAAGTAGTCAAGAAGTTCGTTAACTTCCGAGCAGGTACCTGTCCATTTGGGAGTCTCCCAGAGTGCGATGATCAGCACACTGGCCTTCCTGTACATACTGTGTAAATGGACCATTTCCTCTCCTCCACACGTAGTCCGTGTTCTCTATTACATTTGTGGGCAAAAGAGCCAAACCGTGAATTTGTATCTGCTCAGGTTTTAATAATATTATTCAGAAATAAGTTTTTATTAGTTTTATTAGTTTCTTTTCTAGTCAGGCGCTGCTAAATCCGATCCAGGCATAAACTGATTTGAAGCTTTGATTTTTAATTCAAATGTGTTCTCAAGCCTGTTGTTAACATTGGCTGGTATTCTGGTAAATGCAGCCAGACTTCTTGTGATACAAGCTGATAGGATGACCCAGCCACTTTGTTTCAATAAAGGCTAAACCCACAAGAACACTCTTGCTCTGTAAACATCACATAGAACATTCAAGAATATCACAGTAAAAGGTCATTACTTAGGCAGCAAAGCAAAAGCTCTCCAAAATTAGGAAATGCTGGATTTACAGTGACCCTTGCTATCTTCAGCTCCTGCCCTGTGCAGTGAATGAAGACAACTCCTATGGGAGTGGAAGAGTTTGTGGTCCTAGGGGTAACGACAACCTCAGTGATATCTCACTCAAAAGACAAGTGAGACACACCAATGATTTTAACTTTTGTTTCTTTGTCAGTGCTCAGGTCCAGAAGCTGAGCCAGGCTATTAGAGCAACCATGGCTATGATGTTGAACTGAGGCATAAGAGCCCACTCAGCTCCTGGGGGTAGAAAGGTGGTTTAGAACAGTGTCATTCCTTCACTGAGTGGAGCACTGCTACAGTCCCTGGGTTTTCTTTGATGAAAGTGGTAGGAAAGTGGTCATGATGAAGCATGGGGAATACATCTGTCTTTGCCTAGAGAGGAAAGCAAACAGTGTCCAGACATGGGAGGAGCATTTAACTGAGGCTGGTGCACAGTAAAAGCTATAATATTTGCAGTTGCTGGCATTCTGTTCTGTGGATACTTCCCCTGCTGCTGAAAGCACCATTCTCCGCAGCTACAGGATCAGATGGAGAGCCTGCTGTAGACTCACGAGCCCACCTAAAGACACACTGTGCTTTCCTGAAATGGCTGCGCTGTTACATAAATTAAGTAACTCTGCTTTCAGACCGGCAAAGATGATAGGGCCTCGGCAGCATTTAGTTTCAGATGTTGGGATGCTCAAAGGTAAGGGCACTTTGTCATTTTAGAACTGGCAGTGCTTTTAGATGATGTTGATTTTATTTCATTGTCATGAGATCATCTACCTTTAGCTGTAAGCATAACTTCAGATTCTCACAACTCTTGAAATACACATACTCCTAGGCTACACCTAACTTCAGGCTGGAATGCACTCCCTGGCTCAGTCAAGGCAAAAGGCTGTGCACAGCTGTGCAGAGGGCTGCAAAAAGGCCAAGAGACAGTATGTGCCACTGGGAACTGGGGTTCTCTGGCAACAACAGTCATGGCACTCAGGCAAAGGCTAGTTGTCCAGGCCAGGTGCTGCAAAGAGTTTCAGCAACAGGAGATAAATCTTGGGATGTGCTTATAGGCTTCACAGAAGTCTAGGGTTTGCAGTGAGAGGCGTGACAGTCGCAATGCATGGAGAGAAGTCATAAGGGGCTCTCAGGCACTAATACATATGACATTTTTGTTAATAGTTCAGATGGACCATAGTCAGCTACACCAAGCACAGCTAGCTTTCCAAAGATGTTCACCTGTGGTGGAGCTGGTTTCCCATTATGCATATAGGGAGGGGGTAAGCATATATAGGATACATCTGAAACACCTCTTTCTCATCCTTTTCCAGTTGTCGCTTTCCAATCCCCAGCTACTGTGATAAGCTGGCTGCTACATGCCTTGGGCATGAAATGAGCAGGTGCCAAGAGGACTGAAATGAGAAGGACCTTCTGTGACAGGCAGGTAAGTACTACATGGTACAAATGCTGGAGGGGCTGTCTTCTCTAGAGCAATGTCTTGCAAAATTGCTAATGTCTCATCTCAGATGCCATGTAGATGGGACCCTCCAGCTTTACGGAAGCTAAGGCAGAAAGCTGCAGCCCACCTCCATACAGTGGGTCTGCTGTAGATAGACTGCTGGAGATGCATGGGAAACGCAGTCTGCAGGCCCTGGGCAACAGTAATACAGACAGGTTTATGCAGCAGCAAACAGCTATGGTATGGTACCATCCCTCTTGTGAGAGAGACAGCCATAATATCTTCTTGTCTTCACTTGATAGAAGTGTCTTTTCTGATTCAAACATGCACTACAAGGTGAATCGGTTAGTGCAATGGACCAGTAACGACACAGAGCTTCTGATTCACTCCCCTTGTTTAAAGAATGAAGTAACAAAATCCCTCTCCTGATAGATTAAAAACAGTTCACCAGATTAGTTAAGCATGGCCATGTATTATACCTTTTCTGTTGAGAATTAATGCTGTAGGAATTCATTAACTGTATCATGTTGTAATACAAAATCCAAACTTCTTTAATTTGCCTTATATACTGACAATCCTCAACTATACCCTCTAAAAGAAAAATGAACATGTTCATCTCCAGTATATTGTCATTTTCCTGTTGACTTAGGTCATTAAAGTTATTAATGGATTTTTGTTAGAAGCAAACAATTCTTTTACATTGTTGCTATTCAGTAAGATAGCAGTAGTATTGGGAGTCAGAAAGAAGTCAGAAACAATCAGAAATTAAGGCAACTTCTCAAAACTGAATTAGACAACTGTCTAAAATGAGAAATCAAAAGCAGATCTGGCTAAGCAACATACTTTTGGTGCCGACCTGCCAGTTTAGTGGCTGCAAAACATGGAGTAATGTAAAGCGCGGAGTCAAGTTCTTCAGCAAGACTACCCCCTTCCCTCCACCGGACCAGGGACAATCCCAGAAGTGTCTGAATGTACTTACGAATTGTACTTGGTTCTACCTCTGTTGTATATTTCTATAGCTTGAAATATAAAACTTCCTTGGGAAGCTGCAGCTCTTGAACTATAGCACTCACGTTTTCAGATGTCTTTCTCATCCAGCTCCCAAGGGACCCATACCTTACTAAAACTTTTATGTTTTCAGGCTGTGTTTGCCAAAACACAGTCATGCTAGCAACCTCTGAGCCACCAAAGAGCATTTGAAGACATATCTGTTTGCTATTCTTGTTCTCATTCTTCCTCCTCCCACACCCCCTTCTGGCACAGAGGATGGGGCCCCTCTAGCCTTATGCAGGCAGGAGAATGAGAAAACTCATCATGGTATCAGAAAGAAGGAAGAAGCCAGTAGTAGGTAACACCAAGCATCCATATAGAGTTCTGTGATTCTTACAAGTACTACAAGCATGCAGATGGATTTTCAAAGGCGTCCAGTGATTTTGCAAGGTTCAGTTGTGATTTCATTTAAAGGCTGACTATTGTGCAACATAATCTTATTTTAGAAATAAGTGAAGAAAGAAATGCTACTGGAAATCAACACTGCAAATCTTCAACTTAATGTGAATCTGCTTAAATTATGAGAAAGGGTTTTTCTTTCCGACTCCCAAATTGATTCTTCCTGTGCTTATATTCACAGAATCACAGAATGGTCGGGGTTGGAAGGGACCTCTGGGGGTCATCTAGTCCAACCCCCTTGCTGAAGCAGAGTCACCTACAGGAGGCTGCACAGGATCTTGTCCAGGCGGGGCTTGAATATCTCCAGAGAAGGAGACTCCACAACCTCCCTGGGCAGCCTGTTCCAGTGCTCCGTCACCCTCAGAGGGAAGAAGTTCTTCTTCATGTTCAGATGGAACTTCCTATGCTTCAGTTTGTGCCCGTTGCCCCTTATCCTGTCACTGGGTGCCACTGACAAGAGTCTGGCCCCATCCTCCTGACACCCAGCCTTAAGATATTTGTAGGCATTTATAAGGTCTCCTCGCAGCCTTCTCTTCTTTAGGCTAAACAAGCCCCTGTGAACCTGTTCTGACTAAATTAAGAAAAATATCTATGGGGCAGGTGTGTTGTGAAAAGCAAAGACATTGTTCTATATTGTAACCAAAGGGGCTTTGTGGAAGACAATTATTGCTTCACAGTGTAAGGTCAAATGAGATGGATACCTCAGGTCTGCTGAGAATTCAGCCACACTGACACTTCAGGATTCAGCATCATAGTGTTTCTATTACAGGAAGGGTGGGGTGACAAGATGCTATCAGACATATTTTGTGCTAGTTCTAGTCTAGGAAAAAAAAGTCTTACACAAAGGAAGCAGTAATTACCTCTGTTCTCTCATTGTTCAGAGACTGTGAGAAGGGATGGTAGTTCTCTCAATCGCTGCAAAAATACTAACGAAAGAAATGAACTCTAAATTCAGGAGAGAAAGAGAACAGATGTTTCTGAAATAAGAAATTTTTCACAAAAGAAAAAAGAATCAAATGGTATTTTAATAACCATTTTTACACAGATCTCAATGTAGTTCTGAAAAGTTGACATGATCTCTTTTACAGATTGCCTTTGTTTCTTTACAGAGTTCGAAAAAAATACTTCATCTAATGCATTCTACAATCCTTTTTTTACTTGTTAGCAAGCAGTGCTGTCTGGAAATAGCATCATACGTACATCTTTACTAGTATACAAAGTGTACTAAAGAATAGTAACAGACACTTCCAAAATGTGCATATTGGGTTAGCAATAGGCCTTTGTAAAGCTCTGGACAGATTAACTAATTCCCTCACATCATGCGACAAGAATTTGAGAGGAGGCATATACAATTTAGGTTACTTACCTAATACAAGCTTTGAGTATTAGGCCTAGAAAATAATAAAGCAAAATTGTGCCAATTTACCAACAAGAAGGAGTCATAGTCTATGTGGGAACACCTTCGCTGCACAACAAAAAAGAACAGGCTGTAGCTTGCAGTTCTGCCAGAAGGCAGACTGATGCTGTCCGTACCACACAGAGCCATTTAAGACACTGAGTGAAGAGTATAAATCAAAAACAAGCATCAAATCTACTATAAATTAGATTATTATTTTTCCAGTAGGGTACCTGTATCATCTGGTAATGGCCACATCAGACAAATGCCTTCGGGAAATAAAAAACACAATGGATTTAGAAGTCCTATGAAATGTTACGCTGTGTAGAGAGATTGTGAAACAAAATGAGAAGCAGGGAACAAGAAAAAACAAATGCAGACATAAAAGGGAAACTTGATCACAGTCAATGACCACCATTGAGAATCGAGAAATGAAGACTTTAAGCTTTTGTTTTGTGGGTGTAAAATACCCAGGAGTAAAAATAATTCAAGACTGATCAGAGCAGAGGAATCCAAAACTCTGGCTGGCATCCAGTAAGAATTAGTGGCATAAATTTAAAGAGGAGTTCTGAGAAGGTGTGGGCTCACACAGAATTAAGGCACAGAGAGAGAGAAGAAGAGGTGAAATGGAGAAAAAGGAGGATGAGGCAATGTTAGGGATGGCAACTTCCTAAACTATTACATATCAATTTACAAGATCATGCCAACCTGCTCCTTTGTATTAAGTCTTCCAAGGAGCCACTGAAGCCACAGGGCCATTGCAGTTGGCTAGGCAGGCAGTATGGAGCTGGTCCACACTGAACTTCATAAATGTTGTCACTTGAATGCTGCACACAGCTGTAACTACATTAAATACTATAGGTCTCACCAGGTAGTCCATGCTGGCTGACGTTCAGATCTCCTATCTGTTGCTTTTTCTGTTGAGTGCTAACAACTGGGGATTTTTTCAGGTAATTAATTAGATAAAATCATGTACAGATTACAACAATGTAACTTCTTGTTACTTTAAAATCTGGGGCAGAATAACTAGCCCTGAAGGTACAGGAATTGGGAAAGAAATGTTGAACTTCTGTAACTGAGCTGGTTGCACAGTTACAAACAGAACTAAATTAACAGCAAGAGCATTAATAATGACAAAAGGAACTATAAGCTGCTACACTGTATTAGCACTTCAGCTTTTGAAATTGCAAGACTAGCAACTAAATCTGAAATCCAATCTAAATTTCTAGTGTACTTTCTACCGTTCACCTTAGAGAAGTCACTGCAGAAGCACAGGCTACAGCATCATGACAGAGACAGATCTATGCTGGAGCAGTTCCACCCAATTTGAAAGAAAAATCTATTTAAAATTACATTTGGTTCATTAACTCGCCATAAAAAACGACTTCCACAAGGTGCCATTGTCTGCCACTACTGCGCCTTTTCCTAAGGACATTATGAGCATCTCCTCTCTGGAGCTCAGACCCAGAACAGACCCTGCCCTAGCTAACCTCTCATCTGGCTTAGGGAACAGTTATTAGTGTGACAGCATGAGGCTGTATGCAGGGGGAATCAGCTTCTACTCCATCAGCTCCTTCAGCAAGAGCTGGTGCAGCCCTGAGACAGATCAGAAACTTTTGTACGGGTAGCTTTACATGAATTTTTGCAGCAGCAATTTCAGTCATTGTGTGTATTGGACTACCTGTGTTGACATGTAAACTTACTTTTAAAAAGAAAAAAAAATAAAGCAAATAAAAGAGTCAAAAAGAAAAGATGTGTTTTAAAGCTGAGCTGCTTGCTTTCCTGTGGTCTGAAGGGCAGCTTTGCAAGCCTTGCATAAGGTATCCCCAGCAGACGAATGTGAATCTAAAGAGAGTGCAGCAATCCCTCCTAGCAAATTTATTCTGGACAGGGTGGTAATTGTTAACTACAGCCTCACCCACCATTCCCTGCTGTTTTAATCCCAGATCTGCACTGAGCATGTGCCTTGAAAATATCTTCCTGGGAATACTGACAAAGACCTTTGCACTGTCCATGGCACTGGGATGACTTACAAAACACATCCGAAAATCCTTCTTTTAGGAAGCCCAGGCAGGATTTTCGGAAGTGCATTAACTAGTTATGCACAAGAGACTTCAGGAAAAGAAAAAGTGTCTTTTAAAGCTGAAATTTTCAACAGTACTTAGACTTTGTTTAGACTGGTAAACACTGTGTGCAAGTGGAGCAGATCTACACAGCAAACAGTTGGTACTGAGCAACCAATGCCAGCTACCCATGTTTCATCACTTGGGGGTTATTTCAGACTAGAGCTTGTCTGCTTCCATGGGCTGGAGGGCTGGATGATCATTAGTGGTCAGAGTATGCTAGGTGTGTTCCTGCAGGGCATCATTCAGTTTGGTTTTGTCTGGTAGTATTCTGGGTTCTGCACTCTGAGATTGCCCTGAGCTGTAGGAAGCCTTGCCACAGATCCTCTCAGAAAAAGCCACTCAGATCTTTACTTCTTTGAGTGTTCAGTTATCCCATTACACTTAGCATCCTTCTTAGCTGTGTACTGATATCAGCAAGATCAGTAGTATTAGCAAATATAAAGCACGCCGACACTCTAAACCAATGATGTTGCCGACTTAACAAATTAGAGAAATGAACTTTCAGACATGAAGTTGTAGAAAACCTGCATGTTGCACACATTTTTCTTTTGAGATATTAATCACAAAAAGAACATAATTTTAGCAGACAAACTTCTGACCTCAACAGCAAACAGAATCCCCAAAGAATAAATTCTCATCTGTGTGTCTGCCAAAGTGAAAAAACAAGGCAGATTTAAATAAGGTGAAGATCTGGCACTCAATACGTGAACATTTTTTTTGTCTGAAACTAGGAACTATGCATTGCAATGGCTCCTTGATTGGTTCAAAAAATGCCTACCAATCTTAATGAACAATGCTTGTACGCACAGCACAGCTAAAATCATGCAAAATCTATTAGATTAAGACATAAGCCTGGATCAACATTCAGTTAAAAATGCATATTTTTCAGATCAGAAAATCTATACTTTATAAAGCAATGTCAGATCAGCTACACTAATATTCACATCATTATTTTGCTCTCTTATATGTTAAGCATATATTAGCATCTCCTTTAAAGTACAATATTAAGCCAGTCAGGTTTTTTCCTCAGTAAAATGTACTCTTCACTTCTATCTAAAAGTAAGAGTAGGTGTGAAATAACCTCAGATTCGCCACACTTTTAACAGATCCTCTGTTCTGAAGACTCAGATGGTCTAAGCATATGAGACCCAAAAGTTAGTTACAAACCTCAAAGAAAAATTTCAAATCTGTTCCACAGTCAAAAATCACACCTTATAAAATCATAATGACATTTCTTGTTTCGAGTTGTGCCCATTCAGTTGGGTCATGCTAGTCACTGTGTTCCTGGTATTGCTTTTCAGGGAAGTCATTTGAATGGCAGAAGAGTTGTGCAAGTAGCTGGCAGATCTCTCTTGCTGAGCTTTCCTCCTGCAGCGAAGCTGGTTGTTGAAATGTCTTCTAAAACTCTCACTGAGAAAATACAGTGCAAATGGGTTGACACAAGAGTTGCAGAAGCTTAGCACTCGGGCCACTAAGGTAACCACCATATGTGCTGTCGATGGATCAATCTCATTGTAATTAAAAGACCGGTACATGTATAGCAAGTGGTTAGGAAACCAGCAGATAGCAAAGAAGCCAACAAAAACTAGAACAATTTTTGCCAGACGTTTCCGAGTTTCCATCTAAAAAGATGAAGAGAACCCAAATGAACAACAATGAACTATTCCACATAACAGACTTAATTAAAATATGTAGCATTTTGCTTCATATTAGCTTTAACAACTATCATCAGTAAAGCCAGTAAAAATGCTTCCTTCAGGGGCTAAATTACTTTTTCTATCTATCTATCTACCTCATTTACTTTCCTTTCCTACTTTCAGTTTACTTTCAGTAAAAGATCCTGTTTGCAGTTACAGAAGGTTGCTCTTTCTATATGATATACGCAGCGAGAGTGGTTCATGACCCAAGTAAACAATGGCTTTTAGCCTGAAAGCATGCACCAAAGGATGCCATGAAACATAACCTTTTCTGATGAGATCTCAGTGCTTGGCTTGAAAGTTAGCTTTAGTTAGAAAGCTATTTTGAGACCATTGGTTTTGAACTGTGGAGACATTGCTAGAATGTTAGCTGTACAATGGTACTTACATCCCGTTATTTTGCCTGAAATGCCTCAGCTTGCACCTCCCTCCTAGGCAGACCACCAAAACTGCATTGCAAAGTCTGAAACACCTTAATTCCAGGGTAAGGTGAAAGGTTCAGTTAATTTTCAACAACGACATAAAAGAAATGTACTTTAATTGCAGTGCTAAAGTATAATTGGATTACAATGTAGATATTCGGAGTGGCTGATAAGTTGACAAGAAATGAGTACACAGCGGTTCCAGACTCAGACAGGGAGGGAAACTGGTTAGGTAGAAGGCACCAAAAGGGAGGCAGAAACTTTTGACATATTGCTCCCAAAAGATATATTATGCATGTCAGGTACCAAAGTTTTGCAGAGGCAGGAAAGTTTTCTGGCTTTGCTCAATTTTCTGTCAATTTTAACATGAAAAATTCAAGGGAATTTATTCTAACACAGTTTCAAAATCTGTGAAATAAATCTGTTAGTAATTTTCTTGGCTCCATCTAAACCAAAACCAGTAGGGAATTCACAAAAGATGGGGAAACTCTACCATTCCAGTTTGGTAGGATTTGCACTCAGATTGCAAATGCAGACTACAAGGTACAGAGGTGAATATTCTACTTGTATGCTATGGCCTAAAGAAACATGAGTTGATAGCCATAGTCTGAATTTACTTCCTCTTGCTGGGAGATATGTAAATACACTGGAATTTTCCATTCTTCTGAGCCTCATAGATTACTAAAAAGAAAAAAACTAAGTAGAATGAAAAAATATGTTCTTACTTTGAAAATACATGTGGGTTCAGAAATATGATATAAATTAAATATTATTTCCATCCTGAGGGTTCAGCCAAAAGGCTCTCTATATTTTATTTCACATGAAAATAAAATAATACATGAAGTGCTAATATGTATGCATTTTTGACAAGAAATAGACTAGAGTAAAAATGAAATGCTGAGCATAAAAGGACACGGGGGAATGCGGTCTTTCTTTTTAAAAGAATATGTGCATGTTATATATGAAAAGAGATTCCAGTGAATATAAAGGTATTTTCTAAAATATTGGCAGAGAAAACCCTTCTGAATTGTTTTAAGGGGCAGAAGTCTTTTTCTCTATCACTTTTGTGAAGTTGTTGAGGTACTTTCACTGCACTAGCTGTTGTCTGTATATATAAGTGTTCCTGCTAATGAACAGCCTGTAGCTATCTTATTGCTTCCTGTGTCTTACAGGGATGATGGCTTTGTACAGCATTTTCAAATGCTTTGTCTCAAAGGTATACAGAACCTATACCAAAAGTTTTGTAGCATCTATAACAGAAAGGTATTAGAAAAGTGCGAGTTCAGGATTGTATCCAAGAAAGATCTACTGGGAAAGCCAAAAAAGAATCAGTTCATTCTCTGTGTTTACATTTTCAGCACTCTTTGGTCTGAGAAGAACCTCACATCCCCTAAGAAAAATTTTCCCTGCCTATGTCAGTTTTTTCATTTCCAAGCACAAATAAACAGGGAGAATTCTCGTAAAGTTCATGTAAGATTTCTTCCCAAAATGGCTGCCTGCAGAGACAGGTGAAGCCACTAGCATTACCTACAAAAACATTGTTCCTCAGTAAGAATACAAGTAACGGTTACAGTAACAACACATAGAAACATATATTCCAATCCCATTTCTTGTTAGGAATATGTATTGATGGTACTGAATTTATATTTTTCCTTGCTCATATTCATTTACATACAGGGCTTAATAATGAGGAATTGTGAAAACAAGGAGATTTTTCAGATAATCCTCAGCTTAGTTCATGCATGTGGAAATTGAACTAATCCTCTGAGATATCCAACAATTTGGATATTGTAGTTCCTGTATTTTTATTTACAGGTCTATACAGCACACAAATCTTTCATCGGGATGTAAAAAGCAAATTGCTCACCTGTCTTTTGGAGTGCTCACTGTATTCTCCAGGGATGTTGTGAGCACTTCTTATTAAACTCTTTGCAATGTGATAGTAGTAGATACTAATGATGGCAAGAGGGATAAGGAAATACACAAGGAAAATCAGCACTGAATGGATCTTTGGGTGCATGTCATCCGTCATAGGGTACGGTATGCATGCTGTGAAAGTGGCATTATCCGTGTCATTGATGTGGGCCAGTTCGGAGAACACTGCTTCAGGAACGGCTAGGAGCATGGAGACGACCCAGATGGCAATGGCTTTAACACAGCTCCACAGCACTGCGCTGGAGGTCTGGATGTCCATGGGATTTACAATTGCTTTGTACCTGAAATTGACCAAAATGCAGACGTAAATTAAAAGGTATCTTTTCAAATTCAACATGTGATGTCTAAGGTCACTTCATAACCTTTGATTAAAGTAATGTAGTACCTTGTTCTTGAAATGTCAAGGGGTTTGTAATCTTTTTTAAGTTTTCAGTCTCTAAATCTCTAGCTTCATCTGTACATATACCCATCAGAGGTGGCAACATGAGCCCTGGATACAGCCTGCAGCTGTAGGTGCCTGTTCCGTGCCAGCCTGGTGAAAGCACAGAAGCAGCCATGGCTCTACTTTTTCTTTCTCCAAATCCCCCCAGCAAATCCCTTAAAGCACATCCTACCTCCATACTTCTACCTCGCTCTCCTACCAGCACACGCACACCAGAGCTTGCTTCCTTCCTTGACTCCCACAGCCCAGGACCCCCTCCCTCCCACCCGCCTGCCACCACTGCCTTCCCACCCTCCGACTCCACCACTCCACTGGTCCCCCAGGAGCGCAGGGCAATAGTCAGCATTAACCACCTCCTGCC
Source organism: Opisthocomus hoazin (assembly GCF_030867145.1). Lineage (NCBI taxonomy): Eukaryota > Metazoa > Chordata > Aves > Opisthocomiformes > Opisthocomidae > Opisthocomus > Opisthocomus hoazin. The sequence goes on along the minus strand of NC_134415.1, from coordinate 63,518,261 downwards.
AGACCAGCAACAGTGGCTGCTGTGGCAGCTCTTGCCTTTCCACCCCAGCACCTTTCTGCACACAGATATACTGTCCTGGTTGTAATGCCTGGAATATGTGCATCTTCATGAAGTCTGGCAGGAATGACTCCCAACAGCCTGTGCAGAGGTATTAAACTTTTAAAGAAAGTAAACATTCCCACATAAATAATTGGAGGCTGCGGCTCTATACCACATTTTGGGAAACTGTCTCAGCATATACGATTACATATAAGCCTTTGAAGACTTGATAATTTCATAACCATTATAATGAAAACAGGAAGTCTTGCGGAGAATGGAAATAGCACACCACAGCAAAGCCAAATAAATGAAGGGAAGCAGACTCTGGTCAAGAATTATTTTATTAAAAAAAAATCGTTGCAGAAGGTGATACAAAGTGACACTTACTACAAGAAAAGGTCAGATTTAGAAGGCCAAATATACTTTGAGAAAAATGTTTCAAGGATACCTTAATGTTTCGCTTAGATTTTTAATTTATTTTTAAAACATTTATTTTCAAAAAGGTATGTAAATTATGTTTTAATGTTTTTATTAAAAGCTGAACATTGAACGCAACATTTCAGTCTGTCTAAGCTGTGGTAATTTGGAAGGTTCCTTTATCTGGTGTTCTTTTTCTTTTCCTTCAATTTTTTACTTCCAGCTTTGTTTTGATTTGGGATGGGTGAGGGTTTTTTTTTTAAATTTCAGAAGTTTGGAGAAATGGAAAAATTATTATTCTTTAACATCTAAAAGAAAAGTTTAACAATTAGGAGGGAGTCAGGAGAGATTTACAGTCCAGGTACATAAATCGATTCCTGTTAAGGTCTTTCTAGTCAGTGGAGATGTACTTTCAAAGGGTGAATCAGGTTTTAGGTGCATTAAATCACTCTCTGAGATTCTTCTTTTTCTGTTAGCTACACAATGGGCTTAGAGTGAGAAGAACTATAACTTAGATGTTTCTGCTTGGTGATAAAACTCCTTACCTTTTGCATGTAGATACATATAAATGCATATACAAATATAAATATGTATGGGTATGAAGAGGTGTCTAAATAAATACCCAGGGTTAGGTGATGACTAAATAGAAAATAGGTGCTGAAGGGAATGCTGAGAAATGAAGCTGTGATCCAAAACACCCTTTACAGCTGATTTTCAGGTCCTGACAGGTATGCCATAACCCCTCAAAGCCTTGAGCAGATGTTTGAGGAATTGCGATTAAAAGCTATAGCCCCGTGCAGCAAGTTGTGAGTTTGCTGGAAACGGCTATGGCATTAAATGTCTGGAGGAGAGCACTGTCTTGATACCCTAGCAAATGTTTTCTTCAGAGAATATTTGAGTCAAAATATGCCTTGGAGTCCTCTTTCTCAGGACTGTGATCAATTCTTTCATCACTAAACAATTAAAAATAATGGCTATTTATGTTCATATCCCCTCTGAATTCAGGGAGAGGATTTTTACTCTGTCTTCACTCTTATTACAGACTAGAAATTTTAACTCCACAAACTGTGTCTGTTAATTTAAGTTTACCATTTCTTCTAACACACAGTGAGAAACTCCCTGGACATCAAGATGTAAAGAAATCCTTTACACTGCCATGGGAAGGACAGAAGCTTCTGCACAAAGCATGAACGCTCCCCAGCACAAACTTTGACCTTACTATTCAATAATTTGCTTCCTATTGCTGTCTGCCTTGATTTCATTACATAAAGACAGACCTTAGATTTCATTTCATTCAGCTGAGGTGACATCAGGCCCTTACATCGTAACATTTCTTTAAAACTTTACGTTGCTGGGGAAGAGGTAGTTTGAGGACTTTGTGGGGGTGAAGGACATTGGATGAAAATCATGTTTTTTTCCCTCCCTTTTCCCTTTGCAACTATTTTGACCACAGTCCTGTCCCCCAGTACAGTGACAGTGCACAATTAATTGTTTTATCAGCATTTGGTCTGGTTAATATCTAAACAGGAAACCTTTTTGGAAGCCTTGACATTAGAAGAAAATGTGGCATATATTGCTGTTTCAGTAACTAGTATGTCGTCCCTTGAGCTACAACTGACTCCAAGTTGGAAGGCATTGGAGCAGAGTGCCCTTTTTCCCAGCAACAGAGGGGTTCAGCCCAAAAAAATTCTACTTCAATTCTATCAAAATTGTACTTGCTAATTCAGCTGACTGCAAAATGGCACGCTTCTTCCTAGGACTCAGCCCTGCACAGTACTTGGTGTCAAAAGGAAGGAAAAGGCACTAAATGCTTTACAAAATGCTTTACAAAATCTGTCATCTTGTTTTTATCTCTGAAAAGATACAAAGTAGAAAGAGACAGGTTACAGATAAAATCACATGTAAACTGAGTGAAGTTAGAAGTGTTCCCAAAATGAACACCCAGCCTCTTCCTTTGTATAAAACCAGTGAAAGGCTTAAATATACCACCAACCATTCAAATTACAAAGTGCATATTTTCTATCAATAAAACACGGGTAAATCAGAGGAAAGGTGTAAATTATTTAGTCAAATTAGTAAGCAAAATACATCTTTCCCTTCACTGGTGAAAAAAGAAAATTATAGGTTGCCATGAGGTTCAGGAAATAATTATAAATATGCATTTGGTTTTAATTAAAAGCCTTCATGTAAATTCTGTCTTCCTACATCCTCTATCATTATCACTGCTGACAAAGGCACCCCAACTCAGGAAATACTTTTATAATAAGTTTCCTTTCTTTGGAACTGTGGTTTCTGCCATCAGACACAAGCATAAACTTGCACATTCCGCATATATTAATTTTGTTTGTATAGCATCTTTTCATTATAAAGCAATCTCTTCCCTTCTACATAACCCAAAAAAATTATGAAAAAAAGAATACCCTCTTCCTCCAGAGTTATAACATGTTGCTACCTTCTACATTCCAGTACAGCTTATCTACTCCCCATCTTTGTTTTCAAAGGCCTTTGTAAAGGTATTTCTCAGCTCCCAATTAGAATGGAACACTCTACTCCTGTCTCTGCTCAGTCCACAATTCTATTCCCCTCCCACACACTTGACTTCAACAGAAGCTGCTCCATGATTAGCCCTAAGCTATCTCTCCATCGCAGTGCTACCTCTTTTTCTAGAGTACTTTGTTGTGATGACCTTCAAAAACAAACTAAAAAGAAAAAACAAAACCACTAGACAATACTTCAGCAGCCACTGGACTACGATTACAGCCTGCCATTCTAAGATGAATCACTTCAATATTTCCTTGCCCTTTTGTTTCTGTATCTTCCATTGTCTCTACTTAAAAACACTTCAGGTCAAGGACCTTAATTTATCAACTAGTTTCCTACATGCCATCACAATAAAAATAAATAAATATAATAATGAAGGAGCCAATTCTGACAAAAACTTATACTACACCTATATTAGCAAACTAAACAGTGCCAGAGCCTATTCTTTGGCCCAGAGGCCAGGTGGCATTGGCTGGACACCCATGACCATCCCATTAAACTCTTTAATGTCTCAATATGAGACCACCACATCCAAACAAAATAGATAGTTCACACTTCTGCTGGTAATGGCCCCTTGGCTGGCGTTTAATCCTGAATCATGTCTAGAAATTGTTCAGGAGAATATTGATTGGCCCAGGTCAAAACCACACCATGAACTGCCGTAATAAGAGTTTGATGAGTGGTTCACTTCCAGTGCTCAATTCTATATTTTGGCACCGTTACATATGGTTTTGTGCATATATATATATTTATATATAAATACATACACACATATATAAGTGCATATGAACATAAGTGAATAGCAAAAACCACACACTTGCAGGTACCTCATCCCAAGAACATCACCCAGAAGCCTCATGCAATGGCTGGCCTATACTGGCCAACTGTGTCCCTTGTTTCTTGACTTTTAAATCATGCAAGCAGCTCTATTTCCCCTGCTGTGCACACAAGGAGCTCTCTTGACCAGACCTACTCAGTCTGCATCTAAGCTTCATTAGGATTCTGAAAATAAGCACAGCAAAGCTGAGGATCTTGATCTCAAAGCTGTGTTTAAATAACGGCTGGAGCACAGTGAATTCATTAGCCTTCACAAAACAGCTGTGGCGAAGGCAGCTCTGGTACCTGCTTCTCCAAGAACAAAATGGAGCATTCATTCAGCCAGGGTGTCCGGGAGTCATTGTCCAGGTCTGCGAGACAGTGGCTCACTATTAACATTTTATCAGTGAGGAGGGAACCTTATTCTTAGCAGGCTGCATCATACAAATCCCTGGATATAGCACTTACCACTGTGAAGTACAATGCAGGTTAGCATGTGTATTCTCTTGGCTTTACTGCCTTTCTGGAGCATTTACCTCATTCCAATGCTAATTTGGAATTCTGGATTTTGGATTCATGTTATGGGAAGATGCAAACAAATAAAATAAAATTATGAAGATTTACCTTCAGGCCTACTTGGTAAGCATTCAGCTGGATCTGCTGTTTAGCAGCTATTTTGTCTGCCAAAGGCACTGGTTTTTACTGAACCGACCAAAGAAACAGGAAATAGGAGGAATGGTTTTGGAACAGTTTCTCAGGGTTTAGGCTGCAGCCAACAAAAGGCTATCTGACACTGGCATTTGCATTAATGAAAGAAAAGTTGGCTGCTGCCAGCATAACACAGGCATTGCACTGCCCAGTGATAAACACCAAAGCCACGTCTCACTTCGCCATCCTAAGGACTGAGCCATTTCCACGTGAGTTGAAGAGCATACACAGAACACATACAGAAAACCAGGAGCTTAATAGGTGTGCCTGTCTATGAAGCTTGAGAAAAATTTGCCTAACTTGGGAGCAAAATATTATTTGCTGAGAAATCATTTTCAACTCTGTAAAGATGGTCACAAGAGGAACTTCTCCAACAGCTGAACTGCCTGACTTTAGCAAATTTAACTTAAAATAGGTAATTCCTTAATCTACTAGAGACATAAAATTCCTTCTACTTTGTTGTATGGGGGTTTTTGCCATCCCTTTTTTTCCTTCTGGAATATTTTCTGTCATATTTTTTATGGAATGGATACAAATGAACAAGAATATTTTGGGGTAGGGACAAGTGAGTACAGGCTTCACTGTTTGACAAAATATGTCAGAGTTTCATCAAAGGCATTCTGGCAAGCTTTATTTTGTGAGTCAAGTTTGCACATAGAAACTAACAGGCGAGCTGAAAAAAATGTGAGAGACAAAGCTTGCCCAACCTCTCTTAAATTTCTTTTGCTTTGCCTGCTATTGCATAATTACAACCATACTGCTACAGCCTACGGTGAGAGAAACATCTGGACCATCATTGCTTTTAATGTGCTTCCAGAAGTCATTGATTCAACACATTTACCTCAAGTGTTAGGATATCTAAGATACATACTTTCAGATTCCATCGTTCTACTGGTTCCATATAATTTTCTTTTCCCATCTACTATATTCAGTCAAGGCATTGTTTTTCTGTTCTACAGATAATCTTTCATTTTACCTTTGATTATTTTTTCTTTATTCTTTCTTTAATTATAAGTAATTTTCAAGAGAACATTTAATAATACTTTCCTTGTAAAGGCTCTTCAGTCCCTGAACATCAGCTATCAGACCTCAAAAAGAAATCAGTCCCACTTTCCTGCTTCACCTGCTTCACTACACGTAATAAGAAATGAGGATTTTAGTGGTTTCCCATCACTATTTTTCAGCCTGAAGCAGCACCTGACGTAACAAAAGAAAAAACTTTAAATAAATTCTGAAGATGAGGAAAAAGAAATTTTTAGTAAGGGTGATTTTACTAATGAAAAATCCTGAAGTACTTACTAGGGAACCTTTTCACACTTCTGAATATCTTCAAAACATTTCCTGAGTCCCCCAAAAAGTAGGAGACAGTAGACATGCAAACTAAGCCAGAATAGTTTTGTTATTAGTTGTAGTCAGAAGTCAGCACATAGATACTAAACTTGTACAAAACATTTTTGAGTCTTTTACACTTTTAAAAATACAGATTTTAATCTTCCAAATGTAAAGCAAATAAGTAAAACAAACAAATAAAAAAGGATCTAATAGTTTAGCTATGCGAATCCACAAAATACATTTTAAGCATCTCAGTCAGACACTGTATTTAGTTATTTAAGCATGAATTTCAATTATCAAACTCCTTTGTTATTAAGATATAGAAAAGGAGTCATGGCACTAACGAAAACTCTGTTACCTGGCTAATCAAGTATTTGTCTCATCAAAGGTGTCTTTCTGTCATACTTTTTAGGAAGAATACAAAGAGAATGCTATTTCAATTGCTGCAGGGCGAGTTGCTGCACTGTTCAGCTTCACTGTCCTCACTAGAGTGCAGCAAGACTGAATTTGCGCTAACAAATCTAGACCCTTCATTAGAAAGAAAATTCAGTCTAGAAAAAGTAGCAGTATTAAATTTAACCCTGTTTTTACAGATCACATAAAAATGAGGCATAAATGACAGCCAAAGAGAAAAGGAACAACTATGTGGGAAAAATCTAAAGCTTTTTTAAGGGGCTGCCATTTATTCCTTCAAAGTCTATCAACCCTAGGTCTTGTGGCATTTTGTGGGTACAATTGCTTTTCATCAGCATTCACAATAATGCAGTGATGGCCAGAGGTACACACTGTAGCACTCGTTCTTAATCCACTGCCCCCTGAGCTTTTCCAGCCACCTCTCCATACCAAGGTTTATGCATCATCCAGACTTCTAGCTCTGAAAAGCATCTTGGAAACACCTTTCCATGCTTGTGCTCCACTTCCTTACCCCACATTCTTTCCCAGGCACAAAACAGCAAGATCTCTCACCTTGGGAAGAGGATGAGGAGCCCCACGGGCCCAGTCTGCATTCTGAGCTGACTGCACGGCCCACCATGGACATAAATTGGAAAAACATTCCCTGGAGCAGTAAACAAGTTCATGGAACAGTTCAAGTCAGGTTTATCCCTGGCTTCTGTCCATTTTGCAGTGAGAAGATGCTGGCATGCCTTTTCTTCATGTGTGCCATGCTGCAGTCCCTCTGGCAACACTTCTCCTCTCATCTCTTAATTTTTACCCCTCTTAATCAAAACTACACCAAGTCCCGGGACTTTCTCATCAACATCCATTAGCCCTGGTCAAAACTGCAGTCCACGGCCCCCGGAGAAGCAAGCTTGACAGAGGACCCATTTTTAATTCCTTGTCCCGCCACGCCTCTAGGAAGTGCACCCCTAGCCATCACACACCAGCTCTGCAGGCACTTTCAGGGTGTGCTGAGTGCTATTGGGGGTGTTCTGCCCTATGGCCCCCTTACTTGCCTATTTTTTTTGTTGTTTTGTATGTTTTTGTCCCTCAGACCCCTCCCTTTTTTCATTTGTCATCCACCGCAATTATTAGATTTTCTCTTTCTGTAATCCACCCTATTTATTTCTTGTTTCTTTAAACCAGAGAAATATTAAGATTTCTAGAGGTAGTCTGGTTTTTCCGCCATAGAGAAAAATCAGCAGAGACCGTGGCCATGAGGGGCAGTGGTGCTGTCCCCACATCTCTCCTGCATGGCAGTGAGGGGAAGGCTGACTCAGCAGCGCTGCTCCTGTGCTGCCTTCTGCACCCTAGAGGAGAGGGAGATGGCACCCTCCTCTCACGCCAACACTGCACCACCAGTGCCACCACGGCACCATCTCCACTGCCACCATCCCCGCCACTGCCGCTGACCTGCCACCCACCTCTGCCCCGAAAAGCGTGGGGCTGCGGCAGGGGACCACCACACACCCCTGGCAGCCAGACCCACAGGTGCTGAAGGGTGGGAAGGGCTGTTTGATGGGACCAGCTCCTCTTCCCGGGGTGGGGATGGGCAACCTCAGGCAGATCTGCTGCGTGACGCCAATTTCAATCTGCAGGTGTGCTCTAGGGAAGTCTGGGAAGCACCCTTATAAATTACATGTCATGTGTGTACACAAAAAAAAAAAAAAAAAAAAAAAAAAAACACGCAAATAATTTCAGTGCTAGATAATGAAGCTTCCAGACAGCAGGTGCACATTTGTCACACTGAAAGCACTAGCAATGCTGAGAGGGACTTCTGTGACAAGAAGCCACATGAAACAAAGCAACTTTAGAAAATATATATATGCAATGAATACTACTTTTTCTTCCTTATAACTTCAGTTTTTAAGTAACAATTGTTCAGTTTATTGTTTCTGTAGCAGTTGTTGTTAAATGTACCATATACATGCAATTTGTCATGCAGAATTTCCACATAAACAATAAGTCCTAATTACGCTGTGGAAACAAAGACAACCTCCCTTATCCTAATTCATGCAGGCACACTGTAAAGAACTCTAAATATTTATAAGTCTGTTCCTTAGTTTAATCAGTGTCTGGAGTTCTATACAGTCCTGTGGTAACAGGGAGTAAAAAGCAGGAAAGTCTCTAATGATCATCTACCAAAACATACTTTGAGCATTGTATGTGAAAGAAGGGGTCACTGAGAAGACATTGTACACCAGACCAAAGATGTACTGGATTATAAAGGGACCCTTTTTAGGGATATCACTGCTTCCTCACTGGCATAATTACCCATAATAGTTTCCCCGTAACCGAATCTAGTCAAGATGACAGACGTTTGCATCTGGCTACAAATGAGCGTGACAAACCTCTCCACACCAGTGCCTCCCCTTTAGTTCAACATAAATGTCATTAAAAAAGTAGAGCTGAGTCCAACCCAGACTCCACCAAGAGTACAGCCAGCTTCACTCAGACATGACTTGGGCCCCTAGGAGATAAGACACTGGTCTCTGAAGTCAATAGCTGCTCTTCTGACTGAAAAAGAAATGGGTTTTGTTCTCAGTAACTGAAAATATAACTACAGAGGGTAAAGAAAAAGAGTTGTTAAATTCTTAGTATAATCATTTCTGATATTTGTATATACTGCAGACTCCAGAATGCTGGAGGAACATATTTCTTATAAGCTTACACGGTCACAGAACACCATCTGTAGCTGTTTTCTAGGCTGTGTAATTCTAAATGTATTCAGTGTAGACAGATTCAGCATTATTACTTCTTGAATCTTTACTGATATAAAATGATATAAAATTATATGGAAAAAACAAACAGTGAATGCTCCAAAGCTACATAAAAAGTGAATGAATTAATCCTTAAAAATTAAACTACCAGCATTCCCTCACATTATATTTCACTGGAGATATGATCTCCTCTGCAAACAGCTTCTTCCCTTTTCCAGTAAGACACCACAATTTTACTTTTAAACAGTGGAAACAGAGCAGAAGGAAAACTGCAAGGTTTGCTTGGCTCTCCGAGGACAGTTTTATACATCCTTTTTAAGTGAGGTAATCAGGGAGTTACAGATGTTCACTTTTAATCACGGAGTTACAGGAGTTCACTTTAAAGTGATTTTTTCAATCTAGTCTTCAAAAATATAATCCATTTTTACTTATTACAAAGTCTTTATACACAAGTATTTTAGGTCCTGATTCCAACACCACTGAAACTGATGGTCACTACTCTTAGGTGGAATCAAATGATTTACTGAACTGGTTAAAAAAATAACTAAATTACAGTTATACTCCTTAGAAAAATGATTAAAAGTTTTAAAGAAATGTTATTGTAAGTATGAAGTGTGAAGATACATTACTAAACTCAAGCTTTTACATCATGCATCAATGTAATGCATTTGTTCAGCTTAACATCCAACAAAAGAAATCAGGTTGTTTCCCATGTAGGAGGAGTTCAACCTTTGCATTTCTGCCCGAAAAAAAAAAAAAAAGCAGATACAGGAAGAAAGATAATTTCATTTAATTTAAGGTTGCCAATTACACAGCAAGATTTTGTCTTTCAGAGCCTGAAGCACAGTCCGACAGCCACCCAGTTGCTGTAAATCCCCTAAGTATCCATTTATATTAATTGGAAGGAAAAGCTTGGGGTCCAGCTCTTTGTTTCTGCCTAATTTGACAAGTACTAGAGACAGCAGTGTTACTTTCTAGTTTGTTTTGGGGTATTCTCTTTTTTTATTTCTATAAGTTCAGAAGAGGCCAGAATGAACAGTTTGAAACAGAAGTTTAAGATTGAGAATTACAACAGAACGGTTTGGTGCCTCCGAATTCCCAGAGGCTGAACTAGTTCTGGTAGTCACCTCTGGTAACCTGCTCTTCTAGTAGGACACATACACACACTTTCTCAGCAGAAAGAAACAAATCCATTAAAAATAACTCTGTGCTTGACTCGGTTTAAGCTGCTCACTGCCTGCTGACATATCACTGTGGTTTGTCACGGATTCTATCTAGAGTCTAAAACCTTCCTCTAATAAATAAGATGAATAACATGGGCTGTTATGGGACCATCCCAGAGGTGCAGAAGACAGGACTAAACCCAGTTGTCACCCTGGAAGTTGGAGGCCCAGGTGTACCTATCTCCAGAAACCCTTTAACTTAAGTTAGTAGCAACCAGACTTGCCACCAGTCAGTTAGGCAAGGAGAAGTACGGGCACCTCACAAACTGAAACGAGGGGACAGTAAACGAGGGATCCCTGATGTGAGGGGTGCTTCCCCTTTCACGCCAGCTGCACCTAGCCTTAGCCCAAGGTGCAGCGAGCTGAGACGGGGCAGCCCAGCGTTCCTACCTGTCAGCGCTGAGGGCAGTGAGGGTGAAGACGGAGACGCCAACAGAAGTGAGTTGGATGGCAGGGATGAGTTTGCAGCCCACCTCCCCAAAGAGCCACTCCTCGGAGAAATACCGGGAGGCGTCCACGGGCACGCAGGTCACCAGCAGCAGCAGATCGCCGGCAGCGAGGCTGGAGATGAAGATGTTGGGCACGCTCCTCATGGCGCTGTTGGAGATGAAGATCTTCATGAGGGTGACGTTGCCCAGCAAGCCCACGGTGATGATGAGCAGGTAAAGTGACGGGATCACGCAGCGGATGACGAACACAGCCGTGCCCCGCGCCGGGGGCAGCAGGGCTGTGTCTGGCACCAGCCGGGCGCTCCCGTTCCCCCCGAGGGGCACCGCCGCCAGCTCGGGGTGCACCTCTGCCTCCATCCTCCGGCTTCGGGCAGACCGGAGGTCACCAGTGCGGTGGCAAACACTGGGAAGCTTCACCGCTCTGCAAGTCAACCAACTTTTTCCCCTTCCTCCCCCACCCCTCTTTTTGTCTCTGCCGGGTTTTCTCCCCCGAGAACCGCAGAGGAAGCCCTGTGCCGGGGGGCGGGAGGCCGAGACCCCGAGCCGCGGGGTAGGGGGGAGCCGCCACCGGGACAGCCGCCCGCGCCCCCGGGGCCCCCGGGGCCGCTGCTGCTGCTGCTGCTGGTGCTGCCGCCGCCCCCCCCACCCCGCGGGAGCCGAGGCCGCGGGGCCGCCGGCGCTGTCCAGCGGCGCCGGTGCTGCTCGGGCCGCGGCTGCGGGAGGAGCCGGAGCCGGGCGCTGCCGGTCCCGCAGCCCCGGTTTATACCTGGCGCGGGGAGGAGCCGCCCCGCCCCGCCTCCCCGCCCGCCAGCGCTCGTGCCCTCGCCTCAGCCCGGGGGCGCTGAGGCGGATCCTGCGCGGAGGGGGGACGCGGGGGAGCGCGGGGTCCCAAGGGGACGGCTGGGGGGGGGCCGCTCTCCCCGCCGCCGCCCTCGGCAAGCGGCCCCCGAGGGGCGCCGCCCGGCAGACCGGGGAGCCGTCCGCCACGTCGGGCGGGCAGGCGGGATCGGCGCCCGGGGAAATCCGTCTTCCAGCTTCTCACCCGTGCGAGACCGCCGCGGTCGGAGAGGCAGAGGGTGGCGGGGAGCGAGGGCCGCGGGGCCGAAGGGGTTTCATTCCTGTCGCCCAGCTGTGGGTGCTGAACAGACCCTGCGCAGAGGCGTCAGCTGCCGTGAAAGTTTTAGGGTTCGGTTCGCGAAGCTGCGTTTCACATCGCTCTCGACTACGGAAACGGCACAGGCGATGTCTTTTACCCATGACTTACTACGGGAAGGGTGTAACACGGTGGAGAATAAACGGTGTTTGCCTCCTCGAAGCGTAGCGTTTGTCCCTGGTGTTTCTGGCTTTTCAGAGAGGGGGTATCTTTTGCTTCCCAGTGTCTGCACATGCAGAGGCTTTCCAAACAGCTCCATCTGTTTGCAGCAGGAGCCGCAGACGTAGGCAGCAGTGCAAATATGCAGAAAGAGCAGCAGACCTGCTAGACTGCAGCTTTCAAGATAAAGAGCTAAGGCAGACAAATATCGGCATTTGTCAGTAACATTTTCTGTAGACTGATTCGTTCCCTTCCTCTTCTCAATAGGGAGGATGTGTGAGCTTGCAGTGAACTTGCTTGTTCAGATCATTAAACCAGATCTCTTGAAACCCTGCGCATTTATGACAGGTGTATGGAGAAAGAAGATGAATGCACGGAGGACTTGCTCACGTGGGAGAAAGAGCTTGACCACTGAAATACCAGAAGCAAAACACAGCCTGTCCATGGCATGCTGTTCAAAGGAGGAAATAAATTTAAAACACATCAGCTATTTATCTTAAATAACATTTTACTAAGATTACCAAGCAAAAAAGTATTACTGCTTCTTAAAAGTTACACCCCTCTGTATCTATTGATTGATCTTTGCAACCCTTCTCACTTCCTTGAATATATAAATGTGTTAAAGTTGTGTAAATTACTGATTCATACAAAGCTAATTGGTTTATTAGAAAACCCAGACAGTGCTCGTCCTCAGAAATGATCAGGCTAGAGATTTCACCTTTACCACTAGGCAACTGATAGGAATCGTCACAGAGCCCCCCTGAAGTGATTCTTGTTACTGATCAAGTTTCCTCCAGACGGTGTTAAATTCACCTACACTCCCTCCAAGGCAGCCTTACTGTCAGCTTGGATATTTGTCACAATTGCTGGTACCCTCTGCCTTGCTAAGCGTACACAAGCTTTTCTAAGACCACCGCTACGCAGGTTTCTGCAAACCAGCCAAAACACGTTTTTTTTGGTTCCCCTTGGTTGGATTTAACACTTTTCTTTAACATGTTGACCTCAGAGTATGGTCCTTTGACTAATTTATTTGAAAATTCGTTTATATGTGAAAAATCAATATGATTCTCATTGGGAGAATAGCTTAAAGTCAATAGGTCTTCAATATTGATTCACTTGACACATCAAGAATTTGAGTCTTTTTGCATGAATACCAACAGAAGAACGCTTCAAAAGCTTCTATTGGCAAAACTTCTTGCAGTTTGTGTGGAAAGAGGTGAGACCCCTTGCTCTTTGTCACAAATGACCACCACTCCTACTGCTACCCTCCAGGAGAATTTCTTCTATCCTAACAATTTTTACCTGTCCTTTAGTCCAAACGATGGAATTCGTAAGGTAGAGGAATTAGGAACATATTCAGTAGGGGTTTATGTTCCTGCTTTTTATCGTTACTTGATTTTATCTTCTCTATATTTTCAGAACGCTGAACAGCGAGGAAATAAGCTTTGGAGACTGTTGAGTGTCTTCAGCTCAAAGGAAACAGAAAGTTGGATTATGCTTTTAGTGTCATTCAGCGGAGGTCTGTGTAAAGACAAGGGAATATACTCAAACAGCATGAATTATAATTTCCTGCAGAGGCGAAAGGGAGAGGGAAAATATCTATAGACCCTGACATAAAACAGCTGGAATTCAGATCCCTACATACTCGTTAATCATTCTCTTTTCAAACAAAAGAATCCACCCAACTCTTTGGATGTTATTCCAGATTACAGTCTAGAGACAATGTCATCGTGCAGCTGTGACACAGCACTTAGCACAAGAGCAAAGGAGTGAACCCACAGGTAAGCCTCCTTAGTGGGAAAGAAACTGTGCACGGGTTGAAACCAGCCAGCGCAGATGGAGTGTATCTGGAGGTGCAACACCACAGGGCAGGGACTGCAGCACCTTAGAAACGTGGGAGGAAATTCTGGTTCATCAGTAATTCCCAAATGTAGAGGTGCAAAATCAGTCCATATAGGAATGAGGAACTCCACACACACCTCACAAACGCCCTCTGCCGAGATCTGCTTCAAACAGGGAAAAAGGCTTCTTTCACGTGTTCGGGCAGCTCAAGGTGCTTGATAATTCCAGGGATAATTCCAGATTTTCACATCACAACAAACTTTGTGTAGTACCACAAAGAGTCAAGCACATCTGCCACCAAAACCACCTGCAGCAAGTAGCCTTCAGTTCAGTATGCATGCTTGCAAACTAAATGAGAACTGTGGTCAAATGCAGCCCTGGGAGTGATCATGTTTGAAGGCCTGATCATCAGTCATTCATTATAAAGAAACAAGGCAACAAACAAGGAACAAGTACTATTTGATTTTAGACACCGAGCATTAGGAACCAAACCTTAGAGAAATTTTCATAGTATCACGCATTAGACCAGCAGATACAGTTGGAAAAAGTGGACATGCATTGTAGCAGAGAATGACTTCTCCCAGACAGTCAGATATAAAACAACCTTAACTAAGTCGTGTCTTCTTTCTTGCTACTTGAATACAGGCTTTCTTAATTTGGTGGTGGTTTTTGTTGGCACAGACTTCCATTACCTTCCAGCTTCTCAAGTCAGGGGCTCTATTTAAAGGACAAGAGGATACAGAAACAGATCAATTCCCCTATCCCCAGGTTTCAGAATAGATAACAGGGTTTGCTACTGCTACTATGTGGGTAGCTGGAAGTCAGGCCAAGAAGCAGCTGGGAAGAGTAGGCAGAGTTGGAGAAAGGATGGAATGGAGACAAGGGCTCTCTGTCTTGGTACAAAACACTCCGTATTGTGGAGCCTCCAAGGAAGACAAACAATCAGCTTCTAAAGCCACATCTCTAAGGCCAGACCTCAAACTCTTAAGGTTAGACATCTCAACACCAAGCCTCTACAACTCTTTTACTACGAACATAGCACTGAAAGTTAATCATCTCATAGGCAATGCCAATGCACTCCCTGGGAGAAACGGATATGAGAAGAATAACTCTAAAAAAAACAATTGCTGTGGATTGGTGTAGAGAATGTCACAAATGACATAAGCTAGCATATGAGCTATGTTCAAAAGACAAATGCTGAGTTTGACTACAGCTGCTCAGGGATAAGTTCCAAGAAGCAGCTAACTAGCAGAAAAGGTGCCAGATGTGCACCATGTAGCCCTTTCCCCTTCGAGATTCCAGAAAACAGAAGAAGTAGCTACACCCCATGGTCAGAGCTGAGCTGTGTGTGCCAGCAGGACCGTGCAGTAAACCCAGACTCTATTTAGTCCATCCTTCTCAGCTCCCAGACTTTGCATCCTGCCCACTGCTCTCCATGTCAAACATAAACCAGCAGGCAGTCAGCAGGGTCAGAGGAAGCCAGCTGCCCCCTAAGCCTCCTGCCCCAGATACAGGTGAGACAACCTCCATCTCAGGTCCGAATTGCAGTGCAGGCACCAGTTTGCAGCTAGCAGAGGCCTCCAGTGGTCCTAAGCTTCACTGTGGGGAACTCTGCAAGTTAAAATGGAAACCCAGGTGTTTCCAGCACTAGGAAGTGCTGGAACGCTGGCAGGAGAGGCTGTTCTCCAAGATTTAGGCATGCAAGCTCTCTTTTGGCAGACACAAACTTATCTTATTGATACTAGTTCATTTTTTTGTGTCGTTACATTTTGTGCCATTTTCTTGGTGCCATTTTTTCATGGCAGAAGGATAATAGAGGTCCTTACATTTAAATACACTAATAAAGCAATGAACTGGGTGCTTAATATTAAACACACAGTTCATCTCCCTCAGTACAAGTGCACTTTTATGCATGCATTTAGTTTCCATTTGTTAAACTGTGATTATTCAGCAGCACTGCAACTCATTAAAAGGTTACAGAGCATACTGCTGAGCTGCAACCTTGAGCTGAAAGCCGGGCCTAGGACTCACTTGGAAACAAGTGTGATATCAACATCTTCCATCCCATTTGTACATGACAGACAACCAACAGAGAGCTGCTCCTGCAGGCTGAAGACAAATGATTTTCTGTCAAGAAAGTCCCAAGGAAGGGTTTCAGTTGCCTTAGCAGACTGCATCCAAAGGGGCAGCACAACGCCAGCTTACCCTACTCCCATCTCAAGTTACCCTCTTCATGTGGTGTTACGAAGCACATTATTGAATACACGTGACAAGAGAAAAACACTGTTCCTCCTAGGGCGAAGATACCGGGCTTCCTGCGCTGCAGCTCACATGACACATATTTGAGCCACCGCCAGTTTTACTGTGGGCCCATTCCTCACATTCAGTGCGGTTCAAGCGCAGGCACCCATGGGGTTTGTATTGGGTTTATTTGACAGCATCTCCAGAATTCGTTTTGTGTTTCAACGTAGCTGTATTCCTTCTGTCTTCCCAGCACTAAAGCAGAGCATTGCCAGCTAACTCTTCTTTTAGCATCTCTATCACAGGACAGAAATTCAAATTTCCATAACGTTACTGAGATCATACAGAGAACACTTTGATTGTCTCAGATTAGATGATCCAGTCAGGCTATCGCCACCTACCAATAAAAGGATATGAAGTAGCATTTGTATAGTGCAGCTTTTTACCTAAACTGTGTTCTTAAATATTGTTTCTGCCTACAGCAGAATCAAATGCTTTCTGACAAAACTTAATGATTATTGCGGGTTCATGTTCATCAATTAATGTGAAAACAGTTGCCACTATAGCAAGCATAATAAAAAGCATTGAAAGATCTACTTCAGGTTAGAAAGTAGGAGATTTTCAGTTTTCCCATTTTTTAAAACTTTAAATTTTTTAAAGTTTTTTTTAAAGCTTTAAGCCTTTTTAAACATTTCTGCCTAAAGGGATCATAAGAAACACCGATACAAGTATTCTTTGAAGTACATTCAACAGTACGTTTTCAATAGCAACTGACATTTTAAAATAATTAAATGATTAAAATATTACTGATATTAAACGTCTGTCCAGCATGCTGAGCTAATTTAGTAATTTTATAGTATTGTGGGAACATGAAGAATTGGTTTTGGATTATAATTACGATCCATATGTATTATGAGCCGAAGAAAAACAATTCAGTGTAATTATTGCATTTTTTGTGAAGGTTAGTCACACATTCTGAGAACCACAGCATTTTGTGGCAGACCACATACCACTGTGAGATATTACTGCTTTCAGTTCATTCAATATATACAAACCTCAGCACTCTCTCTACACAGTGGAGCAGCAGATTGCATCGAAAAAAAGTTTAGAAACCCAGTCCCAGTGCTACTAATACAGCACCTTATACACTCCTCCAGGAGATAAGTAGACATATAATTAACTGCCTGAAAAAGGAGCTGTAGTAAACAACACACACTTATTGACGCGCATTTCACCTTCTGCTTAATCCAGCTACTTCAGCAGATGCAGGGCAAGTTCCCCTTACAAAGGGTGTTCTGATATCTTACAACAGTTACTCCCACCGTGCCATAAATGCAGTCGCTGTGGTACCTTTGGAGCCACAGCAGCCAAATCCACACATAAAATGAACCCCGACTCCCAGCCCTTCCCTCCTCCTACCTATGTTTCTGCACCTACGAGCATACATCACAGAGGGAGCAACACTCTTTGTTACATCGTCCTGAAGTCACACCAGCTACGAAGGAGGCTTTCTCATGATTTTAGAGATAAAAGAGTAAATGCTCCCCTTTGGATTTGGTGGCTGGATTTCACCTTCCTGTGCACCCTCTTCAGAACGCCGAATAAGCTGCCGTGCACCAGCAACTGAAGAATGAGCTTCACCTCTTCCTCTCGTCTGTTTCCCATCTCCATCCTTCCTCTCTCCGCCCTCTCACAAGACTCCCGCTGGGTTCAAACCAAGGTGTTGAGGCGCGTCCTTGCGCCTCGCTGCGCGGCTGTCCACACCCAGCAGTGTCTGGCACGGGCATAGCTCCTCTGGAGTTCTTCCAGCTGTGTGTATGGAGTAGGCTGACAAATTATGAATAGCAACCATCGCCGTTACGTTACTTGTAGCAATCCTGGAGTGGTTAATATTACTTGTTTTAATTCAAGTGCTGTTATTTGTTTGAATTCAGAATTTTGTACCTGCAGCTTCTAAGCTCTGTTGCATCCTTACTTGTTATTGGACTTAAAAATAAGTTATTAAGCTTCAGATGGTGTACACTGAACCCGCCTGCAGCCCTGGAGGCTGTCGCTGTGCTCCAGTTCACGGTGTCCCGGCCGCTCTCGCCGGCGGCCACCCCGAGGGTGCTGGAACCGGGACCGGGGCGGGGAAGAGCCGGGGCAGGGGACCCCCGCCGCAGGGGCCGGTCTGGGGCGGCGGTCGGTGCTTGCGGGGACCCCGAGGCGGGGGTGCCAGGCCGGCGTACGGCGGCGGGGCAGTGGCGTGGCGGTGGCGGCCGGGGCTGCTGACGGTGCCGGCCGGGGATTAGCGCCCGGCGCCGGGGGGCCCGCTCCTCTGCGCCCGCTCCCGGCCCGGCCGCCGGGGCCCGCCCGGGGGCACAGGGCGGAGCGAGCCGGGGCCGGGGCGTTCTGCAGACATGTCCCCCAACTACATGCGGAGCTTCTCGGAGGGCTGCGTGAGTACGCGGGGCCGGGAGCCGGGAGCGAGGGGTCCGGCCCCGAACGGCTCGCACCGCCCCCCCCCCCTCGCCGGGTACGGAGCGGCGGTGCCGGGCGCGTTCCTCCAGCGGCCCTCTCGGCAGCTGGGCTCCCCATCGGGACCCGACGGCCGCCCGGGCGCTGGGAATGCCCCTCTGGGGACGGGGAAGTGGAATTTGCGGGAATTACAGTCGTCAGGGTCGATGATGGCGCGGCGGTCCGTGCTTTGCCATCGCCCGGCACCACCCAAACCAGCAGCAAAACGGAGGGGCTTTCCCCCCAAGGCGTTCTGCTCCGTCTGGTCCGTTCTGCAACAGCAGATAAGGGCAGTGAAGCAAAATAACTAAGGGCTAGACAAATGAATGTTTATATTAAATTAGTAGTAACAAGAAAGTGTGCTAAGCCGTTATTTTGTTGGAAAGCTACTGCAGCCTTCAGAGGCAAACCCTCTCCTTTCAGACAAGTAGAATAAAATAAGTATTTCGGATAATGAAAAAGAGCAAGTAGGCCTCCGACAATAACGCTGTTCATTTTTGTTTTCGTGTTGAATAACCCTGTGATTTGCAGCTGAGGCCACCAACGGTAATTGGCCAATTCCACACTCTTTTCTTTGGCTCAGTCCGCATGTTTTTCCTCGGTGTTTTGGGCTTTGCTGTCTATGGAAATGAAGCCTTGCATTTCAGCTGTGACCCAGACAAGAGAGAGGTTAATCTTTTCTGTTACAACCAGTTCAGGCCTGTAACTCCTCAGGTAATTGTCTTTTTTTTTTTTTTTTTAAATTGTGGAAATCCAATGTTAAGAAAATAAACCGCAGAACTTAAACATAATTGTTCCGTATAAGAAGTAGTAACTATTCAGCTAATTATCACTTCGCTTTTCCATAAATATTTTCCTTTTAATAACCTTTCACCTGTGACTAAATATGGAGTTGTGCTTTCTATCCTTCACAACAACCCTCGCATTTCAGAAACCAACTGAATGTTTCATATTAAAACATAACAACTTTATTGTCATCTAAGTGTTTATACATTGGATATGTATTAAAAACAGCACTTGCAAAATGTTCCAGTATGCGCACATTGTAGCTGTCCCGATGCAGTTGTAAATGATCTGACAGCGACGTTTCTGCTACATTTTAGGTATTCTGGGCACTGCAGCTGGTGATTGTACTGGTACCCGGAGCCTTTTTTCACCTTTTTGCTGCGTGTAAGAGCATCAAACAGGAAGATATCCTCCAAAAGTCATTCTACACTGGTTTTTATATCTTCTCTGTTTTCATAAGGATTATCCTTGAAGCTGTGGCTTTTTGGCTTCAGATTCAGCTCTTTGGTTTCAAAGTGAACCCAATCTACATGTGTGATGTGGGAGCACTTGAAAAAAAGTTTAACATTACCCGGTGCCTGGTGCCAGAGCACTTGGAAAAGACAATTTTTCTTATTGCAATGTACACGTTTACTGTGATTACAGTGGTCTTGTGCATTGCTGAAATTTTTGAGATCTCATGTAGAAGGCTAGGTTTCATAAAAACTCAGTGATGTCGTCACTCCTAGTCATTTACCACCCTGTCCACCTGCAGTTTTACAACAATGATTTCAAGCTGACAAAAAACTTTTCCTTTCCTCTGTGCAGTGCTGCAGAAGAGAACCACACTCCTGATTACTGCTGCAGAGTAGGCATCTGACACTTACTCCTCATCTAAACACCACCGCATTATGTGGATAATCTTTGTGTCGATGTTGAGACCAAAGGCAGTAAGATTTACAAGAGTGACATTTTCATGGCCTGCCACATACAATAGTTTTGCCTCCAGAGGAGTGGCTGTGTGTGAGGAGGACATTATTTATAAATGTATTTCAATTCACAGCTTTTCTGAACATGTGCAATCAGAGCCAGTAAGGTTACTGACTTTCCAGGAAAAACTGTTCCAAATTTCCTACATGTTCTTATGGCTTGAGAGTGAAGCAGTAACAGTGGATAATCTCTGGGTACCAAAAAGCAGGGCCACTGTTGCAACCTGCATCTCGGAGCCCGGGGGCAGAAGCTCCTGGCTAGGCTGTGGTGACAACATATCCATCGACACCAGCTTACTTTGCAGCAGCCCAGCTAGGGTCATCTGCTAGCTGTGAACCTCCTTTTAAAAGTGAAAGGCTAGCATGATATTCTTTGTGCTGACCGGAATGCCTTACCCTCATTATGTTCTGGCTTACAATATAGAAGATTCTTACCAATTTCATCTGATCACATTTAGAAGGAGTAAGGGGGCTTTATGATTTAGTTTTGCATCAGAGGCTTAAAAGTGTCAAAATAAAATCTCAGAGACAAGCCTTTTCTGGGTCCAGCTATAACTTGATTTCAGTGGGAGTTTTGCTTGTGTGTGACTGCAGAATTGGGCCCACAGAATTTTTTGCTACATGTGTCACATCTAATTTCTTATTGCTCTGACTACAGTTGCTAGAATAACAGTTAAAAAGAAGTCTGCATAATAAAATTATTCCATGTAGTAAGTGTACTTGGATAGGTTAGGTCTTGAACTTTATATAGGTATCAGATGTTTTCGTGTGCAATAGTTTCTTCTTAAGAATTAACAGGCATCTTAAACTTGGAAATGAATGATTAAACTTGGAAGTGAATTCATTCATTATGTTGAAGTGAGTTAATGGAAAAAAAAACCCAACAGATTTCAGAACTGGAAAGAAAGGAGGAGGTAGTTTCCTGTATAAAATATGTACCAATAGCAATCATAACTATTAGGTATTTTCCATTTGTTTTTCAAATATCCTCAATTTCTGGGAAAACAAAACAAAACAAAACAAAAAACAGGTTTATTCCTCTTCCTCTTTCATCATTTTCTACAGCTACTAAATTGAACAGTTTCTGTTCTGAATCTCAGTGAAATAAGAGACTCGGACTCATCACTACTGAACAGTGATCCAGGAACCAGCAAAGTCAAAAGGAATCCCTCAGCATCTTTGGACACAATTTAAGGCCTGTAACACTGAAGGGAAGAACATCTTTGTGTCTTGAATTAAGTTTAACTTACGTGAAAAACCATTCAGCATAAAAGCATAAAAAGTTAGGGTCCCAGTGACAGCATTTGGGTCCTTTCAGGAATATTGGGAAAATTCTGGAAAAATTACTGCAAAATCTTTTAGGACCAACTGTTACTTAAGCAGTCCCAAACAAGGTTGCGTTGTAAGAGCCTTGTGGTGCTCATCCACAAAAGTAGTCCTCATTACATAAATGGAGTTGCATGATTTAGGTGTCTTGGATTTGACTGATTCTGGGCCATTTAAATCAAAATGGGTCACAACTAGAGGTGTGATTTTTTAATATTCTGATCAAGAACAAGATGCTAAATTTCAATACATTCACTGTATTAATGTGTTAATGTCGTGTTATTTTTTTCCCTATAGAAATAAGCTATATGTTGTCTTAAATATATGTCCAGTCACCACTATCAGATTTGTACAATATTAAACTAGTTATCTGATATTTGCAAGCATGACAAGTGGAGTAAGAATCATTGTGCTAACTTCTCATTTGTATAATATGCCATGTGCCTTGGTCGATACATGCCTAATTTTTTTGTTGTATACATAGGTATGCATCTGCAATTACTCTCTGCAATTTAAACTTATGATCTCAGGTAAAAAAATCTTTTTATTCATAAATAAAATACAATATATCTATATTACTACTAAAAAGAAGAGTTTACGTCCATGTGCTAGGTACAGTCGTGACCAACTGTACTCAAATCACACAATCAGATGTTTGTATAATAATAAAATAACTTCATCACAACCTTGTCAGCATTATCCCTGGTGCTTAATATTTCCGTTGTTTGTTGTTCTTCTTCTGTAGATTTCAAAGCACTTCAGAAAGGTCAGAGGAGTGCCAAAACCCCCAGCCCCTCAGGGGATGTCCCTGTTACCGTCAAGAGCCTTGCAGAGCCAGGATTGGCACAGGACTGCCTGAGGATCCCTGGGGAGGCTCTAGGAGCTGGATTAGCCACCACCATGCCCTTTCTCTTGGTGGTCAAAATCTGGAACATATTAAAACGCGTTCTTCTTCCAAATCAGATACAACATAGATTTTTTCCCTGCATTCTCTGAGAAATTAAAATTGTCAAATTCCCCCGTTTCAGTTTTTCATTTAAAAACAAAATGTGCATTGTTGCCTTTTAGTGCAAATGTTTTCCTGTGACTGATTCCATCATTAGTTTCTGGAACACGTTGATAGAGATATTATGTCCACGTAAAGAAACCATTTCCCCATGGTTGTCAACACTTCTCTTTCCTACATTTGCCATTTGTTTTCTTGGCACTCATTGTACTCTCATGTGTCTCTAAACTTCTCATTCTCCTAGTCTTCTAAACTCCCACCACTTTTATCTTCATTTACATTGCTTTCTATCAGCTTCCTTCCACTCTGAGATTTATAACATGCCTGCATGCATTTCTCAGTATTGCACTGATTTTAGCTCAAATGCTTAGCACATATTTGAGATGATCCTGAAGGCTTTTGTTGCCATTATGAAAGGAATTGTAGAATACACTTGGTGATTCTTTGATTCAGTTCTATTTCTTTACACAGCGAACATGAAGTCCTGTCTCCCAGAACACAGCAGAAAGTATTTTTGTTGCTTACATCAGGGTCATATTAAAAGTGCTTCTTTGACTTTTTCATTGTTTTCCACCATACTCTAGCCGCCTCATTTTCACAGACAGCACTCAAAGCAATCCCCAGCTCATGCATTTGCAGTCAGTTTTGTCTCTAGCCAGACATCATGCCCATTTCAGTTCTCACTTAACAAAGAGCCGTAATTGCTCCCTCCATTGTCTTCAATGAAACAAGCGAAATACACCCAGTGACGCAATTGCCTTTACATCAAAGGTATAGTTGCTCTGGGCCAGCCAACTTCTAGTACACTGCCACAACATCCCAGTCCTATAACCACTCCTTGTTCTGTTGTTCCTCGTTTGGTTTCCTTTCTTCTGTTCAGCCTTCTGTTGTCTTTTCAGCACTCTCCCATGACAGCAATGACACAATGCAGCCACCTCTCCTACCCCGTGCCTCCCTCCAACACGCATCTTTCTTTATGCCCTGGAGCATTGACATTTTCTTGCCTTGCAGACAGCCATTTTGAGACCACGGGGAAGTCTGGCAAGGGGGCCATTTAAGAGAAATTCAAAAAATATTTAACTATTCTGTCAGAATGAGAAGACGGCAGACACTAAAAAAATTTATACAGCAGTCTGTGAGGCCACTTTGCTTCAACAGTTCCCATTTATTTCGCTGTTCTGATCCCCCCTCAGCAAAAAGAGAAACCCCTGGAAGTTACTCTGAGAAAGGGTTGTCTGGGAAGCGGCGATTCTGTGAGATGCGCTTTCCAGGGCTGGCGGCCCTGCCAACAGCCCGGTCTGGCGAAGCGCCGTGAGCCGGGCCACCGGTGGCGCCAGCGGCGGCGGGACGAAGGGCAGAGGCCCGGGAGCAGGGGTGCGGTTCAGTGCCCGAGGCCCTCCGGGGCCGCTGCTTAGCCTCGGGGCAGCCAACAGGAAGGTTCTTCAACCTCAGCAGAGATTTTCCTCGCAGCTCTACCTCCGGGGGGAAGCTCTGCACGGCTCTTGGGGCTGAGAAGGGAGAGAGAAGGGCTGCGGAGGGTGTCGTGTCGCCGCTCGGCCTCGGAGAGCCGGGGCCAGGCCGCCGTTCCTCCCGCAGGGCCCGGGGAAGCCCTGGCCGCCCCGGGGTCTCCAGGGCACTCCGCACGGCGGCTGCGGGACGCGTTTCGGACGCTAACGAGGCACACAGGAGACGCGTGAGGCCGGACGGACACACGGACGGACGGACGCACGGACGGGGGGGCCCGGTTTGCCCGGCTGCAGCGGACCGAGGGCCGGGGAAGTCGCCCCGCCGCCCGCCACCCTCCCGCTCAACAGGGGGCGCTCTTCCAGGGCGCACCGCCAACGGGCGGCAGCCCGCCCAGGGCGCACGCGCCCCGGCGTCCCATGGCCGGAAGCGGAAGTGGCCGGCACCGGGCTCGGTAGCGAGAGCTGCCGTCCGCAGTCCGCTGTTGCCGCTTCGCGCCGCCGCCCGCGCGATGGCGGCCACGGCGCTTCCCCCGCTGCCGCCGCAGTTCAAGAGCATCCAGCACCATCTGCGGACCGCGCAGGAGCTGGACAAGCGTGAGCCGGTGGTGGCGTACTACTGTGAGTGAGGCGGCCGCAGCCCCGCCCCGCCGGGCCCGGCCCGCCCCGCCGCTCGCCGGGGCCGCCGCCGCCCCTCTCCCGCTGCCCGGCTGGGCCGCGCGGAGTCCCGTCCCCTTACGGAGGAGCGGGGGCCGGGGGGAAGCCCCACCTCTCGGGGCCGGGCGGGACGGGGCGTTCACGGGCGTCCTTGTGTCAGCCGCTTCAGCTGCAGGCCCCAAGCCGTCTTCCGTGTGCTCTGTTTTTGTAGGGTTAAGCCACTTTGCAGTCCTAGGGGATGCAGCCGCAGCCTAAATACGTGCTTGTGCGCGCGTGTAGGCAGTCAGGTCTTCCGCCTGTGTTGGGATAGTCCTAGCAAGTCTCGCAAAAGAACTAACACTGGAGAGTCTTTTCGGAGTTCCTCACCTGCTGAAAAGACCTCCTCCTTTCTGTCCTGTATCCGAGTAAGCAGTCTGGGCTTGAGAGTCTTTAATTCTTTTAATAGCGTTCATTCTATTTTCTGTGAGGCTTTGTCACTTCTTCAGACTTCTCTAGGGGCAGAGTGAATGGCTGTTTTTTGTTTGTTTCATTGAAGCGAACGCAAAAATAATCTTAGTGTCAGTTTTTCAAATTAATCTGTAAATTTTTCAAGCTAACTTGTGGCTTCTAAACTAATGGTCGTCAGGGTGGTCTGTGAGCCTTTCTGAAAGGCTTTCCAGAGTTAAATTAAGAAATGCTAGCCTGTGGTTAGTAGTCATAAATTCTTGTCACA
Organism: Opisthocomus hoazin; assembly: GCF_030867145.1. NCBI lineage: Eukaryota > Metazoa > Chordata > Aves > Opisthocomiformes > Opisthocomidae > Opisthocomus > Opisthocomus hoazin. The sequence goes on along the minus strand of NC_134415.1, from coordinate 63,492,769 downwards.
GTTAATCACCACACCTGGAAAATTTCTAAGACCAGCAGGTCATCAGAAATTTGTGTTTATGTTGATTGTTTTTTTTCTTTTTTTGAGATGTAAGGAGATCATTTGGGGAGCTTACTTGGCAATAACTTGTCTTTGAAAAGAGTGAAAAAATAGAGATAGAACTGGTACTTTCATTTGTAAGGCAATCTTTAGAAGGATGAATGCATGAAATTCAGGCTTCAGAAAGCTCTGAAAAATTGGTAGCTTAGTGTCAGAAGAGTAATTTTAATTTTTAAGAGTTGTGCAGGAATACTCTTGCTAATGTGGAAAAGTATCACCAGAGAAGCAAGATAGCCACATATTAGAACACTGGATGTTCTCGATAGTCCCTGTTCTTTTTGACTGGAAAAACATAGGACAAATCATACTTTGTGTGGCAGGCAGCACCAGCTAGGTCAAGTTGCACTCGTTTTTTTGGTTTTCTTTATTTCTGTGGGGTTTTTTATCAGATGTAGCACCCTGTTGGCTATACAATAAAACACTACACTAGCATTTAGCGTAGATAACAAAATACAAATTATTTTTATTTTAAAATGCAAATGTTTTGGTGGCTGATCTCTATTTTTCTTAATGTCCTTTCCATGCTGAAGCTTAATGTTAGTGTACAGGAAAAAAAAGTAACTGTGTAGCATTTTCTGGAAAGTCCTATGCATTGTCTGTCCTAAGTAGCTTGAAAATTTGCACATTTTTTTTGTTTGAGTACTTCAGCACATCTGATTCATTACTGAGTATAGTGAAGACTATATTATAGAGATATCTTTCTCATTACATTATTACGTGTAGTAAAAAGCAGTGGCACCTCTTTTTCAAGACAAGTCTTGCTTGGATCATTTATTCCTTTAAATACACGAAGGAGAAGAATTAATTTTCAGCAGTGTTCCACTGATGATACTTATTTCCTCCCATGGTGGATGAGTTTGTCAGGACTGTCTAAAATGCAGATTTCTTGTTTCATAGGAAATTTTTTTGTTATTCTGGCTTTGAAGGAAAAATGTTTATGAACCGTTAATTTTGAACACTGTGGGTTTGGAACAATTGTGAAATCCCAAAGTATTAATTATTAATACTGCTATTGTCAAAAAAATGTACTGTATATAATTCTAGCATACTATGAATAATAAAAGCTTTCCTAAAAAGTTGGGTTTTTAAAGTGTAAGTCTGGGTATACAAAAAGTTTTCAGGATACTTTTCAGGTAACATTTTGAAAGCAGCACAGATTTTGTGTGGAGTTAAAGCAGTGTTTCTCGTTAGATACTTCACTGAAAAAAAAACCCTGAACTCTTTGGAATGTGTTTCAGAGGAGCCCTATACATTTGCTATAATGTACTGTGTGGAAGGAACAGCGTGAGGGAAGCTTTGCATTTGCTGGAGCGTGTGGTGTCCTCTGCACTCGTCTGCGGGCGAGTGCCTGGCACGGCGCGGGCAGTGGGCCCGGGAGAGTGGTCTGGTGCAGCAGCCAGCCGAGGGGACCTGCAGTGAAAGGTCCTGTGCTGGGACAGTGCTGCATGTTCCGTCACAGCGCTGCTTGCGCAGCCACTGCGCGAGGGGGAACATGTGAATTTCGGTCGTGTGATGGATGTAGCTATCAGTCCAAAGAAAAGAGTAAGTTGTCTATAGCTTTGGAATGTTGCCAGAAGTGGTTCGTCCTCAGAAAAAAGCTTTGGTCCTAATATTAATGTTTCCATGGCACAGTAGTTTTCAGTATGGGCATATGTTTGCTAGGTTTTGATTTATGTGCATTTGAGTTCAATTCCTTGTATATTTCTGATAATAAGAGCTGCAACACGAAGCAATTTGAATACCAGAAGGAAGTGAACTATGGTAAGATGTGCTTGCAACCAAAAATATCACTTTCTATAGCTTAGCAATAAAATTGTCAGAAGGAACTACTTACTGCTAACGTTAGTATTTTTGTCTCTCATCAGCATCCAGTGGTGCGAGAGATGTGCTCTCAAAGCTGGGAATTTGAATAGCAGTCACATATTTTATTTGCATACTGCATTTAATTTTTTTTTTTCTGTTATGTTTTTGGGTGTGGTTCATTTGAAGCTTTAAACCAGCATAAACAAGAACTGCCTCCTAAAGAAGATACTGCAGTCACGGAATCACAGAATGGTAGTCCTCCTCTGTCGTCTCATTCCTAACCCTAATGGGCTTCAGAAGTAAACATTGATGTAATTGTGTGATGAAAACCAACAATAAGCTATTTTTCAGCCAGGCCAATTCACTACCTCTTAAACAGCTGTGCTCCCACACGGGCAAAAACAAGGAACTAGACACAGTGGCTTGGAGCAAAGACAGGACTCCTGGCTTTTTGATATTGCTGGCATATGTTGATTTAAAGACACTGTAATTTGATGAACATTAGTCTTTCTTATACACAGTATGAGTACCTACACCAGGGATGATTTCTATTTTTCAAATCCCACAGAATTTTCCACATGAAAAATAAAGCACTGAAGAACACCATTTGTGCTCTTGTGCACCATAACACATCACAGATGCTTTTTGTTGTGGTACTTTGTAGAAACACTGCAACAATTAAAAATTGGTTTTATTTCTAGTAGTCCTGTGTATTCCTTGCAAAGCATTCATGCTTAACTCCATTTTTAGGTATTCAAATTCAAAGCAGCATATGATCAGTAGCTTTACATGTTTGTAAACTGTTACTTTATTTAGCCCTAGCCATTGTTAGTAGATGGACATAAATGATTGAAGCAATAAAAACATATTTGATTCCTGACAGTATGTACTGTAAATGGTTGTAAAATTTGTTCTACTTAGAACATAGACTGTAGAAAAATAAAAAAACCAAGTTTATTTTTTTAAGTTTTACAGGACAAGATCTCACAAAATATTTCTCCTTTTAAAGCCATCAGACACTTTGTGGTTAATGTAAGTGTTCAGCACTGCAGTAATCTACCACCTTCTTTTAAAATGTGTACCTCCCCATATAGTTTTCCTCACATTTTATATTTTTTTGTTAATCATTGTCATTAGGTATGTAGCTATTTCAGGTTCAGTAAAAGGTCAGCTGATTCAATAGGTATAAGGGAATACCAGTAAAGGATGCTACATTGATTGCTTAGCAAAGGGAAAATAAGTGATTGGTGGTCAATAAAATAACTTTACTATTGTAAAAACTTATGTGAGTGTGACAGCTTCACTACTTGGAGATGTTATTCTGCAAACACAAGGAGGCAGGCTTTGATAAAAAAAATCTCTGACCTGTGTAATAACTAAAGAAATTATATCTTTAACTGTGCCATAGGCAGTTTAACTCAGAAGTTATTATGTGAAAAATTGCAAGGTTTGAGAGGTAGTCCTGTCTTCCAAAAACTTCTGTTTTGGTGTTTAAAGCAAAATATTCCTTAATAGCTGTTGTTTCAGCCTTTCAGTACTGTTGTTAAGCTCTTTTCAAAGATGATTGGTAGTTTATTTTATACTTCTGTACTTACTGGCCACTGATGTTCTAATTCAAAAGCTCTGAGAGAATGCCAGTGAGTTGCCAGAAAAGTGTTGAAGTTTCATGATATATAACATCCTAACACACAACAGTGTTTGGTTATCCAGTGAATGCAACACGAAAAATTATGATTTTAGTAACTTCTGAAAAGCAGGTCTATGATGGTGTTTGCTTTACAATCTGCTAAACATCATAAACGTTCATGTGAGATCAGTAGACTTGATCTGTTTAAAAATGTATGAAGAAAATCTTACACAGTTCTTAAATTCTTGAGATCAAAAAGCACTAGAGAATTCCTTCTGAAGGCCCTTACTATTGTGTTGACATTTCTGGTTTTGTGGGATCAAACAGGAGAGAAAAGCAAAAGACACAATTTGTTTTCCACAAGTAGCTCACAACCTCCTGAATCAAAAGTCATGCAGATTTTAACAGAAATACCCATCTGTCAAATGTGACTGGCTTTTTACTTTCAAGTTTAGTCGGACATCCGAGAGACAAGGTTCTCACTACATACTGATTAGAAGACTTTTTTTTTTTTTAATCAAAAAAAGAGACAAAAAATAAAGTTCGTGACCTGACTCAGAACTTGGGAAATAGGGTTACTGTGTAATATTACAACTAAAAAACTGTTGGTTTTTTTTTTTTTTTTTTACTGATCCTTTCTCAAAGCAGAGGGCTAATAACAGACAAGTATTTTAATTGAGCTTTGAATTTATTCAACCTTTTATTGTAGGTTGATGCAATTTGAATGACTAATTTAGAAGGTGCATGTAATTCAGAAGTATTAATGGAAAGAAAAGTAACATTTGCTCTATTTCACTGCAGAGGTTCTGTACATACTGACTTTAACTTTGCAGGATTGAAATGCATAAAATAATGTTCTTATAACATTCCTTATCTAATAAGATCAAATTCCTGGGCTTTCCAGTTTGAATATTCATTTTTTGTACTAGTTTATATAATCTGTTTATAAAAGTACATTTTCCATACTGTGATATTGCTGGTGGCAGAAAACTGTGTTGTGTGTTACTAATACTACAAATTATATAAAGCTTAGTATTAGACATTACATCCTGAACAATAGATTTAATCTGTTCTTTACTTGGGATAAATTAGTTGAAATGGCAAATATTTAAGAAGTGGATATCCATTTCATAGTGTACTGCGAGACTGGTTTTGATTGTGCTAGGAGTATATAGTAAAAATATTTCTGAATTTCTTTTTTTTCCCTGTGCTTTCTATTTTTTTTTTCTTCAATCTTAGCTTGTTTGCTCTGATTTGTTTCAAAGATTTGTAAGTGGGAAAACAGTGCTCCTAAAACTCCAGTTTGTCTCTGGAGACAGGAAGACAGTGAGAAGTGATTGGAATAACAAGGATAAATACATAACTCCCACAGTCCTCAAAGCAAACTGTGGGTAGAAGCGAAAATTAAAGATGATTTTAACTATTGTGTAGTATTTTTGATACGTGCTTTGATTACATAGATAATATTTAAAAATAATCTGTTCTGACAGAGATACAAATGAGAACAAAAATAGGAAAAGTGTACTTCAGAGACTGAAACTTTATTTGAGGTATGCATATTATTGTAAAACTCCTAAAGTTCAATTGTTGTATAGTGTAAATATACTTACACACATTTTTCCACCATATAATTAACATTTTTTTAGTGGATCTTTGTTCAGTTTGAACCTCTGGAAGTAGAATTAAGAACTGCCTTTTCCTGCCTGAGGTTTGCTGCTGCTTCTGAAGAAGGGATGCATCAGCATCAGCATTCAGATTTGCAGAATCACAGAATTGTTGAGGTTGAAGGGAACTTTGTACATCACCTAGTCCAGTCCGCGGCTCGAAGCATGATTACTAGTGCAGGCTGGTCAGGACTGTGTCCAGACAGGTTTTCACTATCACCAAGGATGGAGACTCCACAGCTGCTGGGAGCAACCTCTTCCAGTGTGCAGTTATCCTCACAGTAGAAGATTTTTCTTATGTCTAAATGGAATTTCCTGTATTTCATGTGACGCCTGTTGCCTCTTGTCCTGTCACTGGGCGCCACTGAGAATGGTCTGGCTTTGTCTTCACTCCCCCCTGCCTCCTTCCCCACATGAGGATGTGGATGTTGTGTGCCTGGCTGTGGATGTTGTCTGCCTGGATGTTCTCTACCTCGACTTTAGTAAGGCCTTTGACACTGTTCCCCACAGCATCCTCCTGGAGAAACTAGCAGCCCATGCTTTGAATGAGTGTACTCTCTGCTGGATAAAGAACTGGGTGAATGGCCGAGCACAGAGAGTGGTGGTGAATGGAGTTAAATCCAACTGGTGGCTGGTCACAAGTGGTTCCCCAGGGCTCAGTTTTGGATCTGGTCTTGTTTAACCTCTTTATCAATGATCTGGATGAGGGGATTGAGTGCTCTCTCAGTAAGTCTGCAGATGACACCAAGTTGGGTGGGAGTGTCGATCTGCTTGAGGGTAGGAAGGCTCTGCAGAAGGATCTGGACAGACTGAATCGATGGGCCAGCTGTATGAGTTTCAACAAGGCCAAAGTCCGGGTGCTGCACTTACGTCACAACAACCCCACGCAACGCTACAGGCTTGGGGAGGAGTGGCTGGAAAGCTGCCCGGTGGAAAAAGATCTTGGGGTCCTGATCAGCAGCCGGCTGAACATGAGCCAGCAGTGTGCCCAGGTGGCCAAGAAGGCCAACGACATCCTGGCTTGTATCAGGAATGGTGTGGCCAGTAGGAGTAGGGAGGTGATCGTGCCCCTGTACTCGGCACTGGTGAGGCCCCACCTGGAGCACTATGTTCAGTTTTGGGCCCCTCACTACAAGAAGGATATTGAGGTGCTGGAGCATGTCCAGAGAAGGGCAGCGAGGCTGGTGAGGGGTCTAGAGAACAAGTCTTATGAGGAGCAGCTGAGGGAACTGGGGTTGTTTAGTTTGGAGAAGAGGAGGCTGAGGGGAGACCTTATTGCTCTCTACAACTACCTGAAAGGAGGTTGTAGTGAAGCAGGTGTTGGTCTCTTCTCCCAAGTAACTAGCGATAGGGCGAGAGGCAATGGCCTCAAGTTGCATCAGGGGAGGTTTTGATTAGATATTGGGAAAAATTTCTGTACTGAAAGAGTGGTCAGGCATTGGAACAGGCTGCCTAGGGGAAGTGGTTGAGTCACCATCCCTGGAGGCGTTCAAAAAACGTGTGGATGTGGCACTTCAGGATATGGTTTGGTAGGCATGGTGGCGTTGGGTGGGTGGTTGGACTCGATGATCTTAGAGGTCTTTTCCAGTCTATGATGCTGTGAGGTATTTATGCACTTCGGTAAGACTCTCTGAGCCCTCTCTTTCCAAGACTAAACAATCACAGCTCTCTGCCTCTCTCAGTATGACAGACATTCCTATCCCATCATCAGCTTTGTGGCCCTTCCCATGTCTCTCATACTGAACGCCCAGAACTGGACTCAGTACTCCTGGTGCATCACACCAGTGCCAGGTAGAAGGAAAAGATCACCTCCCTTAAGCTGCTGGCAATGCTTCTTCTAATGCAGCCCTGAATGCTGTTAGAGATTAAGGCCAGGAGTGCACTTCAGAAACTTATCTCATGGTCATGCCCATCTAGGGTGCTTTGGTTCACCTCACAGAGTAATTCGAAAGCATGAAACAGGTTTCCAGTTTAAACTAAACTGGAGGGTGTTCCACAGGAATGCCTCAGAACTGTGCTCCAATCACTACAAGCTGTTTTAGCCGTATGATTTGACAGCTACTCTAAATTAGTTATGGTCACCTTCTTTTGCCTTCTTGAAATCTCAATTACTAGAAATCCTACAGTTAGTGTAGTTATTCTGTTTTAATATTTAAATATTTAACATTTTAATATAAGAAAATATTTTAATATTTACTTTTATTTATTAGATTATAGAGACAAGCTTTGAAAAATACTAGTAGTTTAAATATTGTGCAAAAGTGTAGAAACCTGTGAATTCCACATACAGATCTCTTACTCAAATTTTACAACACCGAAATTGGTCCTTAAACCACACTGAAGAATGGCAGTGTAGAATATGGAGTCACTTCCTAGGATTCATAGATGTTATTAAATTACTAGTCATCTATCCTTAATAATTACCACTCTTGTTTGTAATTGCAAATTTTGTTTCACCCATCTAGTTTGTTTACAAGTTGCTATTCTTCAAATAACAGTGAATGCTAATGTAATTTTCTACAAGTTTCAGTAATTCTAAGTAAGAGACATTTTACTTGACATAGTTTTGACTTGACAAACTTTGCCTAGCATGTAAGATAACCTTGAAATATACTGTTATCGATCTATTTTCCTCTGTCGGATTTAGAATACTGTAAAAGAATCTGAGGGCAAGAGGGGGTCATGATACTACCCTTTTCTTGTTTTGAGTTTCTTAATTTAATTTGTGTATAGTCTTCCTTCCCCCCACTTTTGCATGAGATTTTTTTTTCCTTGCATATCTCCTTAAACTTATTTTACTTGAAAATAAATATTAAAAAGTAATTTGTTTTCTCTGGAGTGTTTCAGATTTTGAATTGGTGCTGCCAGCCTAGTACTTACCTTGTCTTTTGCCAGTTTCCTTCAGCGTCATGTAATAAAGAGGAGGTTTAAGGCCCTTTGAAGTTTGTCAGTGCTATTAAATCTATTTTTAAAAGTCTTGAATTCAGACACCTTGGACTTAGCCATGTGGAAATATCCTATATTTATGATCTGCATGCAGAAATTACATGAATGAAGTATGATATGTTAATGTTCATGGAAGCCAGAATAATTAATTTTTATTTTTCTTTGCAGATGTATTCCTTATGAAAATACATTTGAAGTAGTTTGAGTACAGTCCATTTAATGTTTTCGTGTCCCTTGCTTCCCACATTTGTATTCCAGCTGTTGTCTTCCTGTACCAAGCAGTTAACATTTTTCTGTCAGTGGTTTGAGAAAGGGAAGGGGAAGGTGTAGAATGAGTAATAAATTATGCCCTGAAAAAGCTTTCAACTGTTAATCAGAATCAAAATATGACTAAAGTGTGTGGCAATGTTTTTTGTCACTATTTAATATAAATTCGTTACTATCAAATGTGAAAGATATTCCAGTTCCTAATAATTTTGTTCTGTACTAGAGAATTAAATGTGTGGGGAAGAACAACTGTAATCTTTCGATCCTGCTAGGCCAGGAAGAAGAAAGATGGATAGTAGGACAGAATTTAGAAGATAGAATCAATCTATTGTGCATGCTTGCTGGCTGGAGCTTTTGTTCTCCAGTATTTTTACTTGGCACAGAGTTAGTTTAAAATGGGAGTGAGGGGAGTTTCAGTTGTTATCCAAACATAAATCTGGAATAACTTACTGCGTATTAGGAATGAATGCCTGGCACATACTAGAGACAAAATACTCGCTCTGAAATTCTGCTGTGTATTAGCAAAGGAAAAATAATGTGGTATTACGTGACATAAATAAAGGCAGAGAAGTTTCTGTAAAGCTCTCTGTATAATTCCATCCAGCACACCCATACTTAGTATTTGCTGAACAAAGATTAAGGGCAACAAATCAAGACATAAATTTTGTAGTTGTCTTGGCAAAACATTTTTCTGGGTATGATTACTTGCCAAGTCTTTATGAATTTGAAGATAAATGTCCTGTCTGCAAACTGAGAGCAAACTCTCTTTTAGTTAATAATTGGCAAAACAGTTCTCTGTGTGTGCAAAAAGATTACAAGTAACTTTACTTATAATATTTAATATTTATATATTAGCCTCCATTACCTCCTTAGTGCTTTACTCTATGCATATACTACTGTTGTTGGCCACACAAAAATATTTTTTGTTACTCGTTTTGGATAAATGGAGCAAAAAATATAGGTTGTATCTGTTCTGAAGCCAAATGCATAAAACAAGCTTAAAAAGAACCAATACTTGCATTCGTTTATTTGTTTCCAGGTGTTCCAGATCTTCATCACAAATAGTGAAGAGAGATGAGAGTTACAGGTCACATTTCCAAGATTGTCTACGTTCTTCAAATACTTCATTTAGGCTTTAAAAACTTGAAAACTTTTGCAGCTACAATATATGGTTTCAGTTGTCTTCTTATATCAGAATTTTCAGCAGCTTGGCTTTTCACAGAGGAAATTTTTTATCAAAAGTTACTGAGCAGGTGGCTCCTGCAAGTCTCATTGTTTAGTTTTACAGTGTATTACTGTGATCATTAGGGACATGCACTTTAAACATTTTTTCAATGTGTAGGGAGACGTTCTGATGAGAAAACTCTGAAATAATTTTGATGTAAAATGGCCTCTCAAGTGTGGTATTTTTAGAAGTGAAATAATACAATTGTAATACAGAACACAAAGAGGATTTCTTTCTGTGGTGTCCATATCATTCAGGAGATTAACTTCTAGCTATTAGAAATTGAACCGCTTGCATTAAAGCAAAATGTCCGTGACTGAGCAAGCACAGTAATAATACATTCCACTGCTTTTGCAATATTATAGAAACCAGAACAGCTGTGTTTAAAGGAGTGTAAATAATTACTCTGTTTTCTTTCATATATTGAGGGGAGGGGAAACTGAACTCATGTTACATTTGGCTTTCTCAGCAGAGATGTTGGGGACGGTAAACTTTTGGCCTCTTGCTTATGAGTTCTTTGCTCCTGAGATTACCTGTCAGCATAAACACGGAGGACAGTTCTTTGACCATTTATTGCTACTTTAAAGTTTCACTCATGATATTAACACAGGAAAATCATGTTTCACTCACTGCTGCTGAAAATTCAATAATGAAAGTGAATTTGCCTGTTTGCTGCAAGTTAGGCAGGAAAAGGACATGATAAATATCCTTCACTAGATCAAAGCGTATCTTTCACTTACTATCATGTATCCTGACCATAAGTAATATTTGTGTGATAAACTGCACACAAAAGTAAGAGGTATGTAGGAGACTTAATTGGCAACAGTAGTGGTATCAAAACCAACAGAAACCATCATAGTCTTACAGATAGCCTTCATGTAGAATACTTGGGACATTTCAAATTTAGAGCAGAGAAGGGTGACAAAAGATGCAGACATGGAAAACATTTTGGACATAAAATTCTTTGCCTTAGGAAGAAGATGTAATAATAATACACGAAAGTGCAAAGAGTAGAACTAGTAGGCACTTTTTCATGTTGTCTGTTATAATGCAAGGGATTACTTAGTACTTTCAGATTCACTAACATATTGCTCTTCATAGAGATAATTTCAAAAGCAAAATTTCAAAACTTTAAAAGAATATTATTTTTATTTCAATGGTGTCTGTAGAGACAAATACCAAATTATTTCCTCTTCTTTCTGTTCTGTTTCTGTCAGAGAAATCCCTAGTTCTTTCAGTTTTTCAGCTGTTTCGCTTGCTGTCCGCTTGACGAGTTTCATGATTGTTGATAGAGGTTTTCAACCCCCAGGCCCCACTTTTGACTAGAGCAGCTCTGAGTAAGACAGTAAGTGTGCCTAAACATCCTCAACAACATTTTGTTTGCACTGGTGAGTTTCAAACTGAAGAGAGTATATCTTCCTTCTGTATCTTCAATTGAAACTGATGTTCCAGGAGGTTTTGACTGGTAGGGTGTGGTTTGTGTTTTCTGACCTGCAGCGTACCTTGTACCTCATTACAATCAGGTGGTTTTGTCAACGGTATTTGAGTGAAGACTCCCTTTCAGTGCCGAATGCTATGATGTAGTTTTCAGAAATATCGTACTCTTTCTTGATTTCCTCTTATTTGAGAAAGAAGGAATAGCTTTTGCCCTCACCTCAATGATGGCCTCGTCAGAGGCCTGTCTCTGGGCAGGTTTTGTTATGCAGTACTCCATTTGAACATACTGCTGTATGTGAAGAAGTGAGTATGCAAGAATTCTGAATTTTGAAGGTTCTGAAAGATTGCAGTAGACTCTCTTGTTAAGGTAGCTTAAGTGTGCTTTGACCTTTTACTAGTTAATAAGATCTTGAAGGACATCTTTCCAATTTATATAGATGTTGATACAAATTGGGGTTTGATGGATAGATGTGGTAACTGTCTATTATAGTCAATTGTGTGGTACAAAGATGTAATTGCTGTGACAGGTGGAATACATTTGATCTTAGCTCTGGTGACATTAATAGTCTGTATGTAGAATGTTCTTAATATCTGTAGATCTGCTCTGCTAGAGCACCTTGATGTTTTCTTGACAATCTATGTACGCTTTGGACAATAGTCCTTCGATCTTGAATGACCTGAGGACTCTCAGGCAGCTTGATCCCAGAGTCTTTTCTTAGCAGGAAAGTGGTGTTGGTATGGAACATTGCTCGATGTCACCCACAGTGTACATTTATATATAGACAAGAAAAACGTGTTTCTTATCTGTAACTCTTGTTCTTTGACCTGTGTTTGCTGTGTGTTCACGACTCACTCTTCTGCATTTGTTCATGGGAGTGCCTGAAGGAGTCTTGGAGTTTTTCTCAGTCTTCAAAATCGTAAGAGGGGAAAGGGCTGGCTTTTTAGGGCTGCCTGCAAAGCATATAGATGTCACAGTCCTGTAAATACACCCCTTTGGATATTATTAAGGAAAAAAATTATCTTGCTTTCACTATTTAAATGGATGTATTTGCAATGAATGTGAAAAAAACCCACATACAGGTAACAGAATAGTAACAGTTACAAATAAGCAGATCTTTCAATGATTAAACTGATCTTCAAGACTGAAGACATTTGCAAGATTTCCATTTATATGGAAATAGAGTTCTTTTTATATAAATGAATTATGGAAGAGATTCAAAGATGCATACTTCAGCAAGTAACATAGATCTATATCCAGTAATGACCAAGCGTATTCTGAATTTGTCACCCTAACTCATATCAGTCTAAAACTAATTTACTTTCCTCTGGAAATAAATGATATTTGCATCTGTCAAAGAGAAATAACTGATCTAGATGGCCTGTAGGTCTAGCATCCATTATGTAAATTCCTAAGTTTTACATTATTAAATCATACCATGAAATGTGTTCAGGGAAGTTTACAATCAAGTATATACGTAAAAATCAGTTTAACTGAAGACTGTAATCATTAATGCCTCATCATGTGATTATGGTATTTTAATTGGCAGTAGACAAATTAATTTGAGTGCCTTCAATACAAATCTCTATCTTTCTGTGTGTGGATTTCTTTGAAATGTAATTTGAACTTTACATGTGCTGGTTTCATAATTTGTGATACTAACAAGTTAGCATCCTGGAGATAAGTAAGGTGGGCTTAAGAGTACATATCAGTAACTAGCTTAATATTAGTGTAGTCACTTGGTGAAACCTACATAGCATAGAACCTACGTAGCAATTCTTGTTAAAATTGCTGTCTTTTATTTGTCATGGTCAGTTGTTGTAATTGTTCATAGCGTTTATTCACTCCTGAAGTTTTGCTCAGAGTAAACTTTTACTTGGTGGATATTTACCGAAAACTTGAATGCAAAGCTGCTAAGTTGTTTTATAAATTGTAAGTGTAGAAGTAGAGAAGCATTGGAGGGCACAAGCACTTTATTGATTATTTTTTGGGGTCTCAGAATGACTGGACAGCCCAACAGCTTTAACATTCAAAAATTCATCAGCTTTGCCATCCCAGATGAGGAATATACACTTTGTCTGGTTTGAATAATCAATTGTATATGAAACATGAAATACTACTTTTAAAATCCAGAAAAATGAGTTAAATTATGATGCTTAACAGAAGAACCTAGGTAAGTTTTGTAGAGAGAGATCTAGTTTTATTAGACAAACTGGTTATAGATAGAAAAGGCAGATAAACTTCTGAGCATATAATGCTTTCTTCTACAGCAAACATCAGGATAAGTACAGTTTGAAAACAACTGTGTTATATTTGTGTTTGCTGAGATAATTTGAAGGAAACAGGCTATCTCTAGTATATGAAGAGATGCTTGGGAGGAGAGAGATGGTAAAGCTGTGAAGCAAGTAAGGATTACTTTCAGACCTCTGTCCTGTATGAAGGAGGACATTGGGGTATGCCGTAATAACTAACTCGTGATAAAATTTGGTAGAGTTGCATCTTTCCATTCTTAAGCCCTGCATTTGAAAGTGTTTTGTAGGACTCCCTTGAGAGTCAGGAGTGAGAGTTGATGGAATGGCTTTTTTGTGAAAAATGTTCTGCATTTGGTTCCTGGATGTTTCTATGCATTTTTCCTTCTCTCTGTGTATGTGTTAATCCTAGTAAATAATAGTTGTTTGATTTTACCCACAGTTTCCTGAAGCATATAAAGTTCTGCCATGTGCATATCTAAAATTCATAGAGTTTTGGTAGTAAAAAGTTTTTAATCAGAAGATGTTAATCATTCATTTTCAAGATCATATGAAAAACTGGTAATTTTACTTGCAGGGAACATTTAATAAAGTCTGTCTTGTCTGATCTAAAGATCAGGTTTGTGTCTTGTGTCTTTTGATGCTATGTGTGCATATACATGGAGATAATAGATGTTTGATTCCGTTTGTTAAAGTGGAGTTTTAAAGCTAAGTGGTTCCTGCTACATGAAGTGCCATTTTTGAGACAGATACATATACACTCTATATGTATAAGTCATATGAAAATGATTGATGTATAATTAGAGATAAAAATTGACTTGAAGTTCCTATTTGAGAGAGTTAGAAACAAGGCTAGTGATTTTGTAAATAAAAGCACTTAATATTGCATAATAGTGATACAAGCATCGATCTGAAATCAGCAGCAATACTAACTGAGAAAAATAAAGCATAAATCTTAGAAAGATATCTCCTAGTATTTTTGTAGGACTGAACATATCTAGATTTCACTGTCATTGCTCACTAGTACTGCAGTAGAACATTGTTAAAGCACAAGATGAGTTTGTCTTTCAGGTGGTGGGAGGAGACATTGCTTTGTTTGCTTATGGGTTTTGCTTTAGATAATCACTTCTGTGGTTTTGTTGTGTTTTGTGTTCTTTAAAGGTCGTTTGTATGCGATGCAAACAGGGATGAAGATTGATAGTAAAAGCCCAGAATGCCGTAAATTTTTGTCCAAACTTATGGATCAGTTGGAAGCTGTAAGTAGAATTTATTGCTCTCCTCTAAAATGATTCATGGTGCTACTTTAAATTTTACTTAAGCTTCTGCGAATACTATCTTTTCTCTGTCATCAGTCATTGATGCAACTGTTCTGTATGTAGACATACTGTAGGAATTTGAGTTCTATGTAATAAATTGGCAGAAGGATTGAATGGAGGTAAAGCTATATGTGTGTATGTATTTTTATGTGTGTGTATACATGCACAAGCATAACTGAAATTTTATACAGCAGATATTTGCCATAAGATTTTGTTTAGACAACATAAATTACGATACATATTCTCATGAGAAGTCATAATTCATTACAAAATAAATTCAGGAGTTCTAAAAGACTTATAAAATTGATTTGTCTTTGATTCCGTGAAGTCTGTGAGGGTTATTTTCACTGTTGCAGGACTCGCTAGCCTTATCCTTGGGTGCTTTTGAATTTTCTGCCCTAAACTGTTGTACCCAGGGAGTTTTTTAAAACATTCTCTACAAGAGAAAGATACTATTGATTGTACCCTCTGTTAGAGATTGAGGATCTTACAGTATGAATTTTTGTAAGCAGTCTTATCTGTGTGGGTATGAGATAGCTATGCCACACTCTTTTGAGTGGACCTGATAGTATTAAAAAGCAAAGAACTTGAAATAGACCAGAATTAAACAAAGAAAGGTAAAGTCATTGTACAGATGGTCAGATTAAGTTCCAAGGGCTGTTTATGTTCATATGCTGTAATTTTCAATAGCCTCAATGGAAGTAGTGTGTGGATTTTAAGGTTTAAGTGCTCATTTGGAAGCAGAAAGTAGTACTGAAAAATGAAGCAGCAGTTGTCCTTGTGTTCGGTATTGATTCCATCCAAAATCTAGCCATAGCGATGCCTTAAGAGTTTGTGTGAAACTGGTGCAGTAGCCTTCAGGAAAAAAATGAAACGTGAACCATTTTTCTCTTTTTCATACCTTGTTCTTCTGTCTGTGTTTTATCTCTAATTTTTAGCAACGGCAAATCCAGTGTACAGAGACTTCTTGGTGTGTTTTTTCCTCAAATTTTGACATCTTTAATGAGTCCGTGTTCAAAAGAGAAGAGAGGTGGCAGGAGAGATGAGATTAAAACTCCAAAAGATTTTGCTCTTCATTTCCCAAGGATTGTTAAAATTTGTTGTATCCCTTGTGGTACTGCAGCAACTAATCTGTCTGCAGTGTTCAGTTACTCCTTTTGTTTCAAATTTGGAAAGATGGAGCAAAACCCCATGGTTTCATCTTTCGGTTGCTGGTAAGATTGTCTAAGTGACAAATGATGCTCAGGTATTGAAGTTCCTTCTACGTAGCCAAGTGGTGGAAGGATGGAGAGAGCACTTCTAAGCAGATCTAATACAGAATTTTTGGGGCTAGCAAGTATGGGTGTATTGGGAAATTGGACCTCTGCAGTAATTCAGTAGCAGCCCTTTTCAGTCTGCCCTTAACCAGTGGAGGGCACAAAGGGGTACTGCAGCTGTGTGCTAAATGTTTCTCACAGCTTTCTGTGTGTTGACACAATTGATTATTTTAGAGGTTAAGACAGAAGCTTACAAACAATCCTGAACTTTGTAGTAGCAAAGAACAAAACATTGTAGATATATCTGGAAATTACCAGATATGTTCTTTGTGAGAAACTTCATAATACTCCAAATATATGAATTAATTAAATACAGTGATTTTGGATTCAAAACAAGTATTTCTGTCAGAAACACTTTTACATAAGATTGTGTTGTTTTGCTTTTCCAGTAGGTAACTGTTTCATTTAAATGTTTTTAGTGAAATTAAACCAAATTTGCTTAAATTTAGGTTCAAATTATGAGTCATCATTTAAAACATCAGTACTGCTGTGCTGAATCACAGTTTGTGTGAACGGTAATTTCGAAAGTAAACAAGTTGGCTAACCTCAGTATTTTCGGAAGTGTATCTAACTTAGTGTCATTTGTGCGTTTGAAATCCTCTCCATTTAACATCAGATCAACTAGAATAATAAGTTACTTTCTGAGTGTAAGACGTATATATATAGACTGGTTAAATATATATATAAAGCATAATTTTCTTCCTCAATTAACTTCAGTGTTTTATCTCAGTTAACGTATCTTGCAACTTACAAATTGTGGTATACTCACAAGAAAAACATTTACACTTTGTAAAACAAATACTTTTTGAAAACTATGTAGAGTATGTGTTTGACGAAAGTCTTCGAATTTGAAGTTCTGTTTGGAAAGTTCATATTTCACTACTTAAATCAAGGAACTTTTCTGGCAACACTCTATGTAGTAGAAGGTTGGCAGCAAGCTAAAAAATATGGAAATGCAGTCTGCATGATTAAGTTTTCTTCACACGCACAGTGAAAAATAACTGCCATTCAGAGATTGTTTTTAAATCTTTTGGCAAAATAAGGGCTGCAGGTTAGTATCGTGCAGTGTTCCTGTTTTTGTTCTCTAAGGATAACCTGAGATTTCCTTATGTGAAAACAGTAAGCCTATTCAGAAGTTGTAAATCCACCTGTTGTAACTGTTAGAGGGTTATTTGCTTTACTGATTTTTATTAGGAAACCTGAGGATTCTTGTACTCTAGCGTCTTCGAAAAGAGGTCTTTGAATAGCAGTACACTGCTTACACTGAAAATTCCAGTAAATCCATAGATCACTAGACCAAAGTAGGGCACAGAGGCTTTGAAAGATGTAATGAACTGCAGTGAAATAACCTTACGAGAGAGAAGATATGCGATCACTCTGACCTATAGTACCTTTATAAAGCGTGCATTACTTTATCAGTTCAGCTGTGATGAATCCTGACACAGGCTTCAGAGTGCTTGGTTTTCCGGATACTAAGATGAAAAATATCTGTAGCTATTCCTTCACAATACTGTAGTTGTGTTTATTTTTAACGTGGTTTTTTTTTTGTTTGGTTTGGGCTTTTTAAAGTATTTTGTGATTGAAGATGGTATTCAGAACTACTTATTCATATTATTTGTCCCTCCAAAAGAACGTGCTTTCTCTTCAGCGTGCTACTTTTAGCGTTTGTTATGTTAGAATCTGGAAATTTGTAAAATAATTAAAGTGCATGTTTGGTGTGTTTTGCTTTTTTCTTTTAAATTGTACTTGGCTTTGTCTATATCAGCAGCTTCTTGTGTTTGAATTAGATTGCAGAATTGCTAGGGTCTAATAAGGTAATGGATGTGTTTTTTTCAACTTTTTTCAGATGAAAAAGCAATTTGGTGAAAATGAAGCAATTACTCAGGAAATTGTTGGTTCTGCTCATGTGGAGAATTATGCCTTGAAAATGTTTTTGTATGCAGACAATGAAGACAGAGCTGGGCAGTTTCATAAGTAGGTGAAAGTCTTTGGGTTTGTTACCTGAATTATGATATTGGTCAAAATAGTTGAATATCTAAACTCTTTAATTTGACTGGAAGAAAGAATTATGCTTTAACGCATTCATTTCTTTTTCAGAAAAAGTGATTTGTTACTACTTCTAAGTCTCTTAACTTCACACATTAACTGGTATGCTGCTTCTGTTCTTTAGGAGGTTACTCACCTACTGGCAAGCCTTATAAAACCCCAGGCTAATATTGAGCTTGGCATCAAGCTTGTTATAGTTTTTACTGTCCAATAACATTAAAATAGTTTTGATTACACATTATGTGGTTTGATTTACAGCAATTACTACAGCGTGTTAATGACTTTGCTGGGCTTTTTCTAAGATAATATAGCATGTCCTATGTCCATCTTGAACATTCCAAACTAGAAACTAAGTGCAGAACAGATGACCAGCTTTAAAAAAATACTCAAAACTTTCTGCATAGTAGTCAGGAGACTAGCTAATTTGTTGCTAAATTTAATCATTGTGAAGTAAGTTCTGTAATAACAGATGAAAAGGAAAAAAGTGAGTGAGTTCTGATTAGCTGGAAATAAGTCAGCATCATCAAAAATGCCAACTTCAAAAATGTGATCCTGAGAGACTAACATTACCGAGTTAGTAAAATGTTTTATTTTTTACAGAAACATGATAAAGTCCTTTTATACTGCAAGTCTCCTGATAGACGTTCTAACAGTGTTTGGGGAGCTCTCTGAAGAGGTAAGTGTTAGGGATATCAGTCTATTATCTGATTGCTATTCCTAGCACAGGTGCAAATTACTGTTTTAGTTGTGTAAAGTTGTTTTTATAAATTGTGAATATGAACTTCAAAGAACATAGGTTCTAATTGTGTAGTCAAATACATGTTAGTAAATCATAAGTAAGTCATAAGTAATTGTGGTAAAATTTCAAATAGATTGTATATGAAATACTAGATAACTGTAGCCTCTTAGAAGATGCCTCATGACTTGAGTATCAGTTAGAAATGCAAAGTCTGATTGTTACTGTGAGACACATAGCATTACATTGAGCAAGCAGGAATGATTATAGGGAAAAATGATGCGAAGTTCCTGGCTTTTTCCATCTTCACTTTTTTCACCTTGCAAGCAAGACCTTCCGTGGAAGTAACTGAGGTGGAATTGTGCACAGTTTTAGTTAGAACAGGTATTTTTGGGTTTGCAATAAACCCCGCTTTTAAAAGGTGATATGTTAAGTTGGAAGAATTTGAATTTACTTAATAAAAAATGGCATGCTGTCTGGCCAATAGGACATGAATGTTTTAATTCAAGAAGTTATCTGCGAAAGTAACTAACACACTGCTGTTTATGGCAGGTAATTTTTAAATCAAACAAGCTGAACAAAGACCATGATTACTTTTATTAAGGCGCACCAGAATAATCTCTTGGTCTGTTTTAAAGCAAACTTTCCTATTAGATGCATAGTCAGCTGCTGTCTGTTATTCGTGCCTCTCAGAAGAATTAATCTCAGATATAGAGGAGAAGATACTCTTAATAAAAAGTGTTCCTGGCTCTGAAAATTAGAAATGAGATTTCCTAAATTACCTGAATGACAAGCTCATTTTGAAAATGTCGTGGTATAGTTGATAACTTCCAGAAAAGAAAAAAACATTAGAGAAAGCTGCTACTGACTCATGAAGACAAGTTTCAAAGATTAACAAATAAATAAGAAACAACAACGATGCTAAACAATCTGAGACAAAATCAGCAAGTGCTGATCATGGAAGTGCTGAATATGTCTCAGGACTCCTAAATCCACACAGGTGGTCTACAAACATTTTTTTTTTCTCGCATGCTTGAGTGTTACAGGCTTCCACGCTTATGCTAGTAAATATGCCTTAGAAACGAAAAGTTCTGCTGCTTTGCAGGCCTGTAACAAGCCTGTTGTTGTATTGGTCTCAAACTATTCCATGCTCTGCTTGGAATTCACAGACTTGACATCCTGTATGTAAATTGTCGATCTGATAAGCGTGCCTAACATGCAGGCATATTTGTTCAGTTTAAAATGCATTTGCTCTGTCTGCTTTCATTTGTAAATATTGGAAGGAAGGTAAAAGAATTATTTTGATAGTGGTGCGCTTCTTGTATACTACGACACAGAGGAATGTAAGTGTAGCTATTGAAGATAGGTCTTGTCCAAGAAGAACACTCACTTGGCAAGTGTTCTTGCAAGATTCTACACCTTCCATAGACTCGGACTATACCAATCTACAGTTTTCATCTATCAAGAGGCACAAATAAGGTTGCTTTCTCATGCGTTCTCTTAAAACTGGCTGCTATGCCCCCTGACATCCTTTACAATATCAAATAAGAATGGTTCTAGAGCCAGAGAGTGAATGCGTATTGGACTGGACTGAAAAGACAATCACCTTAGTAAGAATTCGGTGCACAACACAGTGCACTGATGCAGTGACTCCTCAGAGATCTGGAAGCAATCCTTCTTGTGGTTGGAAAAAATTGTTATACGTGTGCCAGGTCTCAACATCCTTGAAGGGACGGGAACGATCCTCACACGCATTGGTAAGATGCACAGTCGGATACTTTTATTCCCCCGCTTCTGCGGTTATATACATTTGCCATATCTGTACACACGATTACGCTTACATCGGATAGGCTACAGACATAAATCACACACTGTTCACATGCTCTACATTCCCTTATGATTGATAACTATGCACTAACGCCAATAGCAACAGACCGCCTCCACGTCCTTGAACACATCTTGTTTTTGCTATCAATGGCTATTCTTAGCTGTCTTTTCTAGCAAGCCTGTTAAATCATGCTGTTTTGCTTAAGCAGCCTAGTCGTGCTAATTCTCAAGCTACATCAACCCCAACATACGTGTCAATGTGGAATGCTAGCAGTGGTGTTTACTACTGAAGGTGGGGGTTTTTTTGTTGATGCTGAAAGGATAGAAGTGCTTTGTAATTGGAAAGAAGCAGAATTATATAATTTTGACTGTTTAATCGGAGAAGATGTTAAAAGAGAGTGTACAAGAAATACAGTAACAAGTTTGCACTTCTGGCTAGCATCATTACATTTCAACAGTTTGCTTATCCAGGGTCACATGGAAGAATGATGGGACAAGTATGACATGTGACTGTCTTAGACTTTTGCAGAAGCTTTTGTTAGCCTGAAGGAAGCTCAGTTTGACACCTGGTTATATAGTAAGACATCTGAATTTTCTATCCATTCCCATTATTCAGACCATTCATGTGTCTTCAGTATGTAATTGCCTTCATAGGTATGGAATATCAACTATTAAAAGGCTTTTAACTGAACAGCAGAAGGAAGATACTGGATGGTTAGAAAATGGGTATTGTAAACAATAAGTGTATTTTTAATTGGAGAGTCATTGATCATTGGGTAGTGTGAATGGATTGTGTCACAGGAAACAGTGGATGTTCCATATCTCAATATTAGAACTAGGCAAAAGGATTTGCTGGAAGATGTATTTTTCAAGACATAGCCTATGTCAGATCAGTAAGAAGCTGTGTGATAGTAGTGTTACTTTCATTTACTTTGGTAGTAACGTTCATACAGTAGGGCACCCTTCCTAAAAGGGACAGCAGTGCATACTACAAACAATCTGAAAGCAACAAAATTTAGATTCTCAGTTCTGGAATGATAAGCTTTGCTGCAGGGATGCGTAATGACACACATCATACACTCTGTTCCCTTTTCCTCCCTCGGTCCAGCGTTTTGGTGGGGGTTTTTTTGGGCCATTCTTAAATATGCTTTCCCAGAGGCGCCAGCAGCCTGGCTGTGGGGCTCAGCCATGTCCTGCAGCGGGTCCGCTGGAGCTGCCCATGTCTGGCAGAGGGCAGCCCTGGGGCCTCTCCGCACAGGCCCCGCTGCCCTGGCCACCCACCGTTGCCAGCACTGGACACGGACACCCGACACAACAGCATCTTCACGCTTTATCAAAGAAATAACTGCAGTATTAGAACAGAGGGAGATGTAAGGGCTGTTAAATCTAGCATAATATTGTTTTGTAAAGGTACCATACTCTGGATGTGTATTTCTGCATTTTGTGGCTTCTGGTGTATCTATGAGTGATAAAAGAATTCATCTTTAACACTACCTGGCCAGGAAAGATGATTAAAAGAAAGTATTTAATAGAAAGCCCAGTTTTCCAATTGTACTTTTCCTTTCTGAGATACAGTGAATGCATTTTTATAAATCTGCAATCAGGATAGGCTTTTTTCTGGAGAACATTTTATTTGCGAAAAGGAGGACCATCTCTTTCTCCTGGGCTGCACTGAGCGTCCTGGTGGATAACAATGTATTAAATATCAGTAAGGGAGCCTGCTGGAGATACCCATTATACTGTCACTCTACCCTGTTCTAGATGACGGTGCAATAGACTTTGTGAAGTACAATTTTGAATTTCATTTTATTAATTCTCAAAAACTGGATGTAATTTCAGTCAGGACTTTGAGAGATTATTCTCTCTACCTCAGTTTCTGAACTGCGTTACCTGTGGAAATTTGCGTTCACCAGTTCCTTGCAGGTAATGATGTTGAAGTGAAACACACTATCAACCTGCATTGTTCACTTGGCCAAATTATTGCATTCATACTTCCACATTTCTCATCTCTGTTTATATTCAGCCTTGTTCCTTGAAATATTACCTCATAACTTTCAGGACTTTTCAGGACAGTTTCTCTTAAAACTTTTGACAAAGTAGTTGATTTACCTAATCAGTTTAGGATTTCTTGTAACAATTGAGAACTCTTCCTGGATTGAAAAAACACTACTGTAGAAGTCCCAGGACATATAAAGTGGTCAATCTTGATTTCATGTTTTGACGTACTGAAATATACTTTACTGTTCGTAGGTACAACTTTAAAAAATTACATGGAAAATCTCAAAATAGAGTGATTTATTTCAACACTGATGTTTTGTGAAAAGAAGAATCTGTGAAAACCCAAGTGAAATGCATTTCCTCAATTCCCAATTCCTTTTTTCCAGAACCTGAAAATAGTGAAAAATTACGTTGTGTTTTTTTTTAATACTGAAGTTACTACCACATTTTTTCAGTTTCAAACTGTCACTGTAGAAATGGAAATGTAATCAGAAAGGCAAGCAGCAGATTCACTTCCCACTGTTATTGCTTCGTATTGACACCATTTCCGAAGATGAGAGTTGGCAAATAATTGTATTGACTGTCAACATAGTAATTTTTTTGAGAAGTATGATTATTTTTATTAATAATTGAACTATTAAAGCTGTCGTTAACAGTTTATTTAAAGTTGTTATTATCATATCACCTTGCTTTGCAGGTAGTTTACAATTGTTATTACTAAAATCCTTCATCTGATTTTTAGCTATGTTATGAAGATACTAAATCAAAATATATGGATCCCACACACAGTGCATTAATCTGCAGCTACAGCAGTCTTGCTGTAGTCATGATTTTAAACATATTTTTGAGATGTAAAATAATATAATTAGAAAAGATGTTATATTATTGATCACCAGGAGTAGTATTTTAAATTTCAGATATTTAAATCGAAAGTAAATAATCATCTACGTTTCTGGAGATAGAAAGTTTTCTCTGTTATTTCACATCAGTAATTACTACACAGTGCTTTCTAGGACCTAGATGGTCCTGGTATACTTTGTTTCCTTTTCCTGACATGCTGCACTAATTGAAGATCTCCACATTTTCCTTCCATGCTGAGATCCTATTAGAGCTGTTCTTTTTAATATTTTTTAAATTCACCAATTAATTTCGCGTGTTGTTTATCTTTAAAGTAGTGTCAAATCATAGCAGAGAACGCACTTTCGTTTTATAATCTCTTCTCACGGTGGAAAACCTGCTTATATTTCTGTTTTGAATGCATTAATTGACAGAAGTGACTGGTTAAAATGGCTGCCCATTTCCCTTCCCCAGAACGCCCAGCACAGGAAGTATGCCAGGTGGAAGGCAGCGTACATCCATAACTGCTTGAAGAACGGAGAGATTCCTCAGCCTGGGCCTATTGGAATGGAAGGAGAGAGCTTTGGTATGTGTTTCCCTTTTCTTTTTAAAAGAGCAGAGGGCTGGGCCAAGACCAAAATGGTGGTACGCACAGTACCCCACAGGAGGCACTGCTTCCCTGTTTCCGTTCACGATAGGCCGCCTTCTGCTTTTTCTTCTCTGCTTCTCCTACTGTCATTTTTATTGGACCTTACTATTGGATTGACTTATTTAATGATTTTTTTTTTTCCTCTGTGCTGAAGATTATTAGTTTGAATACAGCTACTCTCTAAGAAGGCATTGTCACCTTTTGGGCCAGAACCATGCATCTCTTTAAGGCTACCCACAGTCCTTCTTTTATATCTGTTCTGTAAAGTTATGATCCCTTTCTTAGTTCATCCTCTCTCGGAAGTTAAATAGGAGTTGAAAATGGATTGGTCATAGGTGAATTCAACTTTAAAGCAAACACCTGATTGTGAGACAGCCCCTTCCTCACCATATAATAATGTGGTTTTTAAAAACAGGTTTATGGTCTACTCTTTTTAGATTGGCTTTCCTGCTGCTTTCTCACTCATCCCTCTTTTCCTCATGTTTTTAGTTACCCCCCAGTGTTCTTCTGGCTACCTGACTTTCCAGTACAGGATTCCTTGAAGTTGCCTCCTTAACAGATAAAAAGTGCTGATTTCCAAGGACACCCACTTACCAGAATGAATGTTTATCAGAACAAATTGTTTAAAACCTCCTAAACTGTAACTTTTACTTTCTTCTATTTAATGCATTCAGACCTGTCTAAATTCTGCTGCTTATTTATAAGTCTGAGCTCTTTAGTAATAAATGTTAGGGGTATCCAAACCTTGTAATTTAGAGGTTTTTTTAAGAGAGACAGCACCACTGTGAGCATGCAAGCTAGCCTCTCCATGAAGTAACAGAACATGTGCTAAACAGACTCTTACAAGAGCACACTGATCGCATCCTAACCTATTCTGAGAAAGACAGCTCCATTCTCTTATGACATTGTGTGTATTTTTACTAAAAATAACTAAACAGTCCCAACAGAGCTGACATATTTCTAAACTTTATAATGTCAACCTATTTCTAAAGTATAGTTCCAGAGGCTTCACAGATAACACACAAGAATAAAATCACTTACAGAACTTTTTATGTTAAACTGCTGAAGCAGATAGTAGTATTACTGTTCTTTGTATAAACTGACCACGCTTTTATAGTTATTGATAAAAGTGAAATACATGCAAAAAATTATGCATTTGTGAAATATATCAAAATCAAAACGGCATGTAATTGTGAAATTAACTTTCAAAATATTTTCACCTGTTTACTTTTCCATTGTTCACTGGGTTGCTATGCTTAATGCTTTATGAATGTTTAATTCTTTTTGTATATCACCGGTTGCTTTTGATAGCAATCGATTTCATTAATAAGGGGTCTCTTCGTTTTCCTCTCCAGTCAGTACAAAAGCTTGAAATACAAGTTTTAATTGTGAATCTCTTATGGAAATAGAATGTCTTTGGAACGGGTATTTTCATTATGCAAATTAAATCAGACTAATTCTGCACAATGACAGTAACCACTATGGATAATCCTTCACACGTAATGAAACAACTAAGATCATTAAATGATTTGAAACTTTCCTCTGAGCTAGTATATGAGACTTTGTGGCTTGAATAAATGTCACTTCAGCTGATGCTCGTGTATCTCTTAACTTAAGCTTGAATTTAATGAAACAAATTTTTCCAAGAAGAATCAATAAACAAATCTACAATACAAAAGAGATAAATCTAACTTGGTAGTTTAGTTGTAGAGCTAGAATCATAGAATCATAGAAAGTTTTGGGTCAGAAGGGACCCCTAGAGGTCATCTAGTCCAACCCCCCCACAGCGAGCAGGGACACCACTAACTAGATCAGGTTGCTCAGAGCCCTGTCCAACCTGGTCTTGAATGTTTCCAGGGATGGGGCCTCCACTACCTCTCTGGGCAACCCGTTCCAGTGTTTCACAACCCTCATTGTAAAGAATTTCTTCCTTATATCTAACCTAAACCTACCCTGTTTTAGTTTAAAACCATTACCCCTCGTCCTGTCACTGCTGTCTCTACTAAAAAGATTGTCCCCATCTTTCCTATAGGCTCCCTTTAAGTACTGAAAGGCTGCAATCAGGTCTCCCCGCAGCCTTCTCTTCTCCAGGCTGAACAAGCCCAACTCTCTCAGCCTGTCCTCATAGGAGAGGTGCTCCAGCCCTCGGATCATTTTTGTAGCCCCCCTTTGGACCTGCTCCAACAGTTCCATGTCCTTCTTGTGCTGAGGGCTCCAGAGCTGAACGCAGTACTCCAGGTGAGGTCTCACCAGAGCAGAGTAGAGGGGCAGAATCACCTCCCTCAGCCTGCTGGCCATGCTTCTCTTGATGCAGTCCAGGACACGGTTGGCCCTCTGGGCTGCCAGCGCACATGGCTGGCTCATGTCCAGCCTTTCGTCTATCAGTACCCCCAAGTCCCTCTCAGCAGGGCTGCTCTCGATCCTTTCATGCCCCAGCCTGTATTGATACCGGGGACTACCCCGACCCAGGTGTAGGACCTTGCGCTTGGCCTTGTTGAACCTCATGAGGTTCACACAGGCCCACCTCTCCAACCTGTCCAGGTCCCTCTGGATGGCATCCCGTCCTTGGACGGGACTGGCTACATAAAGCCGTCCTTGCTACATAAAGTTTTGTGATCTTATGTGTTAATACATATGATCCATATATTTGCACATGTGTGCACACACACATACACACACACACGTAATTATTTGTTTGTTTCCATTCATTTATGTTTGGGGTCTGTTCAGTGGAAATTTTGAAGTCTGAACCTGTAATTTCAAATATGTTATGAATAGGCTTGTAATTTTCTGCACGTTGTTTTTATTTTAAGCATATCAAAACATCAGAAAACTGGCTTCTCTTCTGGTTCTCAATCTTTTCATCATGCAGTCTCATATTTTGAAGCTTTCTTCCTGTTCATCTGTGAAGAAAGAGGAACATGGGCATGACCTACTGTTTATAGAAAGATTAAACTGATGGCCCTTACAGTAAGGTATACCATCCTATTCCACTTGGCAGCCGCTAGCTGATTCTTTAGCAGAAAACAAATGTACAGCAGAAGATAGAAAATGACAAAGTAGCATGAATAAAAGCTGTCTAGCATGCCACCTTTGTCAGACATTGGGCAGAGTATAAGGAAGTAGAAGACAGGCAGTCTTACTCGCTCCTTCCAAGCCCATGTTTGTTAGAAAGTAGTATATTGCTTAAAGTATGAGAGTTTTCTGTTGTATTCCAAATGGGAACTGGAGCATATGGCATACAAGGTGAAGTTAAGTAGGCCTAAAGAGAGTTCTTACTGCTGTTTTAAACTGTACCTAATGGGAGAGTGCAGAGAAGATCTAAGCCAGAATCTGCTTGGAAATGCATAGTGATAGGACAAAGGCAATGGACACAGGTTGCAACACGGAAAATGTGGATTAATTATTAGGAAAAAGATACTCACCATGAATGTGGTCAGAAATTGAAAAGAGAGTCCAAGAGAGGTTATGGAATCTCCATCCTTGGAAATATTCAAAACCCAGCTGGACGCAGTCCTGGGCAATTGGCTGTAGCTGAACCTGCTTGAACAGATAATTGGACTAGATAATCTCAAGAGGTCCCTTCCAACCTCAGCCATTCTGTGCCCAGAGCAGCATGATCTCTGTTGGTGCTGCTATGAATGAGGAACTGGATCAGGTAACATGCAAGGGATCCTTCAGCCTTTTTATGATTCTTAAAAAAAATCATTTGATTGTATATGGGAAAGAGAATCAACGGGTGGAAAGGGGAGAGGGCCAGGTAAGAGTGCTGCTGAGGTTCAATTTTAGGCAAAAAAGTGTGAAAAGTGGCTCTCCACAGTGAATTCTCTTATAAATTGTATCTTGTGGGCACCATTACAGTTGAAAAAAAAAAAAAAAAAAGAAAAATTATAAAATAAATCATCACTATTTTTTTTAATGAGAATGTGTGCCAAACATCTACCCCTTTTTATTGTTAGCCTTTATTTTGTTAAAAGTAAACAAAAGTATCTAAAAGCCTGAGTGCTAATTATAGTTTCTTTGCAGTTTCGTGATAAAATATTGTTTGGTTATTAATACTCTAGAAACACTACAACATAAGTAAATTCAAATATTTGTGAATAAATAATGAGTATGATACAATTTGATTTCAGAGCTACCTGTTTATTCTTGTTATTATGCTTTCCTTACCTAAAGACGCCCTACAAAACTAAACACTGGAGTAACTGTCTTACCCACTGAAATATGCTCCAATCTAGGTACAGCTATATTTAAAGCGAAGCATTAGCAAACTTAATTTCTTTTTCAACATACAATCTTTTTCAAGGCAGTTTTCTTAACTCCTGGTGCAGCTGTAGCAAGAGAGACTTATGATGCAACTCCAGCTGCAAACATTTCCACGTCTTCGTAAGTCAAATTGCACCAGTTTGATAATTTAGTGGAGAAGGCAACGTGGGAAAAAGCTTTTGTTACAGTGAGTGTAATGAATAGCCCAATTAAATATTTCTAGCTTTAAATGAGTGCTCTTTAGTGGTCTGAATCATAGTGTGGTAATGTTTACAAAGCTCACCTGATTATGTGAAATTAATTATGAATTCTGAACAATTGTAAAACCAGAATTACTAAGCAAAGATTACAGACCTTTTGCTAAGAGTCTGTGTATGCGGCTTGTGTAGAAACAATAATTGTTCCTCAGCAGCAACAAATAGACTCTTTCTTCATTTTATTAATGTGGAGGCAAAGGTAACTGACTTGTTCAAGGCTGCAAAAGAATCTGTTGTAGGAGGGAAAGTAGCATACAAAATTTACTCAAATCCTTACTATTCATTGCAGGTCATTACAAGCGGTAGTGTGAATAGGTGGAGACTTGCTTTTGTTAACGAGTTGTGTCTACATGCAAGTTAAAAGGGATACTAACGCTGAGTGAGCCAGAATTTTAACATTCTTATTCATAGGGAGCTTGCAATATGTGTAATTGTAATTATTTATTGAATTGTATTTCATGTAGTAAGAGAATTTCTCACACCCATTTATTTTCTGAGCAATGAAATGAAAAATACTTTTTGACATTTATTTTTGGAAATTACCTCCAATAGTGTAGGTGTCTATAATGCTTTACACAATCAAGACAAAAATTTTATGCAAATTAATTTTTATTAGAAGAATTGGTAAAAAAAAGTCTCAATTCTTGCTTTGTGCATCATAAGAAGAAAAGCAGCATTGTTTGAATGTATGACTGGACCTTCCCCATTCCTTTCTGCTTGCTCATTTTCTTCCTCCCCTTGCAAGTGGAAAAAGTCTGTTTAAACAGAGTGAAACTAGGTCTCTGTAGCTTGACAAATTACCATTTTTTTCCGAAGTGTTATTTTCTTTGTGATTCTTGAAAACCATACTGTAACTCTTGGAGATGTTTTTACAGTAACATAGGCATGCTTTATGCAGTTCTGCTGTTGGATTTATGGATGCTTTTGTCAGGATGCCACCATGGAAACCTTAAAATTACATGCTTGGTTTATTAATGCAATTGGAATATGAGTCCTAGAGTACACTTAAAGGTCACTTAGCAGTAGTCCTAGGTCATCCAACAAGATTTTATACTAGTGGAAAAAAACTAAAAATGTGATTTCAAATAGGAAAAAGTTCCTAAATGGTCACAGTATGGCTGTAGTCAAATACATTAAATGTCACCACTTTCATTGCAGTATATAATATGTAGTTTACATATATATTGCAGAATTCCAAGAAACCTGTATAGTCCCAGCTAGTCGAAAGAACAGTGTGTGAAGAGTTCATGGATTTTTTAGTCCATTTCTTGATGTTGGGGGGGGTTATTGCTGTTTTCTGAGAAATTAATTTTCTGATTTTCCTAGTGTTCATTCCCGTTCCCTGGAAAAGATTTGTTTTTCAATAATGTTGTTGATGTTCTAACCACAGAACTTAAAAACAGTTTGTTGACCAAAATGTTCTTTTCCAGCAGCCTGAAATCTTTGTATTTAATACTAAATATTTAAAACTGTTCACGAATACTTGCAAGCGCGTATCTCAAAGTATTAGAACCATTTTAGTCTTTGATAAAGAGTATTTTAAATGTTTACTTTGCAGAAAGAGTAGCTGCAATGCTTTGATGACATGTGGGCACTTTAAACACCGAAGAGAATTTAAACAAAGCTACTTTTATGTTTAATACAGTTTAACATTTGCCAATCACATAATGAGTAAATCAAACAGTTGAGCTTGATCTCTTGATACATATGCCTGATTAAAAAATATATCACCCTTTTGTGAATTTGCCTCGTATAGGCACTGTTATTAAGGGTGGTCAGCACTTTTAGCATGCTTGTTTTTGTTGCTTTTTTTGTTAATAACATTGCCAGACTTTAGCCATTTGGGTTCATATCTCTCATGGGCAGTGTCGCCTACAACATTGTACTTTTATAGGAGTGAGTAGAGACCATGAACTGCAAGGAAGTTTGAAGCTGAAACAGAGAATGTCTTGGAGAGAGGATTGGGAGGTGGTGCAGGACAGACACAATTATGGGGCATGGGGTTGTAGATATGGGATGTGAAGTCCTGGTGCAGAGAAAGAGAAATCAGAAAGGAACTGAATAGCCAGGTAAGAGCAACAGAAAGGGGGAGTGGACAGAAAAAATGAATAAATGTATTAATGGTTTAAGTTTGGGCAAGAACTTACAGGTAGTTTCTCTTAAATGAAATACTAAGTACAGTGAAAGCAAGTTTTCTCCCACACCCTCGTTCTCAAAAGTGGCTTAGTAATTTTTACAACAGCTTTCCCAAATTACTAGCTTCAGGCAGACACCCAACATAGAAAATCCAACTTTATGGCTACAATTTGACCAAGCTATAAAACATTGATAACAGGGTTACAAGTAAACTTGAGCAGCCTTATTTTCAGGCAGCGTGATGAGTGTTGTGCGTAACTATTTCATTACTCTTATGTACAGTCTCTGGGATTTTGTTAAATTTTATTTTCTGCAACAGTTTTAAAATAATTTTTTTAGTTAACACCAAAAACACTGATAAATACAGCATTCAACCAGTGGCTTATTCCTGTCATTACATTATTATTTAAAAGGTAGCATATTCGTTGCTTACTTTTGAATCTCACCTCCTTTTTTTGCCAGTTTTAACACATTTAATTTTATTTCCATGCATGTTAGCCACGTGATATTGCAATATGAGTTCCTAGCAAGAAATACAGCAAAGGAAAAACTGGTACCATGAGATATCCTTTGCCTTGCAGAGATCTTGGAAACAACTGTTTGTTTGCATTTGTCACAAATAGCTTCATAAAACCACAGCCTGAATTACTGGTTGCAGCAAGTGAAAGTAATTTTCTCAAGAGTAACGTACAAAAATTTTAGCATGTTCTGTCTTTTTATATTACATTTTGCTAGCAATGCTTGACGCTCCTGACAGAACTTTGCTTCTAGGTTTCTTTGCTTTTTAATGACTTTAAATAAAGATTCTTATTATTAGACTGTGAATTTGAGGGATTTGTGATTTTGTTTATTAGTATTTGGATGTTCTGAATGAAATTAAACTACTGCAACTTTGCAATATAAGACAAAAATATATTCTCTGAGTATTTATTAAAATCCAGTAAAAATGTCCTAATGACAATACTACTGATTTTACTCCGCATTAGAGCCTTTTATTGTAGTAAATAGTATTGTGAATTAGAAGGTGTTTAGTTATTTTTAGTAAAGGTAATACCTGAACTTTTTCTGAGAGGAAGAGGACCTTACATGGGAAAAAAAATCTGGTATTTGTAATAGTAGACTGTTTAATTATCAAACAGTAGAGATGTTTGCATAACACATAATCCTGTATAGTTGAAGATCAGTATGGATTTCATAAAGATAAAACGTGTCTTTTGCCAACTCTGGACACATACAAGTTTTGTGCTCCCATATTTGTTTTGGTCCCTTTCAAGAACTGTTTTTTATCAAAGCCTTTCCCAAAACTGTGCTTGTTCCGCCTGACATTATTAATACAGACGAGCACATACACAGTAAAAGAAAATCAGCTTTTTTAAAATGAACTGAATTCAAATTAAGGAGCAGAAGGCAACTATATTATAAATTAACTGTGTCATTAGCATAATAAAATTGGACCATTAGCCTTCAAAGCAACATTGAATAAACTAGACCAGAACCTTAAGAACGTTGACTAGATTGAAAAATAACGTATATGTTCTTTGTACATGCTATGAAATATATTGAACATCATTATTCTTATAGTGCATTATGTACTCTAACTGTTCTAGATACAGTTATGGCTTAGCTAAGCTACACTTCATTTTCTTGTTTGGTATTACTTCCCAAAGTTCCCCTTTTTTTTTAATTTATTTGTAGGTTTTTTTAATTTATATTGGGTGGAAGGATTGGCACTGCTTTTCTTTTACAGAATTTGTAAGGCAAATACAGTTTTCTATATTCTGGTTCATGTATTTATTAAAATACAGATTACTGCATATTTGTGGTATCTTGTTCAACTACTGTGGATGAAGTACATGAAACTAGAAAGGATTGTACTAATGAGACAAATTGCTTATAGTCAGACCGGTAAAGAGATGGTCCTTCAATTTAAATAGAAGAGATCTTTGAAAGTATGTGAGTTTCTAGATCTTTGTCCTATGTTACGTTGCTTTTCACTTTGTCAGATCAGCCGTAGGTGGTTTGAGTTGACAAATGTTTTATTGCCACTTTAGTGGCAATTTTTCTACTAACACACATTTGAAAGGAGATTTTAAAAGAAAGCCTAAATTCTCAAGCGTTTGTAGAGAAGAGTTGCAGTAATTCCTGTTCTGTGTCATCTTAGCAGATGCTGAAAGGGAAGAAGCAGGGTCATCTTCTCTCCATAGTGGAACAACTCAACCAACATCATCATCTACGTATGAAGCTAACAACATACCAACTAGTAATTATACTGGCATACATATACCACCAGGTGCCCATGCACCAGCCAACACTCCAGCTGAAGTACCGCATAACACAGGTATGTCTGAATCACACCTGAAAAACTCATGCCTTTATTGAGAGGCAAATTCTAGCCTTCTTTCCATTACATGTAAAGTAAAATAATGTAGGTATTCTGTGGCAGAAGCAACTTCATAAATTAACATCATTAAAATGCTATCAGAAATATTTTTAAAACTATAAAAACATAAAAAATATGTAGTTCATATTTTGGATCACTTTTCCAGAAGAGATATATGGACTGAAAGCGTAACTATTCCTACAGACAGAATGTTTTTTTTTCTTCTCTAGAATCATGCATTGCAACATCTATACTCTATAGCAACATTTGAATCCTTCTCTTGATAGGTGAAATTTTATTATTTCATTTCATATTTAGCTTTCCCTGTGCAGATTGACCTCTGTTCTTTATGTGGGAACATATCCATCATAGTGTTGAAACTGTTACAGCAGCACTATAACAGTCATGCCTGATGTGCCATTCATACTTTTCTTCTATTTTGTTTATGATCCTTTTCTCATGCAAGTACTTTCATGTGATTGACCTCAAACAGTATTATTAATGGAAATCTTGTCCCTACTGCTAAACATATTGGGTCCGACAGCCTTCTTCTTATGCTTTGTCATTTTTGGACCAAAACCAAGTTCTTAAAAACCCAGAGTTCTTCCAACAGTTGCTATATTTAAAAAAAAAAAAAAAAAGAAGTTGTATTACATGATTTGTAAATACAACTTTTTCACCTGATGTTGCCTTTTTATAATGATGTTTAATAAGACTAAAAAATTAAAAGCTCTTGAATTCTGATGATCATTTGATTGTTCAGATGTTTTTGTCACACAGCTCCTCCTTTTACTTTCTTATTTTAAAAAAGCATCACTCTATGAAAAGTTCAGGGTGCTCTTTTTTCCAGCTTTGTCAAAGGGAAATCCTACAGATAGGTGGGGTTTTTTGGCTCTGGGAGGGGGAGAGTGTTTTTACATTCAGCCTGAATAAGTGTTTAGCTCTCTGGTTTTACCAGATCCAAAAATTGTGGAATATGTACCTTGATGGAATACATGAATTCTTTGCATTACATAGTTTTATCACCATAAATCATTCCATGAAATAACAGATCATTTAGATAAGTAATTATACCATCTTCCTACAAAACAGATGATGTAGACATAACTTTATGTTAATCTGGTATGTTCTGGACAAACTGCAAAAATATAGTTTTGGCTTAATGCAAATAAGAGTGTCTGAAGTGTGAACACACATACAAGAATGCTTCACAGCATAAAGTGCTGCTGCTGCTTCTAGTATCACCATTGTCCTTTTAAATCTAGCTAGCTTTTTTATTCTTACCAATTGTTTTCGAAGGAATTAGGAAGAAGATAGTTTGCAATTGTGAGATGGCAGGCATGGGGCTTTAAAAATACAGTAATGGAGACTCTCTGATATTAAAAGCCAGAATTTAGACTTCATATGTAAAAGTTTACTCCTACTCTTCTTTAGCAGGTTTTCCTCAATACTGTAGCATAACCAGTGTCTTTTGGACTGTATTTTCTTGGGTTTTTTAATGCTTGAAATTAAATTTCTGTGAAGTACTGTACTGATAAAATAAATGACAGCCTGTAAATTCTTCCATATTATTTTATAAAACATTCATAGTCTGAAGTGAAGGTTTTAAAATTGCTTATTGCAAACTTTCAGAATTGGGAAGCTATCAGCTGCTTCATTTAAAAATCACTGAGTCATTAGGCTTTCCTGTTCTATTTTCTTATTTTGTCTGCTTACTTTTAAAGTCTATAAATAAAAATAACCCAAGTCCAATTTTTTGTGTTGATTTGCAGCAGTGACAAGTAACACCATTCAGCCTGCTCCTCAAAATATTCCTCTAGTTGATCCTTCCCTCTACAGTGCTCAGTCTGCAGGTAAGGTGGTGGCATTTGTACTGTCTGTACACAGACGTGCTGTCCTCTCTGTGTCTCCCCTGCACTGAAGGAAAAAGTTTGAGAAATAATGTCATTATATGAATGCTACTAATTTAGAAATTTTGAAAAGAATGGACATCATCTAAACATTGCGTTGCTAAGAGTTTCTGAAAGCTTTGCTACAGTGTATGAGTAGTGTTGTCTATCTGAGTTTTTCAAACCAATGAGCTAGCATTGTGTTAGGCTTTTTATTATATAGGTTGTTGCTTCTGAGATGTTCTGATATACTTAGCAAAGCCTATATTCCTGACAGCCTTGCTAACTTACACTTTTGGTAATTAATACACATTCCGTTTACTTATAATTTCTTCTACATGGTCAGTGTGTAAGTTATTTATTCACTTCATTACATAATCACGACATTCCAGCGGTGTTTTCTGTTGCAGCATAATGGTTGTGTGTGCTTGTTGATTAGAAGTAGTACCTGTATTAAAAGAAACAATTTATAAAGTACTGCTAATGATACTGTTTTGATGTAGCATTTAATCAAGGCTTTCATCTTTTAAAATGCCATCTTTGATGTTAAAATCACTGATAACCTATATTACGTGTATTTTGTGTCTGCTTGCATATATCATGCTTTGAAGTGCACACATAAATGCGAACCTTAGGGAAACCATAGCATGTGAAAGAGTAGTGACTGACAGTAAAGCTGGAATCATCCTAGATTCCAGTTCGAACACTGATGTGCATTTGGACAAATTATTAACTGTTTTCTAGGAGATTTTCTGTCAGTGGAATGGAGATAATAAAAAGATAAGTTACACCGGTTTGTAATAATCAGATTTTTGTTGGCAATGTTACGTGGATATTGAGTGAGGAGGAAGCCTAGAAGTCCTGGTTATGAAATCTGTCCACATTCTACCCTACCGTTTGTCCTCATCAGGGAAAGCTGATAGTATATGTAATTGAAGTTGTTAAGTTCCAGTACTAGATACAGTCAAATGTTGCCTGCTATGACTACCCAGTTTAGATAGGTATATTATTGTACATTTTAACTTAAAAATATTTAGTTAGATAGTTCATTATGTTGTTGAAGACGGTTTCTCTGTTGAGATAGCAGCTTTACTGAAAAAGCATTTTTGATTCAATTGAATGCTATAATAGGAATTGAGTGTTTAGCTTGACTTTAGTCTGCTGTGATAAGAATGCTTGAGGCTGTGTCCATCTTTAATATAATAGGAAGCCATTTTTTTAGAAGATATCTTAAAAAGATAAAAATAACAAAATTTACCTTTGTTAGAGACACATTAACCTTTAGAATTCTCTTGAAGAACAAAAGGCACATCCCATTATTTGTCTGGCATGTTACTGTCATGTCTCATGTGACAGTTAATTCATTTTATTGAAAACAATACCTCAGACCTGTAGCTGAACCATTTAAACGTGGTGATAGCTTTTGAGTTTTGGGGGCTGTTGTGGGGGTCTCGGTAGCTCCTTAAGCTAAACAGCTGAAAGCTTTACTGTAGTAACTGCTAGTTGGAAAGCAAATCTTGTGTTGTTTGGCAGCAAAGCTTTAATATTTAACCAGCTTATCATGATTGCTCTAGACAGTCATTCTAGCAGGTTTTTGGTTAATTACTCTGAAAATTTTATTTATCACTGTTTCTTTGTTTAAATGTTTTAATTTTAGTTGTCAGAAATGTCATAATTTTGATTTAAACTTTAATTCTTCAGGAAGTATGAGAAGTTTTGTTATTTAGTATCTGGATAGTATCAATGCATTGCTCCCTCTAGTCACTTACCTGTGATAACCTGATTAAATAAGTACATAAATATAAATAAAAAGGAATTGAATGAATTCAGATACCCTGTGTTTGTGAGAATTCATAAATACTACTGTCCTGTGATTAAGAGATTAAGACCCTTGCTTAAGCACAGTGATCAATCTCTAACTTGATCTAACCAGAGTATTTGCATTCCTGCATTCCTCCTCTGCACATCTGTTGTGTCACTACAAGTTTGGCTCTTGTAACGGCTTAAAGTGTTATGTTCTTATGAGGGAGTTTTGCTAAAGTGCATCCTAACAAGTGATGCAGCTCACACAGATCGTCAGTTCTGAAAGCTTGGAAAACACGCAGCAGTTATGCAGGAGTTTGAGAGTAAGGGTGTAAGGGCTATGTCAGGCAGCAGAGATACAGTAAGTTTTGTTTGCATGCGTAGAGTTAAGAAGCTTGACAGCAATGGATAGTGTTTGTCTTTGCCTGTCACCATCCTGTCATGCATGCCTGGTCATTACCCAAAGCATCCTCCCTTCAGCTATACGTGTAAGAGTAATGGCAGATACCATTCTGCTCCTTCTGCTACTGAGGTGTCCTTTTTATGCCAACAGTACTCTGTTCCACAGTAGCCGTGTTCCCTGACTCGTAAGTAGATTTAGAAATGCCTGCATCTCATAATGGACATACTAAACTGTGGGACCCAGAAGCCCTTCCCAGTTCCTGAGCTGCAGTATATGTATTCAGGCTAGATCCTGGCTGTGTATGGACTTTGGTATGCACCATTCCTATGGAACTGAAGTTTCCTGTGGATGAGAAGGAGGGGTCAGTGTTGCCCTCCAGCAGATCCATAGAGCTAGCACAGTGCAAAGTACACTCACTCCATGACTTAGACATGATGTCTGTGTCTATACTAATAAATTAAACATGCCTGTAAATATTTGACATGGAGAACAGCTGGTACAGAACCACTCACATCCATACTATTAAACTTTTAAACCTTCTAAACAAGGTAGTTTGTGAAGGCTGCCAGTATTGAATGGTCTCTAGCCTGTTCTAACCACAAGTCATGCTGAGGAATTGTTTGGGAAAGTGCTGGTTTGCATGGGCCAAAACCATACTGGAGTCTGTTCCAGAAGTTTGACAGTGTAGACAGTCAAGTCTGAGTGCTGAGACGCATTCCCTGGCACTGTTGAATGTACTAGTATAGGCATAGCCAAACAGGATATTCCACATCTTTCTTCAAGACTCTTTCTGGTAGTAAGATGAAATGTGTATTTTTAAAATAAATTATGTATTTACTTTCCTTCCCATAACATGCTATGATGGGAGAGAAGCTTTTGGTGGAGAAGAGTGGAATATTTTATCAGAAGAAAATTAAGTTAAAGTTACAGTATTCCTTTGAATTTAGTTAGTGTGTATCCTTCAATAATTGTTCTATTGTGTGGGAACAGGTTTCAGAGTTTAACATTGACTTTTGAAAATGTCAAAACTTATGCAATTATGCATTGGTTAATGTCTCTGACAACAGAACGTAGAGCTACATAGCAACTTTATATAATGCACTTCTCTGGTCTAGCTTGCTCAAAAAATTTATTACCCCTAGATTTTGCTAACACTAAATGCATTCATGGTTGTGCTACAGAGTTTTATAAAATCTTCTTACATTACCATACGCTTCCTTCCACAGGTGGCATAGTATTGAGTAACCATTTGTCCATTCTAGTTGCCTGTATAACAATGTTTAATTTTCTACATACAAAGTAGAAGTAATAATTTGACATTTTACATGTTTTCATGAGAAGAAATCTTTGAGGATTTGTATTTCGAGTATCTAAAGTGCTTTAATGTGAAAAAAAGAGTATCTTGTTTCAAAAATAATTTCAGTTATGTTTGCCATCACTGTTTTTATACACCGAGTTGAATTATATTCTTCAATCAGCTACCTTGCATTTGGGCAACTTCAAAAAAAGGAAAAAGATCAGACTCATAGGAAAGAATACCAGGGAGAAGCAGATGCGTCATGTAAAATACACATTATTTTAATTCTAAAACTGCTTTTTTTCCTAACATGATTTTCAGCATCTCCAGTCAAATCACCTTTTGGTTTTCACTTTGTCTTCCTGTTAAACTAAAAGAATTGTGCTTGTTGACATTAGTCATGGATTCCATGTCTGTCATGTTTCAGTAATAAATATAACTACTGTGCTAATAATTTCAGATTAACACAGAAGCAGGTTTGGTTCAGGATAAATAGAGCATACTTGTCCCATCTCAATGTTGTTGGGCTCTTTTCGAGCTTAAAATTACAGGATGGTTGAGATTGGAAGGGACCTCTGAGGGTCATCTGGTCCAACCCCTCTGCACAAGCAAGGGTCCTGCATGACGAGTTGCTTGGGACCATGTCCTTTGTGTCTCCCCTGCCCCTGCACTGTCCCTGTGGTTTAATTTGCAGCACTGAAGGAAGAAGTTTTAGAAGAAATGTCACTGTTAATTCAAAAGACAGCTTTTGAATCTTTCCAAGGATGGAGAGTCCACAACCTCTCTGGGCAACCTAAGCCAGTGCTTGGTCACCCTCACAGTAAAGAGTGTTTCCCGATGTTCAGACAGGACCCTCCCATGTTTCAGTTTGCATCCACCACCTCTGGTCCTGTCATTGGGCACCACTGAAAAGAGCCTGGGTCCATCCTCTATGCACCCTCCCTTCGGGTATTTATATACATTGATGAGATTCCCCCTGGGCCTTCTCTGCTCCAGGCTGAACAGTCCCAGCTCATAGGAGAGGTGCTCCGGTTCCTTAATCACCTTTGTGGTCCTTCACTGGACTCTGTCCAGGATGTCAGTCTCTCTCTTGTGCTGAGGAGCCCAGACACTGGCCTCCACTCCAGGTGTGGCCTCAGTGGTGCTGAATAAAGGAGAAGGATCACCTGCCTCCACCTGCTTGGCAGCACCTCTCCTAATGCAGCCCCAGATGCCATTAGCCCTCTTTGCCACGAGGGCAGATTGTTGGCTCATTTGATGTCCACCAGGACCCCCAGGTCCTTTTCTGCAAAGCTGCTTAACCCTTAGCATATGTAAGTTGAAGTCAGTTACTAACCTTTGTGGTTCTACCTTTGCTGTAAGTACAGACATTATAGTTGATTTTCACGTTATTTTGAAAACTTAAAAACACAGAGCTGTTTTATTTCTATTCTGCCTGTCCGTTGTGAGGTGCTGACCTCAATAGGAGCTGAGGCCACTGAGCACATCAAAAGATCAACACCCTTACTGTGTAAACTTTGGTTTATGAATGTAAAATTGTTAACTTTTTTCCCTCAAGTTATGTCATAATAGCATCTGAAGTATATTTCATAATAAATAAGGCTTTATGCCAGCAAAACATTAATAGAGCTCATACTGTAAAAATAAGATTAGACTGGTGAATTTAGGCTTCTTTCCAATAAATTAGATGAATACTGGACTGATGCCTTGGCCAGTTTCTAAAGAATGATTTTGTAGTTTCTTTTGGCATCATAGCATAAAGCCACTTTGAGGGGAACTTGGTCTTTTTAATTTCTTAAAGATGTTCGGTAATGTGGTCGCAGATTGACCCCAGCTGCTTTTAGTCTATGACTTATTTAGGTTACAAAATAACCTAAGTGTGTGTCTGTGTTTATGCACTCCTCATGCATATTTACTCAGATGTGTGTATTTTAAGAAATTTAATGTGCCTTCACTTATTCAGCAGTGAACTAATATACATTGCAATGATAGTGAGCCCACCAAGTTGTCATGGGCCTCAATATTCAACACTTAATTTGTGGTTATATTTACTTATCGAAAGGAAAATTAGTAGACTTCGAGAGTATATTTTAAAAATTGGTAAAATGAATCTTAAGAGCACTTACTCTTGTGCTTTTTATTGGGGTAGGGTTGTTTTGAAAAGGAGGAGACCAATCTATTTTTTAATATTCCCAGGTTTTCCGTTTTATTTGTTCAAAAGCTGTTCTCAAATAATAAGATTGGGGAAAGGAAAAGCAAATATAATAGACATTTTCTGATAAGAACTGAGATTCCTTAGTAAACGTTCTCACAGTATTGCTAACAACAGTTTTCTTTTGAAAGAAAGGGATCCAGCTAACCAAAAGTGTACCATAAAAAATGGATTTAAATATATTCTTGTCTCTACTTAAAATTAGAAAGCTGTACTTAGGGAGCAAAATCTTTGTGTAACCAATTTTTGTATAAAATGTATGGTGCTTTTTAAAATTATTTTTTTCTTAATCTGTGAAATTTGTTCATTGCTTGTAAAATGCTGTGTGGGAAACCTATTAAATAGAAACATAATTCTGTAGTATTATATATAACTATTTATCTGTGTCCATAAAAATCAGTCTTTTACAAGTTAAGATGTTCTGAAAGAACATGAGCAAAGGTTTTATAATATATCCATAGATTATTGGAGTGGCATGGGATAACCTTTAAAGCTCCCAGTGAATTTGTGGGTGGAAGGAGGGACAGTAACATAACTGTGCTTTATTTTATGCACACAGCAGTGATGCTATTGCCATATTATATCTTCATATATCCTCAGCCAGCTAGGGCAGAAGTCCCTGCTATGCTTTCTGGAAGACTGAAGGCATGTAATGTGAGCATTACAGAATTCCCAATGTTTTAAGTTATGTCAAGAAAATATTCTGATTAAGAAGTTAATTGTTTTATACTATATTATGAGAATATTTTTTGCTGGTGTTCTCCAGTGACACGCCAGAGAAAAATTACGTTTTGAAAAGCTATTCCAGTTGAGAAGGAACATGGGGCCGATGGAATGCACCCACGAGTGCTGAGGGAGCTGGCGGATGTCATTGCTGAGCCACTCTCCATCATCTTTGAGAGGTCCTGGAGGACAGGAGAGGTGCCCGAGGACTGGAGAAAGGCCAGTGTCACTCCAATCTTCAAAAAGGGCAAGAAAGAGGACCCAGGGAACTACAGGCTGGTCAGCCTCACCTCCATCCCGGGAAAGGTGATGGAGCGTCTTATTCTAGAGTTCATCATCAAGCAAGTGGAGGAAAAGGTTATCAAGAGTAGTCAGCATGGATTCACCAAGGGGAAATCATGCCTGACCAATCTGGTAGCTTTCTACGATGACATGACTGGCTGGGTAGATGACGGGAGAGCCGTGGATGTTGTCTACCTAGACTTCAGCAAGGCTTTCGACACGGTTTCCCTTAACATCCTCCTAGGGAAGCCCAGGAAGTGTGGGCTGGATGAGTGGTCAGTGAGATGGATTGAGAACTGGCTGAAAGGCAGAACTCAGAGGGTTGTCATCAGCGGCGCTGAGTCTAGTTGGAGGCCGGTAACTAGTGGTGTCCCCCAGGGGTCAGTACTGAGCCCAGTCTTGTTCAACTTCTTCATCAGCGACCTTGATTAAGAGTTAGAGTGTACCCTCAGCAAGTTTGCTGATGACACAAAACTGGGAGGAGTGGTGGATACACCAGAAGGCTTTGCTGCCATTCAGTGTGACCTGGACAGGCTGGAAAGTTGGGCAGAGAGGAACCTGATGAGGTTCAACAAGGGCAAGTGCAGGGTCCTGCACCTGGGGAGGAACAACCCCATGCATCAGTACAGGCTTGGGGCAGACCTGCTACAGAGCAGCTCTGTGGAGAGGGACCTGGGTGTCCTGGTGGACGACAAGTTGACCATGAGCCAGCAGTGTGCCCTGGCTGCCAAGAAGGCCAATGGGATCCTGGGGTACATTAAGAGGAGTGTGGCCAGCAGGTCGAGGGAGGTTCTCCTTCCCCTCTACACTGCCCTAGTGAGGCCCCATCTGGAGTACTGTGTCCAGTTCTGGGCTCCCCAGTTCAAGAAAGATGAGGAGCTACTGGAGAGAGTCCAGCGGAGGGCTACGAGGATGGTGAGGGGACTGGAGCATCTGTCCTATGAGGAGAGGCTGAGGGAGCTGGGCTTGTTCAGCCTGAAGAAGAGAAGGCTGCGAGGGGACCTAATAAATGCTTACTAATATCTCCAGGGTGGGTGTCAAGAGGATGGGGCCAGACTCTTTTCAGTGGTGCCCAGTGACAGGACAAGGGGCAATGGGCACAAACTGAAGCACAGGAAGTTCCATCTGAACATGAGCAAGAACTTCTTCCCTCTGAGGGTGATGGAGCACTGGAACAGGCTGCCCAGGGAGGTGGTGGAGTCTCCTTCTCTGGAGATACTCAAGACCCGCCTGGACAAGGTCCTGTGCAGCCTGCTCTGGGTGACCCTGCTTCGGCAGGAGGGTTGGACTAGATGACCCCCAGAGGTCCCTTCCAACCCCTACCATTCTGTGATTCTATGAACAGTTTCTAACGATGTATTATTCCTGAGGAAGAGAGCAAGTAATTATACCGTAAACACAAAACCCCCTGTACTTGTTTCTTGCAGGCTGTAATGTGATTACAGCTAGCTTGCTGTCATTAAAAAGCTCTCTTTTGCTGCCTTAGATGAAGAGCAGATCTTTCTCAAAGGTATTGACTCTACTTTTGAAAGGCACTGGGTCATACAAATAACAGTGTTTAGAAAGATCCTCTTATATTTTTCAAATGCCAGCAGCAAAGAAATTAAGCATTATATGAATGGAAATAAAAATGAACAGACGAAACACTGTAGCTTGGTCTTTGTAATATTACCACAAAGATTAGCCTGGTTTTCATAATATTACTGCAAATATAACTAAAACACAGAAATCATGTGAAAGGAAGCCTCAGTCAGATTTCTTTTTTAGTAATGTTGTAATACTTATGTTTTTGCAGGGGAAGTCCGTTTGACTCCAGAGGACTTTGCCAGAGCTCAAAAATACTGCAAATATGCTGGCAGTGCTTTGCAATATGAAGATGTGAGCACTGCTGTGCAGAATCTACAGAAGGCCCTCAAGTTACTGATTACAGGCAGAGAATGAAGCCTTTATCCAACAGATTCGTGTCCTTTGCCTAATGAACTGACAGCTTATTACTGTACCTGTTAAGGGAGTGGAGTTATACAGAATTTCTCAATCCCATCACCCATGACAATGAAATTGCTGTTTCAGTGTCAGACTAGCAATTAATGGTACTGTAGGAATCTCTGTTTTCATTTTACACACAAACAGTGGAGCTAGAAACATATGAATGCAGTGGCTTGATGTAAGCAAAATACTGAAGAAAATACTGTCAGCACTGCTCGAGTTAGAATTCATCTTGCAATATTTAGATTATTGGAATGGGGAAGTGCTGAATCTGTAAAATACTTGAGCATGAGAATGTTCCGTTAAAATTCTTACTCTGATTTTATTATTTCAGACAACCATTTAAGAAGTATAATAGCTTTAAAATGGTAACTAAGATTTGCGCCTTCCTCCTGAAATGAGAGCGTTTGAGAAGGCGGACAGATCCACAATGAAAAGGACTTTTTTTTCTATACATAAATT
The DNA here is from genome assembly GCF_030867145.1 of Opisthocomus hoazin. Lineage (NCBI taxonomy): Eukaryota > Metazoa > Chordata > Aves > Opisthocomiformes > Opisthocomidae > Opisthocomus > Opisthocomus hoazin. Next base: position 63,448,633 of record NC_134415.1, on the reverse strand, counting down.
ATTTGGCTATTGTCCGAGACATAAGTCAAAGTTGAGGGAGACTTGAAGACATTTATGTTTTGTTTTAAAACATGCTGGAAAAAAACATCTCCTGATACTTCAGAAAGAGTAATTTTGATGGTGTTCCAACCCAATACCCCACAACTGTACGAACTGATACTTTTTTCTTGATTATTGGTTCTTGCTCCTTTTGTGTGAACACTTACAATTTTGTATATGTATGGGTAATTAAGAGAAAGTACTAATATTTATCAGAAATGATCCTGAAACTGGAGGCAGAGATTCTAAACAACATGAACTTTTAGGGAGATTTCCTTCATAACTGTTCCATCTTTTTAAGAGGCTGAAGAAAAAGGCCTGTTCTTCAGCCATTAAAGCAGTATAGGTTCATCTCTGGTATTAGTGTCATAGAGCTTTGTATTTCCAGCTAATATTCTTCCTGTCTGGTTTGTTGTGGAGACTTTTTGGACTTCGGATTTAATTAAAATATCTTGGAAACTGAATTTTGAGTCTTTATGAGGTCTGCCTTTGCGATTGTAGAGCTCTTGATTGTTAAAAATCTATCCATGCTGTTTAAAGGAAAGGATAAGTAGTCTTTTAACTGGCGAGACATAACAATTGAGTACATTGTAAAGCATGTCTGATTTATGTAATAATTTTAGAGACATATTATCTGATCTGTCTGTCTTTCTAAGCGGGCGATCAAACCCACCTGTTCTTTATAGCTGCACTATTTTGCAGTCACTAAAATAAGTCTGATATTCAAAGCAAAAAGGTTAGGAAAAGAAAATGAAACATAAGCATGCATTCAAGTTTAGCTCGTCGTATCCTTCTAAGAATGTAGAGTCTTTGACAGCAGGTTTGAAAAGGGTAGTATGAAACTTGGAAATGTATGCTTAAGCGTTTTAGTTGACTGAGATATAGTAGGTAAAATGTTTGATATTGTTTGTGTTACTTTCTGAGATGGGATGGCATGTTAATCTGGACAGTGATTTGGATTAGCTTCTAATTGTTTTGGGAAATTTAGAATAAATCATTCCAAAACTTTTGATACTAATGCTGTATGGACCTGGGCAATAAGCCTGTGTTTTGTACAGTGCTTCATGCAAGATAGATCCCTTATTTCAGTATCAAACTGAGTTACTGTAAATTATTCCATGTATATTATTGTGGTGTTACACTGTGATTGGAAAAGCTACTTTTCAGTTGAAAGAAGGATGCAGAACTTTGATCCAAGTAGAAATATATGTACTGTGTTGCTAAGAAAGAATCAGAAATTGCTTTCGTTTGACCATCATACCAGTATTTACTAATACCAGCTTCAGTCCCAGTACTTGAAGGAGGAAAGTCAGTTTTCCTGTTTCTTTTTACAAAAGAATTAGAAGAACTTCATGGCTTTTGTATTACATGGAAAAATAATCAAGCTATGATATAATATTGTATTAATTTAAGGCTTTTCAATTAAAATTGATACTATTAATTTTTTTTGTGAGTGAATTATATGATGTGGAAATACATAAGTAAGAAGGTTGGAAAAAAATTTAAGTATTTTTTAAAGTGTATGAAAGATTGTCTGTTGGCCATGTTTATGTTGAACTTCTAGTTTCCTCTAGGAAACCAGGAAATCATCCATGAAAAAGCAATAAGCAATGAAAAAGCCATAAGCCATTTTTAAGTGATCATTTACAAATGTTTTACCGTCTTCTGCTTAGAAAGATATTCAAAGAAGTGTCTCTGAGGGGAATGGAGATGAAAATGCTAATACAAAAGTTTAATAATTTATTAGAGAAACTATCAGGACATTCTTTCTGAAAATAAATAAATGTTTAGAAGATTTACTGTATAAAATTATCATGTATTCTGTAAAATTAAACATACCCTAATACCAACCTTCAGACCACAATACCTTACTTAGTATACTGTTTTATTTTGCATAAAATTATTTTGCTTTGATCATTTATTTTTTAATTTAGAAGTTTTATAACAGCCCATCAAACCATGTTTGAAGCCACATCTTTAAGCTGCTAACATTTGATGCAATAGACTCTTGAGTATTTATTATCCAAACTGATGCCTAAAGTAAATTACAGCAAAATGTTTCCATTCCATTAAGTATTGCCTCTGGGACAGCTTTAAATGTGGCAGATAGCCCAAAAGTACAAACCAATCTTGCAGAACACTTCAAAAAGTGTACATATTTGAAAATGTCAGGAGAATGTAGGTAGATAGCCTGTAATTATTCCAAAATGGAATTTCTGGTAGGCACTGGAATTTATGGCCCCATTGTTAAATATTGTGTGAGCGTTAAGTGTTGACTGATGCATTTTACAGCCACGCTGAATGATCAAGTATCAACCCATAGCTTCTCTTAAACCGATTCCCAATACATACGAGTACAGTGTTAAATAAAGGAGAGAGCTGTTCCTGTTGCAGGCTACAGCCGACAGCTCTCTCTTCTTCACTATGCTTGCCACCTACATGCTTGTCGGCCTTTCTCCTTAAGATCGTGGGTTCCTAGTCTTCTCAGTCTTGCTTAAGAAAGGAGAAAGAAGCATTTTCTGTCAGATGTTCCATGTTCAGCTTTGCTACTTAATGTAAGCTAGAATTTTAGTAAATCTGTTCAGCGTTTGTTACTTAAAAAGCTTTTGGTGTTACTTAATGTTTTTGCAGTTCTTTATACTTTCACCTCTCTGCAGGGAAAGTTCCCATATTATACTTCAGGATTCCTACAAAAGTCTTTGAAAAGGGTCTTGTGAAGCAAGTCATTGTTTATGAAATGTTTTTTCCATATGTGCACCAACTGGATTTACTAAAACTGGAGGTGTTCTTTTCCAACTGTTGCAGTCATTTCAGGTGGAATTTTTAATGACGTCCTTTGTAAGTGAAGTTTCAGAAGCACAGACTAAAGTATGATCATATTCCAGGATGTGATTGTAGTTGTAGTATTTGATGCTATGTAATACCTACAAGAAATTAACAACAGAGGAACTTACTGTCTGAAGTAGGATTGGGGAGCGGGGTGGTGGGGGGGATGAGGGCGGACACGTGTCTGTGGATTTGTAACACAATGCACGTAAATTCAGTGGTGGGCTATAAGAATGCCTTCCAAAAAACATAATTAGTACCTTGTTTACAGGTATTGCAAACATGTCAGATGCAAATATATAGACACTGCTGACAAATGTTGTTCTTAATGCTAAACTTTATAAGTACTAGTATAGTGCCAAAAGTTAACTTTTAATTGCGCAGTATTCCAAATGAGCAATCTTTGATTTTCTCCTTTTTCATGTCAACAGTGAAATAGGAGCCTGGTACAAGAAGAATGAGAACACAAATTTAGAGGAAGTTAGATTTGCTAAAGGTCAAAGATCGTTTCTGTTTGTTCTAAAGTCTTTGTGGTAATGTTCTGAACGAGATTGGAAAGTATCCTTGCTCATAAAGTACAAGTCTTGCTTCCTTTTATAATGTCGTTTGTTGTGCAGTTTATGGAATTGGAGCCTGAGCCTGGATGAGAAAAATCTAAAGTTTGATGCTAAGTTTCTAAAGCCCCAGTGCATCCCGATACTCACAACAGTTGTTCTTCACAGTCACCTCTGAGTTCATATTTTTAAATATTGGAATTCTAACCAAGTTTGGTGGGAAAGGGAGCAGTGTTTTTTATTGCATCGACACCTTTCAGTGCGCAGCTGTAGTAACAGGAGAATTGGAGAGAACATGAATTTGCATTAGATATTTCACTTCAGCAAAAAAAGAATATTATGTTGCCAGCAGAGCAATTTTTGCCTTATAAAACTATTGGAACAGTCTGATCATAGAGATGGTTCTGAATGTAGTGCCCTAAATGATCTCAGAATAGGAATTTTGTGTAGAAGAACATTGAAAACAAACTTGAAAGAGAGTGGAGACATGCTAGGGGAGAAAAAGAAATCACGCTCTCCACAGAGTGGGAGGGAGCACAAAAGCAATTTCAGAAGAAAATTGAAGAAATACTAAGAATTACACATGGGAGGGGAGCATGGCAATGACTGGAATGAGGTTAGAGTTGCTGGTGATTTATTTAGAACCTTGAAAGAGATGAGAAGGCAAAAGATCACAGGAAGATAGGAGAGGTGGGGAGGAGCACTAGAATGACAAAAAAACCTATTTTTGTTTTATTAAGTAATTAAAATTTATTTCATGTGGACCTTTTGGAAAATTTAAAGAGACTGCATAAAGAACTGCATGGTATCTGCAGAGGACTACAGAGATCCATGTTTCTCCTTAAAGTGCTATCTCCTGATTTTCTCATTTCCTTCTTGTTTTGATTTGCCTCCCCTTTTTCACTCTCTCTATTTATTCTGTGGTGTTCCTGTAGCTAGAGGGGAGGTTGCTGTGCTTGAATACAATGATAAGTATGAGTGATAGCCCACATGTTTAGACATTCTCAGGTAGTTAGGGAAGATTAACAGGTCTGGGTTTTACCTGGTGTGTGCTATGGAAAAAAATGTAGAAATTGTGCTTCCCTCACAAACTTCAGAAACTCCTTGGCAGTAGTATTACTACAATACTTAAAGAAGGATATGTGGAAATGTACTCTACTCAGAGCCATATTCCCAATCAGAGCCCAACAAATTAATCCCTAAGAGTTCGGAGACGTAAAGCTAAGCGGTTGGTGAAATTGTCTACTTTTCCTTGTCTCAATTAATATATCTGTAAAATGGACCACTTTAGATTTAACGCTTCTTAATATGGTCAGGATTTTTGTAGTCCTGACAAGTAATGACAAGACAAGGGTTAATTATGCTAACAAGTTCCCAAAATAAATAATGTTTTTCGGAGAAGCAGAGAGGGTATTAATATGTAATGAGAACATGTATAATAAGAATGGAAGAAATGGAAAGAAACTTCGTAGGATAATTTAAGGGACAGTGGGCAGGAATGAGGAGATCTGAGATACAGAGGCAGTGTAGCTGTAAGTCACGGGCATTAATTCAGATAGAGTAGTAGTATCTAATGCAAATCTTAATATGTTGGATTTATCAGAGGGCTAACTTAACGTCCATTCTACTATGCTGTATAAATCCAGTAATGACAACTTTTAATGGCTCTGTAAGTTCAGAGTTTAGTATTTTGCAGCAGAAGAACAGCAAATAAAGCAATTGTAGTAAAAAAAAAAATATCAGCTTCACACCTGTTGGTTTAACCACAAGATGAAGAAAAAGCTTAAGTTCAGATTGTGAACAAAAGACCTGAAGTTCAAACATGGGTATGATGGCACATAGTATGTTTTCTCCTAGCCCTTTCATTCTGGCCCCTGCCCCAGGTGGTTAGGGACACTAGATTTTGGGGAAATTAATGCAATGAATTTAATTTATTTAAAATGAAGTAATGCTTGACACATCCTGTTTCATGTATCAGTGACTTAGTTTGAGGTCACCATCTAAGTCACATGTAATTTGTGGATGAGCTGAATTTGGGAGGTATTGCCAGTACTGCAAAGAACTGGGAAAAAGTCTGTGACTTTGAAGGACTAGAATGGAGTGAAACTGAGATCACAAAATACAAGGTCACTCACTTGACCTCTAACAAGAATATTTTAAAATGAAAATTAGGATCCTGGAAGCTGAAGTAATTCTGATCAGCCTCACCTAGTTCAGCAGGCTAGTGCAAATTTAGGATGCATTGGATGAGATTGTTTCAATACAGAGAGTAAGTAAACTGTCACAGTACGGGGTTTGATTCAGTACTGGCTTTGATTTGATCATTGTTGATGAAAATTATTTACTAGGAAGAGATACAATGATGGGCTACGGAGACGATGAAAGTCTTATCTGTTGAAAATAGAATTTCACAGAATTTCGCAGAATGGTAGGGGTTGGAAGGGACCTCTGGGGGTCATCTAGTCCAACCCTCCTGCCGAAGCAGGGTCACCTACAGCAGGCTGCACAGGACCTTGTCCAGGCGGGTCTTGAATATCTCCAGAGAAGGAGACTCCACAACCTCCCTGGGCAGCCTGTTCCAGTGCTCCATCACCCTCAGAGGGAAGAAGTTCTTGCTCATGTTCAGATGGAACTTCTATGCTTCAGTTTGTGCCCATTGCCCCTTGTCCTGTCACTGGGCACCACTGAAAAGAGTCTGGCCCCATCCTCCTGACACCCACCCTGGAGATATTTATAAACATTTATTAGGTCCCCTCGCACCTTCTCCAGGCTGAACAAGCCCAGCTCCCTCAGCCTCTCCTCTTAGGACAGATGCTCCAGTCCCTTCATCATCCTCGTAGCCCTCCGCTGGACTCTCTCCAGTAGCTCCTCATCTTTCTTGAACTGGGGAGCCCAGAACTGGACACAGTACTCCAGATGGGGCCTCACTAGGGCAGTGTAGAGGGGAAGGAGAACCTCCCTCGACCTGCTGGCCACACTCCTCTTAATGCACCCCAGGATCCCATTGGCCTTCTTGGCAGCCAGGGCACACTGCTGGCTCATGGTCAACTTGTCGTCCACCAGGACACCCAGGTCCCTCTCCACAGAGCTGCTCTGTAGCAGGTCTGCCCCAAGCCTGTACTGATGCATGGGGTTGTTCCTCCCCAGGTGCAGGACCCTGCACTTGCCCTTGTTGAACCTCATCAGGTTCCTCTCTGCCCAACTTTCCAGCCTGTCCAGGTCACACTGAATGGCAGCAAAGCCTTCTGGTGTATCCACCACTCCTCCCAGTTTTGTGTCATCAGCAAACTTGCTGAGGGTACACTCTAACTCTTAATCAAGGTCGCTGATGAAGAAGTTGAACAAGACTGGGCTCAGTACTGACCCCTGGGGGACACCACTAGTTACCGGCCTCCAACTAGACTCAGCGCCGCTGATGACAACCCTCTGAGTTCTGCCTTTCAGCCAGTTCTCTATCCACTTCACCGACCACTCATCCAGCCCACACTTCCTGAGCTACCCTAGGAGGATATTATGGGAGACCGTGTCGAAAGCCTTGCTGAAGTCTAGGTAGACAACATCCACGGCTCTCCCGTCATCTACCCAGCCAGTCATGTCATCTTAGAAAGCTATCAGATTGGTCAGGCATGATTTCCCCTTGGTGAATCCATGCTGACTACTCCTGATAACCTTCTTTTCCCCCACTTGCTTGTTCATGACCTCCAGGATAAGCTGCTCCATCACCTTTCCCGGGATGGAGGTGAGGCTGACCAGCCTGTAGTTCCCTGGGTCCTCTTTCTTGCCCTTTTTGAAGATTGGAGTGACACTGGCCTTTCTCCAGTCCTCGGGCACCTCTCCTGTCCTCCAGGACCTCTCAAAGATGATGGAGAGTGGCTCAGCAATGACATCCGCCAGCTCCCTCAGCACTCGTGGGTGCATTCCATCGGGGCCCATGGATTTGTGGACGTCCAGATCGTTTAAGCGATCCCTCACACAGTCCTCCTCGACCAAGGGAAAGTCATCCTCTCTGTGGGCCTCCTCTCTTACCTCCAGGACCTGGGATTCCTGAGGGCCTGCCTTGGCACTGAAGACTGAAGCAAAGAAGGCATTCAGTAGCTCTGCCTTCTCCGCATCCTCCGTCACCAGGACACCCGCCTCTTTCAGCAGCGGCCCCACATTGTCCCTAACCTTCCTTTTGCTGCTGATGTAGTTGAAGAAGCCCTTCTTGTTGTTTTTGATATCCCTTGCCAGCTTCAATTCCAGGTGGGCTTTGGCCTTCCTCGTAGCATCCCTGCATGCTCTGACCACATTCCTGTATTCTTCCCAAGTGGCCTGAGTGGATAGATTGGTTGTGGAATGGCTTTCTTAAGGCATTAAGGAAAAAGCATTTATTTTAAGATCTTGATAAATTTATGGATTGGATTGCAAGACTGAAGTAGTTCTAGAGTTAAAATTTCAGTTTGTCAGTCACTGAGCTTTTGGGAAGTTTTTTCGAGCTTCTGATCAACATTGGGTAATGGTCCATCTCCCAAAATACCTGGAAATATTACTGTAAAAAAGGATATCGCGGGACCTGAGACATGACTGTTTCTCCCAGTGTCTTCCAGTCATGCATCATTTTGCCTTCATGAGTTCTAATGTTTGTTATGATGCATTGTAAGCATTTTGTGAAGAATAGTGAGCGTGGGGCAGAATGAAGATATTTTTATGCGTTGTGTGATTTCAATACCTAGTGTATGTTTGCTTGTGACTGGAAGCATATCCACAGTCCGCATGTTTCTGAATGCAGCCACCTTTTAAACTTGCAGTATGAAAAGCTTATCAAACATTCAGATGTACAGCATATTGTAAAGATATGGCACTGCTCAAAATAGAGGCCATATCTGTTGGTGTGAATACAGCTTTGCAGGAACTAGCCCATACTGAAATCCCTATAAGCTGTTATAAAAAACAGCAATTTTTTTTTTCTTTTTTTTTTTTTGCAAAAGGTAGTCAAGTGTATCAGCATGGTCTTGGGAAAAATACTTTATTCAGCGTAAATGTTAAATCTGTGTTTGTAAAACAAGCATGCAGGTACTCATGGCTGCTGCACTTCAGCTCAGCAGCGCTTTGATGATAATAGAAGCTTTACACACATGTGGCTTTTATCCTACACTTAACTTGCCTGAGTAACTTCACCCATGTGAATGGTCCTACTGAGGCAATAAGAGCACTCATGTACATAAGTGTTTGCTGTGTTCGGGTATAAAGCTTTGCTTGTTGTTCAGTAAAATATAGCTAGAACAATGGCAATGGCTTTAATGGATCCAAGTGTGGTGTGCTGCTAGTTCTCCAGTGTGGGGGTTCTAATCTCATAATCTATATACTGACAGATTTTAAGACAGAAGTCTTGACTGTTTTTCCATTTATGTTTTCTCTTGGGAAATGCTGAGGTTTTATTTGTACTTTATATAAAATGATAATGATAAATCTTATTGAACCTCACTGCACTAGACTTGCAGAAAAGGACAGTACACCTTTGAAGGCTCTGTAACTATGTCTTATGGTACAGATATATCTAAACACAGCTGCTCCTATTAGCTAAGAAATTTTTATTCTCTGCAACACCTGCAGGAATGTGTACAAGCCCCACAGTGCAGGCTCTGCCATGTATGCTGCAGGCGGTCATGGAGGTCATGGAAGATGACACTCTACTGAAATCTAAGTCCTAATTCCTCTGTCACAGTTCATCTTCCCAGAGATCATCTTGCCTCTTTTGACTTCTTAGATCGGACTTTCCCATCACTGTAGACACAAATGCTGCTACAGGCATCTGTGCACTCCGCAAATCCTCAAGACAAGCCTCAGAACAGCCCACTTTTTTTGCCCCGTGGTTCACACAGGTCCAGTGTTAGATTAAAAATAAGATTACTTTCTACAAGCATTTGCTCTCATTAACTAGTGTTCTGTTAGTCTCCTGTCTATAGATTTCTTGATCTTCAGTCAACTTCCTTGTCTTTTTAGTCCTCAGCTGTGCAAAATGTAAGGACTCAAGAGCTCCCAGGAGAAAACATCTGTTTATGCCTCCCAATTTAAAAGCTCTTTCGTATTCAAGCCTTTGGAAAAGGGAAATACAAAACACAGGCTGGGAACATTGAATTTGCAGACATCATGTTTTTAGAGACTGAAGAGACTTTCCCTTTGTGGGGCACTCTAGAGAAGACCTGAAATTATCAAGCCATTTCTCTGAAACTGTTTTTCTATTAAGACTTTGATTTAAAGTAGTTTCTTGAGATTTTGGTAAGCAACTGGCAGAAGTAGCTTTGCGAGGGTAATGTGTTGAATCAGTCTACATCTTGGTAGCTACCTCCCTCATCACTCCAAAACAAAGGTCTTGCTGACTGGCACTCACTGGGTCAGTAAGTTCAAAATAGTTGACATGATACTCAAATACGTAGGAACTATGACAAAAAGTACAAAAGACTGCGAAGAGGCTTGTTTTGTTCATGTGACCAAACGCAGTAGCCATCATGTCTACTGCAGCCTTTAAAAGGAGTGAACAAACAAAAACCGAGTGGCCTTGTTTATGGTAGAAGACTGTCAACCACTTGACAGTTTGGTAACGTTTGAAGACTGGCTAAATAATTTCTTCTAGAATTCTGATATGTTAGTAGCACAAAGGTGTTGTCATATGGCTCTCTGGGCCTCCCAGGAGAATACCAAACCACATGCATTAATGTCTGCTGAACATCTCTTCGTTCCTGAAAAAAATTTATGGTGCAACAAGAAATAATCCTTTGGAAGAAACAATGTCTAGCACCTGTGCAGCGAGGTTGTCATTTTGATAAGGATAGCTACTTGATACTTTTTGTCTCTCAGGGACCTCCCTTCTTTCTAAATAACAGTAAATCTATTGTATATGCCATGCCTTCTTGCTCTCAGTCTCCCAAATCGCACACAGGCAATTTCCTTCAGAATCTATTTAGCAGCCTCCACGAAGGTACCAATACGAGCTCTGATGTTATGCTTTCTAGCTATAAAGTAATTGTTTTCAGGTTTTCTTGTAGAATGCAATTCAGATTGCTCGTCGTCTGTGTAGTGTGACTGGCCTCTTTGACCTAATGTCTTTTTAGATGTTGGTTATCTCCAGCGTTTGATGGCTGGTAACCTCCAACATGCTTAAAATTATGAAAAAGTTTTTCTTCACTGCATCTGAAGTCTTGGTTTTTTGTTTCTCTGCTTCCATTACCTTGTTAGACTTGCTAATAGAATCATGCTCGGAATATGTGTAGGAGAAAGGGAATTTCAAAAATTAATATGTAATAGACCAGTCTTACACCTTCAGAGCATGAGTATGTTTTTGAATTTAAGTGAAGAGTATCACAGATGTCATCTTCAGTGGTTCAGACTTCTCAGTGAAATCAGACCTGATCAGGACTGTTCCAGATTACGGTCGGCTCCATAGTCCGAGAGGGTGGTCCTCTTCACTTTCCTGGGAGTCAGTCAATGGATCAAGTGCCTCAAGCATTGAATACAGAAGCCAAGGTACAGCTGGTGGTTGTAGCTGCACATTTCTGAATATTCTCTCCTGTGTTTGAAGCATTTGGTGATGGCTTATCCTTTTATTGAAAGGCAGTATCCTTGCTGTCGCTTACTCTTGTCTTTGTATTTTTTGTTTACCAGCCTTTTGACCGAGGGCTGTACTGTCTCCAGTTATCCGTCTGGTCAGGAGAGTAGGAAAGAGTTGGTTTTTAGGGTACAAACCTGATGTTCTACATGCTTTTAGGAGTCAGTTACTTTGATGATTCACCGTATCTTTTTTTCTGAAGATGGGTATCAAAGTTTCACTTGAAACCATTGTCTGTCCTCACCCTTAGGTGTATTCACAGAACCGAGGCTATGCGAATGCTGTATTGGCTTCATCTTTTACTGCTCATAGGAGAAGTTCATCCAGATTGTCCTCCTGTCTGTGCCTACAAGCAACTGGCAGATTTGGTGTGGAGGTCCTATCAGTAGGCTGTGATGAGGTGACACAGGAAGAGATAAAACCATGGATGGAAGTGGGGCAGATGCTGCTGGAAATGTGCCACTGTAGAGGAGGGGGTGGAGATGGTTGAAACTGAAGTTTGCTGGCTAGCGCTGCTCTATCTGTAGGTAATGCACATTAGAAGGAATTGGTTATAAGTAACTAATCTCTTTCATACAAGTTTTTAAGACACCTTTTCATCGCTAAAATGACCGTATCAGATATTGTTGATGAAGATGCAATGTAAATTATAAAGTTAACGCATATGCTAAATATAAAATAACAGAAAATTTAGAGCAGACGTTCATATTTATGCTTCTTTCCAGCTATGCTTTGAGCAGTGCCCAGTAAAAGGACTTTGTCTGGAAAACACATCCCACACAAAAATTTCCACACCAAAGTGGATGGAAGAAAGAAAAATGAACCCAGATACTAAACTAAAACTAATAGCCTACATCTTTATTGCAGTGGGGGTTTATTTTGCCTCACAGACATTTAAACATACTCCACACTTGGGAGGTGTGGTTTTAGAAGTTAACATAGCATATCCATTTTTATCTGATATTTCTTTAAATGCTAAACTTGCCACCAAATGGAAGTTCATAACTTGCATTATGCCATTCACAAACAAGCCGGCGTGCTTCATCATCACACTAAATCCTGGAAGCTGTTGCAAATTTTCGGCTGTTGAATGCATTCTTCAATGGTTCCTTTCCCCAGCACCACACATTGTGATTGGTATCATCAAAACAGACAAGGAGAGAAGAAAATTACCTGGTCAGATTCTACACGAAAAGAAAGGTAATAAAATTCAGCATATATGAACACTGGACTCAGCTTAGTAATGTCTGATTCTACCATATCTAATTTAGTGTCTAGACGTCAAGGTTTCTGCTTATGGGAGGAGGAGTCTAGAGCCATAGAGATCTTTCACTAAAATGATGAAATTAGCACGTTCCTGGGGACAGAATCAGGACTTACAATAAGTATGGGGAATTCTGTGCAGAGAAGATTATGCAACATGAATATCTATGTGCAAGAAAAATTACTTTTTTTTTCTGTTTACCTCTCTGCTTTCAATTACTGTTTCATCCATGCAGCCAGCTTGTTGGTTCTTGGAGTTGCCACGAGTCATGAACAAATCACATAAACAGTTTAAAGGAAACCCAATCCCACCCCTGCAATGCGGCAACAGTAATGGCAGGTACTTTTTGACTTGTCGGTAACATTTTTTTATTAATGCCGTGTTCTAAAAATTTCATGAGTTGCTGGTGAATGGCTTGCTTTGTTCTCCGAAGATGGAGCGTGCTGATGCGTATGTGTGCTATCTTACGCATTGCTGCAAGTGGGATTTCCATGATTCCCTACAATTTTTACAGGAACGGTAGTTTCTTGGAGAAGGGACAGATACTCTTTGGTGGCATGTGATTGCAGAGGCTGTAAAGGAGAAGTGAGGAAAACTTCCAGGGTGGGGGGGGGGGGGGCAATAATTTGAGGGTGCTGGAGAACTTCCATCCAGATTGCCCTAAATGGAAGCAAAGATGATTAAAAGAGAAAAACGCTCTGAAGAATCAGGTCAGAGGTTTAGGGCTTAATCTGTTCTGACCATTTTAGCTACTAAACTGTGCTCCTGAAGTTTTCTAACACAGGTTCAAAATTTATGCAGATTAAATGTCGTCAATGACTGTCGTGATTTTGTCCATTTGCCTTGCAGTACTAGGGTCCGGTATCTGTAGAGCACATGGTGTAGAAAGAACTATGTGTATGTTATGAAGGCTTCTGTGTGTCACGTTTGTTCAGATATTTTGCTTCCTACCTTTATAGCATTTGCCACTTCCAAGATTTGCTTGGGAATAGAGGTTGTAATTACCAGCTGGCATACCCCCATCTGGGCACTCCTGGAGAGTGCAGTTTTCTGCCCGTGCCATGACATTGTTGGCATGCTATAGTATTTCCTTATGTTTTCTTCTGGGACACAGGTTTCCACCACTTCTCACTTTTTGTTCTAGATCCACACTGTTTTCAAAGCAGCCTAGCTCTGGATGGAAGGATTCACTTAGTTCTGTATTTTGCCAACTCTCCTAAAAGTCAGCAGACGAACCAAAGATTATTTTTTTTTTCTCCTTACAGATGGTCTTGAATGTAGGTTTTTTGCGCATCGAATAAAAGACAAACAATTTATAAACTGGAAGGAGAAAATTACATCACTTTTGATTTTTTTGTGTATAGCCTTATTCCACGTTGGCAAATACTGTTTTTTCAGTTGTTGTTTCCATTATAGTTTTGAACATGTTACTTCTTAACAGGATACATCTCTATTTATTTTCTCTAATTACAGTTTTGGATGTGAAACTTGACTGGATTTGCCAAAACTACAATCCAGTGAACCAAGACTAGTTTAGGGGGAAATAGACGTGAGTCCATATTTTGCAGCGCAGATTCCATTTTCATCAAGTTTTGCTTTGTCTTTTGGAAAATTCTTGGTTAACAAATTACACTGAGGGTACAAACCCAGATGAACCCAGGCAGGAGAGTGGGAAACAGACCACTGCGTCAGACATCATCCCTCAGCTTCACATCACTAGCTGTCACTACCCTGCATAACAGCTTCCAGTTTTCTTTACGGAGGATTTATCTGTTCAACAGGTGTGCTGGGTTTTTTTTCCTTTAGTTCTAACTAATTTCTTTGAAATAGCAGTGCTGCTCTGAAAAAAAAGAGAAAAGGGTTTAAATATGTGTTAATTTTGTCTTGGAAGCTGCTCTGGTGCGTATCCAAGAGCAGTCCTTCTGACCACAGTATGATGCATTACAAAAGAAACAGGATGTAAGCATGCCAGAGTGTTACAAAGCACCCTTTTTTTAAAAATGGGAGGGTATTAATGTGTTGAAATACATCCAGTGTCAATTAGACTACAAAGGAATAACCGTTTCTTTGCAGACTAATTAGACTTCCTACTCTTGCCTATTTGAAGGCAGCAGTTACTGTGTACTGCTTCCTTGGCAAAACGAGGAGCATGCAGAGAAGAGGATCAGACAGAGCTTTGACTTTCGTACCTGCTTAATGGATCTGAACTTCTAAAGGGAGATCTGTGTGTTTTTATATTTGACTTTGATTACTTAACTTTAGGAACCATCCCTGACATGGGACTGGCACCAAAGATGGGGAAAAATAATAAATAATTTAAAAAAAATCTGGCCATTGCTTTGATTCAATAAAGGATTTCTATTATGATGTTCAGACTTTTATTTTACTAGTAAATTCTTAATAAGTCTCATTCAACTAGTGGCCCTTCTTCTGTTAAACATGTTTTCTATTTTCTGTAGCACAAGCTCAATAAAACAAATACATTTTAAGAAAAGTTGCTATTGAGGGTAACCAAAATCATAAAGGGTTCAACAATCAAGTGCTTCTTACTTCACCCGATACAATTTATTAATCATAAAATTTGTTAATGATAAAGTTCTAATATATTTTACTGTCTTTCCAAAGGAACTTGCCATTGGTGTACAAAAGATTAAATTAATCCATCTCCAGAAAAAAAGAGATCACCACTGTGGCAGTTCCTCAGTCATCCATAAAGAATGTACGTGTTGGAGGGGTTCTGACTTCCCCAGTCACTCTCTCTGCTTTTCTGCAGAGATAGTTGGCAGTAAAAGTAAAAGCAATTCATAAATTTGTAAACAGCAGTCCTGAAATGCACAATGAGAATGTGCTATTGCAAACAGTATTTTCAGCACAAATTCTGTTCTTCAGAGCAATGTTTCTTTAGGTTCCCTCCCGGCCTGCCTGCTGCAGGGATGCCGGTGCAGGCATGAGAGAGGCGGTGGTTGGGGCGGAGGCTGCCACATGCTCAGACTGTTCCCTCTGTGTCTGACCAGACCTCTGGCCTTATCGGAGCCATGACTGCGCCCATTTTCCTGGTCTGATCAGAGCTGGCAGCCAGCGCTGTGGCAGATTACTCCAGTGAACGATCCTATCTGCCTTCTCTGTACTGATCCCGTCTTCCAGTGGTTTTTGGCTTTTTTTCCAGTAGTTCAGCCAAACTTGAAGAGACACTTATGTTCTAATATGTATTTTGTATAAATGAAGGACCTTTGATGCTGAAGTGTGCTAATGCAATAATTTAGATATAAATGTCGCCAGTGGTGAAGAAGGGAAACAAACTGGGAAACGATGTATTCTGTCCAAAAGGTGAATATCTGGGTAAATTCTACTTTCCATAATGCGTGACAGGTTCTAAATCTTACAGAAGAAGATCTAAGGTTCAACAAGGGCAACTGCAGGGTCCTGCACCTGGGGAGGAACAACCCCATGCACTAGTACAGGCTTGGGGTGGACCTGCTACAGAGCAGCTCTGTGGAGAGGGACCTGGGTTAACCATGAGCCAGCAGTGTGCACTTATTGCCAAGAAAGCTAATGGGATCCTGGGGTGCATTAAGAAGACTGTGGCCAGCAGGTCGAGGGAGGTTCTTCTCCCCCTCTACACTGCCCTAGTGAGGCCCCATCTGGAGTACTGTGTCCAGTTCTGGGCTCCCCACTTCAAGAAAGATGAGGAGCTACTGGAGAGAGTCCAGCGGAGGGCTACGAAGATGATGGGGGCACTGGAGCATCTCTCCTGTGAGGAAAGGCTGAGGGAGCTGGGTTTGTTTAGCCTGAAGAAGAGAAGGCTGCGAGGGGACCTAATAAATGTTTATAAATATCTCAAGGGTGGGTGTCAGGAGGATGGGGCCAAACTCTTTTCAGTGGTGCCCAGTGACAGGACAAGGGGCAATGGGCACAAATTGAAGCATAGGAAGTTCCATCTGAACATGAGCAAGAACTTCTTCCCTCTGAGGGTGATGGAGCACTGGAACAGGCTGCCCAGGGAGGTTGTGGAGTCTCCTTCTCTGGAGATATTCAAGACCCGCCTGGACAAGGTCCTGTGCAGCCTGCTGTAGGTGACCCTGCTTCAGCAGGAGGGTTGGACTAGATGACCCCCAGAGGTCCCTTCCAACCCTGAACATTCTGTGATTCTGTAAGCACTCAGCTTCGTTAAGGGACTACATAGGAGATCCAGAGCGGGTTCCAAGTGGCAGTCAAGTTGTCTAAATGCTAGAAAGAAAAAATAAATTGTGCCTGGAATTCAATGAGTGTGGTCTTTCCAGAAAGTCTAAACTAACCCTTGCATTAGTGCTCATAGTTCCAGTTTTGTACTCCAGTTATGCTGGTGTTTGAGTTTTAGCTGTGCTTGGGGCCTGGCAATCAAACTCCTAGGCTGCGAACAGCTGAACAAGGTGTTACAAATTAAGGCTCCATGCTACCAGATGCTGTGGAAATTGTCACAATGAAAAACAGAGAAATTGTATGTAAACGGGTAAACGAGTGTAATAGAAGCAATCGTATTGTCCAAGTAAAATAAGGAATTTCTCGGTATATCTTTTTAACACTCTAGAATGTCAGTATTAAAATTACATCTTTTTAACACAACAATTCTGGACTGATACACAGAAACATAATCTGAGGCTGACCACGGGTGGTGTAACAGTTATTTTCAAACACACCAAACAAGCGGGAGCTTTGATTGCCCTTCAGTTTCTCTCTTTCATGACTGAAGACTTCACTGGGGAGAAGGAGCTATAGTGAAATTCACAGTGACATGTCATAAGGTTGGGCTGTATTAAATTTACTGAGCGTGGAAGGAAAGGATAAAACTGTAAGGACATAGTGTGGATTCTGCTGCTGAAGGAACACAGTGTGGGACTGCATGGAATATATGGCACATTTTCACTAGTCAAGAATTAAAGCTTCATTTTTGTCATGGTTCCTATTTCCACCTCTTCTTATTCGCAGGTGCGTGGGTTTAATAATTCCATGTATGACAATATGATACAGTAAAGAATAAAACTTTAGAATCACCATATCCCATTATAAAATGCCCATAGAGATGCAAAACCTTTGTGTTTCATTGATACGTACCATCTAAAACTGCTCTCTTCAAAATACCAGACAGATCCTAGTTCAGTTTAAATGACCTCTCTGCCTGGGTGGAGAGTTGTTCTGGATAGCAGCTTCCATATAACCCTACAGTTCTCGGGACAAGGTGAGGAAGCTTCACGTATGTGTGGTCTGGGAGAACTACAGCTGTAAGTGCAGGAAGTCTGGGGAAAGTGATATATTTATAAACTCTGGTTATAATCATAGTTACTAATCCAAATTGTCCATTCTAAAGGCAGCCTCCTGGATTGATATTAATATTCATCATCTCAGTGAAAGTTTTGGTGACCCTGATAGCTTTCTGTAGATAAAATCTTTGCATGATCTCAGTGATAGTTTTGGTGACCCTGATAGCTTTCTGTAGATAAAATCTTTGCATGGTTGGAAACCAAGTGGTATTCTCTGGTGTCTCTCTTCAGTTGTTATTTCACCAGAACTGTTGATGTTGTCATCTTACATCATAATCTTGTGGAAATGTGTGTGGAGCAAAAAAAATCAATGAAGTAAATGAGAACCTGATCCTTAAAGTATTTCTTTGTAGATGACTTGAAGTAGATGAATGGCTCTGTACACACAAACGCATTTTCCCTGTTTAATATCTAATATAATAGCACTATCATTTATGAAAAATAATTAGCTGAGTACCTGTCATGTGAGTTTAAATCCTGTTTCCTTGCTGCTTATCAGAAAGCTAGAGGCGATAGGCCATTTCTGGTGTTTTGTTCCCAGAGGAGACAGAAGTGCTATAGCTGCGGCAAATGTAAACCTGGCAGACACTGGGGGCGAGGAGGGGGAAGGAAGTACATTAAGTGCTTAAAACTGGGTAGTGTAAATATCCTTTTCCCACTCCCCGTGCCGTTGAAATCCAGAATATTTAGACCAACTGATAAAGCCGAAAGGGAGCTCTTTGTTTCCATGCGCAAAGCAAGGACATATTTTTGAAGGCTGTTTAACTTCAAGTGAGGAGCATTATTGCAACACGAGTAGCTGTGTCTAAGTTACCTTAAATACTGTTAACAGTAAAACTGTGGCAGCTTGGCTTTTGGTGTTGCTAGTCATCCCTGCTGGCCTGCAGTTAGGAGTGCTAGTACAGCAACCGAGGCCTGATGCGGGGTGCTTCGCTGCCATCAGTACTGTAGATGGGGGCAACAAGTGGTTTAGGGAGCTTTCTGGACCTGGGCTTACTAAAATTTTGGTCTCTATACATTTCTGTTTAAGTAGTCAGATTATGCTTAAATCATTAAATTAAGGTCTTAAACAGGTTCCTCTGAACAGTGAAGTAACAGTGTCCACATTAACTCCTTTGTCAAATTAAGCATTACCCATCTTTACAGGAGAAGAGCTTGCTTTAGGAATGTTATTTCTAATGCATTAAATGTGCATTTTCTACTAGCGCAGAAACTTTAGTCACTGATCATGCTCTATTGTTTTCCCTCAGATCAAAATGCCTTTGAAGACCGTTTTTACTGCTATACAGTAATTATTCAGTTTTGAAACATGTGCGCTGAAATGCCTTTGGAGCCTTACCAAATCAAATTTAATTTGCCCAAATGCTTTCTGTTTTTCAAAGGGTACATACAAAAACCCTGCTAACAAATCAGATGTAGAGAAGTATTTGGCATCAGCTGTACTTCAGTGGTATAACCCTTTAACAGAAATGGGAAAAGTGTTTCCTTTTGATATTTAGGTACTTTTAAAGTAAAGTTTTCATATGAATTGCCTACACTTCAGGTAAGGTACTTCTTTTAAAACAACTGTATCTTGGGGGAAGAAAAGACTTTATGGGCTTTATACTTCAGTACCAATGCAAAACTTGTGCTAAAGCAGTGATTATAAAAAATGTAATTTCCTCATCATATAGGTACCCTACAGCTAAAATGAAAATTTCAAACACAATGAAGCTGAAATTCCACCCATATTCACTGAAGCCAAGTAAGCCATTGTAGCAAAATTCATGCGACATATTCCCATGACAAGCTGCACTGTTTTCCTCACTGACTTCTAGTTTGCATCTCTGTATACAGGTAGAAAAGCTTATCCACCAAAGCTAACTTTATCCTAGGGAGGTAAAGGTTCCTTTTCTAATCATCAGTTCCAGGTGATGATTGTTCGCCATCATCGGTTAAGCTTGATTCTGGAAACTTTGCTGAAGCTGTACCCAGTCTGAAGGAGGTACCTGAATACCTGTTCATTATAGAGAGTAGTTGATTATAGTGTAAAAGATATTGTTTTTTTAGATGGGAAAAGATGAATTGTAATTACAATTTGACTGTTACGTGAAGAAGTGAGGAAGATAGAGCATTTTACCACTAAAAATGGAAAGAACTGCCTACCTCTCTGCTAGCCGTCATAGTTTTCAGTTGCACGTAGCTCACCCCCTGTTAAGGCTGTGTAAACATGTGCTTTACTTTCCAGTGGAGCCTGACTTTCTTAGTTGCACAGCATTGCACTGTTAGCCTTTATCTGGTGTCCTTTGAACTGAAATTGAATTTGACTGTCTTTGGCTCGACTGCAGCCTGCTTTTTTATAATGGGTATATTAGTATTATAATTATTAGTTCTAGAGAAGATAAATAACTTTTTAGTTTTTGAGGGACCTGTAAAAAGCAGTAAACACAAGTAGTTTCATTAGCAGCAGTGCTCTGGCATGAAAGACTTGTAAACAATAACTGGAAGTAGTAGATTAGGCATGAAAAAGAAGTCCTTCCTTAAAATTGACTCTGTGCTGCTCCTTAAGTCTCTTCCTACTGTGGGACTGCCTGTTTGAATCTGTTTAATTAAATCTTGGCGCTGAGGGCTCTAAAAATTATAGCCTTGTTAAAGACAGACAATAGCAAAGCTTTCTTTTCCAGTATCCTCATTTTATATACAGTTTCCCAGACTTTAATATTGGGAGGAGCATGGTACCTCTGTTGTTCTGGCTCTGATTTTTATTGAATAGTTGCTACATCCAACATGGTAATTGTGTAGCTGATTTGGTCAATTCAGGTAGTATTTGGTAACAGCTTTCAGTGACACCTCAGGGCTGGATCTGTATGATTTCTGTTTTGGTAGAACTATATAGGGAGTTACATCAATATGATGCCTTTTGGGAGCATCAATATGCTTTTTTACTAGCGTAGTTTAGACTTCCCTCCAGATGGATATGAATTAATTCAGTATTAACAGGTCAGTGCTAGGGTATGATTGCCCCATTTGTCTCAGTTGATGAAATGCAACAATCTCTCTGTGTGAAGAAGGCTTATATCCTTTTTCCTTTTTTTTTTTTCCCAGGGAGTATTCTTTACCTCTGGAATTATCCTTATGTTGATCTGTATTTTTATCAATCAATAATATTGTGTAGCATTTTTAATTTGAAACTGACAAATTAATGAATAGGTATAGATTGATAGTTGCATCTAGCCAAAATAAACGTCTTTTACAACAAAGCTAAGAAGTAAATGAAAACCAAGACGTGTACAGGGAGTACACTCCATCCAGTGGAGTGCAATGAAATCAACAAAATAATTAAAGCATTGTGCTGTCCTCTATAAAATATTTTTCTAATGGAAGCCAGGCAGTACATGCCCATATGAAATAGACTGCACCAGGCATTCTCAATAGTGGAAAAAACTGCAAATGACTTGCAAATTGGCAAGCAGTTTCAGTAAACAAAAAACGTCTAAAAGAGCATAGCCAACTAGTGAGCACTACAGCCACCTGCAAGCTCCTCCACAGGAAATTCCAGTTCTTAAAAAAAGTTCCAGCAAAAGGAGGGACAGCATGAGTCAAGATGAATTAATGAAAAGGAGCGCTGTGTGTGCTTTCCCTGGCCCTTTCCACCTACTGTAAAAAACATGGTTATGTCTACCTAGGCTAATTGTTAAGTTCCTTTCCCCTATCTTAAAATGTTCTCCACAAACTACTAAACCATGTATAAAAACATTTCAAACTGGAAAGCCTCAGCTTTGAAATTCCCATGTGCAATAGGGAAAGGAACAGAGATATCAGATGCATTGACTTGGAACAATTAGGACCAAAAAAGTCAAGGAAGTCTTCAACTGTGGACAGGAAAATGATAGCTACTTACACAACAAAAGTAATATTTGGCATAGCATCTATTGAAAAGCGAAATACTGCCACCTTTAAGAATTTGTTGCTTGAGTGATGAAATGCACTTTATAAATTGTTTCATATGGCTCTGTAATGTCCGTAAATGAAAAATGGCCCATCACCTAGGGCCATTTTAGGGGAGAATTAAAAATTTGAATTCTCATTCTGAACACTGATGTGTTGGCAGGCAGGTTTTTTTTTAATTTTATGACCAGATAGGTAAACAGATTTTTGGAAAGGGTGCCTTTTCTAGCTGTGGACTGTAGTGCAGCCAGACAAACAACCATTTCTTACGCCATTCACGAACTGAAATCTTAGCGTAATTGATCAGTGCTCTATGTCAGATATAAATGCCAAGTGCCACTATCGGCGATTCTTGCTCTGACAAGTTCAGCATTCAGTACCTATCAAGAAAAAACTCACCTTTATTCTGGCGTATTCTCGCAGCATCTTTCAACTTCGGTGGTAGTTACATTTCCTACAGAGAGAACTACTTGTGTTACAAGGTCATAGTCCTTAAAAAGGCCACAAAGACAAGCCTCCATATCTTGTCCGTGCAATATTCCACTCATTTTATTAGATGTATGTCTGCTGAGCAGACAAATGTTCATGTGTGCTCTCTAAAGAGTTTGCATGTTGGTCCTACCATTCTTCAGCTGGAACCTTGACTATTCATAGGCTTCTGCTTTGCACAATGGAAACCAGAGATATTTCTCAGCTATATCATCAATGTGTTTCCAATCAAAGTATAAGAGGGAGGTTTCTTGCTGATGTGCCTGGTAAAAGACAAGACAGAAATGCTCATTGATACAGCACTCAAGTGTATTCTGTAGCTCATACCAAGGCGAGGGTTGTGTGGTAAACTTTGGATCCTGCTGATAAATACATACAGAAAGCATCCATATAGAATGCAGAATCTTACCTCACAACAGAGAAAACAGAAGCATACTTTCCTATAGTGACAGGACAAACTCAATTTTCTGTTGCCATGTGTTAATTTATTTGTTACTCTGACAAAATACAAAAGGACTTTGGAAGGAAGTCCAAAAGTTTTAGAAGCTCTTCTGCGAGTAAACTAACCTGAAGCGACAGCCGAGAAAATTAATCTCAAGAGAAAGACAATACCAAAGGTTTATCCTAGAAGGAAGACTTGTAACACAGACTTCCCTTCAAAAGCCATAGCTCTAATCTGTTAAATGGTGCGGTGGAAGATTATATACATGTCGCTCTCATCCCATTTCCTCTGCAAAGACCTGCAGAGAGTAAGGACAGTGTCCCATTAATGCTTTCAGATCTTGAAAAAGAAAATCGTTCTGAACTGTTGGATCATACAGACACGTGTGTATAAGAAAGGTGTTCTGATTTCCAAAGAGTGCTTAGTGCTGTGTGTTTCCTTGAGGGGACCGTGGCTGGAAGGAAGAAGAGGAAGCACCTTACCTTCTCATCTTATCAATCCTGTCTCAGCCCAGAAAACCCTGCTGAAGGAAGAGAAGGAAGGTTGCACCATTGCTAAAAGTAAGCAAGCTTAGCAAGGGAGAAGTTCACAACACAAGAGTGAAAGAGAGCGTGAACAGGATACTGGGACCACTGTGAGGAAAGCAGGGACTAGGCAAGTAATAAAAAGAAGCAGTTTTCATAGACACCCGAGGGGAGCAGTGCAGTGCGTAGTGTTCTGCAGAAAGCCGTTGGAAATTGCAGAACTAGAAATCAGGCATTAAGTAAAAGTCTTGCCATTCAAAGGCAAGAGCAGGCAACAGAGAAAATCTCATTCCAAATGCTTTGATTTTTGTCTGATTTATCTAGCAGATCTAAAGACCTCTCTTTAGAGTCACCTGCTTCTAGTTTGTGTTCTGAGCATGCCAATATAGTTAGAAGGTCTTGTTAGGGTGTTCAGTACACTCACTTCCAGGAAGAAGTACAGGCAGACCCACTACAGAAGTTTGGGCTGCCTTGAGAATCCATCATAGAGTTCAACAGCCAGAATCTTAAAGGCTTTGTGCAGCTTTCAGTAAATGTGGCAGGATTACCACCTGCAGTTAAAAACCTACAAATAACATGTTACAAAGGTGCTTGTTAGGGAGAATGATTAAGCGATAACTTGTTCCAGCTGAAGGAGGAACATAAATTCAGTGTCAGAAGGAGAGGTAAGGTGAAGTTTTAAGCCCTGTCACAGTTCCTGCCTGATGCCATTGCAGCAGCAGATGTTAGCCAGGGAGGTGGATGAAATCCCATGGAGGATGGGATGGGATTTCACTTGGCATCTAGTGAGGTGGTGCTGTCCTAAGGCTAAAACAAGAGGGTATGATCGTGAGAGGACAACTTGGACTCTTAGGAGCAGTGTGGGGAAAAGAGTCAGAATAGCTCAGCCTGGACTATGCATTACTTCTTTCAGGGAATAACCTTCCTGAAGGCCGTGACTTCATTCACCATAACCAATAAACTTTGGGAGGGCAGAGGGGAAGGGAGATCAGACGAGGTGGAGAGAGCATTTGTACCTTGAGTTCTGACACTGTGTAATGGGAAATGGGGCCACAGGATGACTGCCAAAACTATTGCAGAGATGGATGTGTTATTGATTGTCTCCATAAACATATTGTTGGCTTATTGTTATACTTTCCAAAAATGAAAGCCAGATTCCTTCTCCTCTTCAAATTTTCTTTGTTTAGATGCCAGTATCATTCTTAAGAGAGAAAGGAAATACAGCAATTGTGTGGGGTCTGTTTCCATCCTTTGCTTGCTCTGATTGAATTAAGTTGTGGTCTATTCTCTGGTTTTAGTAATTCTGTAAAGGAAAGAGAAGAAGTGGATGACAAAGTAACAAATATTACAAATGGTCATGGCAACCATTACAAGAAGGTTTTCCTTTGCTTCTGGATTTGATGGCCATTTGAGGAAAGTCTAGTCACTTTATTTCTGTGCACACAGCATAAACCGCCCTCGGCTACTGAAGGGACCTTCTGAAGAAATACTGGCAATCTTTTGACTATCAGCTGACATGCAAGATGGGAAATCATTTTATAATAGTTTCTTCTGGAGTAAAAGGAGCTCTGTGACTCCAAGAACAAGCTCTGTTGGAGTTTACCTCCGTCTCCACTTGTAGATGTGTAACATTGTACTCCAAATTTTTCTTAAGTATGGTTGTGCGTATATCATAATAAGGGTATACACATAAAATTTGTGAATAATTGATTTACAGTCATTCTGATTAGATTAAGCCTAAAATAAGTATTTGCACTGGGAAATTGCAGTTTCCTACCTTAAAGCTTATAACAGGATATGTCAAGAATTGTATATCAAGTTCTTTGGTACTGAATTTAGTTCCTCACATCTCGCCATCTTATATTTAAAGTGCCATAGCAGTTAAAAATGCTTCTCATTATTTTGAGAAACAGCCAACAAACATGATATTGCCTGTTGCATAGTAGGAATTTATATATATTTATTTATATATGTATGTATATGTAGAGGTAACTGGCTTTTAACAAAAATAAGCCTCAGTTTGCAGGGAGGAAGGTTTTGCCTGTGTTGTCTCAGTATGTGAAACTCAACATGTTCATCAGTGATGTTCACACAGTTAACGCAATCAGCAGTGAGTTAGCCCCTCCTGGAATTTCTATTGAATAGTGTTTGTTAAGGTCACAGTTTTACCTCAGACTTTTTGAAAAATACTTAGGCTCATTTTGAAATAAGGGGGAGCATTCTTGCATGTGAGGAGTAGCTACAGCCTGCCTTGACACAGTAATAGAGGCAGAGCCAGGTTAAGAGGGAAGAAATTATTTGCAATATCTCATAAATACCACAAGGGGACTCCAAAACTGTTGTGGACAAAACAGTGTAAAATTTATTTTATTTATTGCTAGTTAACATAAACTTCTGATAATTGATTCAGAAAAAGAGAACATAAACAATTAAACAAACACGAAGGAAAACACGTTTCCTCCCCCTTTTCTAGGCGCAGCTTCAGTCAAATATCACTCTTCCACTCGTCCTGGTTCCAGCTCCCCTCGTTTTCATCACCTGTTACACTGAGACTGTCCCAGCACCTTTACAACAGGGCACTGCATGTGACTGGTGTTGGTGGATAAGGATCACTCTCTGACACTCCTTGCCTACTCTTTTTTCCTCTTCTGCTCTTTATTTCTTACTCGTTGTCCTCTGCCCCAGCATGGGTCACTCACGGGCCACAGTCCCTCTGGGATCTCCGTGCGCTGGCATGAGTTGTCCATAGCTGAAGTCCCTCAAAGCCGTAACTCCTTCACCACAGAGCACCTCCTTCCAAGAGCATGTCTCCAGGCAATGACCCCTGCTACTTTCCTCCTCTGTTCCTTCTGCCCCTAGCAGCCACTGCGCTTTCTTAAATGTCTAAGGACAGATGCTGGGTGCTCCCCTCCAGTGGTGTGCAATAGGTTACCCATGTAGGTTTCAGAGCCAGTATGATGGTTTGCCCATGTGGGTTTTAGAGCCAGCTGGACCCAGCTGTAGCCACCACAGCTCATGGCCTCCTCCTACACAGGTCTTCCCTGCTGTCACCTGTCCCCAAACCCTGCCAGTTATAACCAATACATTAGCCATGATGATTTTGAACATACTATACTTCCTCTGTAGAGAAATAAAATGAAATATTGCAGTTAATAGGTCTGTAAATTACAGGAGAATACATGATAAGTGACTGGGTGATTCTAAAGGGTTGGTGAGATAAAAGGGAAAGGAGAATTTGATGAATTTGCAGAGGAAATGTGGGACTCACGTCACTGACATTTGTCAAGTTCATTAGGCATCCACAGTAAGCTGATTGTCTTCACTCCTGTGGTCACTGCACCCTTCAGCAATCAATTTCTCCCATCTGATTATAGGTGTCCAAAAGACATGGAATGGCTCTTCTACATCTCTCTTCCCTAATGAATGAGGTAGCATAGACATCTGTATTAGACTATACACCTATCTTCTAGATAGCTTCATTTTTATCTATGTTTTCAATTATCAGTTATAAAATCCACACTGCTTTCACAGACCAAATGTCATTAGCATTGTGAGGAAACATATACTTTAGGAGCACAAATTTTTCTCTTGGTGTTAGCTTCTTTGTTTTTCTTCTGTGCTTATGCTGTGAATAGTCACAGACCTATTGTCAGAGTTTTATATACATGGATATTTCCATAGTGGCTCAGACATCTTTTCTGCTTCCACAGAGGTTAATTCAGTCTTCTCTAAGAACAGCCCACAGATCAGTTAAATTCTGCCAGTTTTTTTCTTGAGTTATAATGACTAAATTACCTTGTATTGTTTCATCTGGCTCATGTCAGCTTGCCTCTCTCATTTAACAGGTCTGCTTCCAGAGTCTGAGGATGCCAATGAGGCAGGCTGGGATGGAGGGAGTGTGAAGGAAAAGAGACGTGAGTAAAAGGCTATGGTCTGAAAAAATGGCAGTACAGAAAATTATTTACTTTATGAACACAGTAGGGAGGAAAGCAGACTGGGAAGAGGATTCAGGGTTGGTATCCTCTTGTATTGCCCTGAGCACCACAGGGAACAGTGCTGAGCATAGTTGGGATGCGATGGAGGTTGCAGGGCTGTGGTCTCCACGGCACAGTGAGGGTCAGGAGGGGAAGGGGCTTTTGTGAAGAGGTGGGCAGTATGTGGGATGGAGGGAAGACCACTCTATAGGTACCAACGTTTTCCCAGGTGGCTGCTTTCTGTTGTTTGGACATCAACACCATGGCAAGGCAGTTGAGCATCTGTCAAGCAGAAGGCTATTTTGAAATTTTAGTGCATCGTGGCTGCAGGAGGAATGATTAAAAGGCTGCATTTGCCATGGTTTAAGCAGCTTGAAATTCAAGCAGAAATACATGAATAAAGCATTAGAAGAGCAACATCAATTTTGGGTTAGACAGCATTACCCTCATTTGGATTCTGGATCTTAACTGTTGTCTTGGTGATTTTACTCACTGGGCTGTGCAAGAATTGTTTTTATTACATCAGTAATTTAAATGAGTAATTCTAGTATAAGCTAGAGCTAAAATAACAAACTAGAATATATTTACATCTATATAGACACAAATGGGTTCTTAGCTGCTTTATTAAGGTAATATTTTACTGGAGTAATACACATATTAGCAAGTTGATTGTTTTTTCCATGTTAGTTTCTGAATACAGCACTTCTTTTTCAGTGTGCACCTATAAGTTCTCAGTTTCTTTCAGTCCCCATGCAGACAATACATTAATTAGTTATTTGTCCACACATATATATGTGTGTGACTACATAGGATATATGTGACTATGTCTTGAGCATGGCACAAACACTTTCTCTGAAAAGGAAGTCTTTTGTATCAGCTACTCACACTGTCCTGCTGTTTCTTATGCAAAGCCAGTAGAAAAGGCATGGTGAGTTGCCAAGGAACTATTACTTCACGGGAAAATAAACCCAAAAGCTCAGGCATTTGTATCTATTGTACATTTAAAGTAAAAACATTCCATGCTAAAAGACACCCAAATCAAAGGACCTGCAAGCTCATCAAGGCTCCTTCATATACTTGTTTCATCAAATAACAAAAGTACAATACAAAATATTGCATCCAACTTACCTGCAATAACATTTGCATCACTAACTAAAATTGCACTGGATTTAGACCTATGCTTTAACAATCTGACTGTCAAGATGACTTTTTTAGGCACGCCTTGGCAAGGCAACCCCAATGTATCACTATTATTTTCCTGCTAAGTTTGGGCTTGGGGGTGTGGTGAGTGGCTTACAGTCAAGGGATTTTTTAATTGTGCTTCCCAACTGTATGATTTACATGATTCCCACCAAAAAAAATGTTAGTGGGAAGCCTAACTTTGTATTTGCTGAAGAAGAAAGCCTCAAGGGCCACATTTTTTCAGAAGCTTAGACAATAATGTGCAAATTGCACGTATTTGCACTGCTGACACTGGGAAAGATGAATGTGCTTTCTGGCTCAGAAAAGGACAAATGCTTTCCTCTGTGCTGGAAGTTCACAGTCGTTATGAACTTGCTTCCCTACACCAGTCTTTGTTCGAACCTGGTTTTCTGGTACAGATGTTCTATTTGTTGTATCTTAAAAACACCAGTGTGCCACAATAAATTTAATACAGTATGTCACATTTGCTGCTTTTGTCTGCATGCCTGCTTGAGCAGAAAGTGCTTGAAGACAAAAACAGTGATTAATTCATTGACGGTCTAAAGAATACGAAGTTTAAGCACTTGTAGTGCCTAATATGGCACTTTTAGTGCATGTCTAGCCTATGTCATGAAAACAAATCAGTTCTGGTCTAGTATAGAAATTATTTCTTTTCAAGGTCTTGTTGTCCCCCTTTGTAATAATTTTTCAATCTTGTGTAATTCAGAAGGCATTAACACTTAACTGGTTTACAAATATGAAAACCAATGGAAAATTAAGAGAAACACTGCTCAATATAAATTGAAATTTTTGCTATGTCCTCACACAAAACCAACTTTTAGAGGGATGTCTTACTATAATCTCAACAAAAAGAGCATTCAATAAAAGGGATATTCCTTGGCTCTTAATATTCCCAAATTTGGTAAAAGAGAGGGTAATGGTATATATTGTATCGAAGAGGATATCCCAGTATTAGTCATCAGACTGTTTCCAAACAAGCACGAAATAGATGCTGAAGGGGAATGGAATTCTCCAGTGTACATTCTGATGTTTAGCCTGAAACCTTGTTTAGAAGACAGGTCCGTGGGTTCTAACACCATTAACTATTTTCTTAGATCATACCTTGCTATGTTTTTATCTTTGTCACTGTTAGTAAAGACTATTTAAAACAGATTGGTTTCTCATGAACGTACTCACATTCTGTTGAAGATCTGAGAGCAAAAGAATAGCTTGGTCTTTCCTTCTGTTTCTTTCCTCCTGACCTTTTTTGAATGGGGAATAATTAGAGCTAAAAGATAAAGGATAGAAAGTCTCATCTCTTCCAGGAACAAAGCATTCTGAAATTCCCTGTTTCTCTTTCTGTGTTTATCTGGCACAGCCTCAGATTCTGTCACCAGTATTCACCCTGCGCAGCTCCTTACTCACAGCTTAATCCAAAGCCTGTTGAAGTCTGTGGGAACCTTTCCCCTGACCTCAGGGGGAATCAGCTCTGCTTGTGTAGGCAGAGCTGTTTCAAATTATTTCCACTGCTGATTACAGTATAAGTACTGGTTGAAATCAGTAACCTGTCCTGAGATCCAACACTACAGCTAAGTTGATGATGTCTGAAGTTACTATTATACTCTTTTAGTTGTGCTTTAAGTGGCTTAAGTAGTAACAGCTTCCAGAAAAACAACATATAAATGACTTTTTTTCTTCTCTACTGAGAATAAAGAAATTAAGAACAACTGTACAGCTTCTAAAGACTGTGTCATTAATAACCATCACTGGAGACATCATAATGACTCTTCTTGTCTTTTGAAATGTTTATGTCAATAATGCAAGGTAACTTAGTCATTATAACTCAAGAAAAAAACTCAGTTTTTGTCTGGAGGTTGTTTTTAATGGTAGAGGAAGTTCTTCTGATACAAGATAAAGGGATGGAAGTTGGAGAGCATCTTAATAGACACTGTCCTTACTGACTTCAGAAGAAATTTGAAGTGTTTGGACCTTTCTGAATGTGAGCTGGTTATTTATGGAAACTCTACAAAAAGTCAGATTTAAATCTTGCTGACTATTGAACCAAGCAGCATTGGGAGCCATTCCAGGCAGACTAGAGCAAATTCAGCTCCATTTTCCTCATTAGCTTAATGGATGCCTGCGTTCAAGTTCATAAAAAAAAGGCATGGGAAATGGAGGAAGAATGTAATGATTGTAAATTCATGGCTTTTAATGATTTAGATTGTTCATCCTTATAATATTTAGTATAGTGGGCATTATGTCTACACACACTTTCTCACATACTTTGTGTCATACCTAAAAACAGTACTCTGAAAAGTGCATTTCCAGTTAAATTGTTAAAGTGTTTGCAAAAATACTTGTTTGCAGCATATGAACTCCAGGTCCAAATTGTTGCATCATCTTCTCCACACCCATTTACTTTTGATCTAATAATTTTAATAAACATAATGCTTATTTAATATTTTCCAAGCTTTCCAATTTAATTTGTTGTTTTCTTTCTGTGCCTCCTTCTACCTTCTTCCATTCTTTTCTCTTCTCACTACCATGACTTCGCTTACCATTTTTTCACTCTGTAGCAGTATTTACGTTTCTCTTCTCTCCATTATGTGGTCCTGTCTCCACCTCTTCAGCACCTCTTTGATTTATCCATCTTCAACACTTCTACCATTTTTCCCAGCATCTTCCTTCTAAGCTTCCCACCCCCTGAGACTTCCTGTATCTTCTCAATCAGCCCACAGATGTCTGTCTTCTGCCACCTCATACATTCACCCTTCCTCCTCCATAGTCATTAAGATTTTGCATTCCTTTGTTTACATGCGCCTTATTTGCTAAGATGATGTGTGAAATTCCATGCCAGGTGGATCCAGTTTCCTGTTATTGAGCAGGGAGAAGGTGGAGGTGGAGCGCTGTGTGCCTGGGGACAGAAGGATGACTAGGGAGCCATTGTTGTGGTCTGTGTCTGTTTCCTTTTTCATCGTCCTCCAAAAACCCATGAGGCAATAAGGGCAGAGACGAGATGAGGAGGAAGCATGTTTCACAAGAAGAGAGAAAGGACAGTACCCATAGGAACACCCACTCTGAATATCTAAATGCAGCCTTTTATAGTAGGATTATTTAACGATACACAGAACAACTCCACTAATAAGTTAATATTTCTAGCATACTATTTTAAAAGCCCTAAGGCTGTTGTTTGAAAGTGGGACTCTCATGCTGCAGACTATCTTTTCGTAGGAGGAGCTTGGGGAAGACATTGCTGCCTTCCCAGGTCATTCAGCCAACATGTCTTGGCCATAAGTGGAGTGGTATATACCTACTATAAGAGAAAGGTTGGCCCTCACCACGGTTCCATTCACTTCTCTGCTGAGGCTTTAAATAAAGATCCCAAGGCAGATGTTTAGAGTTATGATGTGATGATGGTAGAACCGAGTCACTGAGAACTGGACTCCAATAACTTAGGACATAAAAGAACCTGTATATTAGATCATTGCTTTAGGGACATATTTGAGCTTCTGAGTCATTAACTCTAACTGATTCGCCAAATACCTCTAGTTTGATAAATTACTGACAATATTAATGTTGTGAAATTAATAAGCAGCTCTAACATTCGACTGCCTGAATTTCCTTTTTCTATTTGAAAAAATAAATAAGTATGTTCAGGATAGATTAGACAAAGGTTAGCAGCAGGAAGACATTTCAACATCATAATGAAAATAGTGAACTTCAAAAGAATTACTGTGTTTTTTTAATTAATCTTTGTGGGTTATCAAAAAAGATCATTAAACTAAGTTCAGATGTTTTATTACAAGGGATTTGTTCGGAATTTGTTCTTTAACCCTTTGCATTCTCATGATTGCCCATTTCTGGGCAATGAAAATAAAATAGCGAAATAAAAAAAATAAATGGGAATGATAGTCAAACATCTTTAAACTTCAGGAATCTTGAATATTTAATCTTGTAACTGTATTTACATCATTTGCAATAGTTTTCTCTCTGTCACTGTTTATTGCAATAGATTTCAGAGATTAAGAGTATCTATAAGTAGTCATTAACATTAATAATGATAAAAGCAGACTTTGCCTATTTCTTTTACCTTAGAAGCACAATAATCCCAATATAAGATATAAAGTAACACTTAGAGCCTGTAAGTAGAAGCAGCTCTCATGATTAGCTAGACCTTGAGGCTGAAATACGAAGCGAGCCACGGGAACGCAGGAGCAGCTACAATTCCTGTGTTGTGAAATCTGTCCTCTCCTCCTGCTTCCTAGTCCATAGGCAAAGCTTGCTCCTCACTTCAGTAAGTAAGGGTGATTTCTTCGCACCAGCTGGAATTTGCTGTGGGTAAGTTGCGGGCTCTTGCTGCAGTCGTTTCACTGGGAAACGCTGTCCCGTGCCTTTTTAACCACAGCCCTGGGGAGAGGGCTATGGTATGGGGGGGACTGTGCTGCCAGCTATATCTGCACTTAAACTCCTCCTGGCAGGCAGGGGTACAGTCTGCAGGATTATTTTTTGTATCCATATATAATGTGATGCTTAGGGAAGTAAAACAAACAGTCTCCAGGTCCTAGCAAAAGAGCACAGAAGACACCTCTACTGAGGGTAGGACTGGTCCATAGTTCCCAAACAAAAATGGAAAATAGTGCTTAAAAATTATGAAAAGTTAGAGGTGGTGGGTTTTTTTTTATTTCTTTCCTTTTTTTTTTTTAAGGAAGAGGTTTTGACTGACTTTGTTCTATAATACAGTTTGTTCTTGTTATGATGTTTTGAGAATTTTAATACAA
Organism: Opisthocomus hoazin; assembly: GCF_030867145.1. Lineage (NCBI taxonomy): Eukaryota > Metazoa > Chordata > Aves > Opisthocomiformes > Opisthocomidae > Opisthocomus > Opisthocomus hoazin. The sequence goes on along the minus strand of NC_134415.1, from coordinate 63,415,752 downwards.
TTCAGGGAAATGACTGAATATATCTAGGTTACAAGCTTGGAGTTCATGGTTTGGGTTTTTTTTTCCACAAACATATATTAATCTCACTATTTTTCAAAATGAATGCTAAATATAGATTTTTAACACTTTAAAAGGTATGTCATAATGTTTCATTTAAGTAGATCTTAATTTAGAGTTAAGTTGAACTACACTGAATTTAGAATCTCTGATTAAAACAATTTTACCATCAAATATTTGTAAGGGAGGGAGGTGAGAGGAGAAGTGACAGGGAAGGGAGGGGAAGCAGGGCAGGAGGGAAAGAAGAGGGAAAGGAGGGTAGGCAAAATTTTATAATAGTAAGAATGAAACACCAGAGTTTCACACAGTGTTAAATGGAAAATACCTTCTTTTTTTCTAGCATAGTTTTCTGGGACTTGTCAAGCCCCAATCTGAAGTTAGGGAAGTAGACATTCCTTGTTTCTTTCCCCTTCCCCTCAAAATTTTCCAGGTCTTATTTATTCATCATGAAGAAATACAACCTCAGCTGTTCTTCTTATGCACTCTCTTAAATTCGGGGAAAAAAGTATAGATATAACCGTCCAACACATACCCCATAGAAGTAAAAGATTAAGTGAATGTCATTCCAAAGGCTATGTTTTAGGATGTTTTCCTATGTCTTGATCTCAAAAACTGAAGAATATGCATGAATATTCGCAAAAGATCTAAAAGATTTTGAAAAATTAAGTGTGACTTGGGCTAAGACAAGTTGTGAGCACATCCTACAAACATGGCCTTAATTAACTGTCACTGAACGGGAAATGCATGAGACTGCACATTCACGTTGCAGTATAAGTAGTTGCAGTCTTGCTTCAATGATGAGAGTCACAGCAGTGTTTAAAAAGAAATAAATTGAAAACATATGCATCTAGCTCAGCTTTCACAATGAATTAAGCATGTTCGGATGCTGGACTAGTTATTCTGTTACATTTCTGAATTAAAGCAGCCTAAAACGCTTTGGTGTCTCTCCACTGCTGACTTCCTTACCCTGTTCTGCAGCTGGTCTGGGGAAAGTCACCACTGACACCTCTCCTCATGCCCCGCAACCACAAAAATATATTCCTGTTGTAGTATCATTCTCTTAATGGGACTGGGCCTTTGCTTTTCAGATTTTTTCACTGCATTTTTTTTTAATTCTGCCTGTGAAAAGAAAAGAGAAGATACAAAGAAGTAGCCAGGAGGTCTGCAGAGGTATGGATTCCTAAATCATCTTCTGGAACAGGTGAGGCAAATGCACATTAATCTAGTGATTCTGAACTCATTTTGGCTCATCTAGCAGTATTTCTTTCAGTAAATAAATTATAACCTGTTTCAGATAAGCAGTTTTCCCTCACAGCCTTTTCTTCTTTAGTTGCAGGTCCTAAGAAGGATGTTGTATCAGTGTCAGGTCAAGATGGAACAAATATGGTGGCTTAATTGGAGGTTCTGGAGTTAGATGATGCAGTTGCAAGAGGAACTCAATGAGCTAGACATGGTTAGAAAGTAGCCAAATAACAATACATATTGTGATATAACCTTGCATTTCTCACCACACCCTCCTCAAGGTCTCAGCTTTATTCACTTCTGGGAGTCTATACATACTCCTACAAGAATCAGGATTATTTGTAGAATCTGTGACACTTCTTCACTGTGCACAATACCTGCAACCAGTGAGAAAGGGGGAACAACACATGGGAAAGGAGTTGAAGGCAGAGGAAAACTAGTTCAAGCTGTGAAAAACTGGTCCCTGCCACTGCCACAGAGTTTTCTAAACCGAAAAAGAAAAATGCTGTATTTCCACTTCCCTATTAGTTTTCATTATGAGGAAGCCTGAGGTCAACAAGAATACATCTTAAAAATATAGAAGTGTTATAAATATAACACAAAAATCACAAGGGAAAATAATTTCCTAAGAACTCCAGGCTGGATACTTAGTATGTGGGCACTTTTCTGTAATTTTGCCCTTAACATCTGTCTGTCAGTTCTCTATTTGGAAAATAATTTCAAGTCCATGTATTCACGCAAGGAGGCTGTGTTATCAAGCATTCAGGTATCACGGTGAGGGTAATTTAAAATGTACTTTGAAAAGCTCAGGTTTTGGATTTTTTTCTCAGATCACACTCTTAATGGAAAGAACTTTTTTATTTTAATTAACTCTTCTTGTACAGGCCGAGACTTTATAGTCTGAAGCATGAGTTTAATCGTTGCTCTGAATTCACACCAGTGCCTGTTGTGTTTAGTTCAGCTCTTAAAGCATTCCTAATCATTTAGTTTGAGGAGCTGATGTCCGCCAGACTAAGTGTTACCTGTATCACTCCATTATGTGCTTCAGGCTCAAGAAACTGTCATATTTCTCTCTTGTCTTGTGGAACAGAGAGTATACGCTTCTGTAATTTATAATAATGCATACGCACAGGAAATGGAATTTAAGTTACAAAGGCAGTTCAAATTTTCACACCATTTTGAACCAATATTGTTCTTTTTTGTATAATTTATTGAAAGGTGGAATTGCAAGAACTTTTTCTCATACCTTCAAGATGATACTTTACAGTTCTGGCTTAAAACACTGCTGTGTAATTCCTGTGGTTTCAGCCTGAATACAGTGAAAAGTTTTAGAAGAGCAGTTGATAGCTAGTTCATCTCAAACACTGCACTATCTCATTTTTTTCTTTCATTCTCTTAAAAGTCAGAAAGGGTTTCATACATCTGTACTTTCACCCTACAACCCTACAACTGCAACTCTGCTCTTTGAAAACTTGTTTTGATTTAATGTTGTACTTGTTTTTACCATCTAATTTCCATTCTGCATGAGAAGTATATTATTATTTATGACATGGGAAAAAGGTAATTGATTATGATTAATGTGCAATTATTTCCGTTCTTATGCGATCCTGTGATTTCATTACCACTTGTGGGGTTTTTACAAAGAATGATGAATGAAATTCATAATGTTCACTTTGGTTTCAGTTCTGATAAGCATCCAAATATTTTGATGCTTACTCAAAACTTATCCAAAGTTTCCTAAGCTCTTGAGTCTGCAAAACTAGTCTGAACATTTAGACAGAGAAGGGCTTTCCTCATGAGGTTTCCAGTTGTTCCACTAGTGGAACCTGGTGGAAATACCATGAGGTCAGCTTTTCTTCCAGTTGTTCCAAATCATTAACATCTGGACAGAAACCGGAAGTGAGAAATCCTGCCCAGAAGTTGTATTATTGGAAAAGTTGGGTTCTAAAAATAGGTGAAAAAAACTGATTTTTTAACTCCTCCAAACTGCTTAATCCGTGACTGAAAAAAATCACGAATCGAGAATTAGGGATGAATCAGGTTAATTGATACCAGAAACTATACCCTCCTCAGCTAAAACCTTTTGCTTCTTAGAATTTGGTTATTTGATAAGTGATAAGTTCAGAGCAAAATTCAAATGTGGTGACATTTTAGAAGCTTTCAGGGATGGGTATTCATTTTCATTCCAGCCAAGTATTTATTCATTCACGAGAGGGTAGTACGCAGATCCTGATGGGAAAAGGTTATCTCATTTTTTTAAAAAATATGTATCTCTGTGTTTCCTCCCAGTACGAATACTCTGGGGGAGACCCTAGCTGTCAGTGTTGCCTCCTTTAAACAGCTCTAATTTCAGAGTTAGTCTATTGAGAAAACGGGGGAGTTCAGCTAGTGTTGAACTTAGCATTGAAATGACTTGCAGCCAGGGAGACATATTTTTAGACAAAAGAACTGGATAACTTAATGCATTCTGCCCTGTTGGTTGGTATCTAATAAGTTCAAAGTATACTTTGCAGAAATTAATGATATTTTTGATGAAGCCCCTATTTTCCCTACCTGTGATCTTCTGTTTAGTGTGCTTCTTCCCCTGTGCTTTGTATCACGCCAGGAACGACTAGCTCTCCCTGCATAGCCTCTGATTCTACAAGCTCTTGCTACCCAGGTTTATCTTCCTGTTCAAATGCGAGACACCAGCTTAGATCAGGCTGCTGATAATTCTTCATTGCGGATATCAACATCATCCTACAGGTTCTGTATAGCGATAGAGTGCATCACCATGTAATGCAAGCACTGCTCCCAAGTTCATTCATCTGAAGCTGGGAAAAAGTTCTGAGGTTCCTCTTCCCCTTGAGAGAAACGAACTCTTCACTAGTGGGCAAGTAAGGACCTCCAGCATCCTCCCAGTCCCGCAGATCAGAAACACGTGTAAGAACACCAGTGGCAGCATGCTCCAGCAGGCTAAGCTTTAGGACCCCCGGAGTGCTTGATCAAGAGTAAGGAGTTGGAATGGGCTCAGAAAAAAAGACCATGAATAAGAACCTGAAATGTTTTGTGAAAACTGTCTAAATTAGTTTGCTGTCCAGTGTGTCTCTTTCTTTGCTTGATGTCACAGACTTTACAGAATTTTATGGAGTGCAATGTGTGCAGGCACTGTGTATGCCATGCTCTCAGCACTTCATCAAAGACACTTCATCTGGCACAAAGCACGGCGTTTTAGCCGTTGGTAAGCTCCCTGACAGGAAATATTTTGTAACCTAAGTTTTGTGCATGTGAAAGCACACAGAGAAAGTACCAATGGGAAAAATATATGAGTGTATGTTTGCCCCGACCTTCTGTACATGCACTGTAAAAATACATTAGTGCTATAATTCACTTTATGTTTGTTTTCAGGAGACAAAAAATTGTATTCAAGTACATATATGTCAGTGCAACCACTTACAGGCAGTATCATCAATTACCAGCTTTATTCAATACTGCCCTTCCTTGCCTCACAAGCCCCTGGAAGCCCATGCTTGCTTGCTGCTTGGTACTAGGTCAGGCCCAGAAACTGTGTGCCATTTCCCCTTACCTGCTGGATCAGCAGCCTCTAAGAAACATTCACTCACGCAGCATTCAGCCATCCCTGCCCAGCACGTACATGGAACCATTGCATTAAGGAACACGGTGAATACTGACTTGCTACCTCTTCAGTATCTTAGTAGTGGGAACCAGCCCTGTCCAGAAGGCATCTCAAATCTGAAGGAAAAAGGAACTGAACAAAGAAAAAGACCCGCCTGTTCCTGTACTCACCTCATCTACACCTGAAAAAGAAAGGTAAGGTTCTTAATGTCTCAGAGAAGGGAAAATAAGAGGAGCTGTTGAGAGACCTTCTGGCAGACTCAGTGGAAAAGCCAGAAAGTTCAGGCAGATTGTCCTCTGGACTGTGAGAGATGGCTTCTGCTGCGACCCAGCTAGGGGCAAACAAGGCCAAGCGGGGCTGGGAAGTCTGGGAGCTGATTAAGCAGTCTTCAGAGAGATAGGAGACCCTCAAAAAGGAAGAGCTGCAGGACCGTGAAGATTACTTTATTGAAAAGCATAGCAAGACAGAGTCCTCGTCTGCTATATCTCAACAGTCTGAAGTAATTCTTCAATTGCAAGTATTGGGAGCAGCAGTTCAAATCAAATCTGCTCCTTCACCTTTTAGATCAAAGCCCAGATTCTGATCCTCAAAACCAGCTTCTGGGAGCTCACATTTGAACTTTCAGACTCAGGTGGGGACATCTATCATGTTTTCTTCAAGACAGGAGGAGAATGACCAGGCTGAAAGCCAGGAGTGGTTGTAAAGTGCAAAGCCAATTTTTTTTGCTGTTGGACTTTTTGAGAATGCATATGATCTTGCATTTTCTTCATAAGTTTACAGCATTGCACTATTTATTTTAAGCTTCCTTTTTATTGTTGTGTGGTAAGTGTTTTCTCTTTTTCACTGTTATAGGCAATAAAGTTTCAGTATTGGCACTTCTTTGGAAAATAAACAGAGGTTTTCCTAAATGTAATTGATATAATAAGGAGGAAAGCTTCAAAACAAAAGTTCCCAGAAAAAACATGTTTCTCAAATGTTAAAATATGATATTTCATATTATTATTACATGAAACGTTCTTGAACATTCTCATAAAATATTTTCAGAGGTCCATGCAATGTTGCACAAAACATAAGGAAACCATCCTAACCGTAAATTAAAAAAAATACATGAACAAAGCCATAAAAATCTGGGCCTATAAAATTAATACAAAATATTTCATTAATCATCTCAGAATATTCATGAAACACTCAGGAATATTCATAGAATGTGCTACCCCTGTACCTCACAATCTTCAAACACCATTGCTTGTAGTATAATAAAAATAAGTGTAAAAAAACGTTGCCACTGCAGACACAGTAAGAAAATAAAAAGGTCTGCCCCCCTTTCTCTTGGTATCGCTCACTAGCTGTCCATATAAAGACCCTTTCACTGTTTGAATATAGCACCATTGCCCACACTTTGGCAGGTTTTTTCCTCTTGCTCATATTGTGCGAAACACAGCCTGCAATGTTAACCTGAGGCGGGTGCTGTACGGCAGCCTGCAGTCTCTCGCTCTGAGCTGGAGACCTTAAAACCGCTGTGATGTAAACACACAATCTCTCACTCTTGCTAAGCAGCAGCACGACACGTACCAGATAGCAGGCTTCCACAGCTGTGACAGTAGCAGTAGCTTAAATCTCTCGAAATTACAAAAGGGACGTTAATACCACTCACGTCCATATTGGTTTTGAAAGGAAATAGTCCTTTTTTTTCATTACATGTAAGAGTTGAATTCCCAGTGGCTTGAACCTTTCAGTGTCATCCCATGTTAATGTGGGTTAATGTGTCATGACAACGGACTTATGGAAGTTAGTAAGAAATACCTATGTCTGTTAAAGAGATCATCGCCCTTACAAAGAATTTGTTTCAGCAATGACGTTAGGCCAAATAATTGATCCTAAAAATGTCATCTTCAAAAAAGCAGCCCCTCTCTGACTACCCACCCCATGCCGAGTTGCTTCACTATTGATTAAAGGCAGATGTGGCACAGTGAGCCGCTGCCAGGTAATGATGGGCATTTTCTTGTGAGCAGTGAGGCTGCTCTTCGCTGCTCCGCAGCTCTGAGACAGTCTCCAGCAACATGCTACTTCATCGTCCACAAAATCTGCACTGCGCGTTATCCCCTCCGGACAGCACAGGCGTTTCTCACCAGGCAGTGTTCGGTTTGGGGATCCAGGAGCAGCGGTGCTCCTGCTGTGAAGGGGGAAGCAGACTGATGACTGAGAAAGTATATGACAGCAAATGCAGAACAGGAGCATTAACCAAGAAACAGCTCAGCAAAAGCACGGCAGGAGAAAAATCCCGTGATTTCTTTTTTTCCTTTTTTTTTTTTTCTTGACTCCCAGGTTCTGGAATTGCAGTCACCTCTAATGCCTTCTGAGTGGGGAAGGAAGATGTAAGCTTCCAGCGTAGCCAGCAGATATGCCCTATTGTTAATCTCTGCACGAACAGCAGATTGACTTCTTCCAGATGCTCCTGACATCATGTACACTGTAGGTCCAATATGCCCAGGAGATATTGAGCTTAATCCTCCATCGATCTGCACATGTACAGCGAGTCCAGCGCCTTCTAGGTGCACAAACTTTGCTATGCATGTGAGGTAAATGCAACCTGTGTGTGTACAATCAACCCAGGCGGCGAGAACACGTAGGTTTATGGCCCAAGCACAAACTGACTGCACGTAACAGAGTAAGTCTTACGTGTGTTGGTACATTGGACTCATTGCAAATGCGATACAAAGTTGATCTACGCAGACTTTAGACATCCAGAAATAGAGCAGGCTGCTACAGGAGGCAGTAGGGCGGCTGCCCACGAGTCTTGGGGGGAGCCAGGAGATACCCCTTGCCGTGTCCCTCACAGTCCCCGGCGGGGATCCCCCATGTGACACCGGGGCCAGAAGCAGGGTGGAAAGTGGTGCAACGCCTGCGCAGAGCGCAGAGCTTTCGAGGCACAGACAAGGCCGACGGCGTGCAACGCGGTTTGTGCTGCGTTCTGGTCACAGTGGGCCGCGCGTGGGGTCAGCTGACCCAGCCCCAGCGGCTCCCGCGCCCACGTTCAGTGCCAGAGGGTCACGATGAGAGCAAGGCGAGAGCTTGCTGGTTTTAAAGACGGATAATGAAAATTGACAGAGAATAAAAAATGAGTATTAATGTTCAGTATAAAGTTCATGAAAGATTTAGTGATGTTTATATTTTGTTAAGTAGGAACTCTGTTTGCTTCTGACTGCCGCTGCGTGCTGCTTGGTCCATCGAATGCTTCACTACGCCGGGTCTTCTCTTCCCCACCCTTCTTACCTGCCAGCTTAGCTCCAAGGAGCTCTGTGGAAGTTTTGGACTTCTTCTGTGACCTTGTTTTTTGCTGCGTTTCCCTTTCTGTCACGTCGATGCTTTCCGACCCACCTGCAGCGTAGTGCCGCGTTGCGCAGGTTTTAACCGAAACAAGCGACTGGGTGCCGTTGGGGACCGGTGCAAACAGCAAAAAACACTACCCAGGGGTGAGGTGAGGGCACGCACTGCGGGTGCGGGCAGCGCACGGCCTTGGGGGGCTTCAGAAAATGGGCCGGAGACCTGTCACCCCCACCCGCCCGCCCGCCTGCTGCCCGGAGCGCGGCGCGGCGCGCACCTCGGGGTCCGTGTCCGCAGCTCCGGCGGGGTGGGTGCAGTGCTCCCCTCTGCTGCGCCCGGCGTGGGGTGTGCCTGCTCCCCGGGACCTGCTGCCCGCGGGGGCTGCGCCTGGCGTGGGACCTCCTCGGGGGGGGCTGCGGCCTTTGCGGGTGGCCCTGGGCCCGCGGCTGCACCCGCTGGGGGGGGGGGGGGGAGTTGGAGGGCTGCTCCCCCCCGCGCTAGCCCCAAAGCGGTGGGCCGGTCCCGGGGCCGGGGCGTCCCGGCGGCGGAGGAGGAGGAGGAGGAGGAGGAGGAGGAGGAGGAGCGGATCGGCGCGGTGCCGGCCGCGGCGGGCGGCGTGTGGGGGGGCGGGCGTGGAAGGGAGGTGGGCGAGCGGCTATGACCTTTGCGAGGAGCCCGCCAGGGAGCGGGCCAGAGGCAGAGCGGGCGGCGGCGGATGATGGTTGCTGAGACCCGGCGGAGAGCCGCCCCGTAATGTCATCGTGTAAGTCTCCGGGGGCGAAGGCTGCGGCTCGGGGAGCGCGGGGAACCCCCGCGGGCTCCTTCCCGGGGCAAGAAACCCCGGCCGGATAAGCAGGGCTTTCCCCCCGTCCCCCCACCCCCGTAGTAGGCGATGAGTAATGTCAGGTCGGAGCCGTGCGAACAGGTGGGGCTGAAGGAATGGGGAAACGGGAGCGTTTCACGTCGGGAGCTGAGGGGGCAGGGCAGCCAGGGCTTTGCCCCGTCCGGGCTCCCGGTCCGCCGGCGCCTGCCGCCCTCCGACTCTCTCCGAGCACTGTAATTCCGCCGTCGGGACCTCTCTGGTGAGTCTCCCCGTGCTCGGAGGCGAGTAGCGAAACCCTGGGCCCCGCTCGCCTCCCGCTGTGAACGCCGGTGCCCCGGCACCCGCCCGGCCCGGCCGCTCGGCTCGGGGCCGCGGTCGCTCACGTCGAGGAGCCCCGTCCACCCCAGGCACCGTGCCCGGTCCCACAGGTGCGGTGCCAGCACAAGCGGAGAAAAAAAAGAGCGGGAGGGAGGGCCGGGCGGGCTCCATAAAACCTCCCCAGCCCCGCCGCCCCTCCCCGCAGCGCCCGGCGGAGCGGAGGCAGCGCGGGGCTCCGCCGCCGTCGGGGGTCGAGGGGCAGGCGGGCGGACCGGAGGCTTCCCCTCCCCTCCGCGGCCGTCCCCTCCTCCCCGCCCGCCCGCACGCCGCCTGGCCCCGGGCCGGCCACTGCCGCGGGCTCTGGGCGCCTTCCCCGCGATGTTTTGCCCTCGCTGACGGGCTCCGACCGAAGGTAAGGCAGGGCAAGGCTCCGAGCAGGGTGTGGGGCTGGGCGCTCGACAGGTGAGAGGGGGCACCCGTGGCCGGCCCTGGGGGAGAGGGTGGGGATTTCTGCCGGTGCGCGGTGAGGTGAGGGCAGAGACAGACGAGGAGGAGTTCGTCGAGCCCCGGTGTTGCAGAGCTGCCAACAGTCATCAGGTTAGTTGCCTGTGACTGGGAAAGGTTCGCTTTGAAGGGAAAGCCGAGGGACCGAGATCGGTCCGATACCGCTGGCACTCTTTAAATTAAAAGGCAGTGTCTTATTTTTCTCATCTCTTTCGATGAGTGTGAGGATGTTTGCAAGGTTGACTGTAAGAATGAGTAGGAAGAAGTAATGCTTAACAAAATGAAAGTTTTCAGTGGCTTTGTGTAATTAATCTGTCGCGTACTACAGTTTAAAGCAAGCGTTTCAAAGTTAGAATCGACTCTTCTGTTATCCTGAGGGAGCTGAACTGTGAGTTGTGAACTTGTAGTTCCACTTAAGAAGGATTAAGCTTAAAATCTTGTTGTTTACAACCTATATGAGAAAAAAATTGTGAAATTGATGTTATCTTTCTTTTAATTTTAAAGTGTCAGCAACATTTTTCCTTAATAGCTTTAGACATGTCAAAGACCAATGAAAGTCGTGTTGGTCTGCCTGGGGCAGAATTCACATCCTACTCCAGGGAACTTTGCCGAAGCTTTGAACAAGGAAGATGGTATATTCAAATATGTGTTGCATGTTTTAAGACCATAGAGTATACAAATGAAACCCTCCAGGATTGTTCACATTGTCTGTGTTTTCTTGCAGAGCTGTATACTCCCTAAAAGGTGATGATGTTGTGTTAGCTGGCTGCTGGCCTGTAGAGCAAAAAGTTTAGTAGTTAGATGTAGCAAGACTCCCACTGATTTCATCTTGAACTATGTCAAGTTACCATCCATTTATGGTTTAGATAAATTACATGTCTATTTTCCTCTTCTGGAATGAATTGTGAATAAGCTCATTGTCTCCCTATGTTATAGGAAATGAAAGTAGCTGGACTGTGTTGAATTGGTAGCTAGAGTGCATTGCTGGTCATGTCACACAGTGTCTACAAGGGGATAATGCAACTCCGTAGAAAAATTAGTAGTTCTTCTATTAGACTTCAGAGGGCCACTTTCTATTTTTTCTACCTTTTTTCTTAAAAAAAAGAAAGTTAAGAGGAATTGCTGTTGTGAGACTATATCCAACTGTGATGGATGTACTTCTGTCATAAGTGTCCTAATACTCCCCGCAGATACTGGGTAAAATGTTGTTTGGGTTCTGTGTTTAACAATCTACAATGATTTGTTCAGAGCTGCTAGCGTGTTACCAGCTGGTGACAGAACAGAGCTTTTTCATTTAGACTGAAATAAAATGGAGACGAAAACCC